>NC_134403.1:108397760-109110260 GCF_038048845.1 Mixophyes fleayi
CAATATGTCTGAAGATTTGAAAACCTACAATATTTCCTCTTTGTTACTGTTTGATAGTGAAAAAATTCAGTTTCTTAGCACAATGATGGAATCATCTTTATTAATCTAACTAGGATTAACACAATATTCCAGATTTGATAAGGTCAGTTACTTGACATTCCTCTTTTAATGTAGTCGTTAAGGGTTGACCTCTTTGTAGAGCTATGCTTGTTTTGATATTGACCGTTATAAGTTGCAAATTGTGATTTTCTGACAGTCCCTTCAACTTTTACTTTGAATGTGATTCCCTAGGCGTTAATCCATATATGTGTAAAGATGTTGAAGGTACTGATGTTGTGTGGCTTTGACAATTTATTTTTAAAACTCTGAAAATACTAGCGGTGGTAACATGACAGAATTTCACATAACTTTTACACATTCACAAACCCTTCATTCAATAATCTAAATAAAAATCCTCCAGAGATTTGTTTGAAAGACATAATGATATAAAATTCCTTACACTAATAAAAAAATTCCAATAATGCATGTGTTAACAAAAACACCGTACAGACACAGTATTTCTGAGCCACCATAAAAAGGTACACATTTTATTCCAACTGTTTCTTAAAAAATATACAATATTAGGTTCTATGTGCTTTTATTATTAAAATCCCATAGAATCTGTATGAGTGCCACATGATAGACCCATGAATGACTCATGTCACATGGTGCTTTCTCAAGGCAGAAACGCTATAATAAAAAAGAAATAGTTGTGGTGTGAAACTCTTGGAATAAGTTTTGTACCTTCTAGGACCAAGTTTGTGCTAAAATAAGAATTTATTTGGAAGTAATACAAAATAACTGAGTGCTAAATTTAAAGTTATACAAAAAAGTTTTAGAATTATAATTTTTACTTTGCAATATAATGCATATGTAGAGTCAATAGATATATTAAAATCAGACCAAAAAAAATATAATTTAGAAGAATTAAAACAGTCATAAATTACAATTTTCAGTAGAGGGGCATATAAAAGTTTATTATTTTGACATGCTCTTATAGCCTTAGTAATTAAAATGGGTTATTTAAGACATATAAGAGATGAGCACAATACCTGCATTTTAATTCACAGAACCAATCTTAATATTTGGCCAATGGTTCGATTCTCAAGCCTTTTAGAAATGGTTCAAAAACAGATCTTGGTATTTTTAATGTTTTTTTTTTTGAAGTGTTGCTAAAATAAAACACTTTTAATAACATTTTTCTTCAAAACGACATTCTATAAGTGTCAAACCTTTTTTCAGTGTGAGCTTCGCATACTCATTCTCTAGCCAATAATACTGATGACCTAGCACACGTCATCCCTATCTCATTTCTATTATGGTTTACATGCAAAACTCAAATATCTACATTTAGCATCAGGAGATTTTAAATGTACATTTCAGGACAAAATGGGCAAGAAATGTCATCAGAGTAAATCAACCCTAAAGAATAACATTTTGCACTTTAATGGATCAATTTGTACTTAACTTTATTTGATATGCTAGTTATTATGTGGAAGCTACATACTGCTCAACAAACTTCACTTTTGTTACTGTCATTATGGGCCTCACGATAATAATGATTACTTACATCTTATTAAAAAAAAGTAGGTGAAGTCTTTATCTTCACTGTACATTATGCAATAGTAGCAAATTGTTCTGAATTTGCAGGATGCCCTTTGACCCGTTTCATTCATGTGTAGCAGAGCAATTTTTGAAGTGCTCAGATCTCTTCACAGCTAGCTATTCATTTTATTACGGGTTTGTAGAGAAAGTAAGGTTAATGCAACTGTTCAACACAATATATCTTAATTGGAACACGCAGAACACAAGTATGGTAGCAATTGAGTTAGCTCAAAAAGTGTTAGTGGTAATGCCAGAGCTAAAATGAGAAAGATTGCCCTTCTCGCTTTCTACACTACATCTCTCATTCATTGTTTTTAAACTTATTTTTTTCATGGTTACATAAAATATATTAGAAAAATATTAATACATGGTAATATGAACCAATCACTCATACAAAATACAGAAGTCCCTACTTAGGGCATAGAACTGCAAGGCTCCTTTAATTATAATGTACATTAGTAAATAGGATGTCTTGTGGAGAGTTTGTACATATATAGATATATCTAATAAATGCTTGGGGCTTATGGTTTATCAGAGAAGGTAATATGGAGTGTCATGCCGTATATATATACTAAAGTATATTAAAAATGTATACCCAAACTGATCTTTAAATGAAATGTTTGTATTACATTAATTAGATCATGACAGTGACTATAGGAAGAAGTGTTTGGTGATTATGTATGTGCCCGACCATTATTACCAAACAGCGGTAATTATTTGGGGTTTTTTTCTGTATGGTTTTGCAAACTTTTTGAAGAAAGGTTTTCTGGGGAAAAAAAAGTTTCTATACCTGTCTCTATTTATGTTATAACAAAATTAATTTGAAATGCTTAGTTTAATTATTCTTACATCTATATCTATTATTGTATACTGTCTTGTATAATGTATTTACCTGCCTTGCAACATACATTGCACCCTTAAAAACACATTTCCATTTCCCCTCCAAAGTATTTTAGTTGCTCAGATGTACATTCCGTGGAAGGTTGTTGTGTTTTGGACATTCTAAGGCAGACACATATTAGTGTCCCCTTTTATATTTTTGTTATGACCCTTACCTCTACATGCACACTTTGGATCATAGATGACTATGTACTATGCACCTATTCTCAGAAAGTGTTTTGTATATCTCATAGCACGGAGAAGGAAAAATGTAAATGTAGACTGGCTTAAATATATTGCTCATCCTATATATGTAAAAAAAGCCCTGAAATAGGAGGTTGACATTATTTTATTTAAGATCAGTATGATTAAATATTCATTAAACATAAGTTATGGAATTCTAAGTGAATATTTCCTAAGCAACTTGAACTGAAAAATGCAGGTAGCATAGGGCAACCAGCACTGCATAATGTATCCTGTATTCATAGGTAAAATCCCACTCACATTACCTTTTTCCCTCTTCCAGGTGTGGAAAAACTATCCATTGAACAATTGAACTAAAAAGCACTTGGTGAACCATAAGAGACAGCATACCCTGGTAGCCATAGGTACTGTAGCAATTTTACTACTACAAGTTCCAGCATGCCAACACTTAATGGAGACCAGGGCATGCTGGGATCTTTAGTGCACTCTATTTGTTTAGCATGGGCTAGTTATACCTAAGAAGGTCATGGCACATTTTTATTATTACTATAGCCCTATGTGACTCGCCTAGGGCTGGTTTAGCTCTATGGCAGGGGACCCCCATGCTGGGGTTTTCCTTTCTATAGTTCCAACAGCCCAGGCTGGCATAGTCTAGTATTTTTACTGGGGGGAGCCCATCCTTTTTGTACCCACAATTTTGCCAGTAGCAGCCTAGGCTGTAGCTATAGGGCTGTTTATGTTTTTGGGGGAGGCACCCATTTTTTTACTCATGGGCTTTTGTTTATTATATGCTTGAAGAGTATCCAGGCTCTCACTTAGGGGGAGTTCTGTTGTCCAGAAACCCCCCTTACACTATGGTTTCCCTCCAGATTAGCCTTATTTAAGAGGCTAAGCACACTCTCCTTGTAGCGCTATTTGAGCGCTGAGGATACATTATACACAGTGTCAATGCGGTCGGCAGCAGAAAACTGCTTGTGATCACAATTTGACAAGCCAGAATGTAGTATGCAGGGCATTCTGGCACGTCAATCAAGCCAGAATGTAGTATGCAGGGCATTCTGGCACGTCAATCAAACATGCTCAGAAAGGAAGGCCACACAGACACTTGTCAAAGCTTTAGGTAAGTGAGTTGGGGTTGGGCAGGGACAGGCATGAGAGTATAGTTTCCCACAAACAAGCCATACTAATGGGGATAAACTTTAATTTAATTTTGGGTACACTGATTCCAGAAGAAAAAAGGGAAAAAAAATATTTAAGGTTTTTAGGGAGGAACAAACAGTAGTGCACTAGATGGATATGTAGATATTGTAATAGCAACCACTAATTAAGTAAAGAGACCCAGGATCTATTGAAGATTTGTTGCTCTACAGAAGTCCACAAAATTAAGTACTGGCATTCCACAACAGGTCACTTGGACTGGCAGAAGAGAGGGCAGTTGGTGGGGGCAAAGTGTGTAGCAATAAGAGTGACAAATAGGCTGACAATAGCAATAGAGGGAATGGTATATATTAAAAAATATATAGTGTTTGATGTTACAATTTCTTCGGATGCACATATATCGAAACCCCCCTCTAGAAATCCTGCATTTGCCCCTGTGATTCATGCACTTTACACTTTAAGCCTATCTTACAAAACAGTAGGCAACTTGTGTCCTATTCTAATACATAAATACTTACACAAAGATACGTGCGCCTGGGAATACATAGTGAATTATGGGACGAAATTTACACTTACGTTGTGAGCATAAATTGTGTCCAACTCTGAATAAGGCCCTGCACGTCCATAGTGCTCTTTTTCACTGCTTTATAGTAAGTTCCCATGTTATGAGAGAGGTGCTTCTACATATGAGTGGCACAGTAAGTGCCAGTAAGTGTCAGACTTGCAGACTTGTTCTGCAGGAATTCACTGTGAAGATTGTTGTGTTCATATACCTAGGTAGAAACCAGGGATGGCAGAGCAGCTTAACTACCAGTTTTTTGACCTGGTCACATGCCATAAATACATTGTGGCATACAGCTCCAAATGGATAGAATTGAGTAGGGATGTAATACTTTATTAAAATGTAAATTCTAGGAAAAGTGTCTCACAGTAATGATAAACACTGCATTTTAACTTCATATTTCACATCGACATTTTCAGTTCTGGGACTTTCAGGTCTTTTATGACATGTCTATTTCCAAGGCTAGAAACCATAAAGCACAATAAGTCCAAATCCTAAAAAACGTCCTCAGGTTGTATCACCAAAAATGAAGATTACATTTAATGTGTTTTCACAGTAGAGAGTAAATAGATAATAATCGATTATATTTTGCACCCTAAATAAACTATGGTATTGGTTTAATCTGCCATTTGTGTTAAAGGATATGCCAGTTTCCCAATCAAATTGAAGTCTTATTTGTTGATACTTTTTCATTATTATTATATTTATGTATTATATTATGCAAAGTTTACAATTGCAACGCTACTTAATATTATTTATAATGAAAACATTCAAGGTACAATGAAAAAACAAGCGTACACATTGATACATAGGTGCATTTTAAAAAATATTTTGAGTAATAAATTACACTGCATACATAACATTTTTATAAATTAATTATTAGGTAAAAAGAACTCCATATGTACATTGCAATATGTTACATATAATGAACTATGCACGTTATTAACAAATTTGCCATGTTTTCCAAAGCTGTTGTAAAGTGGTAAAAGCTCTAATATTGTGTTAAGAATTAAGCATATTACATTTTCTTGAAGTGTTAACCTCAGAACTAACAGCATAGAAATTGTAAACACAGTTCCACTATCATTATGTCTGTAACAAATCCATCTACCTTGCAAAGTCAGTGTTTTAATGTGTTCAATATCAGTTTACAGCAAAAAAAAGTATGCAAGACATGGGCTGTGTCTGATTTTACATAGTAAGGGTTTCAAAAAAGGATTTAAATATCAAAGAGGCTCTTCTTGTCTCCTCTTTTAGACTGATTTACAAATGTTAAACAGTATGGAATTATACAAAAGGAATACAGCACAATTTGAGCAGAACAAATGCTATTTTTTGGACTGCAGCCTGACAGATTCATTTCGTACCTGAAAGGCTCTACGCTAAACTGAATTTAGTTTTTTGATATTTAGTTTTATGAACAGGCGAACAATTGTTTTCAACTTTGCACTTTTAGAAAATTTACATTATAAATGCAGCTTGGAAAATGGTTTTAGAAATAACTATCTGGGATAACCTGAGATATTGCTTCCGGATAATTACCCCTTTCCGCTTTCTACAGAAAGTAGCCTTCTATAAAAGTAAACCTATTTGATAAACAAATATAAAGCAAATGCATCCCATTGGCAGACAATCAGATGTTTGCTGTAATGTTTTGCAAACTGTACCAGAAAAAAAATAAACTATTTGATTGGTTGCTATAGGCAACACCATGATTTAGCATAATAACTTTTGGAACATTTTTCATAAATGTGCCTTATAATGTCTGGAATCAAGAACAAAATTTAAGATAGTCATATGCAGTGAAAAATAGTGTGTGAGCCTAAAGTATGTCTGAATAAGACCTAAATGAGTGCTGCTTGACTTGTGAGTTTATAATAAAATTTACATTTACCCATTCATCTTTTGAGTATATTAGCCACACACATTTAATTAAAACTAAGATCAATTGAGCTTAGTATTTAAAATTTGAACTCCAGTCATACCAAAATGCACATCAGTCTTAGGGGTAAATGTATTATGCGTCGATTTCTGCAACTCGCCGCTGTCAAACTCGCCGAATATCGGTGAGTTGCAGAAATCGATGCATAATACATTTAGCCCTTAGAATTGTAATCCTATCCGTAGCAAGTACTGAAGCAAAAACATGTCAAACTATAGCTACTACACTTAGGGGCATATTCAATTGTAGCGTTAACGCTAACAAACGAGCGCTCGAAAAATCTTAGCGTTAATACAGTAATTACTCGCGGAATTTCAGCTCGCTGCTCCCTGAGCGAGTAAACTACCGTATTAACGCTTTTCGCGCGCAATATTACCGTATAAACGGTAATATTTTTTGAGCGCTCGTTTTTCAGCGTTAACGCTAACAATTGAATACGCCCCTAAGGTTCTTAGAAGATGTCATAATGCAGTTAATTTGCTTTAAACTCAGAAGAGCTATATAGATAGAAACATTTCTTAACTTACATTGAGGATGAAGTGACAGCAAAAATGAAATTATGGATCTTCTCACTCTATACTATTCTCCTTAGCAACATGATATTTCCTGGGAGCAGGCACGAGAGGAATTGGGAGAGGGATCTGAAACCCCCTCCGATTATTGGGAAACTATCAGGGCAAAGGTAGCATCTAGCTTGTGGGAAAACTAGGTATTAATATCGCCTCAACCTGTCTGCACCTCGTTTCTCACAAACTGCGGACTATAAAAACATACTATTTCTAGCCCTCTGGTTCCCCATATTTTTCAGTCATATTTAGGCTTGTGTTTATTCTATTTTGAAAGTAGTAAAATATCTGCAAGCATGTATTGTTATCTTGCAGACTAGTCCATTGTTTCAGTCTAGGCAAAAGGGTTATTGTCCACCAGTCCTGTATGAATGTACAGCACACCAGGAGGTCTATGGTCTTTGTTTAGATGTGAGTTCTAAGTTTAATTACAGAGGACTCCATTGTGTATTTAAATGTAAATGTGTCTGGATTATGATCTCTCCTGTTTTAACAAACTCTACTGTATAGCCACAGATCAATACCTGTTCCTAATTAAATCAGGAGTGACTCATCTGCTATCCCTTTGGCTGTATGTTTACCTGTGAAAAGGTATACACAGAAAAGGACCAATCAGACAGGTCCTGAAATTGCTGATGATTTTTGGGCTTAAAAGAGAGTTCTAGAGGACAGCAAACTGGCATTCACTTCCAAGTGATAGCTAAAGTCAGGTCTGGCATTGAGATATAGATCTCTGCCCCTGACAGGAAAGGGACAATCGTTCCCTGGAGTACTGTCATTGTCCTGAAATACTTCTCCAGGTCTTGGGAAAGTGTATGTCCGCCGAAAGCAGAGTGAAAGTGACTGAAGGCCGCTACCTTTGCTTGTAGCCTCAAAGGAGAGAGGGAGATAAGATTGGATTGATAGACAGTAGTCCCTGAGAGTGAAAAGGATACTGGTGAGATGTTTTCCTTATACCCTGTATGTTGTATGTGCCAGACTGTAGTGTTATTTGTTGCAAGTTATTATTTAAATGTGTTTATTGCTGTTTTGTGCTGCCATTTTGTTGAATAGACTTATTTATTTTATTTAGGATATTTGCCTGGGTGATTTTGATCTTTGGATAGGTACCGGGTAGGCCAGCTGTGCGGCACAGTAGGTTATGTTAAACCCGGTATCCTCACAAAGCTCATGCCTGACAAACTTGTCAAAATAGACCCTGCTACCCCTCTCCCTGCTGGTGGGGCTATGGGCAAGCGGGAACATTCATACATATCTGGTGTTCCTGCCCAAAGATATTTGCCTCTTGGGATAAAGTCAGGACTCTTCTCCCTCCTTCCATGTCTAGTTTGGAAAGTCCCATGGTCCTTTCTTCTCTGCTACCCCCCCTGTGGTGATCACCAGGGGGGGCTGATCGCCCCACTCCTCTACCCTCTATCTTATAGAACCTGTATTATTATATGCACCGGTCTGTTTATCTGTACAATTATAGTATTTCATTTGAGCTTCATTGTGATTTCTTGTATTGTTCAATTTATTTTTCATTCATGTTAATGAACCATAAACTAAATAAAAAGTTAATAAAAAGAGAAATATGGTTCTAGAAAGGTCTACCGTAAAGTCACAATACTTGTTGATGAGACCATAAATATGTTATTTTATTATACAATTATGTACAAACATAAAATTTGAATTTTATAGACATGTGTCTTTTTGCAACCTTACTGACCATGAAACTAACCTATAGCATTGAGTCCACCAGCTTTTACAGTACCTGTGTAAACGTTTTTATATATATCCCCCATTTTTTCATAGAAAAAAATTAAAGCAGAAGGCTGTTCTGTTTAAACTTCTACTATATGCATAAGTCTATAGTTTAATACAGTCTCAATTACATTATCTGTACTGTGGGAAGAGATTGCAGTCCAGTTTCAAACTGCAATATGGTAACATGTTTATACTTATACCCAGTACAACTGTAATTTTTTCTCTTAGGCTTTATGTAAGTAATATCAATTTATGGATATGCAACCATTCAATAAGCCGTAATCCTCAGATTAATAATTAGAAGGGGTTTATAAAACAGCAAGACCCTTATGATTACAATCTGGAACCTCTTCCCAGACCCCAAGGACTTTGTGGACTTATGCAATAAGTAAATGATGCCAGTTGTTGCATTTGAGGCCAATACTGGATCTTTGGCTAAAATACACCATCCCCTTTATATTAGTTAAAAAGAAAATAATGATAACCTGGACAGCATGGTGGCTTAGTGGTTAGCACTTCTGCCTCACAGCATTGGGGTCATGAGTTTGATTCCCAACCATGACCTTATTTCTGTGGAGTTTCTATGTTCTCCCCGTGTTTGTGTGGCTTTCCTCCGGGTGCTCCGGTTTCCTCCCACAATCCAAAAAAACATACTAGTAGGTTTATTGGCTTCTATCAAAGGGGCAGGGACTGATGTGACTGTGTTCTCTGTACAGCGCTGCGTAATTAGTGGCACTATATAAATAAATGATGATGATGATAACCTGTTTTAAAGAGAGACAAGTAACAATAGCAAATGTAGTTAACATTGTTGTAACACAGCACTGGGGACTTGAGTTGAATTTGCTCCTGGTGATTTTATCTATGTATGGTAATCCTCTTATACACAACAAATTGTTAGATGATCTTCTCTGAAGACTGGGGATCTAATGTTATTTGGGGCTAGTAATAGACAGAATGAAAATTAAAGAGACAGACAGACAGAACCAAACATTTCTTATAGCCTGTAGAGAGTAAACCATAAAGCTAATATTTTCCTACCCCTGTATCACAGAACATACTTGCCAACATTTTTGACCTCTCCTCCAGGATCCTGGTGCTGAGTGTGGGAGGCACGACAGTGCAAATCTCTTCATTCCTGCCCCACTCCTGCTACATAATGTCATGATTTGTGGCATCACGCAGTGGGGGGGAAGCACAATGCGATTCACATGCATTGTGCATTCACTAGGAAAGTGTGTGGGATACAGGAGGGTGCATTGAGAGCCCTGGAGAATTCCTAGAAGTTTGGGAGTCTCCTGGATATTCTGGGAGAGTAGGCAACCAAACTAAAAATTATTGAAGTATCAAAAGTTACTGTAAATCACAGAGCAACTACTTATTGATGTGCACCTAAAAACATACACTTTAGCACTAATACAAAGAATTGTAATATTCATTTTTGCATTACAATCACAAATTGTACTACTGAGTAGTCTGAAATTAATTAATAGTTGTATAAAATGTGCTCTGGAACTATATGTAGCTGTTCAAGTAAATTATGAATAGTAATATATATTACAAAATTACTTTTCAGAAGGGAGCATGAATGGGTAAGTGAAAAATTATTTTAAAACTGAAAGTTCTGAAATGAGGACATAATATTTAGAAAGTTCATTCATCATCACTTTAAAAATGCATCAGATTCTAATGGAGACCTAGTTAAGAGGTCCTTGTGTGTATATTTTTGTAGAGGAGATAAATATTGGAATATGACTGAAAAATATTTATCTCCGTTGACTGGAATAGATGTATATATATTTAATTACAGCCAGTAGTATATTTAGTGTTCTTTCTACCCTTACTTACAATGTGTTTCATGCTTTAGCTTACAGTACTTCACTGTAACATGGTTAATTTTATGTTTATCTAAAATTACAAATATTGCCATACAGTTCGCTGCAAACCTTATATAGAAGCAGCTACTGACCTAAAGCCCTGAAAGGAGTACATATGCTCATAGCAATACACATTTAAGAGGTGACGGTTGGTTGCTCACAAGAATATAAATATATTTTTTTTACACAGCTTTTAATAAAAACAAAGCATATTCTACAAAAAGTTCTCTGCTTTGTGTTTCCTGGGCAATCCTGTTTTAAAATTTCAACACATTTAGGATAATTCCCAAGCTGAAAAAATGTAAGAGTATTAGTTTTACACAAATACGACTATTTTTGAATGTACGGAAACACCAGTCCTCTGTAAATAACACATCCATGTCTCTGCAATGGTGAGCTAAGGTAAATTTTGTGCCTGACCTATAGTGTATTGTGAGGATACCGGGTTTAACGTAACCTTCTGGGCTACACAGCTGGCCTACCCGGTACCTATCCAAGGTTCAAAATCACCCAGGCAAATATCCGAAATAAAACAAATAAGTTTATTTAACAAAATGGTAGCACAAAAAAACAACAACAGATGTAAATAATAACAACTTGCAACAAATATCACTACAGTCTGGCACAGACAACATACAGGGTATAATAAAAACACCTCACCAGTATCCTTGTTACTTTCAGGGACTGCTGCCTCTCTCCTTTAAGACTACCAGCAAACGTAGAGGCCCAAAGTAACTGTCACTCTGCTTTCGGCGGACACACAGCCCCCCAAGACCTGGAGAGGTAGATCAGGGCACGGCAGTACTCCAGGGACCTATTGTCCCTTTCCTGTCAGGGGCAGAGCTTAATACATCTCAACGCCAGCCTGACCTCAGCTATCACTCTTAAGTGAATGCCAATTTGCTGTCCTCTAGAGCTCTCTTTTAAACACAGAAATGTCCTCATCAGCAATTCCAGCACCAGCCTGATTGGTCATTTCCTTTCTTTACCTTTTCACAGGTAAACATACAGACCAGGAGACAGCAGATGAATCATTCCTGATTTAATTAGGAACAGATATTGTTATGTGGCTATACAGGAAAATTTGTTTAACAGAGATCAGGATCCAGACACCTTTACATTTAAATACACAATACAGTCCTCTGTAATTAAACATAGAGCTCTGTCTGTAGACCCATTTCCTATGCTAGCACACATAGATCCACAGCTAAATGAAGACAAGAAACCCCCTGGTGTGATGTACATTCATACAGAACTGGTGGACAATAACCCTTTTGCCTAGACTGACACAATGGCCTAGTCTGCATGCTAACTATACAGGCTGCAGTTACTTCAAAACAGAATATACACAAGCTTAAATATGACTTTACAAATATGGGCGAACCAGAGGGCTAGAAAAATATATGTTTGATAGTCCGCAGTCACCTCATTACCTCACATGTATGTTAATACATATTATTTTGGGCCTGACACTTCCCTAAGAATTTGTTATGATGGTAGCTGTTGAAGGATCCCTGTTTCGCACCTGACCTATAAGGGGGTATTCAATTGTTCGGAAATCCCACCGCGTAAAATCTACCGTTATTATGGTAGTAGTTAGCTGGATTTCAGCTCGTGGGTCAGGGAACTGCGAGGTGAAATCCAGCGAGAAAATGACCGTAATAACGTTTTTTCCGCGCACTATTACCGTAATAATGGTAATAGTGCGTGGACCACGAGATTTTCGCTGTTTCCGACGACAATTGAATACCCCCCATAGTGCATGTTACTAAGCCCCGCCTCCTGGTTTCTGATCACAAGTCTGTGGTAGATGACGTTTCTGAGGCTCCTCTATCACCCACAAATCATGATAAATGTAAGAAGGAAGTGACTGCTGTCACACATATCACAGAAAACCACTACTAGTCTTCTTATTATGATAACATTTCTTTATTAGCTTATGTAGCTAAAAAGGATAAAAGATACAAACGAGTGAGCAGGTCAGCTGTTGGCCTAACTAGTTTTGTGCCTGTATTGGCACTTCATCAGTGGCATGGTAACAGCTGCTTCCATTGACCAGCATGAGTGTGGTTGCTTCCATTTTATGCTTCACAAATATGAATATTTGACTGCTGAGCACAAAAACAGTAATACAACCTGATTTCACTTTTTTCCCAAACTGTGCAGACACTATGCAACCATTTGCTGGTTTATAGTATAAAAATGGTGCCTAGATAGTGCAAAAGGTGCCCCCTTAATATCAATGCTAAAGCACTTATGTGGACGTGTAGATATCATGGAATGCCAGACACTTCATTTCATCAGCAGATGTAAATATGAAATCCCTGCAAGCTTTCTGTCAAGACTTTCTGGCCATTATTAATAAATTTGAGGATTGAGGAAGCCTGTGTTGTCTTTATTAAATATATCTGAAAAGGCTAAAAAGGGGTACATCTGTGTTTTTTATAATATATATATATATATATATATATATATATATATATATATATATATATACATACACACACACACACTATGATTGTATTATTGCTAAATATATTGAACAATAGAGAAATATAAATATATACATACACACATATATATATATACACACATATATATATATATACACATACATACACACACACACACACATATATATATTTATCCATTGTTCAATATATTTAGCAATAAAAACTATTTCTAATGTATGACATTCACCAAGATTATTATTAGTAAGTGATGTCTAGTGCTACAATGTTATTTCATAAAAACAATAACTGCACATGAAAATGAAGGCTACATACATAAGTTTGTTTCATATATTAAATCAATTTTAGCTTTGTTATAATCATTATTATAATAATTTAATATTAATATTGAGCATACCCCTATATCCACTATTAAATTGTCACATTAAAATGCCCTTTAAACTTTATTTCTACTACACTAGCATATCTGAGTCTTTATTATATATTATAGTCTATAATACAAAGCAAGATGACTTCCCCTGGGTATAAACTATACTACAATTAAATGTATTCTAGTTCTTTTAATCTGTGATGAAGAATGAATCACATCCATTGCTTGCAGCTATAGTAATACAATCCAATGAAGTATTTTTAAATGAAGACTTAATGCATTTACCATGTGTACCACTAGGAGGAGTACTGATCCCACTTATGGTTAGAATGACAATAACAAATGCATGTACAAAGCAGCAAAGCAGATCACTTTTTTTAAGCGCTCATATAAAATATATATACGTTGTGTACTTAAACTGGTTCAATAATTGATCAATTTAAATGATCAACATCTGTAAATGACATTGCAACATTTTTTTTAAAAGATTCACCATAACATGCATATTACTTTCTCCAAAATATAATTTTTCTAGATCACAGATTGCTGATTTAAACTAGTAAACACTATACTTCAAATCAAGGCTAAACAGTCAACATTACTATTTATGCGAAAGCTAGACCATTTTTTACTTATACAGCATAAAGCATTGCATGAAATCTGTATTTTAAAAAAACATTTGCTTTATAAATCATGTACATTATATTATATTAAATCAGGTTGTACAGTCTGTTCTTTTAAATGTTGTATTGCTTTGTTTCTTTGCTACCAGCAATCTGTTAGCACATTAAAGGGTTTCCTGAAGAAAAGATCACATAGGCAACAAACTCAAGAACATTTATTAACAATATACCTCTTGGGTCCAGAGCTAATTTTGTGTAAATTGATGAAATGTGCGCTTGTACATTTATAAGAAAGTATGAGGAAATGGGAGAACAATGTTCATGACATACAGCAAGGTAAATTCAAGTAAATTCATATCACACTCTTTATGCCCTGTTTGTACCTCATACCCTCGCTACCATTAATAATCTGGGGATAGTTATGGGATTACTCACAGCATTTCTCTTAAAGCTTGCAGGAATTTTTTTGTATGGTTAAAAATAAATGAAATATAAATCCTTATGTTTAAAAGAGAAGCAGAAATTCATATTTGAACAACTTTGAATGTTGTGAGTGTTGTACTAATTGCATGTCAAATATCCTATCATTTGTATGAACCATAAAATGTTCTGCTTTCACACGTGTGGACGTATGTCTTTGCACAACATAGCTTTTCTGGGGTGCTGAAGAAAGATGGAGATGGCCTAGTGTTCAGAAGCAACAGGAGTTTTGTACATAATGGCTCTTTCACATTATCCTATTCAAGTTGTCCCTCTAGGACAATATAGGAAGGCATGCAAATCATGTGCATCAATTTACGCAAAACACATAGGTTTGTTGAGCAATATGGCAGCAGTCAAGGAGGAAGACATTTTCACTGCATATAAAACATCCGGGGGTAAATGTATCAAAGTGCGATTTTGCAACTCCAGCGATTTTCTCGGGAGAGTTGAAACTCGCCGATGTATGAAGCTGAGTTTTCATACAAAATCGCCAGAGTTCTGCTTCTGTCAAAATCGCTACTTGCAAAATCACCAGAGATCAAACTCCCGACTGTTTGCCACTGCAGCTATATAGCTCTCAAATGTATGAAGCTGCGAGTTAGCAAACTCAGGAGAGTTTGCTTCTAAACACGCCAGATACAACACGCTGCTTGATAGCAGCGTGTTGTAGAAACACATCACTGTTACACTGCCCTGGCAGTGTTAAAATGTAAAAGAATAGATAAAAGTTTTTTAATAAAAAAAGCGTGAGGTCCCCCCACTATTTATGCTTAACCCTAGTGCTGCCTGACTAGTGCTGGTCCCGTGAAAATCGGGAAAAATTTTGCGTGGGGTTCCCCAGATTTTCACTTTACCAGCACTAGGCAAACCAGCCAGGGTTGGTGGCACTATAGCAGGGGGACACGCGGCAGGAGTCCCCCTGCCATAATGACTAACCAACCCTAGACTGTTCAGTGCTGGGCTGGATTCCCTAGGGAGTGGGGTCCGCTGAAAAAAACGAGCGCCCCCCCCCCCCCCTAGAAAGAACCAGCCCAGTGCTGATAGCACTAGGGCTCTTCCTACTACCCCTGGGCTGTGGGTAGTAGGGTAATACGGCGATAAAGTATAAAAAAAACAAACGGACGCCATTTTTTTCGTGGAACTACAAGTCCCAGCCAGCCAGGTTGCCCAAAAAAATGTGGCCATGCTGTTGTTTGTATAACTACAAGCACCAGCATACCCACGGCAGCCAGGGCATGTTGGCACTTGGAGAACCACAAGTGCCAACATGCCCTGACATCCCTGGCTTGCTGGGACCTGTAGTTCCACAAAGAAAAAAGTTAAAAAAACAACAACACCCTCTTAAAAACCACATCTATTTATTAAAAATAAAAAACCCACAATAAATTCACTAACCACCCTCATTTTAACCACATCTATTTAATAAAAAAACAAAAAAAAAAAATACTCACCAAAGATGTCTTCTTTCTTCTTCCAAAGTGTCCTTGCTTGCCCCAGTCCCTTAATATTTATACCTCCAATAGTCCATGCTTGCCCCAGTCCCAGCAAATGTGTACTTCCAAAATGGCTTGAAGAAATTCAGCATCACTTCGGCCAGAAGGGCCCCATATTTGTAACATCCCGACTCTTTGTTCTTGATTGTAGTAAAATAAAAAAAAATCTTGAGGCGCCACAAACACCTCCTACTAGGTAGGAGGTCCGAACCGCAATGAACTTATGTTCATTGCGTAAGCTATAACTACAGTATAATGTGATTTTCCCATGCTAGTGGGGGAATCACCTAACACTGTACCTAGAGCTAACGCAAGTAACGTAGCTCATTGCGCATGCGCTACGTTACTTGCGTAAGGAGAGATGGCCAAACACAGGAAAGTTAGCTAAACTCGGGAGTGTTTACATCGCCCAAAATCGCCAGAGATGACCAGCGATTTTGAACATGAGTGTCAAAATCGCAGCTGGATACATTTCCAGTTTTGCGATTTTCCGCGATTTAAACACGCTGGCAAACTCGCACTTTGATACATTTACCCCCCGGACTTGCAGGTGAGTTTGATTTTGGTCAGGTTACTATGCAGGCTTGTCTGCATACTAAGCACAATGTACATCCGCTAAGGCAACCTTTGAAACAATATCATCTAAGTTGTTCTGTGGCGATACCCTTCAAATAAAAAATACAGTTACATTATATGGATTTTGTATATGAAACCCAAGTAATAGTGTTACACAACTAATTGCATTGAATAAAGTCAGTCGCCAACTGATCTGATTACTTTCAAACGCAATGCCAATATAATTTCAGTTAAGCAGTTCATAATGGAAAGTGTTCCATTAACTTGGTTAATCACAAAAAATAAAGTGCATAAATTGTAATTAACAACTAATAAATTGAGAGAAATACACACAAAGTAAATGTTTTAATTTGTTTAAGGTATTTAAAGTGTTTGGCTTGTATGATCTAAGTACACTTCTTGCAAGGTAAAACATAGATAACTGTCCAAGTACTGTAAATTAAAGTGCTGGAATTATGCCAAATCAAGAGCCAGACAGTAATAACCACAGCTCCCACCAATCATCATCACTGAATCATGTATAATCCATGTCCACAAATAGAGTACACCTGCTCGTGCACTGCTTGGCTCACTTGCTCTTTCTCATCCATCTTTGCCACCAGTGACCAATATGTAGTTATGACTTCCAAGCAGTCTTATCGGCCATTTAGTCCACTGACTAATATTCAATGAGTGCTCCCATTGACTGCCCTTAACAGCTGAGCCCATCCAATGGGAGCAGTTACTAATTGTAAGACAGTGAACGCAATGGACAAAATCGGTGGTCCTCAGTATCACGGTGAAAGAAACCCAGACAGTAGCATGCCGGACTTGAACACTCTGAAGCTGAAATGCCTGACCGAAGTATAATTAGGACTGTTAAAAAAATGACGTTTGATCACAGCGATTATTGCGAAATACCGGTACTAGTAAATGACGATATATAATTATTCTCATTTATTTGGCTTCAGGTGGGTACAGACCTATGTGCTAGTGTAGTTTACATGTCAGGGTTGCTATACATCTGATTGTCAATAATAACATTCATCCACAAGGAAGCACTAATCTCATATATGTGAATACAATTTCAGGGTTTGGCTGGGTGCATTTATTCAGATCACACAGGTTGTACTATAGAAAGGTATATGATATTACACCTCAATATAATAAGACCGCTGGTCATGATCACAACCTATTTATTTATCTCTCTTTAATGGTCCAAAAATATACTGGTATTTTTTTTTGCTTGACCTCACAGTGTATATGTGCTTGCTTGTGTGGCTATAATAGGGAAATTACGTTAAAGGATCCACTAGGACAGGGATGTATGTGAATTAACAGCATTCTCTAAGGAACTGAATAATATGTTTGTTCTACATAACATAGAGCATTACTATTAATAACTATACATTATAAAGAATACCATGAAAAAAGCCAAATGCTTTCCCAATCTCGATATTACCCTAGGACATCAAAATTATGCTTGGTCTATCTCCATTGAGCAAAACAATAACACTTACTTCTGATTGCAAATTACATAAGAAATTCTGACCTTTTACAAGCACTAAAGGTCATTTATTACCCACACCATTTTATGTATAAAGACTAGGATTTTGAAGTCATGTTTTTATATTTTATGCACTTCCTGCAAACCCACAAAGTGCAAAACATTTTTACATGGGCACTTCAAAAACCTGTAAGGAAAAAGTGCTGTGGATATAGGGGTATATTTACTAAAATATGGGTTTTAGAAAGTGGAGATACATCAATCAGAATAACCTCAACCTTTACTTTACATCAAATACTAGCTCCCACTCTGTACAAATCCTTGATTTGGAGATATACATTGATAACAATCAGATAGATAACAGAACCTATTTTAAGGAGGTAGACTCAAACTCCTACATCCCATCAACTAGTAGTCATCACAAAAACTGGATTCAAACCATCCCAAAAGGTCCATTTACCCAAATACAACGTAACTGCTCCAAAACAGAGGAATACATTTTTGGAAAAACAGATCATGGGCATCAAATAAATCTTGTTGTATTTATAGGACTAGCCTGCGCATGGTAAGGAGGGCCCCAAATATTCCAGTGCTTCCCATCAAAAATAAAAAAAACATCCCTGACACCCTCTTGGCCTACATTCATGTGACCAGTGAATCAGTTTTAAATTAGTATTGTATTCACTTTGAATTACTTTTGGATGCAAACTTAAGTCAATATTCTTATTAAAATATAACTTAGCAAATGAGATGTACTATAGAAGTATGACTAATAATTATGTATTAGTTTGTAAAACACAATGATAATTCAAAATAAGTATCAGTACACAAGACAGAGTACCCCATTTTATATGTCTCCCAAAATAAGTTAAAAACACCTGTACTTTATTGGTCTACCTTTTAGAAAATAAACACAAAATATTGACTTTTTAAAACTTTTTTCTGAGTGACAACTACGTAGCCTTTCCTAAAAAGGTTAAATCTGCTTGTTATTCATAAGGATCTGCTGTTTCTTTCAAATTCAAGTAATTTTAATGCATTACATTTAATGCTTGAAAAATCCAAAAGCATGTAAGTATCCTGAGTAATGACAGTTCATCTTAGAAATCTACAAGCAAATTGTGATATTGACCTTTTCAGCAGTAAAGGATAAAATGCATATTTGGATAAATGAGTGTGGAATTTAGAAAAAAAGACACAGAATTCATGTGGTTAACGGAAATAAAAAATCTGCTTGTGAAAAAGTGGATTAATATTTTTTTTTCCTACATAGTGACTATTTTGTAATGTGCCCCTGAAGATATAAGGTATGATTTACTAAAGCATCCTTGTAATCCCAGCGAGGTGGATCTGTGTCACCATCCAGCTCTCAATAAGATTAAGAGAAAATTTGAAGAATATATTTGGACACAATTGTCTGAGCGTTAGAAGCAAACATAAATCTGCTAAACTGGGGTGAATATTACATCTCTGGTAAATTACTCCCACAATCCCCTTTCTTATTTTGACCTTACATAACTAGATTGTGTCTGAAGATGAGAGTCAATAAACGTATTTCAAATGTGGTTTGCTTGATCTTTAAACATCTTTTTTCCCCCCAGAGCTTTTGAAAAGAAGCCATAAACATGAAATAATTATATAGGTGATATGTATCATTATGCGAAAGATACATTTTAGTTTACTGTCATGAAATCATTTTAAATATATAAATTATAAGTGATTTTAATGCTGAATACTAAAGTTACGTCACTACTCATTTATAAATAATGACACTAGTACTCAATAATACAATCTGCAGCAAATTATTCCATTAATTGTGTACAGTAAGTCACTCAAAATATCCATATTAGTCTTTTAAATTAGTCCACACTTGAAAAAACAGCAAATGCAAATTGAAATATTTCCAGTTGCAGAAAAAAACATATATGTCCTGGTATAAAAAGGTCATACACAGTACTTATTATGTTGATCAAACACATAATTTAATTTTTTTAAAAAAAATAATTGGAACACATTTAAACATACACACAAAAAAAATGATTTTAATGTTTCATAAACTGATTAACAGATCCAGCTAGCTGGTGGAAACGTATGCTGTTAGTGAATAATCCAAATGATATGCTAATCTATAGTATTCCTCTATGTGCAATTATGTCTAGTCTTGACAGTATGGTAATATGAGAACAAGACAGTTTCTCTCACCCCCTTGTTATAGAATGGCGGTCTTCACAATCAAACTGCAGATCGCCTACTAGATTACTTTGTTTAGTGGTGTAGTGTCAGCAGTGGGTCAAAACAGTCTCTTCATTGAATTGGACTTACTGTTTAATGTAATTCTCCTTTGACATTCATTCAACTGTTATTGGAACAGGAAAAGTATTTTTCAAGTGACATATATATTTATACTGTGATATCGGTTTACCTGCACTGAACTGTGTGTCTGGTATATTTTATATGTTTAAGATCAGCTACTGGAACTATTGTAAATAGTTGCTAATGGCATCTTCCAAATAGTGTTAAAGTCATGGACATTCAGATAGAGCAAGATGCCTGTCCCAACAAGTAATGTAGAACACTTTCAATTATTTCCCATCTCTAACCCTTAACACAATCTATTTTGTTTTACATATTATGTAGCCTAACACACAATTTTAATAGTAGGGCATTATGCCTGAGAAACACCCCCAATTGCCTATCACCCAGAGCCCACAGATGTCCCTTTTTTAAATAAGCTATCTGGCTGCAGAGTTTAACATGTGAAATCTGGCTAAAAATGTGCAAAAGTTGCTGGACATTGCAACAGAGGAAACTTGGACCATTCTGTTATACTTAATCCCAATTACCACATAATATAAAACCCCATTACTTTTGGACTCAGTCGTGGATTTGCTCTTTTTCTTCATGTCACTTTAGTATAATACTTCTTTTTAGGTTGCTACAAACAGAGATGGGTGAATCAATTGGCCTGGTTCTGAAATGTGGACAAATTTCAGAGATTTGGCATTAGCAAATTAATTTGTGCTTCCTAGACCATTCTCCAAAAATGCACTGAAAAAATAATGTCCACTGGAGAATTAGGCCTGTCACAGTGCATCAAATATAAATAAACCAATCAGCAAGCATTAACTAATGTCACATGTCTGTAGCCTTATAAAAGAAGCAAATAGCCTCTCAGACACTCATATCGCCTTTATTAGTGGAAAACGTAGCCCATAGAGGTGCAAGCAAAAATAGGCAATACTTATGAACAGTAATACCTGGAAATACACCAGGAGCACATAACGTCCCTCCAACGGGACTTTAATTGAATCTCCATCATAAAGTGCAAATTATTGAGGTGCAATGCTCAATCATTTTAATAAGGTCATATGCCTGGATTTGCAATGGTACGCTAGTTACATAAGAATTTGATAGAATAAGGATGTTCCTTGCAAAGTGCAGACTAGGTGCATGGCACAATATTTTGTTTTGTATTTTAGTAAAATGAGATATAGAAGTGGAAAGAGAGCATTTTAGGGGTAAGCCTTGCTTTGCAGAAGGGCAAACAGCCATTTCAATTCTATAAAAACACTAAAATGTTTAAATATAAGCAAGGCAAATAATGATTAATCAATTTAAATTCAAGCCAGTCAGTGCAAATAGAGTTTGTTGGGTTTCTATTTCTCAAACTGCCATAGGATAAACAATTGTAACTAAATGTCATAAACATACATTAATTACAATGCATTGCTAGTTATGGCGCTAATTAAAATGGGAATGATTCCACAGTGCCACAAACAGAATATACAATAGACATCAACTGTCATTCAGGTTACATCTTATAATATTATAGTACTTTTCATTGATAGCTTATTTATTTATATAAAGATGTCTGTATTGGAAATCGAGCTTGGAAATCATATAAGCTGGTATACATAGAGCAGGAGTGTTTTTAATGAGACCAGATAAAACAGTGGCAGGAAACATCTGACATTTCCTTGTAAATATATTGTGAATTTTGCTTTCCTACACTCCGATGCTGCACAGTCACATTTTTTTTTTTATGATGGGTTGATCGTTCTGGGAGGTTTCAAAGGGAACATTATAATGTTATTTATAAATGTGAACATCTAGCACAACGACTGCTTGACTTGGGTTACGAGTAAAGTAGCAAGTGTTTTCAAGAAACTGTTCTTTGAAGCTAACACCATGCTAAGTCTACAAGCGCCTGTGTGTGTCTTTTATATTCACCCTGAAGAGCTAAAGCAGAATCATTAATATGGGCATGAATATAAACTAGAATTGCTGCGAGGCATTTTACACATAACTTTAGCTGATATTAGAACAATGTAATATAACTTTACATAATACATAAAAGGTTCTTATGCACATGTGCCCACATAGTATTTAGGGATTGAAAAATCTAATTTAACACAAATAGTCACATGGAATTTTTTGTTTAACTTTCCCTCCGCCGTATAACTTTTTTTTTTATAATATAAGCAAATATAATACATTTTTTATAATATAAACAATATTTATTAATAAATTTACACTTGTGAAACGTTATTACTTTTAATGATCTTACATTTAATAAATCATCTTTCTGGTTATTTTTTATGTTTATATGGTGATCAATGACAACTTGTGAATTTTGATATTTTTATGTTGAATCGCAAAGTTTCACACTCATAGGATTTATTACTGAACACAATCTGGCAACATTTGCCAAGTTTTAGCAGAGCTGTTCTTGCACAAAATACATGCAGGATACTTTGGACATAAGGTTTAAGGGACGCTAGAGGAGTATGATGAAATACATGGAATAGAATAAGAAAGGGTTACGAAGGAAGAAAGACATTCTTTCTGTTACACATTCCAATTCAACTCTTCCACACATGATGCTGCAAGCAGGCAAGATCTCAGGACAGCATAACTGGACTTCTATTAGTTCGACACGTTAGAGAAAACATAGCTATTATACATTTTTTGGTTTGCTGGTTTGTTTGTTTAACATGCACCAAAAGAGAAAACATTTGTGAGCATAGAAAAATCATATATGAGAAAAGTACAGCATCATCAGTACCATCTTAAAAATGTAATAAAATATTGCTGCATATAAAAGGTATAAAGGTACATAGATAAAAAAAAAGACTTATTAGCGGTGTTCACATTTCATTCTATGGAAATATGTAACAACAAGCAATTGGTACGCCTATCTGAGAAAAGTGAGGTCATGCTACAATAAAGGCTGCTTCATTAGTGCATGTAAACATTAATATAAACAATAAGAACATTATAATAATAAAATATGGATGTTGCCAAGAATACAATGGAACAATATCTCTATAGGTTTTTTTACTTTTAATAAATAATTTTCATCAACTTAAAATAAAATAATGGATGTCTGAAAAGTCCTTAGCAATGTACATGTATTTGCTTAGTCCATTTTCATCTTTTTATAAATTAGATTGGTGAGAAATTATAATTGTGCCTTATGATCACACACATCAGGATTTAATACTAAGAAAATATAACCATTGATTCTCAATTCATTTATTCCTCATTAGACTCTCTGCAATCCAGTGATGTTCTTCTCCTAGACAAAGTAGGCCTGGTGAGTAACTGATTGTATGCACAGTTGCTCTGGAAAATTGGGTTGCACTGTGAAACATCCTTATTATAAGTGTTTTATTATTGTAAATGTCTCCTTTGAGATGATTTAAGGCTTAACTGAAGTTGTTGGCATCTATCAGGTGCATTAAAATACCAGTTAATTATTTATTTGGACCATGAAATATATTCCTAAACCATATTTTGGATGTATATGGAGTCATGTTACCCAGCATTAATACTGAAATCAATACCAATCAATATTAATATCATACCTTGTTAGGCAGAGCTTTCCATATGTGAAAAAAGTCTGATATGAATATATATGCAGCAAACAAAAAACTAATCTTTTTTGTATTTGATTTTTTAATAAAATATTACAAATAGTGCAAATAGTGCAAATTTAACAAATGTATGCCACCTCTATGCAAACAACATGCAATATAAGGGAAATTCTTATTCAACTGTTCAAACACTGCCCCTCGTAAACCTAAATTCTACAGACACCATCTTACACACCCTGTTTGTTACGTTGCTATCAGGCCTGTGACGTTACCAGGTATGATATGACACTATTAAAACTATAAATAGAGATAGTGATCATCAGCACATATGCATAGTATCACAATTTTGATAGTGACTATGTACCTCTGCTACCCCTAGACTCCTACTGATTGCAGCTAAAGTATACAGAAAACCTTGTAGTATTATATGGACAAAATGAAAAACAAAAACAGTAAAAGGAAGTGATGATGATTCCTTATCAATGGTCTGGAAGTGTTGCCATCCAGAAAATCAAATAGAAAGCAAGGAGAAAATATAGCACACAAACCTTCCCTTCCATACCTGTAAATACTGTGAACATACAAGTTCACTGAAAACTATAAGACCATAGATATTTCCAAAATGTGCGTTAAAGTTTCAATATGCAAGAGAAGAGATGCAATCTGTCAAGGAGTCATAGTAGTGTTTGGAATCTGAATCTTATCCACAGGATAATAGCAACAGGTGTTGCCCAAACAAGCAAGGAGTACAAACTTCCTTTGAAATCACCATAATGGAAAGGAATAGAATGGGCATTATAGCTGTTCAATATAAAGTGTAATTGTGCACATTCTTTTAGTTGTTGTTATTATTATCAATAATAACTTATTATTCTTATTATTTTATCTAGCACCTACATATTACACCACGCTCTACAAAGAGGTTTTACTAATTCAGTCCCTGTTGTATTTGAGCTTACAGCCTAAATTCTCTACTGAACTCTACCACACAAACACTAGGAAACCCAAATAATATTGAGAGAACATACAAAACTCGGCAAAAATTGTGCAATTGTTGATCTGATGGATCCACACAGCAATTATAATAGCTGATTCATCTTCCTGCCTGTAGGCATCCTACAGGACTCTACCATTATCACACCATCCACCTCTAATTGAGCAATGTTTCATCTGGGCCCCAAGACAGGCCAAGTACTCCTGGATTCAGAGGTCAATGATTCTAGTTACTTAGGGCATCCAATGCTTAGGATTGTTCTGAAGGTGAATACGTGAATCCTGATGAAAGACACCTTGACTTAGACACCATCTGGGCCTCTGCACCCTCTCGGACCCTGCACTACCGTGCCTTCTGCCTCTCTAGGCCTCCACACTTTTTGCACTATTTAGGCCTCTATACCAACAAGGTCCCTGCATTATCAAGGCATACAGCCTTCTGCCACCATCTTGGCCTTTGCCCCAACTAGGTCTCTGCATCTTCTGGATATTCCAGGACTCTACACAATCTAGGCCCCTGCACCATTATCATCCCACCTAGGCCTCTGCACCAGCCTGGCCTCAGAATTATGCAGACCTGCGCAGCATAGCAGACCCCACTAAGCCTATTGTACCATTTGCTCCTATTTTCTCAATACCCCCACCCCTTACCTGCATTGTTGTGTATTTCATGCCACCAAATAGACAATGTGAGACCTGGCAAATTAAATAGCTTTAAAACAACCAGACATACAATGCAGATTATTGTTTTGTTCTGAAATACATTAGCATTGCTGAATTATTATTTAATTATTCCTGACCCTGTTACAAGTTTTCTTTTTATACTACTTTATTATTATATGCATATAATATATGAGTGGTGTGAATCTTCGTATAAACAAAAAACAATCTCATTTTTGTCAACCTCTGACATCTATAGTCTATTGTGAAAGACATTGGACAGTGCACACTCAATTTTAAAATGTAAGGCTATATAAAGATACTAAGGCTGCACACTGAGTGTTTTTATACAGGCTAAGGAACTCCAAAGTGGCTTCTTATAGCCTTATATCTCATTGTAGAGAGTGAATTATTCAATATAATACACAGATATACACTATATAGCCACTTTATTAGCTACATCTGTACACCTTTACACATCATTACTGCTAATATCTAATGAGCCAATCATGCGGCAGCAACTCAATGCATAAAAAAATGCAGACATGGTCAGACCAACCACCAGAATAGGAAAGTAAGTGACTGACCGTGAAATGATTGTTGGTACCAAATGGGGACATGTGAGTGTCATAGAAGCTGCTGATCTCCTGGGATTTTCATGTACATCAGTTTCTAGAGTTTACAGAGAATCAGCGCTTGAAGTGGGGAGTATAGAATACTGGTACTACTCTTCTCTATTTCCTTTAAAGCTGACCACATGTTCTACAAGCAGACACTTTTCTTGCAGAGCATGTAATATGGCTGGAGCCAATTTTAGAGCTCACCTGCTGTTGGGTTTACTGTCACTCTCCAGACAAGGTATATGTGCAAGGGTGGGCTTGCTGCTCATCTTACAGCTGATTGGGCTGTCGACTAAGCCATTTATTTTCATCTGTAAAGCTGAGCTGTAGAGGAGAGTGAGGGGATGGCGAGGAGCAGAGGGGTAGTACTACAAGGCTTTGTGAATGTCCTGCCCATGCAGCACCATGGGGGAGAGGAGAGGTGGTGCTACTGCACTGCAGTCCCCAGTGAAAACATCTCAGCCTACAAGGTGAGAGGGAGGGACTACAAGGCAAACACTTGTTTAAAGCCCCTAGTGTGTCTGGCTGAATATGGTATACCTGTGCTCCAATCTGTCTGTGTGTGTATGCTTAATTCTCTCTCCTTTAATCTCTATGTGTGTGCATATCTCAATCTCTGTACAATCTGCCTATGTATGCTCCAGCGTGTCTGGCTATGTATGGCATGCTTGCCAACTTTCAAAATATGTCCTCTGGGAGATCCCAGAGGTGACGCCCTCACTTCACCATAGCTCTGCCCCCTACTATAAGAAACACCCTACAAAATTTATGACATTGCATAACGAGGACAGAGTGTAATGGCGAGATCAAGGTCACAAGTATCTGGGAGGATGCCTACTCTTCCTGGAGACCGGGAGAGTATGCAAGTATGATGTATGGTGCCTAGGCGCTCCAATCTGTAAATGTGTGTGTTTACCTCAGTCTGTGCTCCAATCAGTCTATGTGAGTCTGCCCTGCTATGTACAGTGTTTGTGTGACCATGTGTGCAAATATGACCCTGTGTACATTGTCATACTACAGAAATAATGTCCACTAAATTGTCGATTATTAAGAAAAAATATTTTCAGTGACTAAGGGCTAGATTTACTAAGCTGCGGGTTTGAAAAAGTGGGGATGTTGCCTATAGCAACCAATCAGATTCTAGTTATCAGTTATTTAGTACATTCTACAAAATGACAGCTAGAATCTTATTGGTTGCTATAGGCAACATCCCCACTTTTTCAAACCCGCAGTTTAGTAAATCTAGCCCTAAGTGAGAATTCTGTGGGCAATTACAGGTTTATCTAATATGACCACTGCATATCTAATGGAAAATGTTGAAGGAATTAAAAAAATAACAGGGTTAGCTTTCTAGTAGTACTTTCTAGTAGTTTAAATAGTAATATTTTATAAAAATAATATGTTTTCAGGGGTTTTTTTTTAGCACACAAGCTTCTGGATGCTGTTATCTTCTGTACAATAACTACTGAAAACGTAATTCAGATAGTTTCAGAACATAGTATCCAGAAAAAGGAAACAGGTAAGAGGAAGGAGAAGGGACACATGGAAGACATAAGGGAGAGGAAAAGAAACACAGGGGAGACATTATGCAAAGATGAAGGGACACGAGATATGAGGGAAAATGTAAGTACATAAAGAATGCCTGAAAGAACATGGGAGACATGAGTCAGAGGTGGCGGGACATAAGGGAGAGGCAATTGGACACAGAGGAGGTGGGGAACACTGGGTAGATAGTATGGCACCATTTATATGTTTACAATATTTGTTAAAATTAATCTAAAATTAATAATTAATTTTACACCATCAGAATCCCTAAAGCTTCTAGGGGTCTAAGTGGCACACAGTCATTCGCTTAAAATTTCCATCCCAACACTTCTAAATTTACACTTCGACCACTGCAGAGAATGGTGTGCAAAGAAAAAAACATCCAGTGAGCAGCAATTCTGGTGGTGAAAATATCTTTATAATGAGAGAAGTCAGCGGAGAATACCTAGATTAATAAAACAGTGATATTCAGAACACACAGCACATTGAACCTTGAAGCAGATGGGCTACAGCAGCAGAAGACCACATGGGTTCCACTCCTGCCAGCTAAGAACAATAAACTGAGGCTACAAAGGGCACATGCTAATCAAAACTTGACAGTTGAAGAGCATAAAAATGAAGGCATGGTCTGACTAGTCTTGATTTTTGCTGTGACATAAGGTCAGAATTTGGCGTGAACAACAGGAATCCATGGATCCATTCTGCCTTTTTGTCAATGGTGCATGCTGCTGGTGGTGGTGGTATAATGGAACTTATAATGTGTATCCTTTTATGTCCACAGTCTACCCACCTGCTACTTACAGCAGGATAACATGCCATGTCACAAATCACTCATTATCTAAAGCTGGTTCCACAAATATGACAATTAGTTCAACTCGCTGTACTTCAATGACCACAACAGTCACCATATCTAAATCTATTAGAGGACCTTTGGGATGTGGTGGAAAAGGAGATTTGCATCATGAATCCAGCAAAGCTGCAGCTACTATGTAATGCTATCATGTCAAAATAAACCAGAATCTCTAAGGAATGTTTACATCACCTTGTTGAATCCATGTCCTGAAGATTTCAGGATGTTCTGGTTGAAAAGGGGGTGTCCTACCGAGTGCTAGAAAGTGCTAGAAAGAGTAGCCACTCTCCCCCCCTTTTACACTTCTAAAGTGGCCACCAAGTGTATATTATGCCCACTAAAGCACACACTTAAATACTTTTTATAAATAAAAAATAAAATGCTGCACACAGTCAGATAAGTGTGCAATTCTCCTTCTAGGATTAATTTATTTCAGAAGGACTTTTATGGCCCTTTTATCAGGTGTTCCTTTCACACACCAACACAGTTGTGTTTGTGTAACCAGTCGTTCTGGAATAAACTAGTCCTATGGAAAAAGTGCTACCTTATCTGATTGGTTATGGGCTACTTTAATTTATGTGTAATTCATCAACCTGTGGAGATGGTTTGTGCTTTGGCATGGACCCGTTGAAAGTAGTGGCAAGCGGTTGTTTATGAGTATTTGAAAATATAAACACAGATATAATGGCATTGACACTGGTCGTAACAGACTGTCTTTGACATAGACACTGATAAATATCGACAGATACTGATAGATTTACATTCGCACAAATATTCACCTGTCCAGCACTGATTATGACTGTACTGGAGATCAGAGATATAATCAGTAAATAGGAAACAACATCATTATGACTATGGATAATTATAAATATTATTAACTAGAATTATGGAGAATAATTAAGGATAATGGAAGTCACTTCCGAGTTCTGAATATATATATAGAGAGAGAGAGAGAGAGAGAGAGAGAATCACAGAATTCCTTGATGACTATATAGACATATAAATAAATATATATATATATATATATATATATATATATATATATGTATTTGTATATATGTTGGATGTTTAGGTATCTTATAATGAAATGTATTCACATAGTTCAGAAGATAAGAGCAACACCTAAGTGTTATAAAATAGTTGTATCTTGCTAAATACAACCATTTCACTTCAACCTTGTTTGTATTTTCTTAAGGATGATGGCTTCTTAGACACACTTTTTTTTTTACTAAGAAGCGATCATCAGTTTTAACTGAGACTGTTAAAATCCATACTTTCCGATCATCTGCCTGTAATGGGTTATATAACTCTAGTCATTAAATACAGGTAACAAAACATGTCACAAAATAAAGAAATGATAAACATCATGGGCTTTAATATGAAAAAATCAACACCAATTTAGCACTTAGCAAGATTTTGTATGCCAGCACTGCAATAAATAAGGTAAATAAAAGTACCATTAATTGCAACTTGACAACTTGTAGTGGTTTTAAAGAAAGGATCACTACCTGTTTTATATGTTTATAAAGAGTTACAGAGCTGTATTCCCTGATTGTAAGGATACATATTGCCTTTAAAAGAAAATGTGTTCCCCCCTGATCAATATGCCACATCAAGGTTCTGATGTATGGCAGCACTAAAATTGTTTTAATGTGTTCTATGAGCCATCCAAAGGTCCACATAGCTCCCTGGACCTATGCTTTCTGTGATTTCATTGGATTCATGCTGTCATTTTAGTACATCACCCATGTTATGAGATTTCAGAGAGATTTATTGAGAACTGGAAAGACAGGCTAGCACAAGCCATGAAATAAAAGACTAGAAATATAGTTATTAAAAATAATAAAAAAACAGAACTTTGTAACAATCTGATACTTACGGTCATGACTGAAGGGCGATGGGATTACTAAAAAAATAATAGTAGTTTGCCTTTGACAATCATTTTTTTTTTTTATTATTATTTCAAGATCATTTTGTAATAATAATGAAGCATATACATTGCTTGTAATAATAATGGAAATGTAATTCCGATTAAGTTTCAAACCAAAATAGTAGTTCTTTTTTATTGTTGAGGCAGTAAAAAAAAATTCTGTCTAATCTAGTGCACAGTATGAGGCAAGAGATTAAATTCTGCAGGCGAGTCTAACATAAAAAATAAGTAAATTACTTCATGGCCATCTGTGGAAGAATCAACAAACACTGGAAGGGCATCAAGTTTAAATGCAAATTGAACTATTGGCACAAAGCTTACACTTTGGTTAGTATAGTTACATTAAATGTCATAATAAAAAGTATAAGCAACAAGTTGCACCAAAAAAATATTAAAACCTAGCATTGATAAATATCTAAGCTTCTTCGGGTAGATTCAATTAAAGAACATCGCGGCCAGCGCATTATTATCGTTACCACGGTAATAGCTGTGCATTATTACCGTTACTACGATATTTTCTGCGCTGATTTTTGCTTGTAACTTTGTAAACTGCAAGCAAATATCCGCAGAGAAATTACTGTAGTAATTAAAAGAATAACGCAGCTAATTGAATCTACCCCTTTGTGTTTAGTGTTTTGTTTGCAGTTATAGAAACCCTTTGCATGCAAAAAGTGAGAAAAGTTTACTGTTTGCTAAAGACATATAACGTATGTAATGGGAAGACTGTAATGCTATTCTATGAAGAGAAAAATGTACACAAGCACATAAAGGTCAAATGTAGCGAGGATAGAAACATGTTTGTGAAGTGTTTGCTATTGGACTCAATGTGTACATTCAGATATAACATGTTGTATGACCAACAACACAGGTGACTAATACATGCATGTATATATGTATTAACCATATTAAAGATGTATTCAGTGAACTCTAGAGTAAATAATGAAATAAGCTAATAAATTGCAAATAAAAAACAGAACCATCACTCCGACTGCTACACTATGTGCACACTCACAAATACATAAAGATACAAAGCTTTAATTTTAAACTTACTGCAAAGCAAATAAGTTATACAGTGTTTAAAGTAGTTCTTATTCTTGACCTCATTATCATTTTTAAGGGCTCGACAATGATCATCTGGCCTCCCGGGTACCTGCTCAGCTCCTCTGAGCATATGCATGCACTGGACTGGTGCATGCTCAGAAGAGGCCCCCACTACTCTTTTGAGAGCCAACAAGGAAGGGTTTCCTGGCATTGCTAGGCTCCCCTCCCTTCCCCTCCCCTCCAGGCCACCTAGCAACTGCACCAACTGCAGTAATGGTAGTTCTGCCTCCAGCAACATGACAGAGATAATGCAGCATGAAAAAGATGAGTCAAATAGCAGAGGTTTGAAACAGAGTGAGGAGATCTTGCTTTGATTTACATAGCATTTTAGGGTTGACTAGAGTACAATCTTAGGGATGAATCAATGGATGGGCAGCCAAGCGCACACTCTTATCCACTGAGCCTTTTGCCATATTACAAGGTGGTGCCTCTTCGCTTTGGAATGGCAGTTCATGTGGAGGATGCCTGGTTAAAATGGTAAGGTAGTAGATATCCATTATAAGCAGTTGTGAAGCAGCCAGTGCCCTTTGAAGTTGGTGTGTGGTGCAACTAAACTGGGATACAAGCAAGGTTGTCATCTGTCATTTGCCTGACAGATATGAACTGGTTTATTTCCGTGTGCTATACCTTGTCAGTGTCAGGAACCCTTAGTTGCCCTGTTTACCAAAATAATATTTTTTATTGCATTGAAAATTAACATTGTATATTTCTATAACTATGGTGCTACTCCACTCCAATTTCACACACTGGATACATTTCTCTCTTTATTTGAGGTTAACACAAGCATAGACATGCAATATGAAGTGTGCTGTGACTATTAATTGCATGAACTACAAACCAGAAAGAAAATATAGCAGATGAATTTCATGATTTTTTTCATATCCAGATTTGTGAGCAACGACTTAGGCTACTGAAATGCTGCCTCTTTAGCTGCAGCAAAAAGACACATATATATATACACACACACACACACACACACACACACACACACACACACACACTATAAGCAACTAGTAACTTTGACTAAAATAATATAACTAGAAAGTTTTTTATATTAAATGTATAGAATATTATTTTAAATCTCAAGTTGATTGTCTATTTTCCACTTTGTTACATAGTTATAAGTGTGTAAAGTGTTTCTCAGTCTCAGTTTCAAGTTCATCATCATTTTTAAGCTCATTATCTTTGAAATCATCAAAAAAGTCAGAAATATTTCAGAGCAGAATCATTAAAAGGACAGCCATTCCATCCTGGTTAACTTATGGGACATATGGAAAACGATACAATTATGACTAATAAAATATCATAGATTCCAAATATGGAATGACATTTTCTTTAGTTTACATAGTAACATAGTTGATGAGGTTGAAAAAAGACACCAGTCCATCAAGTTCAACCTATTTTGGATCTTAAAACTGAAAACCTTTTTCTTAGTTTTTTCAATTTTATTTTAATACCACATAAAATGTAAATATTTAACAAGCCAGTATTCAGAGCTTCCTACAAAAAAGTTTAGTTAATAGTTTATAAATAAGAAAACTTGACAATATTACTTGTTTTAAACAGGCTGAAATGTAGGCTAATTGATATGATTATATGAAATATGATAAATTAAACCCAATTGAGAGTGTGCACTGGCTAATGATAGTGCTAAGGTCTGATCTATCTTTACATTCATGCATTGTCTCAAGAGTGTAAAAAAAATAGTTTCCAACCCTACAAATAGCATTGCAATTAAGATTATGATACAAAATTGCTTTTACATTATTACATTTCTTTTAAAGCTGACTATATGATCTTTTTACATCTTCTCATTTTTACTCTCAGTCTGAGACACAAAAATGCACCCAAATAAGTAAAGCCATTTAAGCCATGATGAGTCCAAAAAATTAATTCAGCAATTAAGCTGTCATCAATGTTTATATGTTAAAAATGTTTTTAAAGCTACAGCAATTTTATGTAATTTTTTTTGAGAAAGCAGAAAACTTGACCCTGCATTTATCCCTGTGATAAGTCCAGTGTTATAAAATGAGAAAAGCAGAACATTTTATTCTGTGCAAATATTTAGTGACTATTTTACGGCTATCAGCAGGAGCCTATAATATATTTTTTAGGTGACCTCTTTATATCAATTTCCTCGCTGTATATTCTGGTTGAATAATCAGCAAGGAGTTTATTGTTAGCAGGTATTTTTCCAGTGTTGAGCAGCTTCTTCCGCACCAAGACTTGACTGAATATGGAGAATTGTAATTGATAGTCTCTTCCTAAATACATTTAAAAAAAATAATAATAAAAAAAAATATATATATATATATATATATATATATATATATATAAAGTTGGGATATAATCTGCAACATGTTCAATATGCGTTGACAGCCAACTATCAAGCTGATCAAGTATACCAAGTTTCCTATTGTGAACTGGACATATCGGCCCTAAAACCGTGGATTTCAGATTTTTTTTTTTCATTTAGACCTGAGGGAATTTAATATATACTTATTTCTTGTACTAAATCATTTATTAAATATATTCGTTGGTGGTCTTTTATACAAACTGTAGAATAACAAGCTGAATTGAATAAGTGATTGCAAGCAATACATTTCTATACAGTATTTTACATTTTTGCAGGGTTTTCTTTTCATACTCAATATTACACTTTTTCATCTCACAGAGAGTTCAGAATTAATAAAATAATTAATTTAAAACTTTGTTTTAATGTACCTGAATAATAAAATCTTAATTGGAGTGCCACATTTTCTTATTTAAATGATTACATAATTGAATAGACAATTTTCACATTTTGTAATTACATTTGGGATTTTTATAGTAATTTATTTTTATAGGGTTTTACCAACTAATTCCTCTTCACTATTTGCTATGGCAATTTTTGTCACTGAAAGGTTATGTCCACCTTTGTAGATAATTTTTTTACATTGACCCAAATTATCTTTTTTTTCAAATGACACATATTCTACAGATAATCATTTCTTATATATTCTCTTTAGAAGAGTGTATTTAAGAGTGTATCAAAGAAAAATATCTCGACCTGCGATTCTCATTGCATCTGGGAATAGGGCTTGATTACCCTAATTGTTGCACCTCCTGGGTAACCTTATTTCCGTGAGCATCACAGGTCTCTGATTTAATAAGTTCCCGTTGTCTACTATCACTTTAGCACCGATCTTCATTAATTTAAGCCTTATTTACTATATGCCTTAAGCTAATGAGGATATCTTGGAAATGCCTTTATTACATTTTTGACTATTACACATTTTAATATTTTCATTACATTGGTCAAAGCAAACCTAGAAATGTGCCGATTCATATGAAGTGTGCCTAGAAGACAAAAATGCCATTCTATTGAAAGTATAGGAAAATGCCCAATATCAACCATCCCTGAGGATTTGTAAAATTAACAGTCTCTCTAAATGTTCCTTTTTTAGCCCCTTTAATCTAATTTAAATAATCTTGTTGCTTAAAAAAAATTACATTTTTCATGTAGGTGCAAAATAAGCCTTAACTACCTTCAGCAAAGAACAGGGTGGTCTCCCAGATAAACCTTTCAGAAAATGCAACCTTCAATACTTTCTGCAGTCGCCAACTACATTACATGCAAATTGCTGCCGCACTCTATTACGAAAAATAGGTATGTTTGCATAAATATTGCCACTTGACATCTCAAAACATCATATGTGCCACAGGTTCTGTTTTACTTGTCCTACTTTACATGTGTGTATTACACCTCCTCTCTATAAGTCTATAAAATAATAATCAATGTATGTTTATTTATTCAATGTTTAGGGGCCGCATGTGTTGTCTATTTTATTCTCAGGATTTTATTTCACAATTAATTTTAAACTTACATTTGATCAAAGATAGTGAGATCCTGCCCTTGACACAGGGGGTAAATGTATCAAGCTGAGAGTTTTCTGGCGGGTTTGAAAAAACAATCAGATTCTAGCTATTATTTATTTAGTACATTCTAAAAAATGACAGCTATAATCTGATTGGTTGCTATAGGCATCATTTCCTCTTTTCAAACCCACCGGAAAACTCTCAGCTTGATACATTTACCCCATAATCTTAAGCACTGTAATATCCTAAACACAGGCCATATCTGGTCTCAGTTTTCTGTGTGACCACCGGTGAATTTCTGATAAGTCATCTATCAGTTCACTTTACAAATAAAGTGAAAGCTAAACCTACTAAATATGACTTGGTTTGGTCTTTTGGGCATTTTATGTCAACTGGTGCTGTTAACCCTACATTGCCCCCAATTAGAATCCACTATTTTCCATTATACTCCATGTAATTATATTTATCTGCATTTTTTTTAAATGATTTACATTCTAAGGAAATGATTCTGAAGTTTGGCATTTATTGTTTATTGTTCAGTAATGTCTTACCCTGTATAGTCTACTGTTTTGTATAGTGTACGGCGCTGCGGAACCCTTGTGGCGCCAAACAAATAAAGGATAATAATAATAATAATAATAGGCCATAAGAAAAAGTATCAGCTACTATGTCAGATACATATTTTGTTTATTTTAACAAAAAAAGTTAGACATGGATGGATTGTATCCTACCACACTATAAAATAACATGGAATTTCTCATAGTACATTATGTGCAGTCTATTAAAATATAACCTTATATTCATAAGAATTACACAAAGCAAAATGCACTTCAAATGTTCTTTTCAATACTTAACACAAGGTTAGATTTCTCAAAACACAATAAGAGAAGACCGACCTGAAGCATATTTTTTTAAAAAAAATACTTAAATCAGCACTTTAAGATCTACTTCCTTTCTTTACAATACAAACATTACAGGCTATGCAAAATTGATTTTAGTTTTTGTAGAAATGTCCAGACAATAATGTATTCACAGACATCTAGGTTTACTTGGGCAGGCACTGTAAAAACCTGTCTGAAGAAAGAATCAGTAAGTTACTTTACTAATATATTCTTTGTTCTAATCTTCATTGCATGTTTGCATCTGGCATATAAATGCAAGAATCATCTTTACCCCCTTAAAAGTGAAAATTAGCAATGTAATTGAGTTACTCAGATATTAGTGCTTTTACAATTCCTAATCACCAAACTGTTCTATTTAAACATAATGGGCCTGTTTCATTATGGAACGTAAAAGTCTATATGTGCTGTATTTTGCGTAAAAAATCGATCTGCGCATGCCCAGAAATGAACCATACACCAGAGAGCACAGCAATGTTCAATTCATCTTTGAGCACAATGGACCCATACGACAGTCTATGATTTCACGGGTGGAACGGGGAGGGGACTGGGCGTATGCACATAGTCAATGTACAGTAAGAGCACGCCAAGCACATAGCAACATCTGATTCAAACTTGAGGCCTCTGAAAGGTACATGTTATTCTGTTGTATCACTCGCACCAGCTACAAGCTACAGAATTGGTGTTAGTGCTGATTACTAGTGATGACGTTCACATTTGCAAGATAGAACATGTGTTTGCAATCAAGAGTAACTGTAACAATGCTTTTTATACACATTAGACACGGATGGGTGTATGCTTGATTTATGTGCGTTTTTAAAAAGATGCCCAATAAATTTGTTTTGCGTGTCTTAATGAATCAGTTCCAATGTAGTGAGTTCTAATTTACCAAAAGTGTATGACTTCAGATCATGTCATGCAACTATTATTTTTTTTATTGTAATTAACACAAATGATAAGATAAAATTAGCCAAGGTTTTTTTTTTTCAGAGTGGCCATCAATATTTAAAGTATACATGTCATGCAGTATTTAATCTAACATTAATAGTACAGACTGTGTGAAAGCCTAATTGCAATGTACTATTGTTTTTTACACATATATGATTCTTGATGATAAAAAGTCTATGGGATATATTTATAAAACTGTGGGTTTAATAAAGTGGAGATGTTGTCTATAGCAACCAATCAGATTCTAGTTATCATTTATTTAGTACATTCTACAAAATGACAGTTAGAATCTGATTGGTTGCTGTAGGCAACATCTCCACTTTTTCAAGCCCGCAGTTTAGTAAATCTAGCCCTATGCCTCTTCCTCTTTGTCTGACATACCCTACAGCACTGATTTTTGCATTATTTAAATGAGCTGTTTCTGTGGGCTAAAGATCCTGTGACGCTAATCTTATGTGAGCTTTCAGAGCCAATCAGGAGCCTGTCTTTCAAGGCTAGAAATTCCCCTATTTTGTTAATTCCACAGAAAGTGTCTCAGCTGCACAGTGCACATGCTCCTGCTAGTACATGGCATGTTCACACGCAGTAAATGCAATATATTTGTTTTTAGATATTGTCCATTCAGATGTCTGGTTAATGTGTATTTGTGTGTATGTGATTTGTAAGATTTAACTTTCCAGACACTGTCCTCATAACTTTCATATTTCCTCTGAATTGCAAATGAGATCTATAGGATCACTGTTCTCCAGACATCTTTAATAAAAGTAATCTAAAAAACTGCTGACGCTGCAATGATCACTTATAAAAAAGGACTCTCACACAAAATGAAATGAATGTATCTATCTCTGCTGACTGGGATACTACATTCTCCATTGTATTGAATGCTGTATATACTGATCAGTTTATTGAGTAAACTGATTTGCAGAAGCTCTAGCGCCTTCACAAGCCACTTATATTGCTAGCTATTGCTGGGTGAGTAGGGCTAGCTCTATCACTAGGCGAACTTAGGTGATTAGAGCGACAGGGTTATGCGGCACCTAAACCACTAAATGAGAGACATAATATTTGTTAATTGGCTATATTTACTGCATAGCCCCTCTACTCTGCTGACATGCAGGTTCAGCAGTTGGCAGTTTCTTACTTGTAAAACTGCCAACTGCTGCTCCTTCATGTTGATAATGAGTTAGGAGTGCTGGGCTATGATGTCACACTCTGGCACAACACTCCTAAGATAAGAACATACCACCATGCCCCTGCTTCACACAAGGTAAGTAGTGTGGGTAAGGCAGCATCTATCTCCCTCCCGCTCGCTCGCTTAGATCTACCTCTGACCTGCGCCTTGTCTCGTCTCTGGTAATCACATCTCATTGGCTTCTTCAAGACTTCTCCTGTGATGATCCGTAGTTATGGATTTCCATACCACGCCCAATCAGGCTTTCCGTCAACCTTCAAATCTGTAGACGTTCTCTAAAAGCCCATCTCTTTTTTAAAGCTTACCTTATCCCTGATGATACTATTCACACTATTACACCCTCACAGCTGTCCCAATCTCCACTCTAAACCACACTCGCTCCTCTTTTTTAAATGTGCCCTCCTCCGCTTAGAATGTAAGCTCTCTAATGAGCAGGGTCCTCCTGTTTTCATGTCTGCATTTATTTTGTCTGCCTTGTGCGTCCTGTTTTTCTTACTGTACAGCACTATGGAGCACTGTGGCGCCATACAAATCTATGATGATAATAATAATAATAATAATAATAATAATGGGGGCACATGATGGTAAAGTGGGGAGGGCATCTTGAGCACCGAGGGGCCATGCACCAGCCTTCTTTATGTGCTAATCAAAACTATTTCTCAGGTGAAAAGTTGGCACATGCATCAATGCACCAAGACAATGGTGTTAAATTGGAGTGCCAGAAAATATATGTACCTCCTACACATCTGATTTTAGTCTGTGACACTAAGCTATCTTTTATTTTCCATGTTATTATTAGTTGTCATACCAAGCAACACTCTTCTTTTTCATTTTACTTCCGGTCAATAAAGCCACAATGGATCAATGCAAAATGTTCCTGAAAGCATCAATTCACACTCTATGTTCTATTTTTACTAAATAAGTGTTGCTTTACTACAGTACAATATCCTGATGGGTGATCAATATGCAGCAGTGCTGCTGTGGAATAGTTTGCTACGATAAACGTCCATGTGAATTTATACAATTCTTTGAAATAACGTAAATCCATTCAAAGGATTACTATACAATTATATAATTATTATTCTGTGACAATATTTAGTTATAAAATTTCTCCCAAATCTGAATATTAAGGTTTATTAATATTACATTATGTACATTTATTAACTGCATTAATTACATATACACAGATATTTTATAAGCAAATTCAATAAATGCATAGCTAAATATTGAGGAAATATCCCAGTGCAGTTGACACTTGTTATAAGTCACTTTAAATGTTCTTTGCCATTTACATCAATGATGCTCTTTCAGGATCTCATACGATACATAAAATAATGGACTTACCAGAATTCGGATCAGAGTTTCCATCAGCTTCAGTCCTCTTGTCTGGAGAAGCTTGGTCGTAGAATTCATCCTGTGGCTGAACCAGAGGAAGAGGGTGTGAGATCATAGTTCCACTTCCTACAGGGTCATGGTCTCCTAGACCACTGTCACTGCAGCTTTCTTGGGAGCCGTCGGGGAGATGGAAGGTAACGCGGCGCTGAGACTACAAACAAGAGCATAAGAGGATACACTTATTATTGCTCTTAAGTTGTCCTTTGTTCTTATATTACACGTTCGGTAAACTGTCTCATACTCTGTTCTTATGAAGTTATTCCAAATACAAGTTTTACAAAAATATACATTGCAGAATTTCAGATTTGTTAATTTGTTAATATAATATGTCTATATTATGTAATCAATCGAATAAACTCAAGTTAAACAAAAGGCGCTGTTTATGGCATAAAATCTAATTGCAGCATTTTGTCAGTCCTTAACTGGCCTTAGACCAAAGGCTGTCCCAATGGCTAAATTAAAGTGCATGGTTCAATAACCTAGTCCCCTACCTTCTATATCAATGGTAAATGCACAGGGCTAAGTGTGATCAGCCGTGCAACTGGTGTCCATGACGCCATTCATATAAAATATTAATGCTCTATATATCATTTTCTCCTTCATTCCTCTTTTTTGAGAGGTGGACAGAAGAATGATAAGTGCTCCCATATACTTGTTAGTTCTTGTATGTAAAAAAGACTGAAAGCGCAGATGGGTTTACACTTCATCCACCCATGTGCCTTTGAAGACTAACAGAGTCATACTTCCATTGGCATACAATGGAGTGGGCTTAATTAGTGTGGCATGATCCCAATCCCATTATTTATCTGCCAGTCTTGTTTCATGCCAACTTTACACAATATGATCCAATATTGGACTGGTTCCAACATTGTCTTATAGGAAGGAAGTGTAAAAATGTCAACTAAAGTTATAACGAACTATTCGATCTGTGCAGCTATATATTGCAGAATGTATATTAGCTGAAATTGTAGCCTTTCATCCTATATGGTGTTCAAGATCTGGACGTTTCTATAAAATAAGAATGACTAGAGTCATTTACATACAGTAGAGTATTCAAACATGCATAGATTCACCATGCAGGTTACAAAACACTCAGAAAGTGAATGCACTGCTATGTATAGAATGAAGCAGGAAAAAGTAAAATAAGCTTTAACTTTTTCTATATGCCTCGTACAAAATAAAAATTTGCTAAGAAACCAGATACTCTTATCAGTACATGATCCTATTTACTTGGTACAAATTCTCATATTTCGAAAGCTTTACTTCACTTTATTTAATAGTGAAGACTAACCTCTGTCTTTTACATATACGATCATGTATCTAATTAAGCACAACTCCTTAGGCAAGTACATAATGTAAAAAGTGTTCCTAAAAGTCACTTATAGTGTTATATCCAGTAGGATAACCTTGATATGCTGCTGTAAAAAAAAATTGCTAGTCTCAATGAGATACATATATTATTAATTACACTTAAAATATATGTAAATATGACACAGCACTAATTTGTCAACATTATTCAAATGGATTATCTAAAATATATTATAAAATACATAATATATATATATATATATATATATATATATATATATTATATGTATATATTTACATACACACACATACATACATACATACATACATACATAAAGAAGTTTATTTGTTTGTTGGTAGATATCCTTTACAGCTTTCAAGGTACAGCTGCCGAGTCTTACTTTGGTTATTTAGTATCGGAAAAGTAACCTATTAGACCCCTTAGCGACAAAGCGACAGAGATTATTTTCTAAATAGCATTTTTGGTCTATTTAACAAATAATTTGCTAATATATAAAACCTGCTACACATTACAAATTGGACCCGTGCAACGCCAGGTAACCCTGCTTATTATAAATACACACACATGCTATGTATACATAAGGCTTACCAGTGTCCAATGTGCGTCAAAAATTAGATTATATATTTTTTCCTGTTTCCTGTTTATTAGTCATATCATTCGGATGTGACTAGAATACCCATTTGTTTGAATGGGAACTCCATTTCCCAGCATTCCATGTTTAATATACCAATTTTAATAACCCAGTCAGTAGAGCATTGGCTTAAATGTTGCCCTGTAAATATGGTTCTTTAAACGGATGCCTCTTTGAAAATAGTTTTTAGGGAATAGCTTATCTGTGCTGTATTATAACTGGCCCATATCAACCTCATATTACTCCCTGAATTCTAGTGCTACCATGTAAATGCTGCGCTTAGAATTGAGAATTGCAATTGGTAAAGAGAGGGGATTCTAGCCATTGTGTGGTCTTACACACCTTGAAAACTAAGATCATAGAGCTCAAAAGGGATATATAAACAGATGGAAATGTGAATTGCTTAAATAAATTAATAAATTTAAATTCAGCTTGAAAACTGGTATTCTCTGCTTCATAAAAACTAAAATAAGCTATTTTCTATATGATTAATGTATGTTTAATTAGATAAGCCATTGTCAATGCAGTTAGACTGAGCAAAATCTGTATAACAGAATACCACCCACAAATGGTGCTGTCAATGTAATTTACTGGTCCAAAGATATCACTTTCATATACTGTACATTGCTGCGAAAATGGAAAAGCAGATAATGAATATCAAAGCGAAGGATAGGATTTCAGAGTCTGAAAGAGTATTCAAGGTGTATAATAATGATTAAAATGAAAGAAAAGAGAAAGCAAACATAATTCTGCAACCTGGTGCAAAATTAATTTGTTTTGCTTATATTAAGGGTCATATTCAGTTCTAAAGAATAACGTGAGCCGTGCACTATTATCGTTACTGCAGTAATAGATGTGCATTATTAACGCTAGTACAGTAAATTCAACGCTGTTTTTTCCTCAGCTCTGATCCTCAAGCAAAAATCTACATAAAATTACTGTACTAACAGTAATAATGCGCGCCCCGAGTTGTTCTAAAGAACACAGGGAATTGAATCCCCCAAATTTGCTTTAACTGCTGACATTTGATAAATTTCAGCAGGCAAAAATAAACCATAACCTTAAAATTCTGGAGCAAATATCAATTAACACTGCAAGAGTATTTTTATTGAACATTCCTGTGAATATACTAACAGTTATATGGTTGTTTGAATGTTTGACAAGACTGGCATTGAATACAAATGAATACCTCTGTGTGTCTATTTTTTGTTCCTAGAGCTTACTTAAAGAGTTGCTTTTGGAATAGTCATCATAAACATCCAAAATATCAAGTTCAGTAATCGAACAGATGCAGAATTTATGAGCTTTGTAGGCGAGACATGGTAACATATTGTGGAGTTTTTTCCTCCAATGTCAAGCACTAGTATTTGTGCCTATTGTTTTTTTATCATTATTATTTTTGTGATACATTATTTATTTTGCTTTCTCAGAGACTCAATATCTGGAGCAGCAATCTGAAAACAGATACTCAGGAAAACACTGTACATGGCATCTTAAAATCTTATTGAAAACTGTTCCTTTTCTTCAATGTTCTGAACATATTATTTACATTGTTGCTATTACTGTGTCCATTTCCCTTGTCCAGGTTCCATATTTGGAAACTCCATAATATTTCCTAGTGATCATCTCTTTAGAACTAGTAGAACTGCACAGATCTCATGCCACAGACCCATCATCATCAACATTTATTTATATAGTGCCAGCAGATTCCATAGCGCTTTACAATTGGGAACAAACTGTAATAATACAATACTGGGTAATACATACATACAGAGAGGTAAGAGGGTCCTTGTCGCAAGCTTACCATCTATGGTATTATGGTTTAATACACAAGGGTAAGTGCTACATCATATTGAATATTTGTCCAGCTAGAATGCAAAGATTACAAATCATTTAATGGCTGCATGCTCAGTCACACAACTATGTTGGTCAGAGGGTTGTTGGCTTGTATTATCTGTGTAGAGGGTGGCAATAGGATAACCTAAGGAGATTAAGGGGGTGGTTGAGGAATATTATAATATTGAGGGAGTGAATTCCTTAAAATGGGTGCAGCCTGAAAAAAGTCCTGTAACTGAGAATGGGAAGAAGTGATGAGAGTTTAAGAGAGATGCAGATCTTGTGCAGAACGGAGGTGTCAAGTTGGGAGATATTTTGAGACAACTGACGAGATCTATGTCAGTGCAATTTTGTTGATGGCCTTGTATGATGGTAAAATAATTTTGTATTGGATTCATTGAAAAAGAGGCAACCAATGTAGAGACTGACATAGACTGACATGAGACTGGTGTAGACTCAGCAGACGAAAAACGATTTGCAAGTAAAATCAATCTAGCCGCTGCATGCAAAATAGATTGTAGGGGCTTGAGTTTGACTTTGGGAAGACCAGTATGGAGGGAACTACAATAGTCAATACGGGAGATGAGTGCATGAAGTTTTTTCAGAGTCTTGTGTGAGATATGTATGTATTCTGGAAATGTTTTTTAGATGTATGCAGCATGATGTATATATAGAGTTCATGTGGGGAATAAAGGATAGTTGTGAGTCAAGGATTACACCTTGGCAGCAAGCTTGTGGGGTGGGATTTATGGTCATGATGTCAGCAGAAATAAAAAATATCAGGCAGAAAGCTTCTATTGTTGGGTGGGAAAATTATGTTGTTTTTTTTTGAAAGATTGAGTTTCAGCTGTCGAGAGGACATCGAAGATGAAATAGCAGGAAAGATGAAATAGCAGGAAAACAGTCAGTAACGCGAGACACTACAGATGGTGAGAGATCAGGAGAGGATAGAAAATTTATATTTCATCCGCCTAGAGATGATACTGAAATCTAAAGGAGCTTATTAGTTTTCCAAGTAAAGTGGTGTAAATAGAGAACAGAAGAGAACCTAGGACTGAGCCTTGTGTTACTCCAACTGATAAAGGAAGCTGAGTGGAGGTTGCTCCAAAGAAACTAGGTAGGATGAGAACCAGGACAGTGTCTTGAAGACCTGGGGATTTTAGCGTCTGTATAAGGAGAGGGTGGCAACAGTGTTGAATGTCTAATTGAAGAGGAGCTAATAGGTTGTTTGCAGAAAGGAAACATGAGGCAAGTGTAGGCATATTAACCACTTATAATTCTTATTATGCTTATTAGGATAAATTCTCCTTGAATAATAGGTAGGAAAAGTTTGAACTTAGTTATGCATAGATGTGGAGTGCTGCTTGCAGTTGCTGTATCACGGTCAGGGGCAGGCTGGGCCGGGGGGCAGATGACCCAGGGCCGGAGACCAAAAAAAAGGCAATTTTGGGCTTGTACAGGGACGGGCCCAAGTTTCTATTACTTTGTGGCTGGTCCCTCTTCTGGGAACAGCTACAATCCATTACTGGCGCCGCTTGTCTCTCCCCTCCCTCCCCAGTATCACATAGGGCACGCACCACATGACAGGTGTGAAGACCAGCGCTCGCAGATGGAACAAGGTATGTTGTGTGTATGTGTGTGTGTGTGTGATGTGAGTATAGTGTGTGTGAGATGTCAGTATAGTGTGTATGAGGTGTCAGTACAGTGTGTGTCAGTACAGTGTGTGTGTCAGACATCAGTAAAGTGTGTGTGAGTTGTCAGTATAGTGTGTGTCAGTAAAGTGTGTATCAGTACATTGTGTGTGAGATATCAGTACAGTATGTGTGTGTGGAGTATGTCATTATAATGTGTGAGTGAAGTTGGGTCTTAATTTTCTGTGGGAGGTAGGAGGGAACTAGTTATTTAATGGATGCATTTTGTTTGCAGGGTTGAGTGGGGCAATTTAATTTATTGGTGGGGCTGTTTGGAGGGAGAGAAATAGGTTTATACATTAAATGTGTTTGCTACCTAATGTCAGGGTTGGTTGGAGGGAAATAAATCTATTTAGCAAATGTGAATATTATTATTTAAATGTTGTGGCTGGAGGAAGGCCTAATTATAAAATGTGAGTGCTATTAATTTAACACTGGGACTGTTTAGAGTTTTCAAAATTTTATGTGCCCATTTTTTTTTCCAAATTGGGCCTCCAACATTTCAGAATCCAGACAAGCAGCAAATGAGTTAAGAAGCCAGCAGTCACAAGTGGTGAAAGTGACAAGAACAGATAGGAGAGAGCAGGACAGTCTGCCAACTGTCCTGAATCTGGTGGGACAGTCCCAAATTTGGGTGACTGTCTCGCTTAGGACTGCTCGTGAAGGCAGAACTGCATGCACCTAACTGTAGTGTACACAGTATTGCTTGTGTATTTGTCTAAAATGATAACCATGTTACATCATAGGGGCCGACTATCTAAAGTACACCCTGGCCCCCCAGCTCTGGGCCATGGTGTCAGATTTACACCTAGTGCTCTACTCCTCCTTCCATTACCACCCCTAATATTATTTGGTTTAGGTTAACCCTAAAACAAATAACCCTATTAGTATAAGAGGCTTTTTGCATTTTGATAAATCCGATTATAATCAGCCAGGTATGTTTAAAAAATGGTGTAGAGAGAAGGAATATATAAAATAAAATGCAATATAAACTGATGTATTTTTTTTGCTGCATTATTTATTTTTTTATTATTTAAGATTTATTATTTATAATAATAAAGTATTGCTGAATTTAGCAACACTAAAATAGCCTCTTTATATATTGATCAATATATATTGTACCTAAAACCACCCGTTAAGGAAGGGCCACTACTTATGAGTCATTTCTGTGTGCTTACTCCCCCGGGCTAAAGTCTGCCAGCCAGCCCCTGATCTTGGTGGTGGGTAGTGTTGTACAAGAGTTGGTGAGTATAGGAGTAGAAGTAAGGTGGTTAATGGTGTGGACTGCTAAGTGGTGCAATAAATCAGAAGATGAGAGGCAAAATAAAATATATCAATCCATAATGTGTGATATGATCTACACAGAGCGGATTATTTAACATTTGGAGCATTAGTACTCCCTGGTGGAGTTCATAATAAAAGGAGATAGTACTTGAACGTTGTTGTCCCATTGTCCCTTGGTACTTCTGTGCATGTGTTTTTACTGCACATGCTATATTGAAGGAAATACATGATGTTCAGATGTAACTTTCACTAAACCTTGGACTTCTACCCAAACTATGTATAGGGTGGCTGTAAAATAACTTGTAGTTCAAAGGGAACCTTACTATGCAGGGTGCATGTGAGAAAAGCTGGTGGGAAGAGTGGGGTATATAATAAAAAAAGCAGGTGGGCAGGAGCAAGTGAGTGAAAAGCTGGTGGGCAGAGGGAGAAATGTGAGAAAAAAATCTGGTGGGCAGGGGCATTTGAAAGTTTAGCCAGTGTGTGAGGTGGTATGGGAGGTCAAAGCTTATGGGAAGATGAGTATTTGTTTGCTTTGTTCCAAAATCCACTGCCCTTCAAGAAATCAGGTATGTGGGCAGCAGTGGAGCCTGGACAGAATTTCCCATTAGACATCAGTGTATCTGTATTACAGCTTTACTGGCGAGCCTGGAGGAGGCTAATATTTTTATTTCTCAAGTGCCAAGTGTGTGAGGGGCTGGGAAGTGGGTATTGGAGGGATTAGGAGTTGTAGGAGGGGTGCTAGGCTTAAGCTTTGTCTGGGGCACTGAGAGCCCTTGTACCTGCTCTGGATCTAAAATAAGTTTGTGCCTCTTTTTCAAAGCACATGTTATATATAGTGTCATAAAATCTAGTCCCAAAGAAGTCAAGTTATTTCAAAACAGAGAAAGGTTTTTAGCGATCATTAGTAATTGTCCTTTCTTAAATTGACTCCATTGCATTCTTTATGACAATGTTTTGTTATATTCACTTTTGCACATTATTTACTTTATCCTCATCTTTTAAACTGATATGTATTATCCTTTAAGCACAACTGCATTGTCCATTAAGAGTTTATGGATGATGTAATCTACCTTGGTTGTGAGTGTGCAGAGTTAGGTTATCTGTGCAAAATGTCTATTAATAATATTAAACATTTTTTGAAAAATAAAATGAAAATAACCTGTACTTCTCTATTTTATATTACATTATGTATTAAGGATGACTCAAAGATCATTTTGTAACTTAAACTATTGTTCTTCTTACAGCTATTTATCTTAAAAAGCAGATTGTTCATTATATATTTGGTTTATTTCCTATACTTTTTTATCATCTCTGTAACTTGTAATTCCCTTTGCATTTTATGGGTCATATTTTCCAGCACAACACATAAATACAAGTCGTTCACAGCTTTATCTTTTCCAGTTTGCAACAGATGCCTTTCAGTAGTAGCACAATTTTGTTACAATTTGTGTCATATCTAATAAGTTTCCCTGTCATCCTGGGAGCAAAACATAACATATGATTCAATGACATTAGAGGCATCACCATTGCTACCATTCACTTGTCAAGCCTGATGCATTTCTGTACAATACAAATAGTGGAAATATTACCTTAACCTGTGCCTTGGCAAATTGTTTTTGTAATACACTGCAGCACATACAAATATTTAGAAATGTGATAAATATGTACTGTAAGTGGTTTGAGATAATATCTTTAGATAAACATTTACTAGTAGGTGGTGCTAGATAAGTGATTCCCAGCTTCACAAGAAAGTATGAGTAATGGATATTGTAGAAAATACATTACAGTATGGGAAATATACAGCATATGATCTATGTTTTACATGTAAATAAAATAAGTTAACTGCAATTTTCATAGTAATTTTATTTTATATTAGATATATTAAATAATACTTGCTATAAAGAGGTTCAAGACCAATACTGCCTAGGTATCTAAATGAAGTAATACAATTTTCAGTTTTAATTGTGCACAATATATGAACAAAAGTATTTGGCTACACCTGTTAATTATTGAATTGAGGTGTTTCAATCAGACTTGTTGCCAGAAGTGTTTAAAGTCAGGCACCTATCCATACAGTCTCCATTTGTAAGTGACTTCAACCGTTTTACTGTGATAAAATGCTACCTTTCCAATAGGACGGTTTAAATGATCAATATGTTTTTGGAGTGTGGGAGGAAACCGAAGCACCTGGAGACAACCAGATAAGGCCATGGTCGGGAATCGAAGTCATGACCCCAGTGCTGTGAGACAGAAGTGCTAACCACTAAGCTACATAAATGTAGATCATTTACGAGGTCAGACACTGATTTTGGATTTAATAAATTGCCCTTAGTCTTCCTCGGTCTGTGTGTGTGTGTGTATGTTAAGGGATTAGATTGTAAGCTCCAATGGGGCAGAGACTGATGTGAATGAGTTTTCTCAGTCCCTGCTGTGCTGCAGAAGAAGTGGCGCTATATAAATAAATAGATGATGATGAATGAATGGTCCCAGATTCCCACAGAAGCACTCCAACATCTTATGGAAAGCCTTTCAAGAGTGGAAGCTGTTATCACTGAAAAAGGGGGACCAACACCAGATTAAAGTATATGTACATATCCTTACAGTCCCTGTTGGTGTAAGTGTCCGAATACTTTTGATCATATAGTGTATTTACATGTCAAATGTTATTAAAAGGTCTATAATGCTTTTAGAAACGTTTGAGCCTACAAAAAAATCCTAAGAGGACTGTATTTGGCCTGTGTGTCACTAGTTTGACAGCCAAATTGTAAACAATGTGATTTATTCATTTAGCTAAATATTTACATTGTAATGGATCTATAAAACTTATTAAACCTTATTTTGTTTAATAAGTATGTCAGTGTGTACATAATCAGGTTTTACTGATCGTCAGTTAAACAGCCAATCCCAGTGAATAAATGTCACTTACAAGCAAATGTTAGAGTTTTATGAAAATTTTCTCAGCACTGTGCAGAATTTCCACAACAGTACCCTGCCCTATATCTAAACTACCCATGTCTTTGCAGACTAGATCAGCTATTGACCAAGTAAAAGTAAAAAAAGGACATAAATGAAAATGAGAAAATACAAGGACAATAAAACATGTAATGGACTTGGTGACCCATGAACACAAACCTTGATTAGGACTAAAGAGAGAGAGAGTGATAATTACACAAGCATTCTAGCTATTTTGAAAGTAGGCAAGGGCGGTTTTCTGCTGTGGAAATGTGTTTTTGGAAGATGTAAACTACAGTATGTTAATAAAAAGTTTGTGTATATTATAAGCACTGTTTAAGAAGGATATACTGATATTATATATTATGCCTCCAGTCTCCAATATAAAACTAGTTAAAAATGTTTTTTTTTTACTCAACATTGTGACATGTGGGGTAATATAATATTATAGATAATTAAAATTCATCTGTTCAAATTACATCATGTAGATGAAATTCCAGCTCTGTGCCAAAGACCTCTGGAAATGTTTGCAGAATGAGCATCATGTATGTAATGTCCTGATCCTTATGCTTATCTTAACAACCATCATTAATAATTTTAATGTTTTAACTATGTAAAAATCACAAAATCACAAAATGCAATGTAATGTAGACAGGGATTAAAAGGGAAATGGTTGAGGAGTGTGGGATAGTGCGACAATGTGTAAAACTAAAAGTGGCAATACAAATATGAAGTGTATGGTAAAAAATGATTGGGGTGTTCCAAATAAAATAAAACTAGTGATGTTGGGAGACAATTCTAATATATCAGTTATAACATAGGTTTGACTGGTAGGCAGTCCTGACATGTTTTGGAAAGATAAGAAATAAAGAAAAGGGGATATGCTTTTGTATACTATCTGTGAAGATCATTGTGACAGCACAGGCTTAGCAGGAGACCATACCATATGTTGTTCCCCTTATCCTCTTTGTCGTGTGACAAATTTCATGTGCATAGATTTTGAGATGGACATTTATTTGTTTATAGACGCTCGACAAGTCCTTTAATCTATTTGAAATGTGATTGAAACTTATACCCACCAAGTTCTTAAAGACATCCTTGTGGATAAGAAAATGATGATTTTCCATTCCTGGCATACAGTTCCTGTCCTTCAGGCAAACAGGAAATTAGCACCCCTAATGCCCCTTCTATGTCATAAAAGTTGAAAGGGGTTAAAAGGAGAACTTGTTTTTCATTATACAGTATTATTATTCTCATTAACCAGTTCATGCCACTATTCTTCCCTGGAATTTTAACATAAATTGAGTCATCCACTCAGCAGGGAAGAAGCACACATGGGGATACTCTTAGTCCCTGCCCCTATCCATCCCACAGACAACACCTAGCGAATCCCAACACAAGTGACCTGAGAATAGCCCTGCAGGGTAGGACCTTCATTATGGGAATTGTGGATGGTTCAGGAAGGCCTGCAGGGAGATCTTTGGGAGATTTGAGGTTCTAATGAGCTGGTGTTAGAGTGTTGTTTCTTATCAGCTACATCATAGGCCCTGCTCCAAATACTGCAACTGAGAAGCATTTTAAGCAGAACTTGCTAAGGGAAAACTTTGCTCCATTGGGAGATGCTCGTGGATCTGTCCACCTTGTTTGCTTACTGGGTGACTGGGGTTCAGGACCCTACCACCTCAACAGAGAGCTTTGACCGAGCTGCGAGGAACCACAAGACAAGAAGATTGCAACAGAAGCTTGGTGACAGGATCTGCCTCGCTTCTTCAGCAGCATCGTCTCAGGATGCGGCTTCGTCTCGGCAGCTCTTGCCTCTGGCACTATATTGAACTTTATTTTTGGTTTACCCTGCAATACCTTGAACCACCAGAGGTGCTGATTTCGTGCCTCTCTTCTCACTACTAGTGGTTAACTAGCTGCACTTAGGTAATCATTTGCACCTGATTATCTACTATTTATGCCTGCCTTTCACAGTTACCCGTGCTGGTCACTGTTGTTTGTTGCTTTTCTTCATTGTTGTGCTCTCCTATTTTCTGGGACTCCTACAAGCTTCTGCCATCATCTGATAACTCTCCATTCAGCCAGTCAACCTGCAGCAGTTGTATTCCTTGTTACCAGTTTTCAGTATCATCCAGAAATCCTTGTTTATTGTCTGCAATACTCTGTTTGTATCATTTCCTGCATTTACTGCATCAGAGCCACTTCTGAAACTTCAGCTTAGTCCAGAGTACTATTTTTACAAATTGGCCAGACTAACCTTTTCAAAGACTTTAATAGCTGTGTAGATTCACTGCATCCTGATAGTAATCTATATTAGAAAAAACAACTTGGTCAGGTGCCGTGGTACGCAATATACTTTGATATACCTTCCTTGTGGTTGTCCTGGCAACTGCATCAGGATGAATAGAGAAACTACAACTTGGCCTGAGAACAGTTTATATTAGTTAAAGGGTATTGGACGCTGGGAGGCTTTTGGGTAGTGTTAACTTAGTTAATATAAGATGTTGTTTACAGTTGTCTTACTGCTTTCTGTAATACAGAAACCATTGTATCATCTCTCTTTCCCTTTGCTTTTGTGATCCTAAACTCCTAGATACCAGAGTTACCCAGTGGGCTTTCTGCCTAATGCCTCGATATCCTAAAAGTTATAACAATGTTGAGTACTTATACATGGAGAAACATCATAGTAAATTAATGAGGGTTTGTTATAAAGACACCCATGTGTTACGCTCAGGGGAGACCCATAGTCAGTGTTTGAAATAGTGTAGCAGGGCACGGAGTCTAACAGCCTCTCAGGTCTTCACCAAGATCTTCCACAAGGCAGGATGGGCTTGACTGCTGAGAAACTGCAGGTCACGGCCCCTAATAAACCTACAGAGGTGAGGGACAGATAAACAAGCTGCAACAAAATATAGAATGGGTACCTGTAGCTGATGTCAGAGGTACAACGGAGATCTCAAAGGAGTAGTGAGGCACAGCCGGGTCTAGTACACAATAGCAGATGACAGCTGTGCCAAGGGAGGATCCAATAGAATATTGAGGTCCAAACCGGGTGTGGTACACAATAGCAGTCATCAGGAGGTGCAAGGAGCAATACAGGAGCAGACAAAGGGAGCCAGAAATCAGGTGTGTAACCTCTTGCTCTGACACAGGGCTTGTGTCAAAACGCAATATATATACCAAGGTTTGCAAAATGTTTACACAACATGGGCTATCATACCTTGCTGAATAACAAATTGTTTTCTGGGTACAAAAAAAAAAAAAATAGCTTATTTTTCTTATTTTCTTTTCTTCTATTTTTTATTTAAATTTATATGTATACTGTCTTTGTCATGTCTGTAGACGCCATTATGCAGAAACCTTTCCTCAACCATTAGATCTTTCTTATTTTCTGTAGTACAGTGATTTTATTGTCTGTTGATCAGAAATGACCACCAAACAATATCTTGTAAGGGATTCTGCCTTCACAATGGGACTACCCTTAGAGAGTCTCCCTTAACCATGGGTTTTTCTCCACTAGTGCTGTGGGATTACCCGATGTTCTATGAGATCATCACACATGCAAGAGATTATGTCGCTGCTAGTGGATCTTTTGTATAAAGTAAACAGTGCTTTAGAGATGACAAAATATGTATAAATATATTAGAGGCAAATACAAACATTTTCTAGCAAACTGTTTGCCATCTGTGGGCCTTAGTGCAAACAGTCATCAATTGGGAATAAAAGAAAGACAATTTCACCATTAGCACAGGAAGGAGTTCTTTATTGGTTTAGCTGTGATTTTTTTTTATTTTGTTTTTCACATGAGGTGGTGATCATCATCATCATCTATTTATATAGCGTCACTAATTCTGCAGCACTGTACAGAGAAATCTTTCACATCAGTCCCTGTCCCATTGGAGCTTACAATCTAAATCCTCTTACATACACACACACAGACCGAGAGAGACTAAGGGCAATTTAATAGCAGCCAATTAACCTACCAATATGTTTTGGAATGTGGGAGGGAAACCTAAGCACCCAGAGGAAACCCACACAAACACAGGGAGAACATACAATCTCCACACATATAAGGCCATGGTCGGGAATCAAATTCATGACCCCAGTGATGTGAGGCAGAAGTGCTAACCACTAAGCCACCATGCTGCCCATATTATAAATTCACTATGAGAATGAAAAACGGTCTGCATGCCTTTCTTACAAACAATGCTATCTGTTCCTATAATTAGTAGAGTATTTTATGAGGGTGATTGATCCGGGAAATATTTGGTAATTGGCAACTGTTACCCATTGTTTTGCCTTTTATTACTCTGGAGCAAATTTAGCTTTTATATTGTGTTGCACTCAATGGTGGACCTGTGTCTTTTTTCAATTGTACCCTGAATAACCCACAGTTAGTGTGGTGCAAGACAGAACACAACCCAAGGAAATAGGATAAACAAGAACATAACTATATATATATATATATATATATATATATATATATATATATATATATACATAACTATATATATATATATATATATATATATATGTATATGTATATATGCTGCCGATTCCTTATATTGAAGAATTAAAGATGATAAACTTCTAAACCAAAAAGTATATTCTTAAAAAATGTTGCAATACATCCTTATTTGACATTTCTTAATAAACTGAATGCTAGCATTAGGTTGGATAAATTACCATAGACTAAATGAGGACAAGTGATTTGGTAAACTATCATAATCATGCATTTATTAAGTAAATGTTCTTCTACAGTATATCACACTGTCTTATCTATTACTTGTAGTATGCTCATTTCCATAATTCCCAGAGGGTATTCCTGCATGTGTTAGAAGAACAAGGCAGAAATCCTTCTTGTTATAGGTATAGCAAGTCAAGCTTTCCTTTATCCAGTTTTTCAATTAGATTATAAGTCTATGTACCCTGGATTTCTAACATATTTTAGTGATTAACCTGGAAACCAGCTCTAAAAAGTGTATAAATCAATAGATATTTGTAACCATTTTCCTAATTACCAGTTGTACAGGTGATTTATTATCATGGATCACAAAAGACATTCATATTTATACACTGCAAGGTATTATATATATACATTTATTTTCTGCATTAACCTCCTCCTATGTCCACTAAAGATACGAAAATGCAATATGTCTTATTTTCTCAGAGAATTTTGATATAAAACATGCATATCAATATAATTTTAAAAATAAAGCAAACTTAAAGCCTAACTTAAGTGATAGAACTTATTAAAATTAAGTTAATCTTACACTAATGATGCTTGGATAAAGACACTTATGCTATATTACTAAACCTCGTTTCAGTTAGAGAATAAAAATATAAAAGGCAGCTCAGTTCTGCTTAGGTCCTACATCTTAATATAGTTTACATATTTGTAGTATACTGTATGTATACTATATTACCAAATATTACACCTGCGTTTTATAGAACGTTATCGTTCATTTTTCTCACAGTTTACATTTCTGTGAATAGTTGTGAAGAATTTTGCTCCTTCAATAAAAGACTGCTAAACTGAATATTTTAAAGGTGACTTAAGTTATGTTGCAAAATACTTGGCAAAAGATTTTACAAGAGCAAATTGCTGCGTACTATAGATATAGAATTTGTTCTGAGTACTTGTTTCTAAATAAATGTGCATTGCTTGGGGGCTATTACAATTACAACCCAATTACTGGAATGTAGATATGTCTGAGACATGGTTATATTTGTTGAAGATGCATGTCTACATTTTAAATACCACCATTATTCAATTAGTATCGAATCTAGAGGCTATTTAAAGCATGTTTTTTGAATTAAGAAGATAAATGAATTCTGTGCTGGATTGGGTACAGTGCACTTCTTTAATGTATACATTCCATAGTTTGTTATTTATAGCTACTGTTCTTTGGGTGTTGTACTTTTGCGAACGTATAATGAAACCACATTAAAGGTATTTGATTTTTCCCTTTACTAACAGCATACAATCTTAAGTATTTTCAAAATATGAATGTCTTGTAAAGTAACATTTCATATAAATGCATATCTAATGCAGTTTCACTTTATATATTTGGCTTCATACAAGGATTAGTTGTTGATACATAAGTCTCCCGGACTGATCATACACATGCAAATATTGCATCTAATTTACTGTTTCAAAATGTTGTTTTTTTTTTGCTAAAAAACAGTATTCAATTATTCACGTTGGTTTTTTTCCTTAAACCTTCCCCAAGGATTGAAAAAAGCTCATGTACAGCTGCTAACAATTCACTCAATTTAATGACTTTTTCCATCAAATATGCAAGATTGATTTCATATATAATAATTGCAGAATGGAAACAATTTTCTTTATAAAGGATTTATAATATTGGTGTATTGTCAATCTATGTATTAGCAGTGCCCAAGGACAGTTCTGCTTCTTATATGAGATAACAAACTTATGAAAAAATGGCCTATTAAAGATTGTTGACAACATGAAATACAATACTAAAAATAATTGAAGCTTAGAATTTAACTCCCCCTAAAAAACTAAAACCATAAGATAACATAATAAAATGGTGGATGAAACAGAACATATAATGAAAATGACCATTTACAAACTGCACAATATATGGTAGAGCTTTGTATTTAACTTTGCGCAAATGCACCTTTTGACCGTCACCACATAAGGATCATGGCCAATCTCTGCTTTGGGAAGTCACTTGTTGCAAATGCTGCGCATGATCATTTCCATGATCATGGGCCCAGATGGTAACTAATGTACGTTACTGCAAAAGTAAAAATGTAATTTCAAAGTCTTCCCTACTGTAATTTTCATTTCACCCTACCACAATGTTACATGAAACATTATTATTATTATCATCATTTATTTGTTAGGCGCCACAAGGTTTCCGCAGCGCCGCACATAGTAAACATTTAGATATTGCAAGCTTGATTTCATGTTAACATGCAACTGCAGGGCACAATACCTGCTGTTCTTTTCAATAGAGGTGATGAGGTATTCTATGCATATTTATTGATGAGTACTGCATAGATTAAGTTTTTAACTGAAGACTGGAGCAATCATACATGATAAAACAGCTACTATCATCTCCCAATTTCATGTGACAGCAGAGGGGGTCCCACGGGAGATACACTCCATATTTGTTACATAGAAGCAGATGATAAAGAAGATTGTTTATTTAAAACCAGACAACACATTTAATTATAACTCATTTATTTTTCATAAAATGTGTTACACATTTGAGTCTTTGTGATTTAGTCATCATAGTAAGGAGACACAGATACAGCCATTATTACTCCAGTAAATGCAATATCTCCATTTTTGAAGCACAATTAAGTTCCTTTGCCTGAGAACAAGCATGTCTGCACATAGTGACAGCCTTTCTTCATCTAGCTAGGCTTTATAAAGGAACAATCGGGTGAACATGGCTCCTCCCAGCAGTTTCCATCATGCTGTGCTAAGCCATTTGTAAACCTGTATAAAAGACCCCAATTGTACACCTTTGTAAAATGTGCAATAAATGGTGGCTTAGTGGTTAGCACTTCTGCCTCACAGCACTGGGGTCATGAGTTCAATTCCCGACCATGGTCTTTTCTGTGTGCAGTTTGTATGTTCTCCCCGGGTTTGCGTGGGTTTCCTCCGGGTGCTCCAATTTTCTCCCAATTTTCTCCCAACTGATAGGTTAACCCTAGTCTGTCTGTCTGTCTGTGTGTGTGTGTTAGGGAATTTAGACTGTAAGCTCCAATGGGGCAGGGACTGATGTGAGTGAGTTCTCTGTACAGCGCTGCAGAATCAGGGGCACTATATAAATACACCATTTAGCATATAACAGCTTATGGATACATTTTCACTCAGGAGGTCAATTCCTACAATTCTATGTCATTCCTGATAAGTACCCTCTAATCAGTGGGTCATCTTTCAGCATTCAAAAAGGGGATATCTCTAGACACATTAGTACATAGCTAAACTTGTATATATACAAAGTGAACTAAATGTTAATTAAAAGTTAGCATAAATTGGATGAGCTGCATACATATCTTCTCTAGATGGACAGACAATCTTACATGAAGATTGTGTATACAACAGCTCCCACAGTTGAAAGCTCTTTATTGATAGGTAGAACTTTTCTGCAGACTGCAAAAAAAAAACTTTCAACTGCTATCCTAGATGAGTAGTTTTTACATCCTTTGTACAAATAACTTTTCTAACCGAGAAGTTGAAAACCATTAATGTTGGCATATGACAATGTGGGGGAATGGTTTGTATGCACGGTTCCTACAAACTCTCCCTCTCAAGGCAAGTACTGATAGATGCACTCTGCTAATAATATATTTAAGAAACTAAAGGAAACATGGGTTTTTTGTTGTAACAATGTTTCATTAAATTAAAAGAAAAAGTCTAAAATTTTAGATTTCTGACATGTCACATACAATATTATAGGACTAGTAAATGGTAAATATAATTATCCAGTATTTATAAAGCACAAATATCTTGCAAAGAACTTTACATGTAGTAAAAGGAGCACAGTAGACTGCAAAAGAATAACTCCAGACTGAGAAGAAGCTGCCCCTCAATGTAACACAAATATAAACCATCAGTTGTTTAAGAGAGGATTATAGTTTTCTTTATTTTGTAAGTTATTTGAGTAAGTTAAAACTTACTGGTCTTAATGGTCACTAACCCTCAAATTTGTGACTGAAGTACATTCACTTTATTCAATTTCATTCAATGTCATTTGTATTATTTTGGTATTCACAAAGTCACCTACATTTTCTCCGGTTTACACACTTTCCCTTTTAATTCTGCTTTCTAGGTATGCTTCTCTTTCCCCTTATTTAAAGAAATAAACTTACACCTTAAGCCCCAGACCCTCCTGGATTTGGTATCAATTCCCATCCCCTTGCTGGAGCAAGTACAGGTCACATCCCTTTCAGGCAGCCAAGCTAAGCTCTGAGTCCTTGCAAGTGTTGCCAAGTCCTGATTGATGCGATCAGTCCTTTTATGCTCACCCACCACTAAATGGAAGAAAGATCCTCCCCTGATCTTTCTTCCACCCTCCTCTCTCATGTATCTGACTGCCTCTCTGCCATCTCCTCCTGGATGTCTGCGCGCTTTCTCAAAATCAATATCTCTAAGACGGAACTCATTGTCTTTCCTGCGTCCAAACTCCCATCTCACCATGACATCTCTATTGTCATCAACAACACCACCATCTCCTCTGTCACCCAACAATGCCTGGGTGTCAACCCTTGACTCCTCTCTCTCTTTTGCCCCCATATTCACTCTTTCGCCCAAGCCTGTCACTTCCAACTACGCAACATTGCCCGCATCCGTCCCTTTCTTTCTCAGGATGCTACCAAGACTATCATCCATGCACTCTTTATCTCCCACCTGGACTACTGCAACCTCCTCCTCACCGGCCTCCCCCACTCCCATCTCTCCCCCCTCCGCTCTGTACTCAATGCGGCCGCAAGACTCATCTTCCTCTCACGCCGCTCCTCCTCTGCCTCGCCTTACACTGGCTTCACTTCCCCTACAGAATCCTTTTCAAACTCCTCACCACCACTTACAAGGCTCTCTCCAACTCTACTGCCCCCTACATCTCTAACCTTCTTTCCATTCACACTCGTGCCCGCTCCCTGCGCTCAGCCAATGACCGACGCCTCTCCTCCACTCTTATCACCTCTTCCCACTCCAGAATCCAAGACTTTTCCTGTGCTGCCCCCCTTCACTGGAATGACCTCCCTCATTCCATCCGCCTCTCTCCTACTCTGTGCTCCTTCAAACGTGTGCTGAAAACCCACCTCTTCCTCAAAGCCTACCAATCATCCACATAACCCCTTCTCTATACTCCACTCGCTCTCCCCTTGCCTTATCTGGCTCCCCCAGTGCCAGTCTGTTTTCCCTCCCTTAGGATGCAAGCTCACATGAGCAGGGCCCTCTTCCCTCCTGTCTCCTTACCGTTATTCTGCTCCTTGCTTACTACATCAGCCAGCCTGGAGTTTCTGAAGTATTGGTATTTTTGTTTATTCGTTTGTGCTGTTTTACCCTGTTTAGTCTTCTGTTTGTACTGTGTACGGCGCTGCGGAAACTTTGTGGCGCCTAACAAATAAAGGATAATAATACCAATAATAATAACCCAATGCCCTTCTGCTGTCTGCATTATACCCTTATTAAACCTCACATATTCCACAGTTCCTCACTTCTCACTAATACCTTACATACACCATTTAGCTCCACACAGACTGTCACCCAATCTGCACTAATGCCACCATAAACAGCTATGTCAGATAGATAAACGTTACCAGAGGTGGAACTAGTGAGCTGTAGGCCCCGGTGCAGGTAGGTGGGAAGGAGGGAACCAAGGACTGTGACCCTCTTCATCTGCCATGCAGTGGGGCCCCATTATCTCCATGGGCCCCGTGCACTGCACCTGCTGCACCAATGGTAGTTCCACCACTGCATGTTACACTACATTTCCACTCCCATCATATCCTGAAAGATTGTTTTTCATCTACTAACCTTCAGATGAAACTTATTTATGTGTCAGCACAAACTACACAGCACTTCTCACAATAATATAATGCTTAGTTTCCCCCCACTTTATTTGTTAATGTTTATATAGCACATATAATTTTACATAGCACTCTATAATATATAATAGTTCAGACAAACAAACCCAATCAAGCATAAGATTTGGGGACTTGAGAGACAAGGAGAAAAAGGAACTTCCAAGGTCCTGAAACAGAATAGATCAAGTCTATTAGCATAGTTGTTATATAGTCAGTACACTTAACCACTGAGCTACCACGGCTGTTCTATTGTGTGGATTTTATTATGTTTATGCTTCTTGTTCTTGGTATACAGTATAGTTATTAAGTAAAAAGAGCTTGTAGAGCAACATATTAAATAGAAGCAAGTGCTGTATTACAATAAGGATAATAAGTTTTAGTTTGATGAGTATATTCAAATTTAAATAAAAAAGTGCCAAAACCTGCCAAATTACACACATTAGCATATGCATACCATGTAAATAAATATGCAATTTAAACCAATAAACAGAAGGCCATATATTGCTCTCTGACGACCTCTAACAAGTGTACGTCTTTTTTAGAAACCTTTATCTCTGTAAAACCCTACATTCATATATAATAGAAGGGAAATATTTTCATCCTGTGTTTACGAGTGGTCATCCCAGCTCAGTGTAAATCTGTGAATGATGATCTTGATAAATAGACTACTCAGCATGTGTGTGTTAGTTGTTATCTATGGCACAATGCATGAAGAAAACTTTAAGGGTGTGATTTATCATGGTTTATTTTCTTATTATTGTTGCCAGTGAAGCAATAAGCACAGTTTTGGAACAATCCCTTGGCAATAATTTATCATTAGAGGATATTATAAAATACAGATGTGACCTCCCTTCTATTTCCTTCTTCAAAATAAAAATAAAATGGGGAATTTCAAGGACTAAAATGTTTATTTTTTTTCAAACATGCTGTATATATTTGCTAAAAATAAGCCTTTGTTAGATGGAATCTATTGATGCCTGTCTCTCCTCTGTAAATCACAATGAATGTCTTTAACAGAAGCGTCTTGTTTAATAGGTATTTTATTATTGTAATAGTTGGCATTAATAAAAATTATACATCTAACACAACAGGAATCCATGTTTACAGTTGTGTATATTTATTACTTGTGTTACTATATATAACAATACACAAATATTCTAATAATTCACACAGCAATACTTGCATATAATATTTTCTAGTTACAGTATATATGTCAAATTAGGTAAAGCAGACTTGTTTGAGCACTAATGCACAATATGCAACCATAGAGAAGTGTTTTTTTTTTGAATAATGGTAGCATGTTACATGATACATGATCATCACGATGTATATACTGTATAATATGTATATTATGGGATAAATGTAAAAATCCTTCAAAAAAGGAAAAGTGGAAGTGTTACAACTAATCAGATAATACCTATCATTGATTTAGTACATTCTAGAGAATGATAGCTAGAATCTGATTGGTTGCTGTGGGCAACACCTTGACTTTTCCTTTTTTGAATTGCTCATCTCTTATGCCAAGATACAGACTGAACAAGTTTGTTCAATATAAAAGACTCAACACCTCACTGTAGCATTGGCTCCATTCACTCATACACACAGTCACAATCATATTTGGCTGCAAAAGTGATGTGCAGAACAACCTTTTTTACTTCCACTCTGATGCATTACCAAGTGTGAATGCAACTAATTTGAAAGTCCACCTTTAACTGAGGATAGGTACAGAATATGAAGAAATTAGATAAATAACATTGTCACATTCAGGGATTAGGGATTAGGATGGCATATCAATGAATAAAACTACAAAATAGAACTAAATAAAAATAATATTACCAGAAATTCATGGCAATAAATTCCATTTGTTAAACATTTAAATACTAACTCCAAACTTATTGTATTTGTGTCATACGCAAAATAAATTGTAAACCTGTAAAACCAGTTACCTTTATAGCAAGTAAATAATTACAGCGTATATGCAAATTATACAGCCACCACTTGTCAATTAACGTTCTTTAAACAGAAATCTTAAACATTACAAGTAAATGTGTCAACCGGATTCTCCAAATGTAGTCACTTTATGTGATACAGAGTAAGCATGTTTCAGTGTTTTAGAGACACAAATATAATTAGTGTTATTATAACTTCAGTTGTCACTCAGTTACAAAATGAATCTTTAGAAGCTAGTATAGACACATAAGAATTGCATGTGATATGTTTCTCACCAATATCATAAAGACAAAAGCATAAGAAGTACAATGAGTAAAGGATTGAATTTTTCTAAAAAAAACCACTCTCTATGTCCTTTATTCTCTTTAATGACAGTTTTTTAATGACAGTAACTTACAAAGGTATTATTGGTGCTTTATCCATTAGCCACAATTAGATTCATTATGTGGAAATACTGAAGGCGTTTAAAATAAAAAAAAATATTTTGAATAAACCGTTTTAGACTAATTGGACCAGTGATATGAATTGGGCTTAGAACTTAAAATATCCTGAGTATGAAGAAGCATCTTCATTACATGACTAACCAGCAAACTATCCTAGGACTTAACAGTTTACCTTTTTTATTGCATCATTGTACCAATCCGTACAATCTTCGTGTTGGGTATTTTTATTATATTTTCTCATCAATGCTCTGCTGTAATGAGAGCGGTTTTGGGTATGACATCACCACAGTAAAGATCACATTGATAAATTGTAATTGATAAGCACAGAGAAAACAAACCAAGGGCTTACTTAAACAAATGTAAAAAACTTTGTAACTGATTACACCAATAACATTCATTTCTTAAAATATTGTTTGCTATTTACAAATACATTAAGATTTTTTTAATTAGGTGGTTCAAAACATTCTATTATCCACAACAACCAACCAATCAGATATTAGCTTTCATCGGTCTGAGAATATCTAATTGGTTGATATGGGTTGCCGCACAATTGTATCCTTTGTATATTATTAAATAAGCATTATTGTGTAGCTGTGGCTTTAGGGTAATTGTATTTGTTTTAAATAGATGAATGTAAAACATATATGAAAAGTCATTCTTAATTTTTTTTTTCTGATGTAGATGTTTGAACAAAGAACCTTTTTAATTTGTGTTCCAAAGTGACCTATCACCACACTGTCAAGTAATGTAGAGGCAATTTTTGGCTGCCCACAGTGAGTCTGTTTACTCACAACTGCCTTTAGTTTTATATTGCGACAATTAATCAGAGTTAATGTCTATACTTTCTGCTGATTTAACTGCAAGAAATGATCTCTTCTGTTTATATCCTATTATAAGGATCATTACAAAATTGAAAAACAATTAACACTGGGTTTAATGCCTGAATGCCATATAGCTAAAGTAATTGTACTTAAGGTCTACTAACTTTTTAATCAGGCATTTGGTTGCAAGCTGCTCAAGATTGATTCTGTAAGACACTGGAGCAGAATATAGGAAAGAAGCTGTGTGTTCCAGAAAACACATGAGTTAAATAAACTGAAAGAGTTATACATGGAACCTATTAATGGGTATAGATAGGGAAAATTGTCCTGTAAAGAATTATTGGAATACATGCCAGCCAAAACTAAAACAAAACTTACACTCAAAAGCTAACAGTGAATGCATACGTGTTCATGACTAGAAAAGGTGTAGTTTTTATGAAGAAAGTTGTTAAATGTACATATTTATACAGTATAACTATAAATAATTATTAACCATGTGCAAGAGATGCAAACAGATCTGTAATTGCTACTGTGTATTTTCTAATAATTAAAGTTCTATCTTTACAATTCTAGATTACTTCAATTGGTATTGCAAGCTTTTCAGTGTTGCATTAATTGCTATGCCTCCTACACACTGCTGATAATAATTTGCATTCAATGTGTGGTCTTAAAGCCTGAAAAATACATTTAACACATATAGTCCAAAAAAGTATCTAAGAAAATAGATATATGCATACACTATATGACACAAGTAGCCATTTCATTGTACTTTGCATCAATATATACAATATTGCTTGCAGTGTTCTAGAGAATTAACCCTTGGTACAAAATAATGGAGTTCAATGGGAATGCTCATTAATTTCACAATACACCAGACTGCAAGGAAACTTTGAGAACACACGTTGAACACTAAAAGCCAGCACAAGGTTTTGTCTACCCTTGCACTTTGTATTCCAATACTAATGTGCAGAAGCTCTTAGTTTGTAAAAGAATTATATATATTTACATGAGTACCAAAAAAGGTAGCAAAACACAAAGCAGGTTGCATGCATACCAGGTTAATCTCTAGGTTTGTAACTAGGCTACCACAATATTTTGTTTAATTCCAGAACACTCACAATATATAAAGTATATCTAGGTGTCTGTGTGTGGTCTTCATATACACTTCCTTCTGTGGAGGGGATTTACAAGGTGCATTGCAAAATACTTTGGTTTTGCACCTGTGCACTGGATGTCTGACCATTATACTTCAACGCCTACCCTTTGCTCTCGGAAGACACCTCTGCCGCCATAAAAGTTCACCTAGATGTGCGAAGAGATGGACAAATCTCCAGGGATACACAAGTGTAAATGTCACATTAAAGTCCAACCATCTATCACTTTAGTAATTCCCCCTTTAATAAAATAAACTTTGCAAATCTCAAAATAGTACTTGGTGTGGCCTCATGTACAGCTTCAATTAATCATGAAATGAAAAGGAAATCAGGCTTGATTAATCAAGGCACGTATCTGCCAATCTTGTGCGTTTTGTGTGCAAAATCACTCTGCGCATGTCCAGAGCCAGGACATATGCCAATGAACACAGCAATGTTCACTGCATCTGCTTATGCAAAGGATAATTACTATGATTTCTGGGAGGGAACAAAGTGGAAAGGGGCGTTTGCCCATAGTCAGTAAGGGCGTGCCAAACTTGAGCACATGCATGTCCGAATCAAGCTTTGGACATCTCAAAGTTAATTGTTTCTCTGCCTTATCACTTGCTCCAGCTACAGGACTAGTCTAAGTCCTAAGTAATAGTGATGACAGTATTGTATACATGCTATAACATGTGCTTGTAATCAAGAGCAACTTTAGAAATGTATTTTATGTTAAGTAGATATTAAGATCACCATAATAAATGTATTTCAGTGAAAATATATGTATATTTTTTGACTTTTTTTACTGTTTTGACATTACTTATATTAATAGGTAACATTAATTTATTTTTTTTCTCTGCGTTACTTCACGAATGTATATTCCGCATTGGACCTATCCTGCAGTGTTTCGAGTAGTAGTTCAAAAGCAAACGTGCACCCAATTTAATCAGCGCACATATCTTCAGATCCATTCCTTGTTAAATTCAGGAGTGCGCAGAACTGATTTATGTGTATTTTAAAACTGATACACGGTGTGCTCAATATGCACTCCTTGATGAACCAGGCCCAATGTCTATTACATATGGCAATTTTGAGTGTTTAACTGAGTTTTCCAAAGATTCTCTTATCAATACATCTCATGTCTTGTGCTTGTGGTTGCTATGATAATCACATGGCATTAAAGAAACAGTAAATAACAATAAACCCCTCGTAGAAGAAGTTTGTAGCGACTTTTGGAAGGGAATCCCATGCTTGTTGCCTTGCTGTTTTACTGGTAACCAGACAAGGTAAAAGCCTTGGCAACTTATTTTGAGGACTGCAGTAACTTTACTCCAGCATCATCTAGACCAGCTTAGACTATCGATCTATATAAAACGAAGGTTTGGCACTCGTGACTAATATGCAACAGTCTGAAAGTCCGTACAAAAGTCTCAATGACCGAGAAGCATTACAGCGGAGAATAAACTAACTGTTCACTGATGAATCCAACTGTCCTTAATATGTACTCAACGTTCATGAAGCAATCACTTGGTTCCAATAGATAGTACTTCTCATATTATCATGCCACAAGACATAAAAGGAAAGAAATTCATCATAGTGTAGATTTAAGGATATAATAAAACAAACAATTATATTCTTTTGATAAAAACGAACACACTTTTCACACGACAACTCCCTCTGTAATCTGCCACTAAGGAAATACACTTACAAGAGATTCTTTGATAGTTGGCATGCAATCTCATATAGTCACCTCTTTTCCTTCTATGTAGTTTCAGGAAGATTGACTCAAAAAAAATATACCCAAGGGAGAAAAAAAAGAATATGCTGATAGTGCATTACCTCTTTTTTAAAAAAAAAAGGATTTTAATTTCATCACATACAATATAGAATATAAAAGACATTCCTCATTGCATTTCGTTCCAGATGGACTCTTACCCCGGATTGTTGGCTGTTATTCACATAAACATGTACTTGAATCACCAGCAACACAAGATACATGTAACAGGGAACAGAGCTATCGGTCAGAAATGATATATTTGTTAATGTTTACTTCTTTTGTGGATTGAAGTTTAAATATAGGGGGCAGCTGGAGACTTAGATCTGCTCTAATTTTACCATTTATATCTTTCTTTTGATTGTATCGATCTATGTGGCTATATACACTGTATTTTGTATGAATCTTGGAACTAAACACTAAAATAAAACACATGAACTTCAAAATGCAAATGTAATGAAGTAATTTTGCATCAGTTTACGCCACATTAGGAGTGAAAAAGTATTTCCTACCCTATCAATTTTGCACTCTAGGGAAAAAGAACAAATATCATCATCATCATCATCACCATTTATTTATATATATAATGCCACTGATTCCGCAGCGCTGTACAGAGAACTCATTCACATCAGTCCCTGCCCCATTGGAGCTTACAGTCTAAATTCCCTAACATACACACACACACAGACAGAGAGAGAGAGAGAGAGAGAGAGAGACTAGGGTCAATTTTGATAGCAGCCAATTAACCTACCAGTATGTTTTTGGAGTGTGGGAGGAAACCGGAGCACCCGGAGGAAACCCACGCAAACACGGGGAGAACATACAAACTCCACACAGATAAGGCCATGGTCGGGAATTGAACCCATGACCCCAGCACTGTGAGGCAGATGTGTTAACCACTTAGCCACCGTGCTGCCCAAATATAATTCAAGCAGTGAGAAACTTTTGTTTGAAAAAAAGTTTACCTTTTTTTATCATGCAAAGTAAAACATGCATTATAATGGGCTACTGTGTAGACAGAAGGTTAAATATACTGAAGGGAGGGGTAGATCTCAGATCCAAATAACACAATAATGACAGAGTAATACTTTTTCCTGGTTAGCAATTCAAGTAAAGTCCATGTTAAGGTGCTTGAACTAGTCTATTACAGGGATTCTGAGGCTGATGGCCAGTTGAAAGCAATGCAGTTACCTGACAATGTGCCAGATTTGACAATTGTGAATATGTCAATTGGAATTTTTCATCTCTGGAGTGTGGTATAATTAGGTGACATCTAGGATATGGTAATGATTTTGCATGCAAAGAAGAGATCTACCTGGATGAAGTGTCTATTGGAAAATGAGGTTGTGAAATAAAGTACACCAAGTATACAACCAAGGGACTTGAGGGAGTGGGGATTCCCGGCATGACATGACATTTATTGTGCCTAGAACCTATGTCCAAAAGGAGTTAACATTGTGTCATGTCCAAAGTAGGTTGATAATGGTTGCACCATCCTTTTGGCATGTCAGGCTGGAATCATTACTTCAGTCATGAAAATGCTTGTATTTAAGGAATACTTTTGGCCTATATAACAGTAACACTTGAAGGTTTTCCTAGCATTGACTGAAACCTTGGATAGAAAAGTCAGTAAATCCATAGTATCAGGTCTCTCTTCTATTCCCCCTACGTGCTCTTGCCGTTTCTGCTGGAGAGCTACCAATATTTTGGGGCTAGCTAAGGGAAGAACATTGTACAAAGTATGTTTTCACTGTGGTCCTCTAAGAATTGGGTAGTTTCTATCCATATCCGTTCAGAGTTCCATTGTATCAGAATGGAATGGTGCAATTGTAGATATCTAAAAAGCCTTGATAAGATATTTGTAATATTGTTTGCAGTTGATGGAAAGGCATTCTCAAATTAGTAATTGACTTGCATGACAGCCTACTTTCACCGGGCGACAGCATCAGAAATTTGTTAAACCACAAAGTGGTGTTGGGGAATGTCCTGCAATGTGATGCCAACCACATATATCTTCCAGTAATTAGTGTTGTGCAAGTGATTAACTTTGGAGATGTCAGCATTATCTGGAGAAAAGGACTTGCACATATTTGAGACTCCCAGTCTAGCATTTCTTTTTTTTTTGGTGGGGGGGGTGAAGGGGGGTGAGAGCATTGCATTGTGGTCAATACTAGCCTGGAACAGCTATGAATTTGGCAAAACAGTAACCTTGATAGTCAATAGGGGGAGTGGTGTATAGTGTACAGTAGCTGGGGAAGAAAGAGTATTTTACACAGAAGGGTTAGGGGTAGAGGTCGGATTACTCTTAAACTATCACTGGTGTTATATTTAACTTATCAGTCTTGACAGTGTTTGAAGATGGCAATGCCTATATTTAAACAATGATGCCTGCACTAAATGGAATTAAGCAAGTAATGTGGATTCAGCTTAGATATCTAGGAGGAAAATTGCATGCTTGTCACAGTTAATCTTTAATAAAGTACTCAGAAAGATATAAAATAATTGCCATGATGGGACTTACATGAGGGATGGTGATTGATACATGTGCTTTTCAATCACCATCTGAGCTGCCCTGGAGTTGGCAAGGATTTCAGGAAGCCAGTTTTCTATATAGGCTTCAGGGGCACTAGGCCCCTAGGGGAGGCTTTCCAGTTGTCTTGAAATCCCCCCTCTGTCCAGGACAGAGGCTGAGTGATAATCTTTGAATTGTAAAGGAAAAATATTAATTTGTGGGAACCAATTTATTTGATGGTATGGACTATTTCATTTAACTGTGAGGTCATAATAATGACTTAACTTAAGGTGGTATGATGACATTTGATTAATGCTAGGATGGTTTGGGGATAATTAATTTAATGTGGGAGTGAGTTTAGGTAGAAGGAAGGCTATTTATTAATTGTGATTACTAATTATTTAATATTGAGGCTATTTGGAAGGAAATAGGTGTATTTATTAAATGTGAGTATCATTAATTTAATGTTGGGGCATTTACGGTCAGTGGATCCTTGTCACGGGCACTAGGAGTCTTTACCCAGGGATCACCAGATGGTAGGCTTACCAGAGCAATGTAGATGGTAATAGGGTACTCTGGTAGCTGGGTGATCACGGAACATGAAATGATGACCGATGAGATGCTCAGGAAAGTCTATGACTAGCAACACTGGTAATAATGAGGTAATGATACACAAGGAACTGTATGGACAAGGACACGTGAAGGTAGTCAGTGGTCTGCGATAGCAAGTTGTACCACTGCTATAGTGAGGAGGAATGTCCAACAGAGACAAGGAGGTGATGAGAGTCAGCGGTCTGCGGGTAGCAAGTTGTACCGCTGTCTGAGTGAAGGAATGGAATCCAAGTGGAGGTATCCAGGTAGTCAGTGGTCTGCGGTAGCAAGTTGTACCACTGCTATGTGAGAGGATAATGGAACAGGTGATACCGGAAACAGGGATCAGTGGTCTGACATCAGCAAGTTGTACCACTGCATATATATGTGAGGAGGTGCACGGGGGAAGACTGCAACACAGGATATACACAGGCACCTTATACACGATCCACAGTAATATGCACAATATAGGTATATATATATGTAAATGACTGATCAGGTCTGCAATCTAGAAAGTCTCTTGAAGTAGTCCAGCACAATGATAACACAGTCAATGATGGCAATAGACTCAGCGGATAGCAGACTCCAGAGAGAACCAAACACAGTCCAGCAAGATATGCAATACACAGCACAGTCAATGAGAAGTATGCATACCGTGGTTCAGCAGTAGCAGTCAGATGGGATTGCAGCGGTACCTGAGCGGCTGGAGACCGACTGGATAGGAAGTCCCTGGATAGGAGAAGCAGCGGTCTAGCAGGTGCAGCGCACAGGTGAGTAGACCGACAGGGACACGAATCCACAGGAGTCAGCAACACGTGGAACTGGACTCATAGGAAACCCAGGAGAATGGAGATGATCCAGCAGAGGGTAGTAGAAGAGATACAAATCCAATGCTGACAGGAGGGTAGAGGCCAGTGGAACACGTGAAGGCGTGGAGAGTGGATCAGCAGGAGATGGACGATAGCGCTGACCACAGCGGCAGGACTCAGCGGCACACGGAGGTAACCAGTAGCAACCACAGGAACCAACAGCGATGGGAAACAGGAGTGCAGCGCAGGGCAGGAGCTGTAGATCACGAAGTGTAGCAGATGGTAATGAAAAGCGGCAGTCTCGAGGAAGACACAGCAAAGATGAGATGAGAGTGTAGTGCACGGAGGCAGCGGATAGTAATCAGCTGGCAGTCACGATGTTGAACACAGGCGAGTTGCAAGCAGGAGACTGTAGTGCACAGAGGCAGCGGATAGTAGTCAGCTGGCAGTCACGATGTTGAACACAGGCGAGTTGCAAGCAGGAGACTGTAGTGCACAGAGGCAGCGGATAGCAGTCAGCTGGCAGTCACGATGTTGAACACAGGCGAGTTGCAAGCAGGAGACTGTAGTGCACAGAGGCAGCGGATAGTAGTCAGCTGGCAGTCACGATGTTGAACACAGGCGAGTTGCAAGCAGGAGACTGTAGTGCACAGAGGCAGCGGATAGTAGTCAGCTGGCAGTCACGATGTTGAACACAGGCGAGTTGCAAGCAGGAGACTGTAGTGCACGGAGGCAGCGGATAGAAATCAGCAAACAGACTTGATGAGAAGCAGGTGAGTGAGGTAAAAGCTGGAGTGCACGGAGGCAGCGGATAGCAATGAGTAAACAGTCACATAGATATAAAATAACGTTGAAGTGGTGTAGAAGACTGTAGTGCACGGAGGCAGCGGATAGGAATCAGCAAACAGTCATGATGACACAGTTGATGGTAGAAGTGGTATGGAACCACAGTAGTAGAAGTGGTTTGGAAACCACAGGAATCAGCAGCACTGAATACACAAGTAATACAGGAACACCTTCAGAGACTCATGAGGAATGAGACTCCAAGATCAGGCAATGTGGTGGTGACCACAGGTGCTTAATATAGGGAGGTTGCCTGATCTGCCAATTAAGTTAAAGGGGTATACACTGAAGTATAGAAAAGGGCTGCGCATGCGCAGACCCTCAGGATGGTGGACGGCCACGGTTCCTAAATGTCCGGGAAGAGGCACTCACGGTCCGGTGAGTGACAGTACCCCCCCTTTTAAAGGTGGGCACAGAACGCCTGGAACCGGGCTTGTCCGGATTTTTGGAGTAAAACTTCTTCAAAAGGGCAGGAGCATTAAGATCTTCAGCTTTGATCCAAGAGCGCTCCTCAGGACCAAAGCCCTTCCAATGAACGAGGAAATGGAGGACTCCTCGCGAAATTTTTGCATCTAGTACCTCGGTAATCTCAAAATCCTCCTCCTGATGGACTTGAACTGGCTGCGGAGCTGAGGGAGGAGTTGAAAAACGGTTGATAATAAGAGGTTTGAGCAAAGATACATGGAAGGCATTAGAAATCCGAAGACTCTTAGGAAGAAGGAGTTTCACACATACTGGATTGATAACTTGAATGATCCTATATGGACCAATAAAACGAGGGGCGAATTTCATGGATGGAACCTTCAAACGAATATTTTTTGTGGATAACCAGACACGATCTCCAATTTTTAGTGGTGGAATAGCCCGCCTCTTCTTATCAGCGAAAGATTTATATTTGACAGATGTCTTCTTTAAACAGGTTCTAACCTGAGACCAGATATTTTTAAAGGTCTGACAAACAGTCTCCACCGCAGGAACTTGGGTGGGCGGGAGGGCAGGAAATTCCGGAAAAGACGGATGGTGACCGTAGACCACAAAGAATGGAGTTTTGGATGATGACTCATGGTACATGTTGTTATGGGCGAACTCAGCCCAAGGGAGTAACTCTACCCAGTTGTCTTGATTGGCTGATGAAAATATCCTTATAAAAGTCTCAAGATCTTGATTGACACGTTCGGTTTGTCCATTGGATTGTGGATGGTAAGAAGATGAGAGTGCTAATCGTATGCCCAAGGTTTTACAAAGGGCTCGCCAGAATCTGGACACGAATTGTACTCCTCTATCAGACACAATCTCAGATGGACATCCATGGATACGGAAGATCTCTTTAATGAAATGTTCAGCCAGGATAGACGAGGAAGGCAAACCAGACAGAGGGATGAAATGAGCCATCTTCGAAAATCTGTCCACTACCACCCAAATAGTGTTATGGTTCTTACTAGGTGGTAAGTCAGTAACGAAATCCATACTAATATGGGTCCATGGTTTGGACGGAATGGGTAGTGGTCGCAGCAACCCTGCTGGGGTTCTGCGGGAGGATTTGAATTGCGAACATAATTCACAGGAAGCAATGAACTCTTTGACGTCTCTCCTCATTGAAGGCCACCAGTAACTTCGAGAGAGGATCTCAAAAGTCTTGTGTTCACCGGCGTGTCCAGAAAAACGAGAGGCATGGAACCACGAAAGGATTTTCCTCCTTAGAGTAGAAGGCACGAGGGTCTTCCCAAATGGTAGCGTTTTGGTGGATGAAGCAGCCAGTGAGATACATTTGGGGTCTAGAATGGTATGGTTGGAAACCTCTTCTATATCAGAGGACGTAGCAAAGGCTCTAGATAAGGCATCAGCTTTTTTGTTCTTGGCAGCTGGTTTGAAGGTAATTATTAATTCAAAACGGGAAAAGAAAAGAGACCATCTTGCTTGACGAGGGTTCAAGCATTGGGCAGACTGGAGATATGACAAGTTCTTATGATCCGTGAAGATCGTCACCGGATGGCGAGCTCCCTCCAACAAGTATCTCCATTCCTCTAATGCGGCTTTGATAGCCAGTAATTCCTTGTCTCCGATGGTATAATTCTTCTCTGCGGGTAGGAGACCCCGAGAATAGAAGGCACAAGGGTGGAATTTTTGCTGTTCCGAGCGTTGGGAGAGAATAGCTCCTAAGCCCACATTAGAGGCATCTACTTCTAGGAAAAAAGGGAGTGTCACATCAGGCTGACGAAGGATTGGAGCCGAAGAGAAGGACTCTTTTAATGTTTGAAAGGCTTGAATAGCCTCAGTAGACCATTGCTTAGGATTAGCCCCTTTACGAGTCAGGGCCACAATAGGAGATGCAATGGAAGAAAAATCTTGAATGAAGCGTCTATAGTAATTGGCAAAACCTAAAAAACGCTGGATGGCACGAAGAGTAGTTGGCTGGGGCCAATGTAGTACAGCATTTACTTTGTCAGGATCCATCTTCAGACCAACTCCGGAAACAATATACCCCAAGAATGGAATCTGGGGTAATTCGAATGAACATTTTTCTAATTTACAGAACAATGAATTTTTCCGTAGCCTGGAGAGGACTTCTGCCACATGTTGGTGGTGAGAAGGCAGGTCCTGTGAAAAAATCAATATGTCGTCCAGGTAGACGACGACACATACATATAATAAGTCCCGAAAAATCTCATTAATGAAGCCCTGAAAAACAGCGGGGGCATTACATAGCCCGAAAGGCATTACCAGATATTCGTAATGCCCGTCTCTGGTGTTAAACGCCGTCTTCCATTCGTCACCAGAACGAATTCTGATTAAATTGTAAGCACCACGAAGATCCAACTTAGTAAAAATACGGGCTCCCTTGATGCGGTCAAATAGCTCAGTGATCAACGGAATGGGATACCGGTTCTTGATAGTAATGGCATTGAGTCCACGAAAATCTATACAAGGGCGTAATGATCCATCCTTCTTTTTGACAAAGAAGAACCCAGCTCCAGCGGGCGAGGTGGAAGGTCGAATGAACCCACGCTGGAGGTTCTCCCGTATATATTCAGATGTAGCTTGAGTTTCAGGTAACGAGAGTGGATAGACCCGGCCTCTGGGAGGAGTCTTGCCAGGAAGAAGATCAATCGGACAATCCCAAGAACGATGAGGAGGAAGACGTTCAGACTGAGCTTTATCAAAAACATCGGTAAATGAAGCATATTGAGGAGGGAGTCCCGGTGAAATAGCTGAAATGGAAGCTTGCTGTACCTTGAGAGGAATGACTTGGGAAAGGCAATGATGGTGACATTCAGGCCCCCAAGACGTGACTTGAGGGGTGCGCCAGTCAATCTGGGGAGAGTGACACTGAAGCCATGGAAGGCCTAGGACAATCGGACTTGTCGTAACAGGAAGAATTAAAAACGATATCTCTTCATGATGCAGAGCACCAATCTGAAGGGTTACTGGAGACGTACTCTGGGTGATGAGACCGTTGATGAGACGTGATCCATCGATAGCCGTCACAGTAATGGGAGTTTTTAAGGTAATCATTGGTAGAGACCATTGATTAACTAACGATTTGGAAATAAAATTTCCTGCTGCTCCGGAATCAATCAATGCCTGTGACTCAAAGGTCTTGGTAGCAAAGGAAATAGTCACATCAAAAGCGCAGACTTTAGATTTCATAGACGATGGAGAGGACTCCAGGGACCCTAACTTCACCTCTCCAGAACTAGTTAGGGCCTGGCATTTCCCGATCTCTTAGGGCAGGAGCTGAGGACATGAGTGGAATCAGCACAATAGATACAGAGTCTATTCTTGACTCTTCGTTTCCTCTCCTCAGAAGATAACTTGGAACGTCCAATCTCCATGGGAATCACAGCGGGTGACACTGGACGAAATTGAGGGTTAGAGCGAAAAGGTGCTTTAGCAGAAGTCGTTTTCTCAGCCTCTCTTTCACGAAATCTCATATCAACACGATGGCATAGAGAGATCAAATCTTCAAGTGACGAAGGAAGCTCTTGGGTAGTCAGTGCATCTTTAATTTTATCGGAAAGCCCCTGCCAGAAGGCGGCAACTAGGGCTTCAGTGTTCCACTGAAGTTCAGAGGCTAAGATCCTAAATTGAATGACGTACTGGCCTACAGTATGAGATCCTTGTCGCAGACGGAGGATGCTGGAAGCAGCGGAGGTCACACGACCTGGTTCATCGAACACACTTCGGAATGTAGAAATGAATTTGGCACTATCTTGTAATATTGGATCGTTCCTCTCCCACAGAGGGGAGGCCCAAGCCAGGGCTTGTCCTGAAAACAAAGAGATAAGATAGGCCACTCTGGAACGATGGGTAGAAAAATTTTGAGGTTGGAGCTCAAAATGGACTGAACATTGGTTAAGGAAACCCCTACAAGTTTTGGGGTCTCCATCGTACTTTGACGGAGTAGGCAGGTGAAGCGTGGAAGCTATAGACACCTGGGATGGCAATGGGGAAACGGAGGAAAGCACAGGAGCTTCAGTAGTAGCTGTCACAGTCTGTCCAGATGTTCCTTGGGAGGTTAATGACTGATAACACTGAAGTAACAGCTGTTGGCGGGCATCCTGTTGCTCCACACGGCTAACCAGATGTTGCAGCATCTCTTTGGCGGTAGGTTCCACATCTGGGTCTGTCATGGCCTGATCTTACTGTCACGGGCACTAGGAGTCTTTACCCAGGGATCACCAGATGGTAGGCTTACCAGAGCAATGTAGATGGTAATAGGGTACTCTGGTAGCTGGGTGATCACGGAACATGAAATGATGACCGATGAGATGCTCAGGAAAGTCTATGACTAGCAACACTGGTAATAATGAGGTAATGATACACAAGGAACTGTATGGACAAGGACACGTGAAGGTAGTCAGTGGTCTGCGATAGCAAGTTGTACCACTGCTATAGTGAGGAGGAATGTCCAACAGAGACAAGGAGGTGATGAGAGTCAGCGGTCTGCGGGTAGCAAGTTGTACCGCTGTCTGAGTGAAGGAATGGAATCCAAGTGGAGGTATCCAGGTAGTCAGTGGTCTGCGGTAGCAAGTTGTACCACTGCTATGTGAGAGGATAATGGAACAGGTGATACCGGAAACAGGGATCAGTGGTCTGACATCAGCAAGTTGTACCACTGCATATATATGTGAGGAGGTGCACGGGGGAAGACTGCAACACAGGATATACACAGGCACCTTATACACGATCCACAGTAATATGCACAATATAGGTATATATATATGTAAATGACTGATCAGGTCTGCAATCTAGAAAGTCTCTTGAAGTAGTCCAGCACAATGATAACACAGTCAATGATGGCAATAGACTCAGCGGATAGCAGACTCCAGAGAGAACCAAACACAGTCCAGCAAGATATGCAATACACAGCACAGTCAATGAGAAGTATGCATACCGTGGTTCAGCAGTAGCAGTCAGATGGGATTGCAGCGGTACCTGAGCGGCTGGAGACCGACTGGATAGGAAGTCCCTGGATAGGAGAAGCAGCGGTCTAGCAGGTGCAGCGCACAGGTGAGTAGACCGACAGGGACACGAATCCACAGGAGTCAGCAACACGTGGAACTGGACTCATAGGAAACCCAGGAGAATGGAGATGATCCAGCAGAGGGTAGTAGAAGAGATACAAATCCAATGCTGACAGGAGGGTAGAGGCCAGTGGAACACGTGAAGGCGTGGAGAGTGGATCAGCAGGAGATGGACGATAGCGCTGACCACAGCGGCAGGACTCAGCGGCACACGGAGGTAACCAGTAGCAACCACAGGAACCAACAGCGATGGGAAACAGGAGTGCAGCGCAGGGCAGGAGCTGTAGATCACGAAGTGTAGCAGATGGTAATGAAAAGCGGCAGTCTCGAGGAAGACACAGCAAAGATGAGATGAGAGTGTAGTGCACGGAGGCAGCGGATAGTAATCAGCTGGCAGTCACGATGTTGAACACAGGCGAGTTGCAAGCAGGAGACTGTAGTGCACAGAGGCAGCGGATAGTAGTCAGCTGGCAGTCACGATGTTGAACACAGGCGAGTTGCAAGCAGGAGACTGTAGTGCACAGAGGCAGCGGATAGCAGTCAGCTGGCAGTCACGATGTTGAACACAGGCGAGTTGCAAGCAGGAGACTGTAGTGCACAGAGGCAGCGGATAGTAGTCAGCTGGCAGTCACGATGTTGAACACAGGCGAGTTGCAAGCAGGAGACTGTAGTGCACAGAGGCAGCGGATAGTAGTCAGCTGGCAGTCACGATGTTGAACACAGGCGAGTTGCAAGCAGGAGACTGTAGTGCACGGAGGCAGCGGATAGAAATCAGCAAACAGACTTGATGAGAAGCAGGTGAGTGAGGTAAAAGCTGGAGTGCACGGAGGCAGCGGATAGCAATGAGTAAACAGTCACATAGATATAAAATAACGTTGAAGTGGTGTAGAAGACTGTAGTGCACGGAGGCAGCGGATAGGAATCAGCAAACAGTCATGATGACACAGTTGATGGTAGAAGTGGTATGGAACCACAGTAGTAGAAGTGGTTTGGAAACCACAGGAATCAGCAGCACTGAATACACAAGTAATACAGGAACACCTTCAGAGACTCATGAGGAATGAGACTCCAAGATCAGGCAATGTGGTGGTGACCACAGGTGCTTAATATAGGGAGGTTGCCTGATCTGCCAATTAAGTTAAAGGGGTATACACTGAAGTATAGAAAAGGGCTGCGCATGCGCAGACCCTCAGGATGGTGGACGGCCACGGTTCCTAAATGTCCGGGAAGAGGCACTCACGGTCCGGTGAGTGACAATCCTTTTATGGGTTTACCTAGTTTGACACCACATACTGGGAGGAGTGGAGTCTAATGACCCAAAAGGTTTTCACCAGTAACTTTCTGGAAGGGGATATGGGCTTGGCTGCTTTCATGCCGCAGGTTGCAGTTCTCCAAGTAGGTGCTAAGTGAAACCAAGTGGAGAAACAACAGGGGAGAGGACATAAATTGGTAGTGGTGTGCTGCAGGGTACACAAAGGAACTAGTAAGCCTTGAAGCAAAATGATAGGAGTACTAGGTGCAACGATCTGCGACTGGTAAATGCTGAGGTCCAGTTTTGCTGGCAGCAGGAGAGCTGGATCAGTATGTAACATCTGGTAGCAGCAGAATTGCAGGGAGCCAGAAGAAAACACATCCATACAGGGTGAAAAACAACAATGAACTGGTAATTGTATAAATGAAAAAGGACTAAATGCAGACCAGACCAGAGACTGGAAGGAGCGAGTCTGGCCAGGTAAGCAAGAAGCCGACCACAGAATCATTGGGCCTGGTGTGTGGTAATGCAATTACTTTAATGTTGGGCTTATTTCAGGTAGGGAGGCTTAATTATTAAACATAGGTGCTATTGACTTAACTTTGGGAATTGTTGGGGGGAGGAAGGCCTAATAATTCACCCACTGCTAGGCTTCCAATTCTTTATGTATCTATCCCTTTTTGCCAAATATTATTATTATTATTATTATTTATTTATAAGGCGCCACAAGGTTTCCGCAGCGCCGTACACAATCAATCAAACAATAGGCCATACAGGGAAACAGTACAGAACATTAAACAAGTAGTACCATGACTTCAGAGGCTCCAAGCAAAGCATTTATAGTGAAGGAGGAGCATAAGAGTAGCCAGAGAGACAGGAGGGCCCTGCTCATGAGAGCTTACATCCTAAAGGGAGGGCAAACCGATGGCTGACACAAAGGGTGTCAGAATAAGGGAACAAGCACAGGAGGAGCGAGATGGTGAGAGCGAGCATGGAGAGAGGAGCAAGCATGGAGAGACGAATGAGGAGATGAGAGCGAGCATGGACAGAGGGTTAAGTGGAAGGCTGGTAGGCTTTGAGGAAGAGGCAAGTTTTGAGTGCCTGTTTGTAGGAGCACAAGTTAGGGGACAAATGGATGGAGCGTGGGAGGTCATTCCAGTGCAGGGGGGCAGCTCGGGAGAAGTCTTGAATTCTGGAGTTGGATGAGGATAGGGCACCAACATTTCAGGATTCAGAAAAGCAGCCCCTGAGTGTAAGCCAACAGCAACTGCAGGTAGTGAAATCAGCAAGACCAGGTCTAAGAGAGCAGAACATTCTGCCAACTGCCCTGATTCTGGCGGGGCAGTCCTAATTTTGAGTGACTATCTCGCTCAGTCAGAATTTGTTTCTGACTGCAATAATAGTTGGGGTGTATGTCCTGTCTCACACTGTACTGCTCATTAAGGGTAAGCTGCATACAATACAATTAGATGCAAATAGCTTGCCTTTAATCAACATCAACATTTATTTATATAGCGCCAGCAAATTCTGTAGCACTTTACAATTGGGGACAAACAGTAATAAACAATACTGGACAATAAAAAGACAAACAGAGAAGTAAGAGGGTGCTGCTCACAAGCTTACAATCTATGGGACAATGGGAGTTGGATACATGAGGTTAAGTCTACATATTACATTTTGGTCTAGCCAGATTGTAAAGGTAAAAAGTGATTAGTATGCTATATGATCCAGTCATACAGTAATGTTGGTCAGGGGGTCAGAGTTGTCTTGTGTGAATTGTGTACAAGGTGGTAATAGGGTAACCTAGTGAGGTTAAGAGGGTAGTTGAGGAATATTATAAGTTTGCCTGAAGAGTTGGGTTTTCTGAGAACACATGAAGGTTTGTAGACCAGAAGAATGTCTTCTTGTGGGAGGGAGGGAATTCCATAGAGTGGGTGGAGCTCGAAAAAAGTCTTGTAAATGGGAATGGGAGAATGTAATATGAGAGAATGAAAGATGCAGACCTTGTGCCGAATGGATTTGTCAAGTTGGGAGATATTTTGTGACAAGTAAGGAGATGAATTTTGGTGCAGTTTTGTTGATAGCCTTGTAGGTTAGTAGAAGTATTTTATTTTGAATTCAGTAACAAAACGGCAACCAATGCAGAGACAGATAGAATGGTTCAGCAGAAGGATGATTTGCACGGAAAATTAATTTAGCCACTGCATGCAAAATAGATAATAGGGGTGAGAGTCTATTTGGGGGAATACCAATAAGGAGGGAATTGCAATAGTTAATGTGGAAGATGATGATTGCATCAATTTCAATTTTTTGCAGTGTCTTAGGTACAATATGTGTGGATTCTGGAAATGTTTTTTTAGATGTATGTAACATGATTTAGATATAGAGTCAATGTGGGGAACAAAGGATAGTTCTGAGTCAAGGATTACATCTTGGCGATGGGACATCCAAGATGAAATTGCAGAAATTACAGGCAGTAAAGAAGGTCAACAGAGATGGCAAGAGATCAGGAGAAGATAGATAAATGTTAGTATCACCCGCTTAGAGATGATATTGAAATCCAAAGGAGCTTATTAGTTTTCCAAGAGAAGTGGAATAGATAGAAAGCAACAGAGAAACTACTGAGCTTTATGGTAGTCCATTTGATAAAGGAAGTAGAGAAGAGGTGGATAGAGAGAATTTGTGGGAAGAACACCGAAAGAGCAATTACAGCAATATGAAGCAAGATCCTGGCACTGATAGCAGTTGGAGGGTTTGGGGTGCGAGAGTTGAAAAGAGATTTAATGTGTAAAAAAGGCATTTGTGGTTAGAAGCCTGAGCATAATAATTAGTACAGTGTGAAGCAGGACATACATTCCAACTATCCTTCGGAACAAAGTCCAAACTAAGCAAAATAGCCACACAAAATGATGACTGCCCCACCAGGATAAGGACAGTTGGCTACCATTGCCCACCATCATAGGATGGGAAGAGCCTGGTGTTTCAAATGATAGATATGCCCCTTGCATACACTCTGATGCCATGGCTTGGTAACACCCTCTCTAGAATTCCTGCATTTGTCCCTGGGCATTGCCATTTTTCAGGTAGACCAAGGATCTTGATTTGATTGCAGTTTACCTGATTTTCAAAATCAAATGTGTGTGCCTCAAATACTAAGAACCTTTTTGGCCTCCACAAACCCTGGTTCCGTTAATGCATTTTTATACCTCAGTAAAAGTCTGCAATGAGGTGTCAGACTTTAGAGATTTTGTTTTCGAGTAATTTTATATCTGTACTGAATCTTCTGTTTTAAATTTAAGCATGTTAGTCAGCATGGTTGGGCAATAATTTGCAATCACAGAAAGAACCTCTGACAATACTGACTCCTGTACATGCTGGTTTACAGAGATTTATAGGACTGGCTAGGGCTTCCACCTGCCTTGTATTATGGCTGTGCTGTGTGTAGTAGTATTTTTCTACCTTTGGGTTTAGTTTTGGAGGCCCTAGACTGGAGCAATTTTCTGCTCAGATGGTATAAGCAGATTATTAGCGACCCCCATGAGTGATATAAATCTGTAGGGATGCAGGCTAACTAGGTATCCGGCTGTCTCTTAATCTCTCATTACATGGCATGAAAGTAAGAAATTATTATTAAACAGAATGTAAAACCTATTTTTTCTGTGTACTGGCTGATAAATGGAAAAAAATGGGATTTGAAAAAAGCAAATAAAATGCAAGAGTGCATAAGAGTAAGTATTCAGCATAGATTGCTGGTTTTAATAACATTTTTCATTCTCAATTTTTGTTTAATAGAGCTTATAGTTCCTTTCATTGAAATTATTAGACACTTTATATGGTTATTTGCAGCTGCCACATCTCGAGATTTTGATTTGTTTCACATAATATTAAGCCAGGGACAAACCATATTAGACAGCTGATCATCAGTGTAATGTTGCATTGGGAAAAGTACTTTTATAGGAGTACACATTTCTACTTCTTGTCTTAAGCGTGCACATATATCATGTCATCTTTGTTGGATTGATTTTCAGTTCCTTTAAAATAAATCTGTTAAACCAACAATCATCCCAAGAATTATTATGAAATGTACATATTTATATATATGAGAATACAAATGCATGAAAAAGTCTTGCATTACTGTGCCGAAAGGTAAGGGTTTATATAAATGCTGGAATTAAACAGAAGAAAATGTAAAAAAAAGAAAAAAAAGGTTGCCTAGGTATAAATTTATACATATGATATTTTAAAAAATAGTATTTTATACTCGTTTACTAGTCATCAGCTTTCACTGGGAAACCAGGAGGAGTCTGCAACTCCATATCGCTTACTGATGTCATCCTGACAAAACTACATGCTGTAATTGTGATGCAAACAATAAAGCGCCATTTGATTTGAAACAAGAAGTTGTTCATGTATGAATCACCTAAGGGTATCAGTGTTGCAAGGTATCAGAAGTTCTACAGCTAGTGTCATTGTGGGATCTGTAAAGGACAGCGAATGCACAGCTGTCCACCAAGCCTCCAGATGAAAAGTAGAGGTGAGTGAAATGTGTTGAATGCCACTATCACACAGTTTATAAAGCTGTCAGTTGCAGAGAAAGAAAATATTCTGCCTGTGAAGAGACAGAAAGGAACAATATTACTGTGAACTGTTCAGCACCTGTTTTTTCCAAAGAAACCAAAAGTTTTGAAAATTGCTGGGCATTATAGTGCCACCCCAGTTTATTCACTGAGCTGTGAGTTGGGTCTGGTTCATAAAGGTTTGCTATTTGCCTGGGTGGAAAGTTAAAGCAATTGTTTTTCAAAGAAAGAAAAAGTTTTAAAAATTGTTGGGCATTGTTGTGCCACACCTTGGTTGGGGCTGTGAGTTTGGTGTGGTCCATGGAAGTCTGCTGTTTTACCTGTGTGGGAGGTAATTGCCTGTGGAAAGGGCTGGATAAATGTAAAGGCTGGTTCCAGTGATGGCTAGCATTAGGGTCACCAGGAGGTATTCAATATTACTGGTGGCATCCCGACAAGACTGAATGCTGTTATTGTGCTGCAAACAAAGCACTGTTTTATTTAAAAAAAACAAGAAGTTGGTTGTGTATGAATCATGTAAGGGTGTCAGTGTCACAAGGTTTCAGAAGTTCTACAACATAATACATATATATATATATACATTATATATATATATATATATATATATATATATATATATATATATATATATATATAAAATAGAAGGGCAGGAGGCACCTAATAGTGCAATAGTTTGGGAATGGAATCCTGAAATCAATAGGTGTCAGTTAAAAGTGTACCAGATGTAGGTATCAATAAGGCTCATCAATCCATGATTCCTGGATACCTCAGGAAAAACAATATGTGTTCAGTTGCAGTCACAGGCTGGGCTCACAGTTTGGAGTAGGATCTAGCAGCATTTCCTACCCTCTTCCTCATCTCACTGTGCAGAGAGATCAGTTTTCCTGACATAAATACACTTTCTTCATGGAGAAAGCATGTATGACTGGAGACTATGTATATGTTTTTACTGTTTTTTTACCCTTTTGGATTCCATTCCTAAACTAATGCACTATTAAGCCCCTTCTCCTTCTATTCCCTATTTTAGATAATAGTTTGCTCGGATTTACCACCCAGCACACTGAAGTGAGGCAGCCACCTTGTATGAAGGAAGTGTTATACGGTGTGCATGGACATTAGATTCATCAATTACAATATTGGATTAAACACCATTATTTATTGTTCACATTGCTGTCTGTGTATACACTACATGGATAAAAGCACTTGGCCACACATGTTAATACATCATCATCATTTATTTATATAGCACCACAAAATCCGCAGCGCTGCACAGAGAACTCGTTCACATCAGTCCCTGCCCCATTGGAGCTTACAGTCTAAATTACCTAACACACACACAGTCATAGAGAGAGACTAGGGTCAATTTGATAGCAACCAATTAACCTACCAGTATGTTTTTGGAGTGTGGGAGGAAACCCACGCAAACACGGGGAGAGCATACAAACTCCACACAGATAAGGCCATGGTCAGCAATTGAATTCATGACCCCAGTGCTGTGAGGCAGAAGTGCTAACCACTTAGCTACCATGCTGCCCAATTGTTGAATTGAGGTATTTTAATCAGACCCGTTGCCAGAGGTGTATAAAATCAAGCACCTAGCCATGCAGTCTCCATTTGCAAACAGATGGGCGAGTCTGGGTTTGGCAGATGCCGGGAAAAATTTACCTGCCTGACTGTATTATGCCAACTGTGAAGTTTGGTAGAGGAGGTATAATGGCATGGGGATGTTTTTCAGTGTTTGAACTTGTTGACAATCACACTGTAAGAAAAAAATTAAGCGAGTGTGATATTGTATGTATATGTGTGTAAATCTCACCTACTGCAATAGTGTGTATATATATATATGGTAGTGTATTTATTGTATAATGCAGGGTTTCCCAAACCCAGTCCTCAGGGCTCCCATACAGTGCAGGTTTTCCACATCTCCTTGCTGGAGCACAGGTGTATTCATTACTGACTGACACATTGTAACAGATCCACAGATGGTCCTAATTATGTCACAGGTGATCCGGAAAACCTGCACTGTTGGGGAGCCCTGAGGACTGGGTTTGGGAAACCCTGTCTAATGTGTTTTTTCAGGTCACGTTAAATTTGAACATATGTACATTGTGTAACCTGTATGCAATGTGAACCTATGTGTGAAGGTATATTTTACATCTGTTTCTTTTTTATTTTTTTAAGGGAATGTTTTTGTTTGGACATAGGAAGCCATAGGAAGAAATGAACATTCTTGCACCATGTCCTTCCAGGGCTCACAGCTATGTCATTGACTGAAAGCAGAAGAAAGTTTGTGAAACGCTTGTTAATTTGTAAAATGTATGAAACTGGGAAATAAAGAGCATTTGCTTCTATTAGAGCAGTTTTTTGTTGACCTGAAGCAGACATTTACAGAATCATAATAACAGTACAATTCACTCTACAACATATCAAAATATATATTTTTGTTGGGTTATGTTCACTAAATAAAGTCTGTATAAATGTTTTGCTTTTTCACACACACACAATAGGTTTATGCATAAATGCATCCTCTCAGTGTCCATCAATAGTGCTGAGACAATAAACACCTATGTTCCCCGTTGCATGGTCAATCCCTTAACCGTATTCAATTATAAATATGTTTCTTTGTAAATAGACATAACCAGTTTAAGATATTCAATTTTTTTGTTCCCATTTGTCAATATTGCTTAACAAAATTTTTAGCAACATTAAACAGACATTTCATACTCAAGACAACCCTTTTCTAATTATTTAATAATATTATTGTAGAAAGCCTTAACTTCTCTAAAAATGTTATTGAATCTGTTTGTATAGCTTTTCCTTGTACAATATTGTTTTTGTCTGTTCTATAATCTGCTTCTCTCATTTCAAACTTCACTATTTTACTATACAGTTGCTCAAGGAACCTGATGTAGCAGCTTTGTAGAGGTGTCTCAAAATGCTGAAGTAGACAAATTCTCTTGGATGTAGATACTGACTTAGATATCACTATTACACTAATGAAATAAAGGAGAATATACACACACACACACACACACACCCCCCCCCCCAGACAAAGACAGCCATGTAGTAATGCACCTAGATTAAAGACACATGCCTAACATACATTAAAGTTAAATTAACATTAAAGTTTGGTTTAGTTTACACGGTTTGAATTCTCTTTTCCTACAACAGACTAACAAGGGCGTGCCTGAAGTCAGAGCAAACAGAGCAGCTGATGAGAGTTTTCCTTACAGGGAAGGTAGTGTGTCACCTGCCCATCAGGCTAGGGCTATGGGAGGAGTGTCATGTATAAAAGCCTGTTAGTTTTACTGTTCAGGGAGATCAGTGCTGGCTGCTGTGGGGGTTTATATATATATATATATATATATATATATATATATATATATATATATATCTCTATATCTATCTATCTCTCAATTAATTAAATAATTAAATAAAGTCTAGCTTGTGTTTCAAGAAACTGTATGGAATCTGTTTGGTGTCATCTACTTTTACCATCCTGACATTAAAAATTAAGTAAAAAGGCAGAAGTTGTTTGTGTGTGTTTCAGCAAACATGAAATATATATATATATATATATATATATATATATATATATATATATATATATATATATATATATAATATGCGTGCTCTTGCCACAAATAAATATAACTGTCCAGTTAGTTAATAATTCAATAAGCTCTATAATCAGGATATGATAAATTTGATAAAAGATAAAAAGCTATACCAATATGACTAAGACTTCCAAATGTGTAATTCAGTTCATTCTACCTTAAATCAACAGGCCTTTGGGCATTCTGGCAAAGAGCGCACATTTGTCAGTTGACTAAGCTTATTTTAATTTTCCATGGAAAGAAGCCTCCATTTTAAGAGATGGTAATATGATCATGCTCATCATTATGTTCTTTTTCGCACCTCATATTTAGACCTGAAGCAATAAATGTATCCAAGTAGAAATCATCTTTTTTAAATACATCATATGTACAGAGCAAGATCATATCTACAAAGAGCATTGAAATAGAATGTAAAAATATATGCACGAGAGATACACACTGTGTAAAAACCTGCCATATCAGTATCTAGAGATTATATTATATGTATTATTAAACTATAAGCAATTTGTTTATATTGTGTGAGTGCAATATATATATATATATATATATATATATATATATATATTTTAGTGTGGCAAAGATGCCTATTTGACACACCTTTCCTGCACAGGGATAGCTGAGGTCCCAGGGAACCTTTAGAGAAAGGCTGCATACAGGGTTAAATTTTTGTAGAGTCAGTCTCCTCGCCTGCACACACACAGGTGGTGTAATGAAGTAATTGGACCAAAGGAAGGAGACTTGTGTATTTAATCTTGAGTTGTTCATTTTATGTGTGTGCCTGATGCTGAACTAGTTGGCCGGTCAGTAGAGAGCTGGACTGTGTATAGTTAGCATTAGGGTCACCAGGAGGTGTAAGCAAAAGGTATTGCTTGTTGGTGTCATCCTGACAAGAAGTATTGCCATTTATTGTGATGCAAACAATAAATATCTTTGATTTACAGCAAGAAGTTCTTCGTGTTTCTGATATCTGCTGGGTGTTCTTGTAACAAACCACACTCTTCTTGTGGCACTTTTGTTACTCTACCCACTCTATTCAAAATAAAAAAATAGGCATTATTCAATGATTAATAGAAAAGTAGGACTAGAAATATAAATGGCATAATGCACCCTACACTGTGAAATAGAAGGATATTATGAGTCTCTTCTGAGTGCCAGACCAATATGGAAGCGCAAAGCTGGCGGCTGAGTACCTTTATACAAGACTTGTAATTCTGAAGTGAGCTCTAACATTCTTATATCTCTCAGAAAGGAGTGTGTTGTTAATTGTTCCTTGCAATAGATGAGTAGTAGTTTTGACAAAGAAAACAAACATTTCAGAATTTATTTTATTTAAAAGTGTGGGTGTGTGTGTGTTGCTGTTCATTGTTCATATAAACAACAAGGTTTAAATACCTGAAAACTCTGTCCCTGAACAACAGGTGCTAACTAAGTGAATATCAAGCTGCATGAAAGGTGGAAAATAATTCATAATAATGTGAATCTATTCCAGCTTTATGCAAAACAAAATAAGAAGTGAAATGCTCAAGAGCACTTTTTGTAGTTGTAGGGGTGTCACTTGATTCGGCTCACTTGTTATTGTGGGGAAGATTTGGTTTTCTTGAGCGTGGTGGGCTTGTGCAAGTGAACCAAGTCTTCCTGCCAAGAGCCCTTTCACTGCTCACCACCAGAAATTGTGCCAAGAGACACAAGTGAATATTAAGAACAAAGACGTGGAGAAGGGTTAAAAGTATAGGCTGACAGGCTGTGTATGCATGGGAGGTGAAAGTCTGACTGCATGGGACCAGGTGGCAGAGAAATGGTGAGAACACAGTGATAAACAAATTGACAGTTCCGCAAGTCAAATGTGTAATATAGAACACACAGTATAATAAGCTCATAATGAAGCATAGTGCACAATAATAAAAGAAAGCATCATTCTATATTTGCAATAATCAAAATAGAACCAGGCTGCAATAGTCAATGGTAATATTAGTACTTTGTATAATTGGGCCAATATCATCTTATCAGCAACACCTACCATGAGTTCATATTATATTCAGTAAGGATAAAGGCACAATAATGAAGCATAGCAGCACAATAACAAAAGACATTTGTTTTGTTGTTTGTACTCCACTCAAAAAAAGGTACCAGACAACAACTCTTAAAGGGACATCCCAGCATTTTGTATAATTTGCAACCTCAGCTTGTCAGCTACACATAGCATGAGTTCATGTTATATAAACTAAAATATAATGGCATCATATTAAAATATGATACCATAATAATACAATGGTAGATTATTCTATGTACCCTTGGATAAAAATGGCCATAGATTACAAAGCTAAATGGAATATATTAGCAATTTAAATGATCAGCCTTATATCAGATTGTCAGCAAAACATAACACATATAATGAGATATAGGGGTCTATTTTAAAAATAATATAGATTTTCTATTGCTGCTTATTACAGTGATAGAAAATCTAATATTGCTGCAATTTACCATTAAATGTTCTCCAGGGCAGATGAGTGGTATTCAATTCCCTGGCAATACTGGCTGTTCAGCAGTAAGAGGACTCTTGCCGATTCTTCAGTAAATGTGAGCATACATAACCCGGCTTTGTCGGTTCACACCTGGAATTGGGCTTCCAGTTCAATTTTCAATAAAAAAAGTAAATTCCTGTACTTAGCTACTGCTATCGCCATCTTGAGATCTCCATCTGCTATCGCCATCTTGAGATGGCAATAGCTATAGGAGGACAGCAGCAGTATTTAAACAAACAACCAGAAAGTATGATCTGTTCTATTGGGGATAAGCACCCCCTTTTTATGGAAGCAGGATACTCTTAATTCTTTTGAGATTAATTTAATTAATACGTAGGCACAAGTGCATGTTTCAGCTACAGTACTTGCCTTGCATGGGGGAAGAATTCGCCAGAAGCACCTTATAAAGCTATAGCTGGCAATACCTGGCGATAACCAGCACTGTGGAGCTTTGATAATTAAGGAGAAGCCGGAGAAAAGGCTTTATCACTGTAGAACGGACTTTTTTCACTATCATAAATAGGGGCCCCATTATCAGATTGTTACTGTCACTCTAATTAGAAATACTATGTGGGTCAATAGTAGGGATGAGCGCACTTGGATTTATGAAATCCGAGCCCACCCGAACGTTGCGGATCCGAGTCGGATCCGAGACAGATCCGGGTATTGGCGCCAAATTCAAATCTGAAACTGAGGCTCTGACTCATAATCCCGTTGTCGGATCTCGCGATACTCGGATCCTATAAATTCCCCGCTAGTCGCCGCCATCTTCACTCGGGCATTGATCAGGGTAGAGGGAGGGTGTGTTAGGTGGTCCTCTGTCCTGGTAGATCTCGTGCTGTGCTGTTTAGTTCTGTGCTGTGCTGTTTAGTTCTGTGCTGTGCTGTGCTGTGCTGTGTTCTGCAGTATCAGTCCAGTGGTGCTGTGTGCTGTGCTCTGTCCTTCTGAGGTCAGTGGTGCTGCTGGGTCCTGTGCTGTGTCCTGTTCAGTCCAGTGGTGCTGTGTCCTGTGCTCTGTGCTTCTAAGGGCATAGTTATTTCCCCATTATTCCCAAGTTTTTAAAAAATAAAAAAAAAGTAAAAAAAAATAAAAAATGTAAAAAAAAAAAAAATATATAATAATTATAACCAAATTTGCAAAACCAATCCAGCAGTATAAGTCCATTGGTACTGCAATATTACAAAGTTCACACATTCTTCAGTATCAGTCCAGTGGTGCTGTGTCCTGTGCTCTGTCCTGCTGAGTTCCGTAGTGCTGCTGGGTCCTGTGCCGTGTCCTGTTCAGTCCAGTGGTGCTGTGTCCTGTGCTCTGTGCTTCTAAGGGCATAGTTATTTCCCCATTATTCCCAAGTTTTTTAAAAATAAAAAAAAAGTAAAAAAAAATAAAAAATTTAAAAAAAAAAAATATATAATAATTATAACCAAATTTGCAAAACCAATACAGCAGTATAAGTCCATTGGTACTGCAATATTACCAAGTTCACACATTCTGCAGTATCTTGTGCTACATATAATGGAGACCAAAAATTTGGAGGATAAAGTAGGGAAAGATCAAGACCCACTTCCTCCTAATGCTGAAGCTGCTGCCACTAGTCATGACATAGACGATGAAATGCCATCAACGTCGTCTTCCAAGCCCGATGCCCAATCTCGTAGTACCGGGCATGTAAAATCCAAAAAGCCCAAGTTAAGAAAAAGTAGCAAAAAGAGAAACTTTAAATCATCTGAGGAGAAACGTAAAGTTGCCAATATGCCATTTACGACACGGAGTGGCAAGGAACGGCTTAGGCCCTGGCCCGTGTTCATGACTAGTGGTTCAGCTTCACCCACGGATCTTAGCCCTCCTCCTCCTCCCCCCCCTACAAAAAATTGAAGAGAGTTATGCTGTCAGCAACAAAACAGCAAACAACTCTGCCTTCTAAAGAGAAATTATCACAAATCCACAAGGCGAGTCCAAGGATGTTGGTGGTTGTCAAGCCTGACCTTCCCATCACTGTACGGGAAGAGGTGGCTCGGGAGGAGGCTATTGATGATGTAGCTGGCGCTGTGGAGGAACTTGATGATGAGGATGGTGATGTGGTTATTGTAAATGAGGCACCAGGGGGGAAACAGCTGATGTCCATGGGATGAAAAAGCCCATCGTCATGCCTGGTCAGAAGACCAAAAAATGCACCTCTTCGGTCTGGAGTTATTTTTATCCAAATCCAGACAACCAATGTATGGCCATATGTAGCTTATGTAAAGCTCAAATAAGCAGGGGTAAGGATCTTGCCCACCTAGGAACATCCTCCCTTATACGTCACCTGAATAACCTTCATAGTTCAGTGGTTAGTTCAGGAACTGGGGCTAGGACCCTCATCGGTACAGGGACACCTAAATCCCGTGGTCCAGTTGGATACACACCAGCAACACCCTCCTCGTCAACTTCCTCCACAATCTCCATCAGATTCAGTCCTGCAGCCCAAGTCAGCAGCCAGACTGAGTCCTCCTCAATACGGGATTCATCCGAGGAATCCTGCAGCGGTACGCCTACTACTGCCACTGCTGCTGTTGCTGCTGTTAGTCGGTCATCTTCCCAGAGGGGAAGTCGTAAGACCGCTAAGTCTTTCACAAAACAATTGACCGTCCAACAGTCGTTTGCCATGACCACAAAATACGATAGTAGTCACCCTATTGCAAAGCGTATAACTGCGGCTGTAACTGCAATGTTGGTGTTAGACGTGCGCCCGGTGTCCGCCATCAGTGGAGTGGGATTTAGAGGGTTGATGGAGGTATTGTGTCCCCGGTACCAAATCCCGTCGAGATTCCACTTCACTAGGCAGGCGATACCAAAAATGTACAGAGAAGTACGATCAAGTGTCCTCAGTGCTCTTAAAAATGCGGTTGTACCCACTGTCCACTTAACCACGGACATGTGGACAAGTGGTTCTGGGCAAACGAAGGACTATATGACTGTGACAGCCCACTGGGTAGATGCATCCCCTTCCGCAGCAACAGCTGCATCAGTAGCAGCATCTACAAAATGGCTGCTCATGCAAAGGCAGGCAACATTGTGTATTACAGGCTTTAATAAGAGGCACAACGCTGACAACATATTAGAGAAAATGAGGGAAATTATCTCCCAGTGGCTTACCCCACTTAGACTCTCATGGGGATTTGTGGTGTCAGACAATGCCAGTAACATTGTGCGGGCATTAAATATGGGCAATTTCCAGCACGTCCCATGTTTTGCCCACACCATTAATTTGGTGGTGCAGCATTACCTCAAGAGTGACAGGGGTGTGCAGGAGATGCTTGCGGTGGCGCGCAAAATTGCTGGACACTTTCGGCATTCAGCCAGTGCCTACCGCAGACTAGAGGCACATCAAAAAAGCATGAACCTGCCCTGCCATCACCTCAAACAAGAGGTTGTGACGCGCTGGAACTCCACCCTCTATATGCTGCAGAGGATGGAGGAGCAGCAAAAGGCCATTCAGGCCTACACAGCCACCTACGACATAGGCAAAGGAGTGGGGATGCGCCTCAGTCAAGCGCAGTGGAGACTGATTTCCGTGTTGTGCAAGGTTCTGCAGCCATTTGAACTTGCCACACGAGAAGTCAGTTCCGACACTGCCAGCTTGAGTCAGGTCATTCCCCTGATCAGGCTGTTGCAGAAGCAGCTGGAGAAAGTGAGGGAGGAGCTGGTAAGCCATTGCGATTACACCAAGCATGTAGCTCTTGTGGATGTAGCCCTTCGTACGCTTTGCCAGGATCCGAGGGTGGTCACTCTTTTAAAGTCAGAGGAATACATTCTGGCCACCGTGCTCGATCCTCGGTTTAAAGCGTATGTTGTGTCTCTGTTTCCGGCGGACACAAGTCTACAGCGGTGCAAAGACCTGCTGGTCAGGAGATTGTACTCTGAAGAGGACCGTGACATGCCAACAGCTCCACCCTCATTTTCTTCCACATCTATGGCTGCGAGGAAAAAGCTCAGTTTTCCCAAAAGAGGCACTGGCGGGGATGCTGATAACATCTGGTCCGGACTGAAGGACCTGCCAACCATTGCAGACATGTCTACTCTCGCTGCATTGGATGCTATCACAATAGAAAAAATTGTGGATGATTACTTTGCTGACACCATCCAAGTAGACATGTCAGACAGTCCATATTGTTACTGGCAGGAAAAAAAGGCAGTTTGGAAGCCCCTGTACAAACTGGCTCTATTTTACCTGAGTTGTCCCCCCTCCAGTGTGTACTCGGAAAGAGTTTTTAGTGCAGCGGGGAACCTGGTCAGTGAGCGGCGAAGGAGGTTGCTTCCTCACAACGTTGAAAAAATGATGTTTATAAAAATGAATAATCAATTCCTCAATGAAGTACAGCACTGCCCTCCAGATACTACAGAGGGACCTGTGGTTGTGGAGTCCAGCGGGGACGAATTGATAATGTGTGATGAGGAGGAAGTACACACTGTAGGGGGAGAGGAATCAGAGGTTGAGGATGAGGACGACATCTTGCCTCAGTAGAGCCTGTTTAGTCTGTACAGGGAGAGATGAATAGCTTTTTTGGTGTGGGGGCCCAAACAAACCAATCATTTCAGCCAAAGTTGTTTGGTAGGCCCTGTCGCTGAAATGATTGGTTTGTTAAAGTGTGCATGTCCTATTTCAACAACATAAGGGTGGGTGTGAGGGCCCAAGGACAATTCCATCTTGGAACTTTTTTTTTTGCATTATATGACCAATCAACAGTCGTTTGCCATGTTCAAAAAGTAAAACCAAATTTAAAAAAATTCAAGAAATTAAGCCAAAAGTAAAATGCCGTGTCATAATTTAAAACAAGAGGTATTGACGTGCTCTAAAACTACTGTATTGTTGTTTATATTTTATAAACACTACACTTGAAAGCTTGAGTCTTTCAATAAAAAAGTAACTGTCCATTGCACGAATATTTGCAACAGGGACAATTTTAGGGTTAAGAAAGTCAACTAATAACACTTCGACGCTGTCTGTCTTTATAAACACTACACTTGGAAGTTGGAGGAGGTATTGTGGCCCCAGCACCAAATTTACTACCGGGGCCACTCCACTGTGCAGTCCATATTTAGGTGTATCAGATATTAAACAACGGTGACAGTTGATGCCCAATTTTTTAATTATATTGTGGCCTCGGTACCAAATTGTGTACCGGGGCCACCACACTACGCAGTCCAGATACTTGTTTGGTGGAATTCAGACCAGTTGAGGGTTTTATTATTATATTATGGGGACCACTCTATCTATACCACACTACAACTCTATACCACTCTATTTAATACTTTAATTCTATTTAATACTTTAATTCTATTTCATACTTTAATTCTATTTAATACTTTAATTCTATTACTAATTACCATAAAGAGGAACTGCCGCTTCTATTTAATACTTTAATTCTATTAGTAGTTACCATAAAGAGGAACAAAATAAACCAATTTTACCAAAAGTATAATATGACTTAGACTTACAAACACTACACTTGAAAGATGGTGCCTTTAAATGAAAAAGTCAGTCTTCATTGCACGACTATGTGCAACAGGGACAGTTTTTTGGTTTACAAAGTCAACCAATAACACTTCGACCCTGTCTGTCTTTAACATACTTGATGGGATCTCAATGACGAATTGTCTGTACCATGTTTGGAGGAGGTATTGTGGCCCCGGTATCAAATTGGGTACCGGGGCCACCCCACTACGCAGTCCAGATACTTGTTTGGTGGAATTCTGACACGTGGAGGGTGTATTTATTTTATTGTGGCCCCGGTATCAAATTGGGTACCGGGGCCACCCCACTACGCAGTCCAGATACTTGTTTGGTGGAATTCTGACACGTGGAGGGTGTATTTATTTTATTGTGGCCCCGGTATCAAATTGGGTACCGGGGCCACCCCACTACGCAGTCCAGATACTTGTTTGGTGGAATTCTGACACGTGGAGGGTTTTTTAATTATATTGTGGCCTCGGTACCAAATTGTGTACCGGGGCCACCACACTACGCAGTCAAGATAGATAGATGCGTATCATAGATAAAGTACATTCAGTGGTGTGGGGCAAATTGAAAAATATTCAAAATGCACTGACATTATCAAAAACAAGAGGTTGTCACACGCTAAAACTCCAACATGTATATGATGGAGAGGATGGAGGAGCAGCCGTATGTGTAGTGTAATGCAGACCTGTTGAAGGTTTTTTATATATTTTATTGTGGTGCCCAGTGCCCACTCCTCTAGGCAGTCCAGGTACATTTATTGGTGCGATTCATAAAAGTTCAGGGTTTTTAATATATTGTGGTGACCCACTCCTCTACGCAGTCCAGGTACATTTATTGGTGCGAATCAAACAAGTTGATGGTTTTCTTATTATATATATTGTGGTGACCCACTCCTCTACGCAGTCCAGGTACATTTATTGGTGCGATTCATAAAAGTTCAGGGTTTTTAATATATTGTGGTGACCCACTCCTCTACGCAGTCCAGGTACATTTATTGGTGCGATTCATAAAAGTTCAGGGTTTTTAATATATTGTGGTGACCCACTCCTCTACGCAGTCCAGGTACATTTATTGGTGCGATTCATAAAAGTTCAGGGTTTTTAATATATATTGTGGTGACCCACTCCTCTAGGCAGTCCAGGTACATTTATTGGTGCGAATCATAAAAGTTCAGGGTTTTTAATATATTGTGGTGACCCACTCCTCTATGCAGTCCAGGTACATTTATTGGTGCGATTCATAAAAGTTCAGGGTTTTTAATATATTGTGGTGACCCACTCCTCTACGCAGTCCAGGTACATTTATTGGTGCGATTCATAAAAGTTCAGGGTTTTTAATATATATTGTGGTGACCCACTCCTCTACGCAGTCCAGAAAGATACCTTGTTGCAACGTTTTGGACTAATAACTATATTGTGAGGTGTTCAGAATACACTGTAAATTAGTGGAAATGCTTGTTATTGAATGTTATTGAGGTTAATAATAGCCTAGGAGTGAAAATAAGCCCAAAAACTTGATTTTTAAACTTTTTATGTTTTTTTCAAAAAAAATCCGAATCCAAAACCTTAAATCCGAACCGAGACCTTTCGTCAAGTGTTTTGCGAGACAAATCCGAACCCCAAAAATAACGAAAATCCGGATCCAAAACGCAAAACACGAGACCTCAAAAGTCGCCGGTGCACATCCCTAGTCAATAGGGCACCACAATATTCATGGCCTCATAGGTTGGGTGCAATTTTCATATAAAATGCAGGTAAAAAGTGCGTCTGTATTTTCCTTATGGAAAAAAGACATTTTCATAGTATGATGAGTTGGATACTTCTCAGCTGGTCAACGTCATTATAAGTTCATAATTTAAATCTGGGGTAGAACACCCGCACCATATACATATCTGCTTCTGTGTATAAGTCTACATCAGGCTCCTTTACCTGAACATGCTTTTTTTGTATTTTGACTACAGCTGTACACCCCTTGCCTCTCATGATCCGACTCTTTAAGGAGACCTATACACAGATGTGACTGGTTCTGCATACAGACTCAAGTACAATACAGCAGGCAATGGAATGTAATGCATTCAAAATAGGTTTACAAAAACATCCTATCAGCGGTGGGTGAGTTACAGAAAAGCATAGAAGACCTGAATTGAGTCACCTTTTAAAGCCTCCACTAATGGATCCTACACACTTGAGCTAATAGTAGCTTGCCAGCCAGTTCCGTTTTACATTAGATCTAGGGCATTGGCAGTAAGGAAAATGACTGGAGGCTCTTGTGAAAGTATACACATCTATTTTGTCAATATATAGACATATATTTTGGTCTATACTGAAATCTGACTGCTGGAACAAGAAATTCATTTGTCCCTTTATTATCACAAACAGAATGCAGCTTTAGTTTTCTTTTTTGCTACATTAATGAACTTCAAACCTTATAACTTTGAAACATATATTAATTGTGTGCCTTTGAGTGACAAGTATTTTGCAAGAGAAAAATTAAATGCAGGGGAGATGAAGATTGCCCTTGTTTAGCTTATATTGATTAGCTATATATGTGTTTCTTTTGAACATGCACCTTCTAGGTTACAAATTAAATCTGCAAAGCCGTACTTCTCTCCTAGTTTCCTAGGGTGTAGTTGCGTGAAATTGAGGATGAATAAACTATAGCAGTACAATTTGCATCTGTCAGATCAAATGAGGCTTTGTGAAATTAAATGGTTAATTTAGTTCCAAACAATTTTATTCACCAGTAAATGCAATTTAATGTTATTGCAAACTAAATAAATGTAGTGGGGGACCGCAGAGTAATTTAATAATAAAGCTGTAACTTCAAAGCGAGAGCTTTCACATACAGATGTAATTGTTATTTGAAACACTTGCTCGCTTACAGCAAAACTAAGAACACGTTGTCACAATACAGTACATTTGTTTGTACAAAATAAAATACATTTCCCAAATGCCTTATACTAGGCAACAAGTCCCACTTTTGGGCCCATGCTTCTGTTTTCCTTTATATGCAGTATGGCTGTCAGGCGTATTTAATAAGATTGACCCTTTACAGTAAAAACTCCCTGTATAAATGATTTTTAATGTTGATGTGATTACAACAGACCTCATTTAGGAAGTATACTGAAAATCACTTTGGTTCTATACAGGGGCGGATTAAGGGAATGGAGACCCCTGGGCTAAGGGCGCCTCCATTCCCCCGTGAGGCCCCCAATGTGAGCCGCGCTGTAAGCTCCTTACTGAGGAGATCTCGTGAGAGTTCACTCGCGAGATCTCCTCAGTAAACAGATTACTGAGCGCCGGGGACGGAGGACTGAACTGACTGTGCTCAGCAGCATTGATCGGGCTGGGGGCTCCCCCGCCCCCGGACCGATCAATAATGCTGCTGAAAACTTTGAAGGGCCCCCTGGATGCCCGAGGCCCCTGGGCTATAGCCCAGTTAGACCTCGGGTTAATCCGGCCCTGGTTCTATAGCAATATGCTTTAATGGTCTACATAGCATATTTAAAGGGCACACCTACCTGCTCTCTGGGGATGCTTCTACAAACTCGAAGTGGGTCTAGGTTTGTGTATAAGTCACATGAAAGTTCAATCCTTTTACCACTTTACAGCTATCCTTCATTAAATTAAGTTTTTCTCCTTAAAAATTGCTTGGTTTAGTCTAATTAGTGGCCTAATGAATCACAAGACTGAAGGGATTGAGATTTCTGTAAAATTGGGTAAAATACAAGTAGAAATTTATTTCTCTGCCATAGGCACAAAATCCCATTGAAAGTATAGGAGGGGACCAGGGGGTATATTTACTAAACTGTGTGTTTGAAAAATTGGAGCTGTTACCTATAGCAACCAATCAGATTCTAATTATCATTTATGTAGTACATTGTACAAAGTGACTGGTAGAAGCTGATTGGTTGCTATAGGCAACATTTCCACTTTTTCAAACCCACAGTTTAGTAAATATACCCTCAGATCTCAAACTCGTAACTGATGCATAATTAATGTATTTTTGCAGAATGAAAATGGCTGTGTGCCCTTCCGCACAGGGATCACTCTTATAAATTCACCCTCTCCACATCTTTTTTTAATTTTTTTGCACAGCAAAAAGGAAATCTAATTTTTGCACTGCTCCACAGAACTAAATCCGCCAATGGCTAACTTTGTGCTTAGTGACATCACCCTACCCAGCTATACATATTAGCCAGTGCATATTTATGAACCACCACAAATGCCACCATCATGCTCCAAAAACCCATGCTCTATGGCAGAATTCTAGGCATACACACCCAAATGAAATAATGTAGTGACTTTTCACTGCACCTTGCCACTTTGTTCTTTGTAAATAACCTCCTATGTGTTTGAAGTTGTGTTTACTATTCATACTTTTAATACTCGGTATAATATATTATATCACACAATGGCCTTGAGCTTGTTCTGTTGCTGATATCTACTGTACAGTGAGTACTATGAAGCAATGGAATCAAGACCCTGGCCGACGTCTGGGGCCATAAAAACAAGTAACTTCTGACACTAAAAACTCCCTGTCTGAAATTTTTGCCCAAACTGTGCAAGAACAGCACCTCTGCCCCTATTCAGCCAATAAAAGCGCAGGGTGGACTAACACAGCATTGACTGAATGCGGTTAATGCTTTCCCACACTCTCCCGGGCACGTACAGCTCTCTGTGAACATGCCACATTATTCACCATGAGCAGAAAGCCCGGGTGCCCTGCAAGTTATTAAACCACAGATACAAGGAAATATTACAACCATGTTGTTATAGGGCACAATAAAAACTTTATTGCTATATTATGTGACAATTCTACTAGGAATGAGTGAAGTTGTGGCACATGCATATGGAGCTTTGCCATTGAACAAACAGTTTTGCAAAGGTTCTGGTAATAAATTCTTTGAGTTCCTGTTATACTTTGCCATGCCATGGCATTCTGTGCTGTAATTGTAAGTTTAAATTATATGGAATATTTAGTCCATGAATAGATCTGGTGCAACAAAGGTCAGGTCAATTCATTCTGCTGTAAGGTTTATTAGGGGTAGTCTTGGGAACACATAGGCCTAAATTCTGCTGCTAAAATATGCCAAATTCAGAACAAGACAACTATTTCATGGAACAGTTTGGAATATTTCTAAAACTAGTAATATAAAAGGGTTAACATGACTAACACATTGCAGCCAATTAAACGCTGAGAAAGAGACAGCTGAAAAATAGAGTGAGTCTATCAGTGTGCCAGGGAGTGGAGAATATCTGGGAGTTTGGGATGTCAGCTACATTCCATGTAAAATAATTCTCTGTTACTAGCATGAACAGGGATTAAAGCATGTAATGCAGGTTATGCTGCTTGAGCAGCACTGTTCTTTCAGGAATACCTTGCATCACGCCTGCAAGGCAGACACAAAATGTAATTGCTGTAGCTGCTGTTGTTGAACAGCTGCACAGTAATGTGATCAGTAATGTTTAAGATGTTATACGGGAATAGCTTTATCATCATGCTGCAAGTGAGCTTATATTCCTTATACATATAGAAATTGGGCCACTTGTATGTGTAAATGAGGCAAAAGGTGTAAATTAGGACTGCATTTTGATTAACATATATACTAAAAATAGCCACACAAAACACATAGCAACCACTTTCTAAAATCAGTTAATTACATTTGAAAATGTTGTGGAAAATGTTCAAGTTCATGGATTTAGCTTTATTTTAAACCTTCATTTGCTTTTATGTATCTTTCATTATTATCAGCATGTCTCATTTTATCCAGGTCATATTGTTCAACTCTTGGTTTTCTTGAATTCAAGAAACTGGACTAAATGAACCCCTTCACACAAGATTTAGAAACATCATATCTGGTAGGAGCCTACAGCAGACTGAAACTTGTAAATGTTATCAAGCAGATGGAGAGATCATGTTGGTGCATAAGCACACCATCTTAGGACCATAAGGTCCTAAGATGGTGTGGAATTGTTTTACTCGGTTCCTGATGACTCAATGTCTAGAAACATTGCTAAATTTAATGATGTTTTTATAAGCACCGGAGTTCATCTGAATTGTGATAGGTAGTCCTACAGATGTCATCATGTGATGACACTAGAGATTTTCTTATGGTAGTTAGGTCTAAATTATTTTATCAGTCAAAACAGTCTGTGACAGCAATTTAATATAGCAGCCAAAACTTTTGTTTGCCATCACAATATTGGACAGCTCTGTATCTCATGGTCTGGGATAGTATCTCAGGGTCGGCTAATCAGTCAATGGATAAATTAAACTGATGGAACCTGCATCCTTGCTCAGCCTTCCAATAAAGTAGCACACCATCAGAAAGTTTGCATCCATCCTCTCTTTATACCCCGGTTGTAGGGCTCTTTCTAAAGTGGGCTGTATGTTGGCATGATGCCTTAAGTAGCCTGGTCTATGTTTATCCTATCTTTCCTCAGACAACAGGACTCACTGAGAACATAATCAAATTGTCTCCCAACCCACACAATCCGAAAAGTTTCCTAAGTCCCAGCGATTAAACAATTAGGACCATATTATCCATGGCACATACATGACTGTTGTTTAAGGAAACTTTGTAAGCAAACTTTAGATAGCCATTATGCAAACAATTTGATAGTCAAGTAATTTCAAGTCAGTTAGATAACTAACTGATACAATTCAATACACCCAATATTATATACGATGATTCCTTATGATCATATGCGTAGAATCCGGCATGCACAAAGTTATGGTATTGCACAATGTACATTTATTTTGCAGTTATAAGCAGAAAAGGGGGTGTTTAAAAATGCCTTTTATGGTTCACAAGTGGTGTCACCCTGTTTTCTCCACAGTGCAACTGGCAGCATTGCTTTTATGCAAATATCAAGGAATCAGAAATTTCATCAGCTTGTGTAAAATTCCTGGGAGTACACAAACATGCAATAAGCACTCTGAATCAAAAATACGTGGAGTAACCAAAGATCTCCTAACAATTGATCTGGAAGTAAACAAGGAGTATTAGCTGAGAACTTTGCAAAATCAATCATTAGCAGGTGATTCTGTCATGGAATTCAGGCAGAAACAAAAGGAACATGCCAAGATCTTAGAAATTCTCCCACACACAAATACAACATAAAGGGCTTGATTCATTAAGGAAAGTAAAGCAAAAAAAAAGAGTAACTTTGCACCTTGACAACCATGTTGCATTAGAGGGGGAGGCAAATATAAAATGTGATTGCAGATTTATATTTGTGGTAGGGCATGTCCTTGATCAACTTCAGTATAAAAATAAAGATATCAAGTATGTGTGCCTACAGTCATGGCCAAAAGCTTTGAGAATGACACAAATACTATTTTTCACAATGTCTGCTACCTCAGTTTTTATGATGGTAATTTGCATATACACCAGAATGTCATGAAGTGTGATCAGATGAATTGCAATTAATTTCAAAGTTTCTCTTTGGCATGACAACGAACTTAATCCCAAAAACAACATTTCCACTGCATTTCAGCCTTGTCACAAAAGGAGCAGCTGACATCAGGTCAGCGATTCTCTCGTTAACACAGGTGAGAGTGTTGACGAGGACAAAGCTGGAGATCAATGTCATGCTGATTGAGTTAGAATAACAGACTGGAAGCTTTAAAAGAAGAGAGGTGATTGAAATATTTGTTCTTCCTCTGTTAACCATGGTTACCTGCAAGGTAACACATGCAGTCATAATTGCTTTGCACAATAAGGGTTTCACAGGCAAGGATATTGCTGCTAGTAAGATTGCACCTAAATCAACCATTTATCGGATCATCAAGAACTTCAAGTAGAGAGTTTCAATAGTTGTGAAGAAGGCTTCACAGTGTCCAAGAAAGTCCAACAAGCACAGTTTCCTAAAGTTTATTCAGCTACGGGATTGGGGCATCACCAGTGCAGAGCTTGCTCCCGAATGACAGTAGGCAGGTGTGAAGGCATCTGCACACACAGTGAGGTGAACATTTTGGAGGATGGCCTGGTGTCAAGAAGGCCAGCAAAGAAGCCACTTCTCTCCAGGAAACACATCAGGGACAGACTGATATTCTTTATGTGTGAGGTTGCTTCTCAGCCAAGGGAGTGGGCTCACTCACAATTTTGCCTAAGAACACAGGCATGAATAAAGAATGGTACCAGAACATCCTCCAAGAGCAACTTTTCCCAAGCATCCAAGAACATTTTGGTAATGAACAATGCCTTTTCCAGCATGATAGAGCACCTTGCCATAAGGCAAAGTGATAACTAAGTGGCTCGGGGATCAAAACATCAAAATTTTGGGTCCATTGTCAGGAAACTCCCCAGACCTTAATCCCATTGAGAACTTGTGGTCAATCCTCAAGAGGTGGGTGGACAAATAAACACCCACAAATTCTGACAAACTTTAAGCATTGATTAGGCAACAATGAGCGGGCATCAGTCAGTATGTGGCCCAGAAGTTGATTGACAGCATGCCTGAGCGAATTGCAGAGGTCTTCAAATAGAAGGGTCAACACTGTAAATATTGACTCTTTGCATTAACTTAATGTAATAGTCAATAAAATATTTTGACACTTATGAAATGCTTATAATTTTACTTCAGTATAGCATAGCAACATCTGACAAAACGTTCTAAAAACACTGAAGCAGCAAATTTTGTGAAAACCAATACTTGTGTCATTCTCAAAACTTTTGGCCATGACTGTACATGAAAAAACAGCCAGTATTTACCTTTTGTGCAAAATAATAAACTAATATGCACCCCTTGCATTGTAATATGGTTTTCTCCACAAGAAAACCCATTTTTTTGCCTTATTTTTCTTAATGAATCAATCCAAAAATGTCCAAGAATTTTGAAGGTTCTCTGTAGAGATAAGAAAAATTCCTGACAGTCGACTAGGGTTGAATATGATCACACTGGGTCTCAGGTTTGGTCAAAAGTTCTCCGTTTTGCACCCAGAAAACTATTAGGATCTCTTAAAGCACAAACAATTCTCAGGATTTGCTAGCATTGGGGTAAATGCACAGTTCACTGTTATAGAGGTTCAGATAAAGTGAGAAAAAACAGTGTGGTCAATATAGCAAATGTAAAAATCATTGCTATCCATGGTAACATGGAGACCACTAAGTTCAACAGAGACAAACAAAAGAATCCCAACATCAGGAGTAAAGGGGCAGTGGGCAAATAGAAGGCTTTAATCATAAGGCTAGGAACACCTTTATTCCTGAATCAGGCAGGGTTTTTAGAGCACCCTAGGTAGCCCCCCTTCCAGCAATGGTAGCTTCTGCTCCTCAGAGTGGGAGTGTGATACATGGCTTTCACACCATAGCCAAACACTACACTCACAGATAATCACAGAGTTGGAGGTGCAATAGCTAGCAACTTCACATGTAAGAAGCTGCCAGTTCCTTCTTCTCAATGTCTGCAGCTGCCACCCTGTATGAAGGAATTAAAAACATTATATGTGTGACATTGTTTTACTCATTCGGTATTTTAGGTGTCCCCCAACCATTGGTGTCCTAGGCAAATGGCCAGGTTCACCTAAAGGGGGTGCTGACCCTGGGCCCAGGAGACAAATGTGGATTTTTTAAAGAATAACATGAGTCTTTTACTGGGCAGGTGGATTATCTTGCAAGATGTCTGGTTGACAGAGAATCTCTGGTGAAGAAAGCAGATAGTCAGACAGACTATCTGGTGAAGAGAGCTGAACAGCAGTCAGAAGCTCTTGATAGTAGAACTGAATGACAGTCAGATCCTCATAGCATTAAGACAACAGGTCATTGTCAATTATTTCATTGAGTTCAGACTGTGAATCTGGACTGCGGACATGGCAGGATGGTGAAATGAGATAGAAAAAAATAGATAAGAGAGTAAACTTAAATTTTCAATTATCAAAGTGTCAGGGTCTGGACATTCAGGAAACAGAGCAACACAGGAATTGAGTACTTAACCTAACCCCCCCTCTTCTTCTTTCTACTTATTTTCTTCCCCTTTATACAAAACGTCACATTGTCACACTCCCTGTCTGGGTCTATTCTCAGTTCTATGTTACTGGTGCTACTACACTTGTAAATCCCAGAATATCACTTTAATTATACTTGGTCACCTCAACTTGCATTTATCATTAGATATCATTTGTCTATTGTACTTCTTGACCTTGTCGATTGTAATTACTTTTTGTGAGGAACTTAAATAAATAAAGTCTTTAAAAAAAAAAAAGAATGGAGTTTGAATGGCAACTGGAAACTAAGTCTTCCTGCAACATAATATGTATTTATCAGAATGGACTGAAACCCAGAAACAGACTATTATTTGTGGTAGGGAAAGAAATATGAGCTGTGATGGAAACACGTGTGGATATACTGGCAGCTGAGAGGAGTTTGTTAGGAAGTGTTTTAGTATATCTTACATAAATTATGTAAGACTCTGGTGATATTTTCTAGTGAATCTCAATAGCAGGAGGAAAACGCAGCAGTTTGAGTAAACATTCTTTACTGAAAATACTTCAGAATATATAATGCAGTCTCAGCAGTGTGAACCAATGCACAAAACAATGTAAATACTTGTACCTTTGGTAATGTAATGTCTGCAATGGTTGAACAGGGTAAGTCCCCAGAAAATCCAAGCATAAATGAAGCTAGCAGGATTGTTGTTGTGCTCAAGTCCAAGGAAATAGTTCCACAAACCAGCTATTGCTATGTCCAGAAAGCAGTTTATATATGGCTGGCCCTAAAGTAATAGGCTGAAGATGTTTGTGTTTGGCAGTTATTACCATCGGTTTGTTAAGTTCTTCCCTACTGCAAGTGTGTATAGTTGAAGAGCAAACATGTAGGCATTTTGTTAACTAAGCCCATGGTTCACTGCATATGTCTTACTGCTGCAATTCAGAATTTCAACAGTTCAAAGCCCATAAGTATCAGGTGGAATTTTGAGAAGGATGATGTATTTGTGGCCTGACATGTTGCTCCAGTATGCTTTACAAACTCCAAAGGATCCTCCAGAAAGAAGGCTTTCTCATCCAAAGTTTGTTAAGCACAGGTTCTTACTTACTGAAGCAAAATAGTCTGCTCATATATGTAGCTTTTTCAATAGCAGAATGTTAACTAAGACTCTACAAGTTTGGAGAAAGTACATAAATACAGTCTTAACTCCATCATAGCAGGCAAATAAAATGTGGATAAAATGCAGTTTGAAATGCAGGTGGCAATTTCTTCTTAACAAGAGAGATGGCCAATGGTCTGTGTGTATGGTCAGGTCATTATGTCAGAAGATGGCCCAGCAGGGTAGCTCAAGCAACAGGTGTTAAGCCCGATTGTGGGAGTCCTCTCATATATGGAGTGGAAGCAACATAAGGAATACCTACTGCATACAGAAAGGTATCTGTAATTCACCTTAATGCACCTGTAGGTGGAAATAGAGATGGACATCCTACCAGTAGTGCAATGTGGCTGTGGAAGTGCCACATGTAGGGAGAAGACAGAGCCACTGTTAGACAATACATGACCAAAAAAGGCAGCACAGGATCAGAACCAGTAAATAATCGAAGGTCAGTACAAGCAGCAGACAGAGCAAGGTCAGCAACACAAAATCAAACAGGACTAGATTAGAATCAAAAGTCATGAGTAAGCCAAGTGATGAACCAATAAATCAGGATCAATTAAAATAGTCATAGGGTCATCAAGTAACAAAACTAGCAAATTATGATCAATGGGAATGTACCTATTATGGGCCATGACCACACAACAATAACCTAGCAATGAAGGAATTGCAGAAAGCAGTTTATATGTGGCTGGAGCATGATGAATGATTATAAGGTGCTTGCAGTTCGTTAAGAAGAATTGGCTGTTAATCCACTTGTCCAATCCAATGATGGTCTGGTTCAATGGTAATATTGTAGTCATGCTGAAATTTGGCCTACTGCACATTCAGTAATGCAGTGAGTTTGCTTGAGCCGAGGCAAATCTATGACAAACATATTGTAGTTAAAGTAGCCAAAGATTTAAAAACAATAACTTAATAGTTCCAAAAATATAAGCTCTAGGAAACTAAATTCAGATAAGTACAGTTCAATATTATTTTCTGGGGTTGCACTAAATCAGAAACCATTAAGAAATTATTTAAAATGTCCTTTTTGTTTATAATGTTTCATATGCTTAAAATGTGTTTTTTTTGCATAGATTAGGGTATTAAAAGGTTATCTAGTATGAAAGTCATCTCAGTGTACCATGCATGGTAAGTCTGTGGTGTAACTACATTGCACATTTTGTAGTGATAGATTTGTAGGAACTAGGTAGATTGGTGCATCTAAAATATTATTATACTTGAATTTTTTTTTATGTACTTGAGAAGATTAAAATGGGAAAACACCATTTCACAATGAGATAATGATAGGTCTACTTGGCTGATATTTATTCTGTGTGAAGAGTAATTGTTTTAGGAAAAACAGTGCGACTTTGGGCAGTTTTATGCACTTTTATTCTATAAATATTATCAGAATAAAGCCCAAAGGGAACAGAAACTTTCCTAAGATCTCTGTTTCAACAAGCATTTGGTGCTAAGATCTCTTGAATGAGCGATCACAATAAAATTCTATGGAGTAGATTAATCATCCGAAATTCACGCAAAGCAATTAAATTGCATCATTTTGCGATTGAAGGAGATCATTACACTAAAAAAGCAATTAAAATTGCTTGTGCAGCAGAGCACATTGTCAAGACAATGAGTTGCAAAATGAGTAATTTCTGTTCTGAGATTAATCTCTTGAGATCAGGTAACTATATATCACCTGTGTTACCTAGCCCCAAAACTCAGTATCTGCTTTTCACACTTATTTTCCAATTGCAATATCGTGAATTGCATTTTTTAACTGATGTCAAAACATTCATTTAACTTGAGATAATTAACCCAGATGATTGCAGTTGGAAAACAAGTCTGAAAATCAGAAGTAGAGTGGCATCTCAATGTGAAATGGAGTCAGGTTGACAGTATTTCAATCTAGTCTATTATGTCACTAATGTACAAATGAAAAATAAAAAAATATATAATTTTACCATTTGCATTTATCTTTGTATAGTATTTATTTAGCATTTGCATTTATTATTTACTTAGCATGTAATAATGGCTTTCAAAATACAATACATAACTAATTCCAAAGAACATTTCTTATGTGATACAGATTCTGCATACAAAATTATTGTGGTAGGAATGATATAAAAGAGGAGAATAATGACAGGTTGTTGACATAAAAATGTGGCCTTTCACTGTGTTAAACAAGTCTGTGATTTCAAATCTATATTAATGCATGTTAATTTACAGTGCACAAAATGGTTAACTTAAAAGAAGTTGCTAAGAAGCATTTGTAAATGCAATATGTAGTGTTCTGACTTTTTATGCAAACTAGGAGTCAGTTTATCTCCTTTTGCCTCAGGTACCAAGGCCAATCATTTATTGTCAAAACAAAATAACAAAGTTCACCATGTTAATTAAGCAATTTAACTCAGTGCTATAACTCCAGGTGCACAGACTAATAGTGTCAATAGAAAATTGAACTCGCTAGGGAAGTACTCATTTAGCAGAATCTAGAATTGGATCTGTTTCATTTAACCTGAGACATGCTAAAAACCAAAATAAGTTAGGCTTTTATTTATTTACTATAATATAGGGAAATACATAACTCTATTTTCAATTATGATAATATATTGTTTAAACTTACTCTTATTTCCATGAACTTAAAAAATAAAATAAAAGTCACCCATTATCTGATACGTAAAGACTTTCTGACATGTATTTTATCTGCATGAGTCGTTTAAGATTCAAAATATCTGAAAGATTTCTTTATGTGAGCAAGTGGGTCTGCTTGTCTCTAAGCACATATAAAGATCATCACCTAGTGATCCAGGTTGCTGTGTGAATGCTATGGAGAATGCATGGGCAGAAACACTAGCATTATAATTTATTATTATTAAATTCCAACATATTATGTTACACTTTACAGAATATGTTTTAATAATTTATATCATTCTATGCCCCAGTGGAGCTTGCAGTCTAAATTCTATACCATACAAAGACAATCATTAACCTATCAGTATGTTTTTGGACTATGGGAGTAACCTGGTGTACCTGGACCCCACATAAACAAGGAGAGAACATGTAAAACTCCACACAGATAGTGCTCTGTTTGGAATAGAATCCACTGGGAGACATCAATGCTAACTTCTGTGCTACATGCCCATTTCCAAAATCCAATGTTTAAATTTTTCTCCTAATATACTGTTTGACTATGTGCAGGGACGGGCTTGGCCGGGGGGCAGGGGAACACATGCCTCCCAGGCCGGGCCAAAAAAGATGATTTCGGACTGGTCCCTGTAGTCTGTACTTAGTGACTGACCCCTCCCCCGGGCCAGCCACCTTCTCCAATTGGCTGCGGCGCGGATCTCCCTCCCTTCAACTATTTGATCTCAATTAGTCACATGGGACGCGCACCACGTGATAGGTGCCATCCCATGTGCGAAGAGATGAAGGATTGAACAGCATGCGACAATGAACCAGGTGAGTGCCGGGGTGAGGTAGTAGTATATTAATATTGTGTGTGTTTGTGTCAATAGGCTAAATTAATGTGTGTATGTTAGGGGGCAGTATATGAATGTATGTGTATGTGAGAAGGGCCAGTATATGAATGTATGTGTGTGTGAGAATGGGCCTTTATATGAATGTGTGTGTGTGTGTGTGTGTGTGTGTGTGTGTGAGAGAGAAGGGGCCAGTATATGAATGTATGTGTGTGTGTGTGTGTGTGAGAAGGGGCCAGTATATGAATGTATGTGTGTGTGTGTGAGAAGGGGCCAGTATATGATTGTATGTATGTGTGTGAGAAGGGACCGGTATATGAATGTGTGTATGTGTGAGAGGGGGCCAGTATATGAATGTAGTGTGTGTGTGTGTGTGTTTATGAGGGAAGGGGGGTATTAATATAATGTGGGAGGTAGGCTATTACCTAATCGAGGAATGCAGGTGGGGGCTAATTATTGGGTGCTCTTTTATTTGTGGGGTTATGGTGGGCAATTTAATTTAATAGTGGGGCCTATGAATTGAGGTATATTTATTAAATGTGACTATGAATTGTTTAATGCCTGGGATTGTTGCGGGAAATGGTTATATTTGTTAAACGTAAATGCTATTTAAATTAATGCTGATTGGAGGGAGGGAAATAGGTCTATTTATTAAATGTGTATGCTATTAATTTAATGTTGGGGCTAGTTGGAGGGAAATAGATCTATTTATTAAAAGTGAATACTATTATTTTAATGTTGTGGCTGTAGGGAGGTCTAATTATAAAATGTGGGTGCTATTTTTATTTAACATCGGGGCAGGTTGGAGTTTTCTAAATTTCATGTACCCTTTTTTTTCCATTAGGGCCCCCAACATTCCAGGATTCAGACTGTCACGAATCAATGCAGGAATACAGCTAAGGAGCCACGAATAAGGTGAAAAACATTCAATGTTTATTTGCTGAAACAGAACAGAACCTAAACAGAAGGTGTAATAATGAGCTTTGCAGTAATTACCAGGTACACGGCTGTTGCAGGTAAACAGGAGGTATGAAGAGATCCCAAGCAGCAAGTGCAGGGAAATGCAGAGGTAAATGCCGGGTTCACAGATGATACAGGTAAGCAGAATGTATGGAGAGATCCCAAGCAGCATAAACCCAGGAGCACAGCAGGAGGAAGTAACAACAATGAAGCAACAGGATGTAACAACAAAAACAAGCATTGTATGCTGGGAGTGACAAGTATACATAGGGGAAAACCCAGGTGTAAGGAATAATTAGTTCCACAATGTTAACTCTTAAAGCACAAGAAACAGGCACAATAGCAGCACCTCTGGTGATCAGAGGTACTGCTGCTGACACATAAAATGAAACACAGATAAATTCCAAAAGTCCAGGAGGCAGGAGCTGTCAATACAAAGCAGCAAGCTTGTAGGCAGGTCGTTACACAGCCAAGCAGCAAATTATCTAAAGACACCAGCAGCCACAGGTGGTGAAAAAAACAGGTAGGAGAGAGCAAGACAGTCTGTCAACTGTCTTGAATCTGGTGGGGCAGTCCCGAATTTGGTTTACTCTCTCAATTAGTCAGGATTTGGTCTGACTGGAAGGACAGTTGGGAGGTATGTCTTGCTTCACACTGTACTACCCTTGAAGGCAGAGCTGTGTACACCTAACAGTAGTGCACACAGTATTGCCTGTGTATTTGTCTAAAATGATAACCATGTTACATCATAAAGGGCCCCCCTGGCTAAATTTCTCCAGGCACCACAGAGCCTTAATCCAGCTCTGGGCCAGGGTGTCAGATTGATACCTTGTGCTCTGCTCCTCCTCCTAGTAGCACCCCTCTCATATTATTTGTTTTAGGTTAACCCTAAAACAAATAATAACCTATTAGTATATAGAGCTAAGCAAAAAAAACAAGCCCTTTTGCTGACAAAAACATCAGTGGGTATATTTACTAAACTGCAGGTTTGAAAAAGTGGAGATGTCGCCTATAGCAACCAATAAGATACTAGTTATTATTAATTTAGTACATTCTACAAAATGACAGCTAGAATCGGATTGGTTGCTGAAGGCAACATCTCCACTTTTTCAAACCTGCAGTTTAGTAAATATACCCACAGGTTTTTAAAGCAAAAGAGCTTTTTGCATTTTGATAAATCAGCCTCTATGTTCAGTACTGTAATAGAACATTATTATATAATCTATTGGTATACGATTTATACCCATTATAATCAGCCAGGTATGTATACAAAAAGAAATAAATAAAGTGCCGTAGGAACATATAAAATAAAATGCAATATAGAGTGAGCTTTGCATTTTGTTGCATTATTTGTTTTCATTATTTAAGATTTATAATTTATAATAAAGTATCCCTGGTCTTAAGCAACACTAAAATAGCCTCTTTTTTTATTGATAAATATATATTGTCCGAAAACCACCCTTTAAGGATGGGCCGTGCTTATGGGCCAGTGCTGTGGCAATTTATCTGGTCCCTGTAGTGGGGAATTATTATAAAGTGATCTGGATAACTATCTGAGGCCCAGGGGAGCCCACAAATCCATTATTTTCCATTGTAGGCATGTGCAGAGCTGGATTATAGGTGGGGAGGAAATGGGGGAACATTACTGCTTACACCAATAGTTTCCTATGCTACACCCCTCAGCCTGCAAACACAGCTCCAGCTTTTGCTGAGGCTACATTCAGAACCAGATTTTGCTCAGGCTATGTGAGCAGCTAATGGTTATAGGGGACAAGAAGCTGCTGTACCAAGTATCAAAATTTCCTTTCCACGGCCTTGCTGCAACTATTTTAAGAGCACAAGAAAACAAAGTCACATTTTGATTGGCAGAAAATGTCTGTATTCTCAAGTTGGAAATTCTTTAGTCCATCACCAATGTACAATAACCAACTAGGAGGTATGGATTGTTATGTCCAAAGGCAGATACCTGGGTAAGGGAGCCTATGGTCCATTAGGATCCCTCAAAGAAGTAAATTCTTGAACAAATTGTCTTTGCAGTACCACAGTGATAAAGACAAAATTCCCATGCAAGTGGTCCTTTCAATCTTGTAGTGGTAAAGACAAAGTTTCCATCCAAGATGTATGAAAATATCTCAGCATTGCATCTCGATTACTTAATGATCCTGGCCACTCGGTCAATACCCTCTAACAATGTGACAGGCCCCAGTCTCCCTGCTTTGAAAACAGACAGACCCATGATCAACTGGATGAAGAAGAGATTCTTGGCAACAAGGTGTATGAAAAGGCTTCAGGAACAGATGCTGTAATCATGGTGTAGCCGGAGAGACAAAATTGAACACCGATCTCAAAATATTCTGGAACACACCCACTAGTCTCCTCTGCAGGCTCTTTTAAAGTGCCCAAATTTGCCACAGTGAAAACTCCCACCCTGCAGGGATAGTCTCAGGTCAGCTTGGTGCATAATTGTTAGGGATGGAAAGATGGAGAACAATAGTGGCCAGAACTGGTTAACAAGATTCCTAATCCCAGATGACAAAGAGCAAATCTTCATTTTAACACCATACAAGCATTTGTGACACTGCAGGGGATTTTTTAGTTGCTAACTTTCTGTTTGTATGGATGAAAGGGGATGGAGACAAAGAAAATTGGGATGCACCAGTTTGTAAGTCCATGTGTGATGATGTATGTTAATCTACCTGGCTCCATTTAAGAACCTAGATAGTGTCAGTTCATATATAAGTCCAGTGAGGAGGATACAGGTATCTGGACACCCCTTTTCAGCTATAATTACTGTTTAAAATATGAAGAAAGGCTGTTTCATGGACAATTGTAGCACTGCAAAATCATTTTACCTGAATCCTTTGTGCAGGGGTGTGTGATTTGTAAACGTTTCCAGATATGAATGTATATATTAAATAAAAATAATAATAAAAAAAAAACATACAGTGCTGAGTGTGAATGTATATGAATGTATATACTATGCTTGCTATATGCATTTATCTTGTACTTGTAGAGTAAGTATAGTCATGGCCAAAAGTTTTGAGAATGACACAAGTATTTTTTTCACAAAGTTTGTTGTGTCAGTGCTTTTAGACCTTTTTTTCAGATGTTGCTATGTTATACTGAAGTAAAATGGCAAGAATTTCATAAGTGTCAAAGGCTTTTATTAATAATTACATTACGTTTATGCAAAGACTCTAGATTTGCAGTGTTGACTCTTCTTTTTGAAGTCTTCTGTAATTTGCCATAGCATGCTGTCAATCAACTTCTGGGCCACATACTGACTGATGGCAGCCCATTCTTGGCTAATCAATGCTTGGAGTCTGTGGGTGTTTGTCCACCCGCCTTTTGAGGATTGACCACAAATTCTCAATGGGATTAAGATCTGGGAAGTTTCCTGGCCATAGACCCAAAATTTCGATGTTTTGATCCTCTAGTCACTTAGTTATCACTTTTGCCTTATAGCAAGGTGCTCCATCATACTGAAAAAGACATTGTTTGTCACCAATCTGTTCTTGGATGGTTGGGAGAAGTTGCTCTTGGAGGATGTTTTAGTACCATTCTTTATTCATAGCTGTGATCTTAGGCAAAATTATGAGTGAGCCCACTCCATTGGCTAAGAAGCAACCCCACACATGAATGGTCTCAGGATGCTTTACTGTTGGCATGACACAGGACTGATGGTAGCGGTCACCTTTCCTTCTCCGGACAAGCGTTTTTCCAGATGCCACAAACAAATTGAAAAGGGATTCATCAGAGAAAATTACTTTAAACCAGTCCTCAGCAGTCCAATCCCTGTACCTTTTGCAGAATATCAGTCTGTCCCTGGTGTTTTTCCTGGAGAGAGGTGGCTTTTTTGCTGACTTTCTTGACACCAGGCAATCCTCCAAAGGTCTTCACCTTACTGTGCATGCAAATGCACTCACACTTGCATGCTGCCATTCCAGAGCAAGCGCTGTACTGGTGGTGCCCCAATCCCACAGCTGGATCAAGTTTAGGAGACTGTCCTGGCACTACCTGGATGTTCTTGGGCACTCTGAAGCCTTCTTCACAACTATTGAAACTCTCTCCTTGAATTTCTTGATGATCCGATAAATAGTTGATTTAGGTGCAATCTTACTAGCAGCAATATCCTTGACTGTGAAGCACTTTTTCTGCAAAGCAATGACGACAACACGTATTTCCTTGCAGGTAACCATGGCTACAAGCATGGTTTCAAGCAGCACTTTCCTTTTAAAGCTTCTAGTGTGTTATTCTAACTCAATCAGCATGACAGAGTGATCTCCAGCATTATCCTCGTCAACACTCTCACCTGTGTTAATGAAAGACTCACTGACCTGATGTCAGCTGGTCCTTTTGTGGCAGGGCTGAAATCCAGTGGAAATGTTGTTTTGGGGATAAAGTTCATTGTCATGGCAAAGAGGGACTTTGAAATTAATTGCAATTCATCTGATCCACTCTTCATGACATTCTGGAGTATATGCAAATCGCCATCATAAAAACTGAGGTAGCAGACTTTGTGAAAAATAGTATTTGTGTCTTTCTCAAATCTTTTGGCCATGACTGTCTATACATGGAATTTAGTTATTCTAATGAATGGTAAGTGTAGGGTTTCTTCAAATCCATGGCACTGTGCATGACATTTATAATGAAAATAATGTATGCTCTCAGTTTCTAATGGACTTGTCACAATGCAACATATTGGTTCAGATATGAACAGGATGAGACATCAGATCACCTGTTATAATATCTGCTCATAATAAATAAGTCAAGTTTAATTTTGTTTTTATAGTGTATCAATATACTTATGCAGAGCTGTCAAAGTGAACATTAGTTTCACTGAATAATCACTATAATGCCATATGTAATACATTACAGAAAACTTGTAGGAAATTCTGATGACTGTACATTAAATATAATTATGCAATAAACAGAAGTAAATATTTAATTACCATATGTTACTCATACCTCAAATGTACATGATAAAGAAGTACCATATGGTTAGCTGCACACCAGAACAATGAGTGCATTATTAAGCACAGATTAATTTTCACAGTACAAAGGTATTACCAATGTCATACAAGTTTTCATAAATACACAAATACATTGAATTTAAATGAAGCATTTAAATGAAATCATGCTCAAAATCAATACTGTACCATATAATTGCAGAAAATTAACTTGTGGATTTACCTTGAACGCTTTGTTCTGAAATTAGACATTTTGCATTATACTTACAGAAACTGCATTCCTTAATAATCATTGGCATAGCAATATGGGTAGCAGCATAGCAAAAGCACAAAGGCCCAGAAGCTCTGGGGATCTCTCTGTGACCTGAATATGCTATGTAGCATCAGAGAACTTGCCCCCCCCTCCTCTCTATATGACTGCGGAAAAACCAGCATGGCACAAAGAGTCCGATATCATCAAGAAGCATGGTGGAGTAATCAAGAGTGGTCAAAGAGACACAATAATACCCGTCACTCAGGAACAATTATATACACCGAGTTATATTTTGAATCAGTGACTGCTGACACCCGTATCCGGCATTTACTTACAGGAGGCTTTCAAAGTTGGGAACACTATTCCAGCATCTATTAAACAGGCTGCACTGGTTCCAGGCTTCCCCAAGTCTCGGACGGCCAAGATCAGAATGCTTTTAATTCGTCGTTGTTAAATAAAACTTGTTGTGCTACATATTGCTATGGTGCAAGGTGTTGTATTTTCATAATTAGAACTTGAGCGGTTGGTGAATATTGTATAGCAATGACAGAAACAATTCGGCAAGTTTTATCATTTGCACTAATTTAGTATTTTCAGGGGATCTAATCAATTCCCAAAACAAATTCTAAATGTTTGCTCATACACTATGTTAATAAATGTATAACATAATATTGACCCTACTGATTTACAGTACTTGGAAACTGGATCCTCCTCTTTTTTAGGCAAGGGGACACTTGTATAATGTGTACCAAAATAATCCTGGAAGTGTGTTTGTATAGCAATAAAATGACCAGATGGCCTGAGTTAAAAAAAGAAGTAAAATTGATCTGGAAAAACCATGTTACAATGCAAGGGGTGCAAATTAGTTTATTATTTTGCAAAAAAGAAAAAAACTGGTTGCTTTTTCATGTAGCACACAAATACTTGATAGCTTTATTTGTACACTGACATTTAAAGTTGATCTAGGACATGCCCTACTCCAACTATAAATCTTCCCCCACATTTTAAATTTACCTCCCCCTTCAATGCAACATGGTTTTGCCAAGGTGCAAAGTTGCTCCTTTTTTTTTGCTTTGCTCTCCTTAATGACTCAGGTCCATAGTGAATAGAGTGACTGAATAGAATAATGAATTTTAAATTCTTGCTCAAACATCATTGGTTGATTTATTGGGAAAAAAACACATAGATGCGTTATTGAATCTTGAGATTCCTGATCTGGCTGAGATTAAAACATTGATCCATATTTAGAGTAAAATATAAGTTATTTATTAATGATAGCACAACTATTTGTATTGGTTTGAATTGAGGGATATTGCATGCCAGAATTGATTTTGAATGATAAGTGCCTGTGCAAATGGAGCACAATTAATAAGATGAATGGTCCAGTATCATCTGAAGTATGGAAGCTACACCAATTTACAGCACACAAACCCTTCCTACTCCATACTGTCAAAGGTGCGAGGCACCATTGGTAACCCCATTGACATGTGCCATTAACATTTTGTCATAGCTTGCAGTTAGAGATGGCACTTAATTTGTAATGATGAATATATTTTAAATACAAAAGTACATGTTAAACAGTGTGACATTACAATGCATAATTTTTAATTTAAAGGTAATATATTTTTAACCCAGGTCTTGCAAAACAAACTAAATTCAGGCAGAGCTAAAATGATTATCTGCAATTTATGTTCCAGATTCTATCCATATTAATTGTGTACTAAGCCCGAAATCTACCTTTTGTAAACTTGCCTAATTGCTGAAGTGGTTGATTGGAGACAAGGAATGTTGCTGTGTTGTAAAACAGTAATCACACAGAGCCAAGATAAATGAATAAAAAAGCTAGTGGACGCTTCTGAATGTCTCATTTTTGCAGCCATAGAAGCACAGTGTTCTGAAGCTGTCAGAGCTCCTATAGTAACACACTGGGCCTGAGTCATTAAGGCACGTATACTGAGCGCAGCATGCATTTGGTTTAAACTGCACGTATCTCGGCTCTGCTTACCCCCAAAGTCAACAAGGAACGGATCTAAAAATGGGTGTGGTGTAGGTTTACGCTGCTCTACTAGACCAGATACTGCAGGATACGTACAATACCTATGTGGAATATAATATCCCAAAAGCACGCACAGAAAAAAGTATATATATTTTCAATTAATGTTACATGTCATTATTATAGTCATTTATTATACCTGAACATTTTTTAAAAAAATTATTAGGGTGTTTTTATGTCTTCTGTACATAACAGACATTTTTACTGTTGCTCCTGATTGTTTTAGCATGCATACTCAGCCATAAATATATTCAGGACTTAGACTAGACCTCTGGCTGCAACAAGAGATACTGCAAAAAATCAGTGTACTTCTGTGTATGCTTCACTTTGACTTGGACGTTGTTGGACGGGAAAGCCCTTACTGTATATTGCTTATGTAAATCCACCCATACGCCACCCCGGTCACTCCACTAAATTGCAAGCTATAGTAATTGTGGAAGCTATATTCTGTTGTGTGTTGTCCGGTTCTGAACATGCGCAGTGTGATTTTTGCGAACGATACGGACAAAACTGGCAGATTTGTTCCTTAATGACTCAGGCCCACTGGATTCAATAAAAATGCTTCTTACCTGTCACACTACAGTGTATTTGTATCTGACAGCTGAAATAATGCTGTGTGGTTTCTTTTTATAGATAAAGGGCTCTGAACAACTACCTCATGAAACGTACCAAGCTTTCTCATAAAAAATATTGTGTCCCCATATGGGCTTCTGACAACAGTAGAAATACGTTTTACTCAGAAATATACCTGCCACACTAGAGCAAATGTGGAAACATGAAGTTCTGAATTGTGAAGCAGGAAGGGAGTTTCTACTGAATGTATTTTGTTACTATTGGCAGGTGCGGGCTGGCAAATTTCAGCCCGGGGGGCGCACAGGCGGCCGCATCACATGACACGCGATGTGGCCTCTGGTAATAATCAGGCAATATTGCATCGGGGGTGAGGGGGGCTGGGCGGCTGGCCCTAACAGCGGCTATACTGAGCGACCCAGGAGGGCGATGCCCCCCTGCCCCCAGGCCCAGCCCGCCCCTGACTATTGGCCTTCCAAATACAGAGCTTTACCAGACATAAAACCATGGCATATGGTTAAGGGAAAATAGTGCACAGGTACCTCACTAGAGTCTCAGTATGAGATGGTAAATGCAGCTGATGTAAATTTTAGAAGGTAGTTACAAATGGTGCACAAAACTAATTAGATGCAGCACTAAATTAGGCATTTGTTTTAGTGCAGGATCTGATGATTTTTGTGTACCATTAAAGTATGGCAGGATAAATCCTTCAGGAGCTCCTACAGTGATGTAAGAGTCACTGTAAAAGGCTACTTATGTGTATATGCATATAAGTGAAAAAACTGCTGCATGCAGCATTTTTTCAGATGAAATGCTCCAGTGTACCGTTTATAATACAAGGTATTGTTTCACTACATGAGATAATAACAGATCCTGACATTTATTGCTTATGCCAGAAAACAGGATTGGGCTTCTGTTGCCAGATTTACATTTATTATCTGGTAGCATTACATAGTGTGTGCGAAGATCAATTATGTATGATTAAGAACAACCCTTTAATGGACATATTCAACATATACACAGTCTGTTAATCTGCCAAGTCTGTGTTTTATGCAGTACATATGGCATTAGTATAATTTGTTTAAAAATGTACGGTGATATGTAGTGGTTTTGTGCACATAAATAAGATAAACTGCTGTTAAAAAACCCAATTTACTGTTTATGTTATTATTATTATTGTAATTTCCATTTTTTCAGAGAGAAGACAGAGAGTGTACATTCCAAGATGCTTCAGTATCTCTTCTGTTTGGATAATTTGCTTCATAAATGGGAAGATTATGGGATAATGAAAAGTCCCATGTTGATTCATTCCATTATCTAGCATAGAAGTTGTCAAATCTTTGTATAACAAGCTCTCAAAATAATTAGATTTAAAACTAAATCTGATTCATAAACTGAGATGATAATACTCAACCATAGCTTTACCTATTACACACTACTCCGGATTACAAATATAATACCAGTAATTAACCTTCTTTGAAATCCTGTCTCTTAGTTTATCTGAAGTGTAATGACAAAGTAAAATTAAAGTATATGATATTACAACATTATTTAATAATGGTAAGTAGTAGAAACAAAAGGTGCAATTGTTTAATTTTAACTTTCTAAATTTAATTTTAAATTAAAAAAAACTTCTGCTATTAAGTTGAAAGATAACTACAATAATATACTTAAATTTGATTGCTAATGCATATAATTGAAGCATAAACTGGATAATTATTTTTATGTGATTTATAAAACAGGGTCACAGACACACCAAAATATAGATTACTTGTGACCATGTCTTTCTGAGGATTTTTTGGTGAGTATTTATGGATAATGATGGCTTATAAGGAAATTTGGGAGATACTGTATTAACATATTGTATATATAAAGGGCTTGACTCATCAACAAATGCTAAACCAATGTAGTGTCTGTTTTAAAAAAAAAACAACAAAAAAAAATACTCCTACATCGGGCACACACAATTCTGTATTCAACAAGGAGCAGATATAAAGATATGTCTGTTGATGAATAGGGGTCTAGGTACGCTCTGCTCTGACAGACAATGCATATTTGGAATATAAAGTCCCAAAAGAAAACACACACAAAAAAATCAATCAATCAATGTCACCAGTTAATAATATAGGCAAATATGACAAGACATTAAAAAAAATATTTCTTTGTTTAATTTCTCTTTCCATAAAATACATTAGGATTTTATGAATGTCTACTGTACATAAAATGGACTTTTACAGTTGCTCCTCATTGCAAACACATGTTCTAGTTTGCATATGTGACAGTCATCACTAGTAATTGGCACTTACACCAGACTGTAGCTGGTGCAAGTGATATAGGGACATACCTATATTTTTTTTAAAGGGGGGGGCATTTGGCATAGCCATGCCCCTTCACTCTGATTGGTTGGCCTGACTGGCCCTGGCCTTTTATCCAGATGATCGGACATCTCAGCAGCAGTTTTAAGGTATGAAGATTGCTGCTGTGTAGGGGGAATTGCCCCCTCACGATCCACAAGTTAAATGATATGACTGAAAATCATATACTTTTGAGATGCCCAAAGCTTGAATCGGACACTGCTGTGTGCGCTCGATCTTGGCACGCCCTTACCATACATTGACTATGTGCATACGTCCAGTAGCCTCCACCCATGCAATCTTAGGCTGTTCTATGGGTCCTTTGCACTGAAAGATTAATTGGATGTTGATGCATTCTCTTGCATATGCTCCGGTACTGGTCATGCACAGAGCAATTTTACTTAATGAATGTGGTCTAGAATGTTTAGTTTAACTGAGTGGCACAATAAAGCCAGTTTTACATGACATATTAATCATGCCATACACCTCTATTCATATTACATTTCAATAGTGTTAATATTAAAAAGGTAGTATCAGTATTGCATAATCCGATGCATCCACAACAATTCAGGAGGTGACCCATTTCGTTGTTTGTCAAAAACAAAAGCACCCCATATGTACATTGATGACCTCTTACGATGAAGAGATATAACCACTACTAAACAACAATTTTTACCATAATGAGTTAGTTTTCTATAAAGTGGTGTTGAATTACAGATAAAACTATAGCTGGAAAGTTTAACCCATTTAATGCAGAAAGTCTGTTGAGATTTTGTACCTCAGGCTAAGCCAATTTTCATGCCGTTAACATAAATATATTTTGGCCCCAAGGTGTTCCTATTCACACACTAAGGACCAGATTTTGAGTTGAATGCAAAATTGGATCCACAAATTCAGTGTTTGCATTTCTATGTCTGTTTTTGAGTTATATGCATTTGAAGATATGAGCATCTTAAAATATAAGGTAAAGACTGGTTTAGAGTGGTTTAGACTCCAGTCAAAATAACATTGTCCTCAATAGACGCTCATTCAATCTCATAGCATTTTTGCTGTGGTGCTCTGAAAAGATTCAATTATTGTAGCATAGTAAACTTTTTTTTTCTTTTATTGCCATTGGATTATGTCATAGATGACTATTCCCATGTGGACAATGGAGGGAAATAAATATTTAGCTATTTAATAAAGTAGTTAAACAGGAGTTCCAGGGGTGTCATTATTTCAATAAAAGTTTATTTAACCCTTTGTGTATAAAAACAGCAATTGATACGATGTGGCGCTAAGCTCAATAATCCGGTTAAAAGTCGAAAAAGATGTAATATAATATAAAAACACTCGACATGTACAGGGGGCCGCCAAACTCCCAGTAACCGGGTGGTTAGTCTGGAGATATCTACAAAAGAAAAAAAAGGGGGGGAAGGGGGGGTAGGCGCTTAATAGTGTAGTATTGTTGGAACACCTTTGTTCCACCAAAATAGTCATGGATGTGCACCAGATATATGTACATATGGGCATACAACAGACGATCAATCCCACCGGTTCATTTGATGTTCTTTAGAGGTTTCTAGTCATCTCATAAAAAAAACAAACAGAGACCAATGGTAGCATAGTATCACCAAATGAAGTGAATCCCAAAAGCACACCCCACACTCCACTTGTGTTTGTGCGTACCAGATATAAAATAAGGATTGCTCATCTGGGTCTTTCAATGTTGTTTGGTCATCTTTGATTTTCTTTAACACTTTCAAACAAAGCAAAAAAGCCACATATGGTGTAGTGTTTCCATTTAAAAATGCACTTTAATAAGCAAACTTATTGCACTCAGAATGTAACAAATCAGCTTATCTGTCAATAAGAAATTGCAGATTCAGTCAGCGTTTCCACTATTCCAGAAGAGGAATATTCCAGATATTCCACAGTTTGTCCAACAACCCTACGTACACTACTCAAACAGTCCACAATTGATTCTCATGGAGGCCAAACCTGAGTGAGCAACCCTTTGTGTGTACATTTTTTTCTTCTTTAGCAATTGTGGAGCAGCATGTATATGTGTAGTAGGGAATTTAGACTGTAAACTCCCAGTATCTCTTTAGAGTATGGGAGGAAAGTGGAGAACCTTGAGGAATCCTATGCAAAAACATTTCAGATTTATCGCACTTTTCTCTTTAAGTTGAATTTCTAGGTTTAACTCGTTTAATATCTGTTTCTGTTTATTAGAAAAATCAGAGCAGTTCCTGCCTAATCTAGTAAAGTGACCTGGGGAATGTTATTTAACCTGTTTGGATTGTGGTTGCTTACGGCAAGAAGGAAACTGTTGCAATCCACCATTGTGTTCTATGCATGACCTCAAAATATATGTGCATTGTGCAGTAGCGCAACAACTTTGTGTATGCAGGATTAAACTCATATTTTCATAAAGCATCATTGTATATAATATTCCGTATATTGTATTGTAAACGTTAACTAGTTGACTCAGTGCAATTCAATTATTATGTTTGCATATGTTTATCTAGGAACTCCTTAACATGTAGCTAGGTGGGTGTCATAGATTATGTGGGTCTATTGTTTAATCAATAGTACTTAATGAACTTTTTAGATTGTGTGGATTGGAAAGCATTTTGATTATGTTCTCAGCGAGTCCTATTGTCTGGGGACAATTAGGATACACATATGAACAGACCAGCCCAGACATCTTATAGCTCACTATAAGAAAGATTGCTATAGTGGGGTATATAGCTAAGATGGCAAAAATCTGAGTGTGTGCTACTTCTTTGGAAAGCTGAGTAGGGCATCAGGATCCCTCAGTCTGATCTATTCATCATTGGTTTAGCCAGACGTTTAAGGCAGTATCCCAAGCCGTGAGATACAGATATATTCCGTACTACAACCGTGAACAAAAAGTTTTGCTTCTTCTTTCCAATAATATAGTTTGGGTTGTCCCCAAATGCCAAGTTTGCAATTAGCATTACCTAGCTTGTAATAATAGCTGTGTTCATTATACTAATCTAATTTACACACTTACTGCCAATCATCTGAATAATCACCATGCACCTGATTCATTAAGCATCTTAACTTGAGAAACTTCTTATTTCGGTCTCCTGGACAAAACCATGTTACAATGCAAGGGGTGCAAATTAGTATTCTGTTTTGCACATAAGTTAAATACTGACTGTTTTTTCGTGTAGCACACAAATATCAAATTTCAGTGTACAAATAAGCTATCAAGTATTTGTGTGCTACATGAAAAAACAGTCAGTGTTTAACTTATGTGCAAAACAGAAAACTAATTTGCACCCCTTGCATTATAACATGGTTTTGCCCAGAAGACTGAAATAAGAAGTTTCTCAAGTTAACATCCTTTATGATCAGGCCCCATATGCTTATCTGCACTGACTAGGGAAAGTAACTGGACGTCATCATTTCTGTATTAGAGTGAATTGTGAAGAATCGTGTTTAGAGGTCTATATTTTTTCTATGGTAAAAATCATAACAGATACTTATTGAAATAATATTTATTTGCATCTGGGCAAAATGTAAATGTTCTCTGACATGAGAAAACTATAACATTTAAACTTGATATGTTTCAGGCAGCTGTTTTCGAAGTAGTCAAATTCCTTCTGATCATATGTAACTTGGTATAATTAATCACCATTAGTTCCATGTTGATCGCTGAGGCAGAAAGGAAACTGCATAGAAATGAGTCAACATTTGTCAGTTACTCATCCTTTCAACACATACACTCGCCCTCTAGTTAATATGGATTTCTATGTTGTTATTTATTACAGATGTCAATAAAGACTATGGAAATGATCAATATATTGGTCAGCGTGCCAATCACATCAAGTAGCTGGAGAATTAACCTTAGACAACTTTCAATCCTAGCCTCCTATAAAGGCGACATCACACCAGTCATTTACATACATTGAGTGGAATTGACTGTATTTGAAGTAATGAAATTTCCTAGCAGAACAGCATAAATCATGTAATAAACAAACAGACAAAGTCTAAAGAACATACATTTGATGTAAAGGGCACACAGCTACTTAAGTTATCTAATCAAACTTTGTAAATGAAAGAAGGTCATGTTTGTTCTAGATAAAAGACATTCTTTGGCTGGCAAAGTACCTGGCACATCTGCCACAACACGAGGAAATTACTTCTTGTGTTTATACCTCCTTCTCCTCAAAACAAGAAAAAAAAAGTCCTTGCAACTGAAATTTGAATTTTAACGGTTATGCAAATGCTAATTGGATTCATAAAGTATTATTTCTAACAGATGCTGTGGGTTGTGCAGTCTTTATATATAAAATCAGGTAATCTTACTTTACATTTAACAAAAAAATACTGTACTATCAGCAGAAAAATGGCATTGTGAATTGGAATGACACTAGAATGAAAATGAAATATGAACTGTTGAACCAGCAAAACCAACTTCATTATTTTTATTTTTTTTACAAATGTTCTGTATGGTGTACGTGTTATTTGGAGTAAAAATAACCATGAGAATATACTGTGAGAAAGACGTGCTGCAAACACAATCTCCACAATGTAGATGACAGCTGAAATACATTACGATTGAAGAGACACATAATTAATGTTTAGCACTTTCTGTTTCTACGCTTTAGTTTCCTTATTTAAACATACTTAAAACTACAACAACATAATAGTGGGTAATACAAAATTTCACATTTTAGTAAAGATAATATAGGTGCTGATTCAATTCTAAATGACGTGACAGTGTGTAACTGTCTGGACACTGAATAGGAGTCCAGTAGCAGTAAGGAAGGCATGCCACAAGAAGATAATAAAAAAAGATCAATAATAGCCTGGTTCAGTACACAGTAAGGCAATAAGTAAAGGGTTCAAGAAGAGGCATAGTTGAGGACAAGCAGAGGTCGGTACACAAGTAGTCGATAACTGTAAGGCAGAATGCAGAAACAGGAACAGGAACTAGATCACTGGTAGAAGCACAATAATCTGACAAGGGAGACAGGAACAGGCCAGCCTTTTATAGGAAATCAAGGGGAGGAGCTACAACATGCTGAAACATTAGGAGATCAATGAAACTGAGCTAGAATACAGAGTAAGGGCAAGGAGCTGTCCAGCATCCAGAATAGCTCAGTCAGCAGAGCAGCAGTCCACAGAAGCAGAAGCCCTGGCACAGTGAGTGCCTCCAGAATGGTCCCAAAGGCATTCTGTGGTGGTGCAAAATCGCAGATTTTTCCTCACACCCCATAGAGGTGCAGCTGGACATTGCAGAGATGTGTGGCGGCACACCACTTAGAATTTAATCGGTCCCATAGAATACAGATGCTGCTTTCTAATAGGTGTATTTGGTGTTGCTTTCACCATTAAGCAAACAGAAAAAACTGACCATAACTTTTATAACTGAAGACTTGGGTAAACTATAACATTAAAATTGGTCATGTGTTCATCAGTTTGCATAATCTTGTTTATTGTGAGAGTCAAACACTCAAATGCATAAATAATGTTACATGCAAACCCAGTATAAATCTTGAACACCCACAATGTGCATGATCCCCATTCATGTAGCTCATTATAAAATATTGGTCCACAAAGAAAGCAAAATGTTGTTTTTACAGTTTAGTGCATAAGTATATGTACAAAGAGCAAACATTGGCCAGGTTCTGCAAAGACAACGTCTTGCTGTGCAAACACCTTGATTCATCCATCACCTCTGAAGGGGAATGGGTCACTCCTGTATACTTGTAATGGGCTGCACTTTGCAGCCTGCAGTTGCACTTCCTAGGGAAGCACATTTCTAGGCCATGTAATACAAAATCATCAGACTCACAAATCTGGCATAGGTAGCAAATCAGCACTCATGTCCACCCAACCCCCTTTCCTGGGCCCATATAATGTGGAGATTATTTAACTATTTATAGGGAGCAGTGTAGTGCTTCCTAAAAGTAATAACAGAAGTGTGCTCAGCTGGTGGTCTAGCCGGTGGTGGTGATAGCTGGTGAGTGGCTGGTTTCGCCAAGTATGACCAGTAGAAGACGTACATGACTACTATTTGCCAAAAACCTTTGAAACCTGAAAAAGTTTTTTTGAGAGGCAATACACACTAATACTGTCCCATCACAGAAATATATATTTTACAAAATATCTGTTTTTGTGCAATCATCCAGTCACTAATTCTCCTACCCAGTAACATTTCACTGTCCTCACATGAGTAAGCACTATGTAATTATATTTTTCTAATTAGAGATACTCCATTATCAGATTGCAGCTACATGATTATAAGCACATGCAAACAGAGCAGCTGCAATATCAGTTTTAGACGCCCTAATGTACATGCCAATTAATACATAAAAGACTTTAAGAAAATCAGAGCCGTAGATTATGTTTATTAAATTTAGAGATAAACAAATGCCATGACTATTTTTCAAGAATTTCAAAACAAGTTCCATAACAGATACAATTTTACCATGTTGTACTAATCTTATTTAAATGCATAAGTAAAATAAACTAAGGGGTATATTTACTAAACTGCGGGTTTGAAAAGGTGGAGATGTTGCCTATAGCAACCAATCAGATTCAAGTTATCATTTGTTTAGTACATTCTACAAAATGACAGCTAGAATCTGATTGGCTGCTATAGGCAACATCTTCACTTTTTCATATCCGCAGTTTAGTAAATGTATCTCTAAGTGTTGTACAAAAACATTGGCAAAAAAGATTGAAATTGATTTGAAAATGTGAATAAAAAAAATATGATGTTTAAGTCTAACCACGTTTCACCTCAAACATTTTACTACTAAGTGGGCGTTAAAATGGCCCAAGTCCAGTCATCCTTGGCAAATATGGATGTCCATAACATTTGTGAAAAAGAATCATGCTGCATCGAAACATCTCAATGTCAGGAACACCCAGCCATCCACCTCTCTTTTCTGTCTTTTCTTCTCTACTCCACTAAGTCACTGTCTCAAACCAATGCTATAGATTTCTTCATTCTGATGATAAAATAACTTTGCAATTCAGATGAAAGGCAGCACATAGATTAGAAGCAATGAGAGCACCAAAATATTTAAAAGAAAAGAATTGTGCAATTTACAGCAAACATTAGCAGATAACTGTAACTGTGGCACTGCCTCACTGTAAATAAATTAATGTTAAGAGTTGCTTGGGAAACACATTTTTTTTTTTTTAAGTTAAATAGTAGTAGTAATATAAATGTTCTTAAAATTCTAAAAACTTAGCATCTATATTAAAGGGGTATTTAGGTTTATAATTTAGTCTGCTTTTATCAAATAGCAAAGGATGTTGATGATTCAGAGCAACTTGACAAGATAGCAATTACCAGTATTGAAGGTCACTCATATGTCTGAGAGAGAATAGAGAGGGGATTAATATAAAATGAACTAAAAGGAATATGATGAAGTTTAGAGTGGAGCAGGAGCTTTGAAATGTTCTAACCATGGGTTCCAAGTGAAAGTAAATGATTTATTGGTATCTTGCAATATGCTCATCATAAATTCGGCAGACCATATTCTGCTAATTAAAGAAGAGAGCCGAGATGGTTCAGGAGATTTCCATGGAAGCGATTAGACAAGCATCTGCCAAGCAAATAGTAGAAAAACTAGAAAGAATCATTCAATCTAGTTCAGATATATTTGTTTTGTCATTTTTGTCACAGCATTACCCCTATCACCCATGGTGAGTCATTGTAACTGTAGTCATGGCAATTGGTCCTGACAACATAAGTTCAGTAATCAGACCTATAGGGGACTATTTATGAAAGGGAGAGAAAAAAAATGGGTAAAATGGGTATTTTCAATGGAAATTGGGTTTCTCCCTATCGATCAAGATCTACAGCTATGCTATCACTGGCAGTAGCCCCTGCAAGCAGAGAGAGTCAATGGCTATCTCTGGTGGAAGCTTGCACCAAGCAAAAAGTGGGGAAGTCAATTTATCAAGAATGTTCCACCTTTCACAATATCAGGATAAATTTAAATAAAGCATTTCTTCATATATTAAGATTTTTTTCATATTTTTTATTATTTTGTCTACAAAGAAGAACTGGAAGTCATGGCTTTCAGTTTCACTGTGCATGTGTAAACCGGCAAACAGGTTCATACATGGGCAGATCCCCTTATACTGGCCAGGTGATAAGCAGTGATAGAAAATAAATCCTATTGCTGATTATTAATACATAGACCCATTTGTCTCAGGTGCAGACAAGTGCATCAATTGGCCCTATAGTAAAATTTTGGTAGAGGCCTGGATAAGCCGTTCTCACTTCCTGGCCCCCCACACTGCTCTCAATAGAGCAGAGGGAGTGGCATTAACTGAGAATGCATCTCAGGGGACAGCAGATGCCTAAGTGGGGTGATCCATAATTACCTGACCGCCCTCACCTCTGCTCTAGCTGGCACTTACCTGCCACACCCCCTTCACCCGCATTTGTTACGGCCGTGTTTACTCTGAATTAATATTGATTTTTCTTATTGATAATATGTATATATAGCTGAAGCAACTCTGTAAAATTAGTACAATGCAATATTGATCTGCTAAGTATTGCAATAGGATGAGCAGATCTGGATGGATATGTGTACGTTACCAATCAACCAAATCAGTAAGTGGTTTTGAGAGCTGTGAGTGTTCACCAATTCCTTTTTCAATCACCCATTAACTCAACTTGTTTTAATGTCACAGTTTAATTACAGATATTGACTCTATAAAGCTCATATATCTGTAGCTTTGCAGTTACAACTGTAACATTCTATAATTAACTGCCATTTGAAAAATAGATATAGAAAGCCATATGAGGCAATAGATACATTGATACCTTATCACACTTGAAGAATTAGTGATTTTTACACGATGATATAACTAGTCATGAACTCAGAGACAAGATGAAGCTGTTCAGTGCCGGAATTGAGACTGCAACTTGTTTCTCATATGCGACTTCATGTAAAATCCCTTAATTGTATTATTGTTGAGAAATGGTGAAAAGATGATTGATTTTTGATTCTTTCAGAAAGAATAACGGTTTGGGTCTCCTCTGTATACAATCATGGTGCCTAGTGGTAAAATTTGCATAAAAGTTTGTTCAATTCTAAATGAAATACAGGAACATAAGATGTAATGGTCAGGTGGTTAATCTGTGTAAAGAACCTCAAAACAGGATACTAAACTTAGATCGATGCTGTAAAATATGCATTATCGTCACTAAATTTGCATAAAAGTAAATTACAAACATTTTATTTCATGTTTAATTGTTATTCACTTAAAAATTCAAGAGATGAAAAAACACATTAACAATAAAAGCAAAACACCTTACTACATGTTAAATGAGTTATATGGAATATCACACGTATTTGCCCTGAGGTTGAAATTAAAGGTTTCTTTATATACTGTATGCTAAATATAGATTTTTCTTTGCAAATGTAGTTATACAACTTATTTTTGTACTAAAACTATAAATTACATAAGTAAAGTAGCACCCTATAGATCCATACAACCTAAAATTGTATTGTCAACACAAAATATTTGAAATAAAAGCGCTGTTAGTTTGAAAGAGATGTGAATATTAAAGGCAAATGATCACATTATTGTTATAAAGTTTATTCATTTAAAGAAGCGTGCTGCAAAAGTAACCCTGATATGGCTCTGGGATGGCAGAGAATACTACTTTTTTAATAAAGTATTTTTATTGAGATTTTTTAGTTACAGCATACACATAACATATTTAACATCTAATCTAACTATTATCTATCTCTGCCTATGTTGCTATAAACATTATACAGTGATATTTAGTGAACTTTTTGGGGGATGATATCTTCATAGCATTTTCACTACACTCCAGGTCAGATCAATTGAAGCTGCACAGGGCTGAGAGTTAACCATCCACCTGGTGAATCCCCAAACTCACCATATCATCCTGATGAGGGTGGATAACATAACTTGATTCGTACCAGTGGTGCCATATCTTATGGTATTTATGTATGGCCGTTCTGCTTACATACATGAACCGCTCATGCAAGTGGCAGATATTATGCAGGCTCACTTTTCCCTTCCCTCAATCTCAACTAATTTGTGACTGTAAAGTCTCAAAGGGACAAAATTCAGGTGCCTGAACGCTGTTAATGAGTAGATGTTGGCATATAGGGAGGTATACAGGACGACTTGTGCCAAATGTAGAAGAGAAATATGTATGTCCTCAAAATGATGGCAAGTGGCAGTTATTATGCAAGTTCAATTACACCCCCTCCCCAAAGTCAGGCAAACAGGTGAGAACAATTATCGGGTATGTGTTGGATATTTCCGCAAGTGAAAATGAACTGGGTTAACTCAGGTGCATGAAGGAGAGGAAGTATACACTGCAATGACTTGTAGCTCATTTTGGAGGGGGCAGAGGAGCGGTGAGTCCTCAGGCGGAACTGTCAGTCAGCCAGGGGGGACGATCTATGTCCGAATCTTCCACCTTTAGTTTGCCCAGCCCGAGTGAAGAGAAACTCACCCTCCGCGCACTCCGTCTTCCACAGTTCAGCCGGCCTTGCAGGGATCACTTATACACAGCAGGCCTTTCCCTTACCACCCCACTCGGGAGGAGATCTATGCCCCAGATGGCTGAAAAAATCAGGAATAAATAGCCGGAGGCTGAGCGCTGCACCTTCGCCCACAAAATATCGAAATTTGGAGGCCACAGAGGTAGGATAACAGGATAATTGATTGAATGTAGCAGGAGGAATATAAAGTGTACGTCTTACTCAATAGCTGGTTAGGCCACACCCACCAGAAAAGACTACTGTAGATGCAGTGTGCATTTATTCCATACACTAAATTGGGCAGAACCTAAAAAAACTCCTGGTGCATAGAGGCTTGTGAAGCTAATAATGACAATTAATTAATTAATTCTATAAGGTGCTAAAATCAAGAAAGTTTGAGCATTGTTTAATTGCTAGATACTTGTTATACTAAGAATTATAACCAGGGATGATTTTTAAAGCCGTGTACGTGTATTTCAATTTGAGAAAACAAGAGATGTAAGCATCTTATTTTTAATGATATGATCACTGGGGTCAAAACTCTCCTCATGACCATGAAAGGGCATGAACAAATGCAAAATTATCATTGGGTAGATTCCACTGCTGTATGCTTAGTACCCTAAGTAAGTTACCAGAGTGAAGTTGCTGATTGATTTAAAGTGTTCCTGATAAACCCTCCTCAATAGATACATTATCATTCCCATACATCTTCAAATCCAGTGTGAGCCACAGCTGGCATTAGATTTATGTAGTAGAATGATTATTTACATCTAATATCTAATTCAGAGTTCAGAGAAACATGCTGGAGAAAACTGATGTTCTTAAGGGCACAATTCTACTAACTAATTCATTCATGAGTTTGTTTTTGCCATCATTTCTAAAACATGTGCTCGTATTATGATGGGATATTTCTAAATGGTATTATGGCAATATATAATGTTTCATGATGTTTCACGTTGGTCTGATCTTTGATACTGTAGTGTGGATCCCACCTTGTTGCAGTTTTATAGCCCCGGTTCTGGAAATTGGCGATGGGTGATGAGGTGAGATCTCTCACATTACAGATAAGCACTCACATTTTGATTTTAATGTAAGAGTGTTTAATCTGGGTTTTAATATTTATCAAGAAAAATGTTCTTTTTACACATACAAAGTCAATTTGGGCCTTTTTATTAAATATTGTTTCTTTTAATTTAATATCAAATGCAAAATTCCCAAATGGACAGGATTGGTACATGATAAGATTGTTTATTTTTATTCTAAGTACACAACATTTAAATAGTTAATTGCTTGGTAAAATAACACACTATTTTGCATTCTCTTAGAGTGCAAAATAGTGTGTTTTGTGGCCCAAAACTAAACACACAGGACCTACAGTGGTAAGTCCTGTGTGTCTAGTTTTGGGCCACAGGGGAGACAAAAAAACAGCTGTATTTGGATTGGTCTATCCTGCTTTATATATATATATATATATATATTCATATATATATATATATATATATATATATATATATGACCTCACCTGAGAGAGGGTCTTGCTAAATGTATTAACTAGTAGCCAGACGGCTAGGATTTTGTTTTATATTTTGTTTTTGTTTGCAAGCTGGTGAATAAACTAGCTTTGACTGTTAACCTGAAACCTCTGTTACCTATTCGCCTGATTATACTACATATGACGGAAAATTGGCTTGCAAAGATCTGTGAATGTCAAGAATAGCAGCAGTTTTGTAGATACTTGCAAAGAACCAGCTCTGTGTGTGTTCTTGGAAAGTTTAAAAGGGCCAGACACCGAAGAGAAATACGTGCATGTCTTGTTATGTGGATAAAAGCAGCAAATTGGAATGTTTATGCACAGCAACCATTTGAAACAGAGAACCACGTGGATGTGAGTAATAAATCCTACTGTGAAATACTGTTTAAACAGAGTTGCTGCATATATGATGATTTGAGAGGAGTTAAATGTTGTCAGTGAAACTGGCTATTTGTGTGTTTGCAAAGACCAATGAGACACAGCTTAAAGGCAAAAAAATCAAGTGTTTTCATAGACTGAGTTGAATTGCTGTAAAGCAGGTGTGTTCATTAAGACTGGGAAGAAAATCCAAGTATATGTTGCTGAATTCTAGGAAATGTGTGTTTCTGCAAAGCCTAAGTTGGGTGTGGCCTGGTTCTGTGCATAAGCAAAGAGCAAGAGACTTTAAAGAGAAAAGTTTATTGAGAATCTTTGTCAGTGTAAAGTGGATGTTTCTGTATTGAAACAACAAGAAGCATACAAATGTATTTGCAAAACTATTGAGCAGAAGTTAAAGGAAAGGAAGAGTTTGAGATATATACTGGGTGTTAAGAAGGTACCTTTTACCTGCTTAATTGATGATGAAATAACGAGAAAATAGCCCACACATGTCCATGAAATAGCTTTTGACTCGATTGTCCCATTACTTTTGGTCCCTTAAAAAGTGGGAGGCACATATAGAAACCGTTGTAATTCCTACACTGTTCACCTGATTTGGATGTAAATTCCCTCAAATTAAAGCTGAAAGTCTGCAGTTAAAGCACATCTTGTTTGTTTCATTTCAAATCCATTGTGGTGGTGTATAGAGCCCAAAATATGAGAATTGTGTCGATGTCCCAATATTTATAGACTTGACTATATATATATATATATATATATATATATATATATATACATATTTACACAGAAGCACTGGAAATATTATCTGGGTGTGGGTAAGACTGGATTCCACTAAATCTTTGCAGCTCCAGGAAGCTAATGTTCTAGAGCAGGCCTGTCCAACCTGCGGCCCTCCAGATTTTGTAAAACTACAAGTCCCAGCATGCCCTTCCAGCTATCAACTGGTTGTCTACCGGCAAAGCATGCTGGGTCTTGTAGTTTCACAACACCTGGAGGGCCGCAGGTTGGACAGGCCTGTTCTAGAGGGAGCTAAGATGTTGAAGCTGAAAAAGATTGAATATTTCAGCAAGAAAATCAACCATGAAGTATACACAGGGACAAAAGATTACATGTAGTGCATGCTGGAAGAACCAAGAATATTTCTGAGCAAGAAGGAAGAGTTGGAAAAAATTCTGATTAGTAAATATGGTGTTTAAACTGAGTTGTACAGTGAGGGCGTGCCAAGCTCAAGCGTACACAGCCACATTTTTACTAAGCTTTGGGCATCTCAAAGCTACTTGTTTCTCTGCCGTATCTCTTGCTTCAGCTGCAGGGCTATTCTAAGTCCTGTGTACTAGTGATGAGAGTCTCATATGCATGCTATAACATGTGCTTGCAATCAGGGGCAACTGTAAAACATTATTTTATGTTCAGTAGACACAGAGGTCTTACTAATAAATGTATTTCATGGAAAATAAAAAAATATATAACTTTTTGTTATTGTTGTTTTTAACTGATTTGTCATTAATGCTTATATTAACAGGTAACTTTATTATTATTATTTTTTTCTGTGTGATTTTTTGCAAATGTACATCCCACATAGGCTTTGGACATATCATGCAGTGTCTGGTGTAGTAGATAAGACCTACATAGAATTAATCAGTGCACGCATCTTCAGATCCATTCCCTGCAGAATTTGGCAGTATGCAGAGCTGATTTAGGTGCATTTTTAAACATACCTAATACTCAGAATGCATACCTCGATGAATCAGTCCCAATGTGCACTTGCAGCCCCTTCTGTTTGGAGAGGCTGGGGAGATATTCACATCCAAGTACATTACATTCCATTGAGATGAATTTTCCCCTTTGGGGTGCGTCTGCAAATAAAATTTTTATGTTTAAGAAAGGGGTAAAAGAGGGATTTGGAGGAGACTTTATCTAGCTAAAAGTTTTGTTTACCCCTCGTGTGTCTAATTTTTTAACTACAGCTATTGTGAAACGTGGAACTGCTTGTTCCACAGAAAGTGCTGGTAGCCAGGTACTTGCTGGTGCTTATTGTTCATCAAGCACTAGCATGCACATACAGTCAATGGCTGCTAGTGCTTTTAGCGACATGTTACACAATATCTGGGACCACTATGGTGCCAGATTTGCTATTTGTCAGTTGTCGTCTTCGCATCATGGCGTGAGGACGACTGCTTGTCATTTCCATCCGGATGCGTCCTGTTGCCAGGCAACAGAGACGCAGCTCCCCCTGGTCGTCCTGGCGCCTTTGGGTGCATTTGCAATAGCATGTCCCATTGCTAGGCAAAAGGGATGCTATCTTCTGCCCCTGTCAGCGGTCAGTGTCATCACTGACCACCCTCTATCTTCCAGCCTATCAGCTCCTGGCTACCTCTATTTAAACCTGTCTCACACACCATTAGGGTGCCAGGGTATAAGGTCTTACTTGTCTCCAGCGTTCCTTGTGCATATTCTGAATACTATTACTGCTCTTCTTTGGTATTGACCTGGCTTGTTCCCAGATTATTGTCATGGATTGTGATTTATTTATCTTGCTCCTGGTTTGACCTCGGCTATTCTGATCTCTCTCTTTGGATCTCCCGTGGTATTGCTTTTCCTGATTGGCTTGACCCGGATTGTTTGATTATTCTAACCACTACTATGCTGATAACTGTCCTGGAGGAAAGCAACCTGTGCACCCTTTGTAACCAAACCAAATCCTCCTTGCAGGGGTCCCTGTTGAAAATCAGGGATACATTAGATTCTGTGCCTCCTTGTCCATATGTGCCTATACATACCTCCCAACATTGTGGCTGTTCAAATCGGGACAGAGAGGGTGATGGGACATGGCCATGTAACAACAGGGATGTTATTATATCATTTGGGGGTTGGCCACACCCCTGCAGGCATTTATCATGCTTCTCAATCACTTGGCCGCCTCATGCTAGATCATGCAATTGTTACGCTCATACAACACCCATTCTATGCTGGATGTAAGTAAATGGATTTATACATTTCTCCCACCCTTCTGGTCCAATCAGGAGAAAGGAGACCTCAAATTGGGATTGTCCAGTCTTAATCGGGACAGTTCGGAAGCATGCCAATAAGATTTAGCATAATCTCGTACACAATCCTGACACTACTCCAGTGTTCCTTATTTAATTCTTTTAGGTACCCAAAGCCCAAGGGTTCCTGGAAAGATCCAGACAGAAGATTGGTGGTCTCTAGTCTGCCTGTTCATTTTTTGTGGGCCCACTTAGATGTTCAAGATCCATGCAGACCAGGCTGGAACTGGTACCCACTATAGCATGGGGACCCTATGTAGCATGTTTCCTTAGTATAGTGTGATCTATCCAGGCTAGCTTGGCACTGGTAAAGACTTTTGCAGGGAAACTAGGCCAGGATATCTAGCATTGGTTTTTGATTTTATGGGGGTTCTGCATATTTTTTTATATGATTTATTTTGGTCTTTTTCTAGAAACAGCAAAATTAATGATGACTGTGTTATCTTCGCTCCAACCACATTTTTACATTCTGGCAGCAAATATTCAATGGATTTTAAGTTATATCTATCTTGAGATGCATGCAACTCAAAATACAGACATAGAAACAAGTGTGCAGACATATTTTTCTATCTACGTTCTAGACGCATTTTTACAGTCGGCTCTAAATCAAGCCCCTGATGCACACATTAGATGATACAAAACAATAACGCCAATTACAACATTACTTGAAAAAAATATTGCTTTTCTTCACCGTACTGTGATCTTTTAGATTGTGACATTTATTATAGCAAGCATTTTGCAGAACTTGAAGCCAAAAATCTTTCACAACCAATTTTTGACTTAATTTGGATGATAATATCTATAGTAATAAGCCTTGTAGTTCATATTAACATTTAATCCATTCACAGCCTTTGGGATATTCAGTGCATCTCTTTGCAATATGTTGCAAGACCCTTTGGCAATAAAAAGATTAACAGTTTCTATTTATCTGTGGCACTCTCACCGATAATGATTCAACTGAATAAACTATTAGAAATAACCAGCTCTGATAAAGAGCAAAAGCAAACAAACATTAAAAGATAAAACATGAATCTGTAATATCCAAAAGTAGCGGTATTAGATAATTTGTAAATTATTCAGAAGACTTAACAAATAAAACATGCACATTTTCCTTTTTATCCAAATCATTTCCACTTAATTTCTAAGGTAAAAGAAGATGTTCTAGATAAGCAGTTTTTCCAAAAGTGTGAAAACGTAGGTTTCACCCACAGCAAAAATTAACCTCTCTTCACTATTTAAGTATCAGCATAGTTTGCAGACTGACACCTGCATAAAAGAGTGTTATTAAAAATAAACCTCTGTTCGTTAATTCCAGTATTATTTATAAAAATAATTTCTATCTATTGTATATTATTCAGTGATGAAGTCAGTGGTAGATGTCTCAAAATAAATCCTGCATGTGTGTTTACCGTCAAAAGGGCAGGTTTGATTTTTCAATGTCTTACTAGGAATTGCATAATAATTTAAAGTAGTTTATCACATTACTGTTTATAAATAGAGACATTCTGAACAATTTTGACATAGAAACTCAATGAGCTGTTCTTGAATATCTGCATGAGTGATGGTTCGGCTTTTTTGTTTTTGTAAACAATTATACAATACAATTAATTTACTTCTGCTGTGCTAATTAAAATAGAAACATGGTTTTTACAAAAGTGTCTGGAAACATGTCACAGAGATGTAATATACACATGGTTATCATGATTTACTATGGTTACTATTTTTATATCAACCTGTAGGCTTGTATTTCTTTTTCAAATTATATTTTATCATCTTTGTGTGTGCTATTTGACCTTATTGTAAGCATATCTGTTATATCTAGGTATTGTGGATAATACCATCTGAAATAATATAAGACAGGTTGTCAGTTATGCTCTGGACACATTTCTTATCTAGTCCTTAAATAATTGATCCTATTCCATTCAAATAAACATTGCACATTTTAACTTGTAGGAAGGATGACTGTGATTTCAAGTGCTGTGCATTCTTTATATGAAGACCAAACTAAAAATCACACACAGAAAAATATCAATCCTGTATTAATTCTGAGCAATGTGCTGTGCTGCCAGATTGAGGCAATGCCCCTCCTGCAACTCTGTGAAAACTTTCCTCCCAGCTCAATCTCAGTTAGATATTTTGTAGCAAGACTAATACTAAACTATTTTACATACAGTTAATGGTTAACCCAATAGCTAATAAACACAACACGTTACATGGCATTGCAAAAATATCCACATATAGTAATACAGTAGCATAGTATTTGTTGATGTTGTACGCTGGATCTTTGTTCTAATAATGGTCAGACCAAAGCTTTCTTTTAACATAGGAGGTGGTTTCAGTTGTGGAATATGAGATGCTATATTGTTTGAGGCCAAGATGACAATTATTATTATCAGTATCGTAGATTTGTAAGGCTCAAACAGTGCTCCACAGCACCGTACAGTACGGTCATGGCTAAAAGTTTTGAGAATGACTCAAACATTATTTTTCACAAAGTCTACTGCTTCAGTTTTTATGATGACAATTTGCATATACTCCCAAATGTCATGAAGAGTGATCAGATGAATTGCAATTAATTTTAAAGTTCCTCTTTGCCATGACAATAAACTTTATCCCAAAAACAGCATTTCCACTGCATTTCAGCCCTGCCACAAAAGGACCAGCTGACATCAGGTCAGTGATTCTCTCGTTAACACAGGTGAGAATGTTGACAAGGACAAGGCTGGAGATCACTCTGTCAAGCTTATTGAGTTAGAATCAGTGTTGGACTGGGGCCTGAAGGGCCTACCGGGGGACTGCAATGCTAGGGGCCCACCAGAGGGTTTTGGGCAGCCATAACAGAGGCGAGAGCAGACACTAGAGGGGGTGGAGTGGTCAGCCCTACACCATAGTGTAGTGTATAAAGAATGCAGTGTGTATATAAAGAGTACACAGTCTTGACCAGCCCGTTAGTTTGGGCAGAACAGTCACCAAAAATCAGGATTGTCCCACCAGAATCAGAACATTTGACAGATTGTCCTGCTCTCTCCTAGCTGTTCATGTCAATTTCACCACCTGTGGCTGCTGGTTTCTTTAGTTGTGGATTATCTAGTCCTGGAATTTTGGGGGCCCTATTTGGAAAAAAAATGGGTACATTTACAAAATTCCAATCTAGCCCCGGCGTTAAATCAATAGGATCCACAAATTAATATTTAAGACATCCTCCAGACTCAACATTAAAAAAATAGTATTCCCATGTACTAAATAAACTTATTTCCCTCCATCCAGACAGCCCCAGCAATAAATTAATAGCATTTACATATAATAAATTTACCTATTTCCCCACATTCAATTAATAGCTCACAAACCACCCCCTCTTAAATTAATAGTCCCCACTATAAAATGAAATTGCCCCACCATCACCCCACAAACAAAATAGCACCATAAGTTAGCAACCACACACACACACACACATTAAATTGCCACAGGCCCGCTGTGCCATTATACACACATTTTACTGTGCCCCTTCATCACCATGCTGTGCCCCCTTATGATCACACTGTGCCCCCCATGCTGCTTTTGCTCCCCCTTCTTCTGGCCCCTCCTTAATCACCTTGTGTTATGCTGCTTTGGCCCTCCTCCATCACCCTGTGCCATGTTGCTTTTGCTCCCTCTTTCTCCTGGCCCCCCTTCATCACCCTGCGCCATGCTGCTTTGGACCCCCTTCAGACTCTGCCATGATGCTTTGGCCCCCCTTCACAATCTGCCATGCTGCCTTTGCCCCCTTCACACTCTGCCATGCTACCTCTGCTCCCTTCACACTTTGCCATGCTGCCTTTGCTCCTCCTTACTTCCGTTCCTTCACTTACCATTTCTATCGGCTTCTTTCTTCTCTTTTCTTCTCTTCTTGTCTTCTGTCTTCTTGCCAACTCCTCTCGGCGCCGCTCCTCACTGAATGTCGAGCATGATGCCAGCATGCCTGACATTCAGTGCGAACGTAGCAGAGAGGAGGGAGGAGGGGCGCTGGTGCCGCGATCACGTGAGTTGTTTTTTTATACTATTTTTTTTAAAGGTAGCAGCTCCCCAAACCAACGAAGAGTGGACCCATCAGGGTCGGGGCCTACCAGGTGCTCCCCGGCGGCGAGTCTGACCCTGATTAGAATAACAGACTGGAAGCTTTAAAAGGAGGGTGGTGCTTGAAATTATTGTTCTTCCTCTATTAACTGTAAGAAAACACATGCAGTCATCATTGATTTACACAAATAGGGCTTCACAGGCAAGGATATTGCTGCTAGCAAGATTGCACCTAAATCAACCATTTATAAGATCATCAAGAACTTCAATGAGAGAGGTTCAATAGTTGTGAAGAAGGCTTCAGGGTACTCAAGATTGTCCAGCAAGTGCCGGAGCCTTCTCTTAAAGTTGATTCAGCTGTGGGATCAGGGTACCACTAGTTCAGAGCTTGCTCAAGAATAGCAGCAGGCAAGTGTAAGTGCCTCTGCACGCATAGTGAGATGAAGACTTTTAAAAGACAAACTGGTGTCATGAAGGCCAGCAAAGAAGCCACTTCGCTACAGGAATAACATCAGTGACAGACTTATATTTTGCAAAAGGTATAGGAATTGGACTGCTGAGGAATGGGGTAAAGTAATTTCTCTGATGAATCCCCTTTCAGATTGTTTGGGGCATCTGGAAAAAACCCTTGCCCGGAGAAGGAAAGGTGAGCGCTACCATCAGTCCTTTGTCATGCTAACAGTAAAGCATCCTGAGACCATTCATGTGTGGTGTTGCTTTTCAGCCAAGAGAGTGTGCTCACTCATAATTTTGCCTTAGAACACAGCCATGAATAAAGAATGGTACCAGAACATCCTCCAAGAGAAACTTCCCCCAACCATCCAAGAACAGTTTGGTGACAAACAATGCCTTTTCCAGCATGATGGAGCATCTTGCCATAAGGCAAAAGTGATAACTAAGTGGCTCGGGGATCAAAATATCGAAATTTTAGGTCCATGGCCAGGAAACTCCCCAGACCTTACTCCCAATGAGAACTTGTGGTCAATCCTCAAAAGGCGTGTGGACAAACAAAAACCCACAATTTCTGAGAAACTCCAAGCATTGATTAGGCATGAATGGGCGGCCATCAGTCAGTATGTGGCCCAGAAGTTGACTGACAGCATGTCAGGGTGAATTGCAGAAGTCTTCAGATAGGTCAACACTGCAAATATTAACACTGAAGCAGCAAACTTTGGGGAAAACCAGTGCATGTGACATTCTCAAAACTTTTGGCCATGACAGTAAGGAAAACAAAACATACATAATACAGTGACATACAAGGTAAACAAAATAAATGCAGATATGAAAACAAAAAGATAGGAAGGGCCCTGCTCATGAAAGATCTTACATTCTAAGGGGAAAAGGGCACAGCTGAAACAAGTAGTACGAGATTATTTCAGAGTGGAGATTGGGACCGTTGTGAGGGTGAATTAGTGTGAGTACTATCATAGGAGGTATGATAAGGTCTAATATAGAGATGAGTTTTTAGAGAGCATCTAAAAACTTGAAGGCTGTGGGAAATCCTGATTGGGCCTGGTAGGGAAATCCATAAGTGACTAGCAGCATGGAAGAAGTATAATAGGCAGGAGTAAGAGGTGGTTACCAGAGACGAGACAAGGCACAGGTCAAAGGTATATCTAAGATGGTGCGAGGTAGATTATTTTGATATGAGATTTGAGAAGAATGAATGGATCATGTTGTTGAGGGCTTTGTTGGTAAGGGTGAGTAATTTGAATTGAATTCTGGAGGACACAGAGACACTATATTAATTTCATAGTGGTGCAGCAGATGTGGTGCGGTGAGGGAACTAGATCAGTTTTGCAACAGCATTTAGGAAGGATTGAAGTGGGGATATATGGGTAAGAGGAATGCCAGATAGCAAGAAATTGTAAAAGTCAAGATGGGAGATGAAAAGAGAATAGATAAATGTTGGGAGAAATACTGGATGTGAGGAATAAAGCAGAGTGGGGATTCTAATTTCTACATTCTCCTCCCCTGATAGGGCACTTCTTAATTTTCACCAAATCCTAGCAACTGCTATTGATCAAGTGGCTTCTGCGGCTCTTCATGTGCCATGCAGACTTCATTGTCAGCGTGACACACAAAAGTAACACGAAATCTACAAAAACAAAGCAGAACGTCACTGGTGTAAATCTTGTACCTCTAATGATTTCATCACATATACTGCTATCTACCACTCCTATTGAAATGATCTGGATACTGCAAAATAAACTTACTTAAAATCTATCATCTATGCTCAGACTTCTATCTTAAAATGCCTTTTTATCACATTTAAATCTGTTCTAAACCCTCCAACCGCAAACCTTCTGACTACCATCAGTGCTCAGGATCTTGCTTCCTATATCAAGGACAAAATTGATAAGATCCACTCCCTCGACAAGCAATCAGCTCAATTCCTTTGTAGCACTCTCTGACACCCTTTTCTTTATTTGATCTCACAAATGAAGAGCAAGTTTCTACTCTCCTCTCATATTCCTACTCTACCTTCTGTCCCTTTGATCGCATTCCCTCACAAACAGGTAGGTCCCTGTTTCTTGTGTTCATTCCACCTCTAACTAAAATCTGTAATCTCTCTCTGTTTACTGGTAACTTTCCATCACTATTCAAGTACGCAGTGATTACTCCTATTCTGAAAAAACAAAATTCTTACCCAAACTCTCTCTCAAATTACTGCCCCATCTCTCAGCTCCCATGCTCCTCTAAGCTTCTCGAGAGAATTGCCTACACTTGCCTCACACACTTTCTTACAGCAAACAACCTTCTGGATTCTCTTCAGCCAGGCTGCGCTAACCAAAGTTGTTAATCATTTGATTACTACAAAAACAAAAGGCCATTTCTCTCTTCTAATTCTCCTGGGTCTTTCTGTTGCATTTAACACTGTTGACTACTCTCTTCTCATACAAATGCTACAATCCCTAGGTCTTCAATGCAATGTCCTATCCTGGTTCTTAGCCTACCTATCTAATCGCTCTTGCAGTGTTCATTTGTCTGGATCCACCTCCGTTCCACTGCCTTTATTAGTTGAAGTACCACAAGGCTCAGTCATAGGTCCTATGCTATTCTCTATCTACACCACTTCTCTTAGCTCCTTTTGATTTCAGTATCATCTCTATGCAGATTTGTCAATCCTCTCCTGATCTCTCACCATCTGTGTTGTCTCGCATTACTGATTGTCTTTCTGTCATTTCACCTTGGATGTTTTCTCGCCAACTCAAACTCAATCTTTCAAAAACAGAATTAATAATATTCTCACCCAAAAACAGAAGCTTCCTGCCTGACATTTCTATTTCTGTTAATACATGACCATAAATCCCACCCTGCAAGCTTGCTGCCTAGAGGCCGGATTCATTAAGGATCTTAACTTAAGAAACTTCTTATTTAAGTCTCCTGGACAAAACCATGTTACAATACAAGGGGTGCAAATTAGTTTTCTGTTTTGCACATAAGTTAAATACTGGCAGATTTTTCATGTATCACACAAATATCCACTTTAAATTTCATTGTACAAATAAACTATCAAGTATTTGTGTGCTACATGATAAAACAGTCAGTATTTAACTTATGTTAAATCCTCCCAGATCTCAAATAAGATCTATTTTACACATGTTGAGCTTTAGATAGCATTGGGACATTCATGTAGAGATAAATGATGTCAGTTTTGTGTTTAATGTAGGTGGTAAAATCATAGTCTGTTAAGAAAGAAAGGGGGAGGAGGTTCAGGTGGGCAGAGAAGTGAGTTTAATGTGACAAAGTAGCACCATTGTTTAGAAGACTGGGTAGATATCAGAGATTTGAAGTATGTTGGTTTGACAATTAAATGGACAGTGTTTTAATATGAAAGGATGAATATATATTGGAGTAAACCGAGATAGGAACGAGATTTCCTCCAGTGGTGCTTGCAGGTAGTGGGTCTGTTTAGTGTGCCATGTTTGGGGTTTGGATCATTGAATACTGTATGGAGCTGGAGATGCATTGTCCCTGGCTGAAGTGAGTATTTTGTTGTAGAAAAAGGCAGCCTGGTAAGGGCAGGATGGTGCACTTATAGGAGAAAGTAGTTGATTTTGTGAAAATGAGAAGTGGATTGAGTCAAGACTACTTAGGTGTTGCTGTTTACATGTGGATTTGGGTGCAGGGAGTCAGGTTAGGCTGAAGCAAAGGAGACTTTATTCAGAGAGTGGGAAGGCTAAGTTGGAGAAACTAGAGATGGAACAATCTCAGGAGAGGACAATGTAAAGCGAGTTTCCATCACATAGGTGGGAAATGAAGTTCACTGGGTGAGACCAAAAACAGAAGTATGGGAGCAGAGCCATTGGGTTTGTCAATGGGAATGTTGAAATCACCAAGTGTGAGTGTGGTAGGTAAAAGGATAGGAAATAATTGAGCCAGGCAGCAAAGTTGGCAAGCAATTGGAAAACCTATGGGTGGGTGATAAATGACAGCAGCACAAAGACGGAGAGGAAAAGATAGATGGATAGTGTGGACTTCAATGGAAGAGAACGAAAAGGAGGGTTCAGAGGGTGTGACTCAGAAGGTGCAGCTTGGAGAAAATAGAATATCTACTCCTCCACCTTCTCTGTTTCTGGATCTGGGAGTGTGGCTGAGGGAGAGACCCCCGCCCCACACATGGAAGAGAACAGCAGGGAATGTAGTGTCAGAGGAGGTGAGTCCGTTTTTCTGTAAGGGTAATCTAGTCATTAGTTAATGAGAATTCACAAGTTTTTTGAGCACATATATTTTAGGTTCTAAATGTATAGAAAGAAAATACTACATAAACTGTGTTTTAAAAATCAACTAGTGGGATTAGTATGGCCTGTCAGTAGTACCTTGGTATCTTAAGTGGTCATCCAGAGCACTACCTCCTGTAGGAAGACACTAATCATATTTAGCAGTACAGGAAATTGGAGCATAAAATTAACAAGAGTTAGTTGCCTATAAAAAAAATGCTTTTCTATTGGCTGTATACTATAACTCAACAATGAGAATGTGTAACATAAGTAACACTTAAATATAAATTCTATTATACAGCTCAATGTATGATACAAATGTATGATAAAAGTGCAGTGTATGTATCAATAAAACAGTATGACTATTTAGTTGACAAATGGTTTTCTGTTTTGTCAATGATTAACAAAGTTAACAAGTAGAACATAATCCAGTAAAGAAATATGTTCCAACTTTAGCCTGCTATGCAGTATGGGACTGATGCTGACTTGGACCTATATGTGTTGAAATATGTGAGTACTTACATCCCTATGCTAAGCCAGAGGCATCAGAAGATGCATCCAGCTCTGAATCAGTAGCATATGATGCAGGTTAACATCAAGGGGTAAATGTATTAATCTCCGGATTCTTGAACTCCCGCGAGTTCGGCGTCTCCGGCGCTTAAATTTAAAGCGGCGCTGCCTTGTAAAGGGAAACTTCCCTTTACAAGGCAGCGCCGCTTTAAATTTAAGCGCCGAAGACGCCGAACTCGTGGGAGTTCAAGAATCCGGAGATTAATACATTTACCCTCAGGTGTACTTACACCACATACAGTACCACTCACCCAGGTCACGAGCAAAAGGAAGGTTTGTTGACATTTGTTTTGATAGTGAAAAATACATTTGCTATTAGTTTTGATTTAAATAAAAAAAAACTCTGTACAATAAAGCAGATATAATATTCCTTTTTGCATATAAATTAAATAGTAAAAAAATAATGTTAAAATATGCCCACAAAATTATGTAACAAATAGAGGAGCAATGCAGGGTCAATGAAGAAAGCATCAGCTTCCGAGTTGAATTCAAATTCATCCAGAAACAGTTAACAAGTGCTGGTGACCATCATCATCATTATCAGTGTGTATTTGCGCCAGCCCTCAGCACCCGCATGTAATTAGGTACAACCAGGTGTATCTGTCTCCATGCGGGTCTGCCTCAGTTAGCAATTATGCAGACATGCCCTTACTGTACTCATTTTGAATTTGCATGCTCCTTCCATCCCTCATCCCACCTCGCCAACCATAAGGAGGCAAAGTACCAAATCTAAATATGGACAAAGGCATATGCTTTTTTTGTGGCATGTGCAGTACAAATTTGAACATTTTGCTGTTATTATTATTGGAGATTTGTAAGGCGCCACAGTGCTCCGCAGCACCATATAGTAGAGAAAACAGGACGTACATAAAACAAGGATATGCAAGGCAGACAAAATAAATGCAGACATAAAAAGAAAGGGTATGGAGGACCCTGCTCAATAGAGAGAAGAGGGTAAATAGAAATGGAATAGGGTAAATAGAAGAGGGTACAGCTGAAACAAGAGGAGCGAGTGTGGCTTAGAGTGGAGATCGGGACAGCTATAAGGGTGTGTTAGTGTGAATAGTATCATCAGGGATAAAGTAAGCTTTAAAAAAGAGATGCGTTTTTCGAGAACGTCTAAAGATTTGTACTCTAAACAAACATGTCAAGTGAACGCCCAAATATGTTTCAGCTGGAATTATGACTGCACTTGATAATTGTGTGTTTGTTGTGCAAGAACCACTCTACATATAGTTTTTTTTTCAAGTGTTACAAAAATGTATTATATTTTACAAGGTGCACCTTGTAAGCTGTGGAATATATCCTATTATGTGACAGATCTCTGCTTAGTTGAACTGTGAATAGCTTTGTTGCAAAAATATGCAGTTCCATTAATTGCAATAAACTGTTTTATATTATTTTTAAAAGCAAGTGTATAATAATAGTTGTTTTCAATTATTGCTTCTTCTTTTCCATTCTTTTTTCTTGATTCTATTTGCTTTTCATGTTTATGACCAAAGTGACACATTGTTATTATAACCTGTCCCTGATCATTTTCAATGATTCTTATCAGTGATGATAATTTACCAGTGTTCTAAATATATTCTGAATAAAATAGTAAAACTATAGTTTGTTTCCTGACCACATTGTGTGTACTACTGTCTACAAAAAAGCAGACTTTCTTTAAACCTTCTACCCTGCTGAGCTTCATGAACCCCTAGTACTGGGAAAGCTCACATTTGGACAGTATTGATCCAAATCTGGCAGCAATGTAAAACCACTTTCTAGTTTCTGACAGTGTCATGCGCTATACTGTCTGCAAGTATATATTTAAATTACTCCTTACTGAGTTTCGCTGCTTCCCTTGGTGTTGTACAATTTCTCACATTTGCATAGAAAAACATGCACATTTTCATACTAGTTTCTGCTAGATTTGATCAGTAGGAACCACTGGCAGACAATGAGAACTGAAAATGCACCCCATATATCAACAGCTTAACTCAGTACCAGTTCCAAACACAGACAGAAAATCAGTGAGCTTCAACTTTGTTTTATGTATGTATATCAACAGCTGTAGGACACCTAGAGTCACTATTTAACGTTAATATATATCAAAGGCTATGCAAATAATATATATGACATAACAGGTAGTGTTTAAACAATTAAACACAGCCCTCTTACACATTGGCAGTAAATGAGGAAGAGGTGTGTATTTCATTTAAAGGACATCCTACACTTAGTGCAGGGTGGTGCAGGGAAAAAACAAACAAACACCAAACTAGTGACATTAAGTCATTCAGGTTTAGGCAAACCTGAAACATTGGTGCTCATGTGGGCAGACCCTACTTTTACTTCTCTATAGCAGGTTGCCAAGTTAGGAGGGAGGTCATCTGAGGGGGTCAGGGCCAGTGGAGGCTTGTTGCCGACAGCTCCACACTGTGCAGGTCCGCTCGGCAGTGACAGTGTACTGCCCGGCTGCTCTGATTGTGTTTTAAACACAATCAGAGCAGTGGGGCAGCACACTGCCACTGCCGAGCGGATCTGCACATAGTGTGCAGCCGCCGGCAGCCTTAGAAATCTAAATTGCCCCCCCCCCTAAAATCGCCTGGGGTATAGCAATAGTCTGGATCCGCCCCTGGTCAGGGCACCATTGTACATTGTGAAATGCAGTTGAACCCATAGAGATGCTGATAGCATGTGAGTTTCAAAGAAACACAAAACCAGTTCAAAAGTAATTGTCTGGGAGGGAGGGAAATACCCAGAAAGGTCATGTTTACTCACAGGTAGAGGTTGATCTGTGGCCATTGCAAGGGGTGCTTTCTCCAAAATTGGAAAAATAGTATTAATACTTGTACAAATTCAGCAAAATATTAAAAAAAAGTTAAATTATCATGTAAGTTTCAGACTTGACTTTTTCTTTCTTTTTATGGCTGGGACAAAACAGTTCTTTTTTCCCTGTTGGTGAGAAACTTCTTTAAATGATAAAAATGGGGTATGTAATGTTTAGCTTAAAAATAAATAATAAGCACGAAGAGTACAAGACTCTGCAGTTCTTTTGTTATGTTACAACCAATGCTGAAAGAACAAGAGGTTGATTTCAGTAAATTTTACAACAGCCAATAAAACTGAGATTGTAACAAGGTGAATGTGACAATTTTTGCACTTTTAAAGAATTTAATGTATACATGTCCTGTAACTTCAATTTTTAATTTATAGAACTATGCATGCATGTTTATTATAGTTATTTCCCGTAGACAAAGTTTAGTGAGCGAAAAAGGACTCCATTAAATAAAAAACATATAATATGTAACTTTAAAACTTGTATTACCTTTTCTTGATATAACCTAATAATAAACCACTTGATGCAACTTCATCTTGAATCATAAATACTTTCTGGGAAACATGTTTTATATTATTTGCTCAAATCAATACACAAAATTAAATAAATGGGACATTGCATAGTGATTCAAGAATATAACAGTAAAGATGAAATATAACTAGGATGTAAATGAATTATAAAATCATTGTGAACTCTTATGAATATCTCCTATTTGTTGTAGGGTGAACCAGGGATTCTCAGTTCTGGCATTTAATAAACAGTTAGACTGCCTTGCACATATACATACTTACAGCTCTCAGCATGTGAAGGCAGAGAGGATAAAGGATGGGGGATGATTTTGTAGTGCACAGTGCAGAAGCACATTCCAAAGTCTTTCTGCGCACTACATCACTTGTCATGTGACTGTGGTTGCCATGGTAGTCACATGACACTTTGGTAGCTCTGCATAATTCTAAATTATTAATAGCAACCTGAAGGAAAGCACTTCTGAAAATGGTAATTACAAGTCTCTTTTCTTAAAGCCTTTCACAGTGATTTGTGTTAAAAAACAACAGCTAATTTTTAATGGATTGTTTGTATGAATAAAATTAAGCTCCTTCATTCTGTTATGCATATGTATATACATATATGTACAGTAACATTAGGGTGTATGTAAACTGAAACATCCCTATTTAGTTGTAAATCCATTGAATACAATGGGGGGTATTCAATTGTTTCTTTTAACACGCTAAAACCCCAAAAAACGAGCGCTCTAAAAAAACTTCATATTATACGGTAATTTTCCGCGCGTAAACAGTTAATACGGTACTTACTCGCTGCCAGCGGGCTGAATTTCAGCTCGCTGCTCAGGGAGCTGCGAGATGAAATTTAGCGAGTAATTACTGTATTAACGGTAATATTTTTAGAGCGCTCGTTTTTTTGGGTTTTAGCGCGTTAAAACAAACAATTGAATACCCCCCAATATATTTTATAAAATATAATTACTTCTGCAGTGCTAAGGACAAGTGGATCTCATTCTTCACATGTAGCCCTAAATTGCAGGGGTTGAGGGAAGGGCATTAAAAGTGTCCAATTTCCCTAGTCCTGGCATCTACAGACTTAGGGGCATCTTCATTTTGAATTTCAAATTATTAGGTCCCTTAGTATCTAAAAAGTAGATAACATGTGATCATCAGACAATAACACTATGCAAAGAAAATATTAAGTAGCCCAATGCACAAATCTCCCCATCCTAGTTCCAATAATATATGGGAACCCCTTACTTGAAAGAAGATAGTCCCCTCTTTCAAATAATGTGTCCCCTTAGTAGTTATTTTCTGGTGACTACCTTCTATACTACAGAAAGTATTAAGAAGTCCAAAGAATGGGGGGCATTAAAATGCCAAAATGTCCCCCATCTTGGCGTCAATAAACTATGGGTACTCTCATTTGATGTGGTAGGTTGTCTAGTTTATCTTCAAATTTTATGCATTTTATTGTAGAGATTTCAAATTATCAAAAATTGCATGATCATTGTCAAGTGCAGATTTTATTCTGATGTTGCTATTTTAGTAACAATCATATGACTTGTAAAGGTCTGACCTGATTTTACTATAAAACTAATCAATAATATTATAATATACTTTCGTATATTATTTTATAGATTATCACTGCCACTATTTCTCTGATCTAGTCTAATAAAAAATAAAGCAAAATAGATTAAAATAATAAAGGAAATTGGACACATAAAGAACACTGGTATGTACTAATTCTGTTTTTTTTCTCAACAGGTTCCAACAAAGTATGAAGCTCTTATCTCAACAGAATATGTATGCAATTATGTAGCCCTAAAACAAGGACGTACTGCGCACATGCTTTGTGATAGCCCAAAAATTAGGTGATAGGATCATTTTACAAATATGTATAAATGGTGATGATGATGATAAGTGGTTGACCAGTTTGAACAGGAAGCCAATTGTCACTCTTACAGAATGGCAATATCATGTTTGGACCACATGTAGACTGTTAGTGGTTTAGGTAGATCTCTGTACACGGGTCAGTAGACATAATTTTCAGATTGGCTTTACATGCATTCTTGAAAATGATCCAATCAACTTTGAGTTTCTAAAGCATATCACTCATTTTGAAGGTATAGAAGCAGCAATATTCAGGCAGTTAGTTAGTATCACAGAACTAATCACTGTGTTTGGCTGGAATCCCTTTCACTTGCATTTTCTGCGTTGATAAAGAGAAATGTGGATATACAAGGTACTCATGTCTAAGTATGGTGTGGTAAGAAGTGTTTTCATCTAAGAGAATCATGTTATGCAAACTGCAGGATCCAGTTTTATGACTCTGTTTTATAGACAGATGTATCACATTCGCTTAGCAGCCATTTCTTTTTACAGTTTCTTATCAGTGATCATTGGTGCACATCATTTACAGTACCTTCATCTAACTATATAAAGGGTGCACCATTTTCTCTGTGTGACACCTAATTTGTATTTATGACATGAACAGTGTATTTTCTGTACAGCTATTCTCAATAAAAAAGCTTTTACAAAAGTCGTTAATATAACGTACATTTTCCTGTAGGTTTGTAAATTTACTAACACTTAAAACTTGCAATTAATATAAATTCACATTACAGTAAGCAAAGAAAACAATGAGAACATGAAATAGTAATTATCAATAGCTATTACTATCACTTTTAGCTCGGCATTGTTTATGTGTCACAATTAATTAATTTGCTTTATTTTTTGTAACATTTCAGCGTTTCCTTCTATGAAAATGTATTTATATATTTAGCATTTTTGATGATATGAGAAAACAAAGTGTAATAGTTAAATAATGATTGCTGTGTTTTTAAAACCAAATTAAATGTTTTAATATTTGAATTGTGTCTATAAATTGAAAGACGTTTAAGCGATGGATTGTGTTTCAGAATTATTCAATCAGTAAATAGCTCTATTATTATGCTGCAAACAGGAGGAAAATGAACTAAAATAGCTTAATGAGATTTCCTGTCTTTATCTAGCTTTGGAGTACTCCATGTTCTGCAAAGACTTCCTTGTTAAGACACCCCAGTGTGCTGGCAGACTGGTCAATTCTTCCCTGAAAGTGTTGACTCACAACATGGTTTGTTACTGATGCATGGTAAAGACCATGAAATGTCAGAGTCTAGGGGGAACCAGGATGAAGGTAGTTCTTCAGGAGTCAATGCCTTAAATTCATACGAATAAGTAATCAGGTTGCCAGAACTAATCCTCATTTACATAGAACACAAATGGTTAATTATAAAATTGTTCTAAAGACTAAATTGACATTAAAACCTTAAAAAAATCAGTAATGATCTTGTATCTCTCTACCACAAGTTAAATAAGGAAAGCAAATGTCTGATATCTTATTATGGTTTTAATGCAGATTCACACCTTTGAGCAACATTTGTTAATAAGCTATAGTGTTCTTATGCATATAGCTAGCTATAGATTAGCTATAGGGACTGAAAATGCAATTTATGTAAACGTAAAATATGTGTGCTTATTTATGTTATGAAAATATTAATAAATATGCTAGATATCGTTTTATGATATTACTGTGTACAGACTACTTAGAGGATTCTGTCAGTCTCCACTTCTGCTTTCTTCTGTTCTTGCTGATCTGACCTGTTCTCTGCACAAAGACATTAGGCAGAACCCCCTGCCAGTACATTATGCCCCTAGTAGCTGTATTATATTGTGAGAGGATAACTGCATAATAAATAAGATTCATCAGAGATGGACTTACATGGGCTATAGAACAACGATTTATTGCATGGTAAACTCTGTAAATTAAGTTGTAACATCTTTAGAAAATATTTCAAAGCATTACTATTATATATTAAGAAGGGAAATGAAAGAAACTGGAACTGCAGGGGCCGGCAGAGTAGGAACTGAAACAAAACAATGGGGTCTATTTAGTGTGAAGAGCCTAACTGCCAGCATAAACTACACCAAACGGCTCTTTCACCACTTTTTCGTATCTATCAAAGATATTTATCCAGCATTAACCTAATTACTGATACTTACCACTGTACCCATAGACCTTTATAGGGACAGCAGTGTTAGGCAGTATTATTTTCGTAGCAAAGTAACGCCATTTCAGCATTCATTGGAATCCAGCTGAAGCATCTCCGGCATTATGTGCATGTGCATAGCACCTTCTGCATTTGTCAGCAGCGGTAGACTGCTGGTGAACAGAAAATATCTTAGTGGAAAAGGGAGGATCTTCTACAGGGCTCTGAAAGCAGCCCTGACATGGTAAATTGCAGTGTTACTGCAAATTGCAGCAATACATGATTGTTACCATTGCTGAATAATAAATAGACCCCAATAATCTCTATGTTTAGAACAACAATAAAAAAGGGAAAACAAATCCAATCATTTATTGCCCTCCATTGACAGCCATTTCAAATTGTGACAAATTTCGGACACCTTTCAATTGCACATGAAATTGCCAGATTGTTGCCAACACATTCCAATGCAATTAGGCAGTTTTGCTGCATTTTTTCCTGATTTATCTTTTAACTTTTGTGGGGGGGGGGTTACACATTTTACACTTTCACAATAATACATCCACCACCACAATACAAGGCTGTTGTCCATTCTTGTCATTAACACCAATAGCTTGGTATGTTGATTAACCTATATATAAAAAGCAATATGGACAGTTGTATTTGTTTAACTGCACTGATTGGTGCAAACAAAAAATACTTATAACATGTAGAAATGCCCAGGCCATTAATTGTGATTGCAAAAGGTGTAAAATTATCACAATCTGATTATCACAAAATACCTTTTTTCTGTACTTGTCATTATTACCATTATCTATTTATATGTACAAATACAAATATACCTTGTGATAAAAGCAGGTATATTTGTTTGAATGCACTGACTGACACAACACACTTTTTTTTCTAGGACTTGCCATTACAAATATAAGTGTGCAAATACATATGTACATTGTGATATAAACTGGTGTATATTTTTTACAGTACTTTGAATGGTGCAAACACATATCTTGCTGTTCTAATCACTAGTCAGTCTGCCCAATTCTTTAATGAAAGCATTTTTTTCATTGTTAAACCATAATATTCAATTTACCTGCATTGAATGTGAGTTCCTTTATAGAGAATGATGACTTGCATGAGTTAAACACATCATGTTATGGACTTTGTATCTGACATTACAAAGTAAGTGCTAGTGTCAATTGGTTGAAGTTGGAGGATTAGGAATATGAGACAGTATTATTGTGATGGCAGAGTTATCCTCAGAGGGATGATGAGGATGAGCAATATTCTCATGTTCACCAATGAGCAAATGAGGATGACATTTACCACCAAGTGATATCTTGAAATCTGGTACCGGCAAAAAAGGACAAATGTGTCAGCCAACCTCACATTGCTAAGTACATTAAAAAATAAAATATCAGTGCTACTACTACTGATAAAGAAGCAAAAAAAAAGAACTAATGATAACAAACATTTGACAGTCTGCTACGCCATGCAATGCAATCTGTTTTTGTAGATACTGGTGACAATGCCTTATAAAGGAAAATATTTTCAGAAAGTGCTTGCAAAGTTGTGTTAAGCAATGATGTGAATGGTCATGCAAGTAAATGTAGCTCCTATTCAGTCTACACATTAGTGTAAAACAATTGTCTGCCCCACCAACCACAGCTCCCTTTCCCCAAAAAATCATTATACTGTAAGGGAAAGTTTACTTTACCATACAGTAAGTGATACCAATATTTCAATACCAGACAGAGCCATGTTTCAATACAAACAGAAAACGTGACACCTGACATTGGTTCAAGTACACTTAGTGCCTTTAGGTGTTGCAAATATCATACATTCCCCATTGAGAGCATACTAGCAATAATGCAAAAAATCTGTTGTCATTTTAAAAGATCACATTACATATGTAATGCCCTTACCACAGATCTTCTAACTAGAAAGGTACCTTGGCTATACATGAAAAAATTCATGAGGAAAGAAAAACCATAAATAAAGCTAATTGATGAAGCACACTGGATATGCAGCACAGAATGTCTTCTTTTTCTAGTTGGCCTGTCTGGTACACTTCTAAGTACCTCCCTAGGAAAAAAGCTCCACAAACTAAAAGTGTGCCTAGCTGTGTATAAAGGTGCAAAAAATATATAAACATTGCATCAAAGTCCAACCTCCTACTGCTTTAAAACTACCTACTGTCATTATATGAAACTTTTAACCTTTTCTCTCAAAATACTGCTCATTTTATCCTCATTTATAGTTTCAATTAATACAGGTCTGTATTTATTCCATGTGCCACTTTTGTGCATTTAAAGTTTTAATTTTACATAAGAAATGCACTTCTCTATCAAAGTGCAACTGGAAGGTGCAAAATGTGTTAAAAACAAGTCCTGATCTCAACCTCCTTAGAACTGATGCAAAAAAAAATCAAATTCTATTGCAAAGTGGAAATGGTGTGTTCCCTTATACACTCTCCCTTTTATCACACTGCAATAATGTTACTCCAAAAAATGAAATTGATATCTGCAGTACTTCACAAAACTAGGCATCAAGAGTAATAGTTTGCATTCTCTTAATGTTTTTTTTATTTTTCTTTCTAGCAGATTAAAAGAAGCTATCACTTGAATTACCCTTTGGATTAAAACAAAAATATCTGGCATGGATCTCCTTTTCAATTACAAATTAAGGACATTTCCTTTTGGCTACAATTTATTTCCTTTGGTTTAAAAAAAAAATATTTTTATTTCAAATTAAGGATATTTTCCATTTGATTATAACATTTTCCCTTTAGATATACATTTGGACTACAAATTAAGATTATTTTCCTTTGGGTTATAAATTAAGGAGATTAACAAATCTCCCATTTGGATTAAAAAAGCCTGTTTGTGATTTTCCTTTAATGTTACATATTAAAGGCATTTCCTATTGGATTACAAATGAAGGAAATTGCTTTGTGGATTACAAACGAATGACATTTTCCATTGGATTAAAATATACAACAGCACCCAGCAGGGCTGTCCTTTATTTCACCTAATATTCACCCTAGAACCCTGGAACACAGAGTTATGTAGGCATGACCATGAATAATTTAGATACTATGGGCATCTACCCGCAAAAACAACCCTAAACAGATCAAGACGCAGACAGAACACACGTCAAAAAAGACTGAAAAAGTACAGCAGGAATTAGGTGGCGCAAGTCGTTAGCTAGCTGTGGGAACTGATTGCGGCTCAGTAGGGTATTACGAGTGGGATGCAACTGTGGTTACATGCCACTCATAATACCCTACCAATCTGCGTAACACTCCCACTCCTGCTCTTGCATGTATGTCTTAGACGCACGCCCTATGTTATTCTCATCCTTCAACAAGCAAGAATATCCTTCCCTAATTTCTTTCAAATAATACACTCCTACAGCAAACTATCAGAATACAAAATTAACTATTCTAAATCAGAGGTCCTGCTTTTCAATGTACCTTCCCAAAAATAACAAAATATCACCTTCCTATTGTATTTTAAATGGCAGAAGAAGAAGATCTATACTTGTTATTTATTTATTATCATACACTTTAATTACATAAAGCTGTGAAATCAACTTTAGACTGTATTATTTTTATACTTATATGTTGACTTTATGACTGTATATGCTGTAATTATACTGTTATTTTTCAATAAAATTGCACATATTACAGTATATTTTGTAGTATAAGAAATTGCCTATTAAGTTGGAAGAGCACCTACTCCTATTAAAAGTAAATATCAATGCATTGTTGTATTTGGTAATTAAAGAAAGTCCTTACTTAGTGCAGACCTGTTCTTTTCTCTCAGTCCTGGGGAGCCAGAGTAGACAGGAGAGGGAATGAGAGAGGGATCTCTCCAACCAATCCTCCTGAAGAAGAATGCTGGGAAATAATCGTCGAGAAAATAGCACCTAGCTCAATTTAAAAACTGATCAAGAAAAATGTATACATTGTGTAATACATATGGTATTACAGAAAGACTTACAGCACATTCAGCTATAGTCCACACACCTGCTGGAGGGCATGTGGCCAGTCTGGAACTTTCCTACACTTCCTAAAATTTTTATATAGTGGGATGAGACTCAATGAGGTCCAATGTCTTCTTGCCTCATTCCACCACTGCCTTGTTTACATTGACCCCTGGACTTTCCTTCCCTACTACGCTCCCCAAGATGAAGATAGCCACAAACAAATCCATCTCAAGCTTCTTCTCTATAATCTTATATCTGGTTTATATCCTGCTTGGGAAATATTACTTACCACCTACACAACAAAGGAAATACCTTTAATCAAATTTGGGTCTGTGGCTCTTCCAGCAAAGTAGAACTCAAGAGGTCTGCTTGGCAAAATAAGGTAGACATAAGCTAAGTAGCAAACTACTCAATGTGCTATTAAAAAGGGACACACAAGGCTCCAGCAATTAATATTCCTCTTCCTAACTTTTAGGGAACTCACATACCACAAAATATTTTGACAAGGACCACACCTAATCCCATCCCCACCTCCATCGCAACTCCTTCACCCTCCCCCCATACATGTACTTATTATTGAACTTGTTAAATGTTTCCTGTATTTTTTTCATTGTTACAACTGGTAAATAGAAAGATAAAAAAAAACTATGCACAAATGCCACTGAATTAAAATATGTAAGAATTCCCTAGAAGAAAGAATTAATATTTTTTTTGTATAATAAACTGGTAAACCAAAGTATCAGAGTGTTTTATTTAATTAAACTTTATTTCTATAAATGTATATTTGTGTTTATTTATGTTTTAAACAATATTCATGCAATGGGCTAGAGTCTAATGGAACCCTAATTCTTATACTAAAACCACTTAAATGGCAAAACTGTCACTCCAGGTTTCCCAATATTCCTCATCACCCACAACCCAGGAGAGTTGAAGGGAGCCTCATCACTGGAGCCTCATCCCTGGTGGGAACAGGGCATGCTGTTATTTTTTGCAGATCGCTAACAAAAAAAAGTCCAGAACCATGAGGACCAGCCTGAGTCTAGTTCTATTATACTAGGGGGACCATACACCTTGAGTCTCCCTGATTCAAAAGTGAACCAACCCAGGCTGTCTAGTGCTGGGCAGGATGAGGAGGGAAAGAAGACTTCCTGATATTATATATGTAATTATTTATTTAATTGTTAGAGCTTTCCCAATTTATTTCAATAGCCCATTCTTTTCCACAGGGTTTCTAAATCTAGTGCACACACTGGCATCCCCATTTAAATGAATGGAAGAAATAAAAAGAAGATTAAAAAAAAGGAAACGCTCTGTGCCATTTGCGATCTGGATGCATTCACAAATGTAAATACATTATTATTGTTAAGGCTAATAGTGTTCACTTTTAGCAGCCGCCTTTCCCATATAGCTTTATGTGTTCACAGGTACTTGGATGTACCCAGGTCTAAGCTCAGTGTAGTAAAAGCCTATCTATGTTGGCTGTAGCGGAGATGGAATCGGACGCGCTAGCCCAGACTGGAGCCGGTGGTCAGTGGCAGGCCGAGGCCAGAGGTCCATAGCAATTAGGCAAATCGGTATCCAAGCAGGGGTCAGGGTCACAAGCGAAACAACAGTGTCCGGTATTCAAGCATAAGGTCAGGGCAACAGACAAATAGGCAAGGTCCAAGGTACAGGCAAGAGTCACAACAGAAGGTCAGCCAAAGTCAGGAGACAAACAGCAGGTCAGCAAACAGCACAGACTGTGATCAATATAACCGGCAGGGAGGCTAAGCGCACCCTGCCTTAAATAAAGAAAGCAGCCAATCAGAGACCTGCCCTACAAGTATACCCAGAGGCTGCCTAATTAATAAACCACCGCCTTCAGGCTGTTTAATATGCGCATGTGCCCGGCTGGCCAGTGTTGCCGGGACACAGATGGGATAAAGCGAGCAAGGAAGGCGTAATAGGAGGGGACTGGAGAGAGGAAGATGGTGCAATGTAGATAGACATGGAAAGAAGTTAGCATAGTGAGGATAGTACAACATGGTAATACAGAAGAACAGATTGGGCAAGCTGAAAATTTAAATGAGAGGCAAGGTTTTCAAGTGGTTCAATCAGAATGTATCTTATAATAAATGCTAGCAGATCAGTAAGGAGTGTACAAGGAAGGTGCTTGAGGTGGAATCAGGGGGGAAGAGGGAACACACTGGAGTGTTAGATTTTGTCTCCTGTAGTAGTTATGTCAGGTAGAGTGCTCTCCTCTTTTTATCTCCTGTTTTACACTGGTATAACTCTGAATTATGTGATATTAGTCCTAATACACTTTGAAATAAACACACTAGCAATGTAACCAACACTGTATCACTTATCAAGGGAAGGTATATTAATTGTCTGCCTCGTTATATATTTAAGCTACACTTTTACATAAACAAACACAGTTTTGATTTTCCAGTTAATAACACACCACAGCTACAAATATGTCTTTTACAACTTATGCATAACACATATTTGCTGCTGCTGTGCTTTACAGAAACAGTATTACAAACTAAAAGAAAGCAAAACAATATATCATCCAGTACAACTTCTGAGATACATTTTCTTAGTTCAGTTTAGTCTAAAAGCACTCTGGATGTTTACAGAAAGGGAGAAATAAATCTGTGAATAGGGAACTAAGTAATGTGACTAAATATAAATTATACAGCCTTCTAGTGTTTCCAAAGCAGAGGCTTACATTTTAAATACTTAAAGCATGTCCCATCTAGATCCCATGTTACCACATACCATGCTGACAATACTGCTAGTGAAACTACATTATTATTCAAACAACTATAATTGCAACTTTGGCAGACAGCACTGCAGTATTCTTCTTACTAAAACCACAGGGGAGATAGTACAAAGTACTTGACAGCTCAGAAACTACCTTAGTAAATATGTTTGTATAAATCAATTTTCTTCAGTAAAGTAAAACAATATAAAAAAAATAAGAAAAACTTAATTTGCTTTGCATTTGTTGGAACAACTGATTGGAGAATATGTCATGCTTGATTGCAGGGCTTCAAAAATGACAACTGCTAATTCATTTTTACTTATTTCTATAGAAAGTAGCTACAGTTGGCATAACCCTTCTTATGTGGAAAAATGATCTATGCTAAACCGTAAAACTTCTGTAATTATGTTCTTTAATTAAAACCTTTCCTTGCTGCAGACAAATGTAATATATTTGATAGGATTTGTTTTATGTATAATGCCTGTCCAGAACATTGCTTAGAATATTTGTAAATAACAAACATTTTGCTATGCAAATGTAAATTACTTTAGTTAAGTAATTTAGGATACTTGCAGCTTTTTGTAATATATGCATGAAGCAGGTTTCAGGGGATTCTGTCACACACCCTTGGCACACTGCAAATTGTACCACCGTGTAGTATAAACTGCAGTGAATTTGGAAAAAAGAGGTTTGAAATGCAGACAGTTTTATGTTTATGTAAATAAGCTTAATGTGTCTGTGATTTCTTCTAATGTTGTGTACTGAAGTACGAGATAGAAACCTTTTATTTTTTTGGAGCAGTGAATTTGTAGCGTGTAATAAGTTAGGATTGGAGCTATGAAGGAAAGTTCGACGAAGTGTAAAATAACTGTTGCCGATATATAAAAAAAAATACACCATGGTTCAGTGGGTGAAGGTAGGAGCATTACGTCCCAAATCCCACCTCTCCAACTAGATATACTTCTTCCCCTTAGCTGTCATATGTCCTGTAAATGAGAAGTAAACCAGAGACTGACAGTGCAAAAAGAGGAGGTACAGGTAGAGGGGGCATCTCTTCCTGTCTCGTTATCAATCACTGGCGCACTCCTTAGCCAACTCAATTTTGTTGTATTTTCCTGTGTTCCCGCCCACAATATCTATTTTAGAGGCAAAGCAGTGGAGGCTCTGGGGAGGGGGTAAGGCAAGTTAAGAACCTCTTAACTTGAGAGTCTCTCAATGGCTGATGATAATAATGTACATATCATAATTTACTGTTTGCAGACGTTTTCAACAAAATAATTGTAAGGACGAAACAACAGTATGCACATTTTTTCAGCACAAAAAAATGACAGATTACAATTTGCTTCATAATAACAAGGTTGGGGTATACAGCTCGGAGACAAAGTGATAGGACAAAGGTAAAAAGCTCAACCAAAGTGATACTGCACACAATCCAAATGTTGCTCACACATCTTTTCTCATGATCTAATTAATGAATGTAGAAACATCTCATCTGACTATGTGAAAGTAAAAAGATCCTCAACATGACAAATTCTATTCTAAGCAGGTGGTATAAAAGGAGGTATGTGAGTATAGTCTATAATATCATGGAACATATTATATATATATTTATATATGTGACATAGATTGAGTGTTAGTGTTTATTGTTTATTTAAATGACCAAAACTAGTGTGTAGAAGACAGGAGCGGCATTGAAAACTCCCCTTTTTATATTAACTAGCACAAGTGACTAAAATATTCTCTGTGGTCTAACGGTTTGTTGGTGGGCCGATACTGAAGTCACCAGGATTTTAGCTTAATGTGGAAGTGTGTTGTTGCCACTGTCCTGCTGTCCACACAGAGCGTACAGCAGGGAAGGTATCTAGAAATGTACATTTTTCAGATTTTCCAATAATGGAAAATATTGTTATATAATATTAAATAATGGGAAGATCACATTTCAGTGTCAGACGCATGAAAGTACATGTGGCAGTTATAGAGTACTTGTGCTTGGAGGTCCATAAAAATTAAAATGTTGATGTTACATGCAAAATATAGTATACCACAGCTTGAATGTTTCCATCTCACATTTTTATACTTACTTTGCGTAGAGATGATTGCCATTTGAAGACATCACCCATAAACAGTAACTAAAACTATCAGATTTATTGTATTTGTATGTTTCTTATAAATCTGGAAAAGGCTTTTGGGAAAAAAAAAAACAGAAAAATGTCTATACCCTTTATATTCTGTCAAATGAATCTGAATTGCAAAGTATATTTAATCACATTATTATATATATTATCACAGAGCACGAAGTAACAGTAGGATGCTTGCAATCTGCCTAGTTTAGCTCCATCCACCACAGAGGTCTAACATGGCAGAGGTTTCTCCAGGTTCTCCTGCAAGGAGGTTTGGTCTTCACTGCTTACAACATGCAGGGGGCTGTTCTCTGGATAAGTACCAGTTAAGGCTGACAGGCAGGGCCGCCATCAGGAATCATGGGGCCCAGTACGTCCCCCACCCCCCCACCCCCGATGAGCACCCCCACTAACAGAATAACCTAGAAAATGTAAATATTTAAAATATACTTACAGTTAGAGGTGTTGCAGCTGCTGCTCCGCTGCTCCTTCTTCTGCTTCTGCTTCTTCTTCTTCCTCTGCGGCGGCGGGAACAGTGGTGTGATGTCAGGTCACACCACACCATCAGCGACAAGGGAGGATCACATGATCGCAAGGGCGGAGCAATGATTCCCCTGCAATCATGATTGGCAGCTGCCTGGCTGTCACAGGCAGATCACGTGATCACAGGGGAATGATTCCTCCACCCCTGCGATAGCATTCTGGTGCCTGACAGCCAGGCTGAAGACATCAGCAGAGAGCAGAGGAGACCAGCGGAGACAAGCGGACTGCAAGACAGCGAACCCCCAGGTAAGTTTGTGTTGCGCTGTTGTACTGGGCCCCCTGGTGAGCCCGGGCCCGGTACAACAGTACCCCCTGTACCCCCATGATGGTGGCCCTGCTGACAGGAGAAAAGCATGTAAACCAACAAGAGGAGACCAGGGTAGGAAAATCAAGATACAAAGATAACTCAAAAAGCAATGGATACCGGATACCAAGATACCAGGATTAGCCGAGAAGCATATAATGTTGGATACCAGGATCTGCTGAATAGGAACGGATACAGGATACCAGGATACCACAAGTAATACACAAGGAATTGAAAACCAGGATCCACAAGGAATACACAGGAAGAGAGGAGATAAACAATCCAGCAGCTTAGAAGGCTAACAGGACATGAAGGTTTGGTCCCATGTTGCCAGAATAGATGCCTTCAATAGTCAGCAGGATCAAGAGGAGTGATATGTAATGGAGAAAAATGGAAAATTATAAAAGACAGGAACGTTCATGAGCACTCCCAGAATCCAAGATGGCAGCCATCAGCACTGTGGGGCAGCACGGTGGCGTAGTGGTTAGCACTTACAGCACTTACAGCACTGGGGTCATGAGTTCAATTCCCGACCTTGGCCTTATCTGTGTGGAGTTTGTATGTTCTCCCCGTGTTTGCCTGGGTTTCCTTCCACACTCCCAAAAATAACCATACTGGTAGGTTAATTGGCTGCTAACAAAATTGACCCTAGTCTGTGTCTGTGTGTATGTTAGGTAATTTTGACTGTAAGCCGCAATGGGGCAGGGACTGATGTGAGTGAGTATTCTGTACAGCGCTGCAGAATTAGTGACGTTATGTAAATAAATGGGGATGATGATGATGATGATCATCGGAGACTGTCAGCACAATGGAGCCCGATGGAGGATTCCACATTCCACACTGCTGTGGACCAGACCCTGGTAAGTGATAGATAGATAGATATATATATATATATATATATATATATATATATATATATATATAAATATATATATATATATATATATATATATATATATATATATATATATATATATACACACACACACATATATATATATATATATATATATATATATGTATATATTTATATTCTAGTACTTTACTCCCTGCTGCACAATCATGTTCTGATGTGCCGTTTCCTGTTCAGTAGGCTTACAGTATATTCAAGATACTTGCATTTTTAAATTATGCATGCCCTAGAGTAAAATTTCTCATTCTATCCATTACAAACTTGTTGAGGAATTGCAAATTGTATCCAGAAAATAATCAATTACTTGATTTTAATTATTCATTTTCCATTACAGGCACCTTATGGTTCTATAGCTGTTAACTGCATGGCAAAGAACAGCATTATTCACAATGGCATTATCACTGTATCAGTTTATAGTTCTGTGCAAAAAGGATCATCATTTCCCCTGTGTACAAGACTGTTTTCTACAGTTTGATTATGTAATGAAGGCAGCAAGTTGACATGCACTTATCAGGCCCTGGCACCTGTATTGCAGACACTGATCAAAGTGCTCTTTCAGAGGGGTTAAAGAATTGCCATTTGTAATGCAATAATTAGGCTGGGTAGAAGGGCCTGCAAAGTAAATCAATCCAACCTGTCCTTAAGATCAGACACCGTTCTCTTGACACATTGTTAACATAATGAGACAGAAGAATACAAGAGGTCCCCTAAAAGACCTATGTCATACCCCGCTCTTTAATCCAAATGCAATTCTACTTGAAACATAATTGTTCAATATCTCACTAAAAATCTTGGCTTTAACACAATCTGTCCTGGTAGTGTGTATACTTTTCTGGGTCTTGAGGCGATAAGGGCTTTGAACAGAGTTCGTTTTTAATGTGACAGAACAAACAGATTTTTATAAAACCAGAACATCAATGTTGTTTTAATCTATTCATCTCTGAACCACTCATGATAAGATGTATCTTTTAAAAGCTACAAAATGAAAGCCATCTGCATTAAGTTATGTGAAACAATTAAAAGACTCTGTGATGACTACAGTATCTGAAGATAAAAAAAGAAATAGATCACAGTGTCAAAATACAAGTTTTTAATACTGTCTTTTTATAAAGAAAAATAAATGAAAGCTCCTCGATTTAGGTCAAGTCTTATTAAAGATTATTTTGTCCTAACTAAATTAAAAGAATAGTTCAAAAACACATAGGGCCATCTAAGGTAATTATTTCTTTATTAAAAGCCAGTAGAATATACTGGGTTGAACTGTAGGGTAGAGTTGGATCTATTAGGTTAACCTAGCCATAGTGTCACTCATCTCAGTGCCATTCTTGCAGACTGAAAGGAATAGGAGATGTCATCATACTTCCTGTCTTCTAAGGTAAGAAGCAGAGAAGGAGGGTTGGGCCATCTCTGAGGGGGTACATTCCGAAGGGAGGATGAGCACCGCCCACAATGCTTCCACAGGCCCTGTGTACAACGCTTAAAAATATAGCTGTTGATACTAAAGAGCATACACCTCACAGTGCCTCTTTTCTACATATATTATATACAGAAATATATATATATATATATATATATATATATATATATATATATATATATATATATATTGTATATACTATATATTAATTAATAAGAGTATATTTAAAATATATATAACAAATAATATGTTTAGGTATTAGTCTACATTGTTTAACATTATCAGACATGTCAAGATAACCATTTCAATAAGGAAATATCTGGTTCAGCATTTCCCATTTACTGTACTGGGCTCAGTTAATGAATTGACAAGGATGGTTTAATGTCCGTTACCATTGTCATCAATAAACATTGTCCGATGCAATTAGCATGGAATATTGCAAAGTATAAATTATATATATGCAGTGCACTGGATCCAGGAACATTCATCAATCCTGAAATCTGTATTGGCAAAGAGGCTGTTACTGCATGAGTGGCCAGTTTATATACAGTTTGATTTAAAAAAAATTGTGATGATGTCACAATGTGCACACAGATAACACTAAGAAAGTTCTTCATTGGTCCAGGGTTTATGATGTTCCAGTAGAATGCTGGTCAAAGGTCAGTTCAAATGATGCTTCTCCAAAGGTTGGGGCAACTCAATCCAACAGCTGCATATGTGTCTTCCTACCAAAAATCTGGTTTGAAATAACCCATTAACTGAGTACTTTTGAGGATTAATCTTATATTAAGCGTACTAGTTGCAATTGCACGAAAAACTATTGCAAACTATTGCAACCCATATTTTTTAATAGTACTACTACATCCAATTATTCAACTTCAACAAAGGCTAGTTTAGCTTCAATTAATTAGTCAAAAATAGATTGCTATTCTGACCCATTTTGGGATTTTGTACATTAAACCGTTATCTGGGTCAGAAAGCCCATTAAGTTTTATGCCTATGTAACTTCTAAGTTCCTGCTTTAAATATCTTGTGGTTGAAATTGATCAGGTTGGCTTGACAATGCAAAATTTATGTGGAAATGCCCAACAAGGCACATGTCTCGCTTACGAAATAAGTCATATTGGCATGACTAAATATATATATATATACTGTCCAAGGACGAACTAACTTTTTAAATTGCCATTTTAGGATATTTTTATTTATAGTTTGTTGCAGCTTTGAATAAAAAAAAATCCCAACTTTTGTTACTCAAATTATAGAGAATATATATAGGAAACAAAAAGAAAATCTATTATTTGCACAAAGCATTACAACACATAATAATGTAGCAATTTCTGATGCTACTATCGGTGCAATGTGGCATATGATTAACTGAATAATATACATCTCCCCCTCTTAAAATTATATAGGACATGCAGCAATTCATGGTGGAACTTCTGCAAGTGTCAAATCCTGTCATTTGTGGTTTCTTCATCTATGTTATAAGATAAATATATCTGTTTACCACAGATGAGGCATTCATCATGAATAATGGTTCAGTTAGTAAATGCTAAAATTATTATGTATACACAAAATAATATAAAATTGGATTAATCGGAGTCATTTACAGTGCAGAGGGAAGCCAAGTACCCCAATTAAGACAAGACTCCCAAATATGTACCCTTTCATTATATGAAACTAAGGGAAAAGTGGGGAAGTAAGTAACCTGGGTAGTGGGCTAGAGTAACAATTTAAAAGAAACCTATAATTAGTGAACTGAAATGCATATAATTAAATTATGACAATGAACAATGAAATACATTCTTTATATAGTTAGAATTTAGTTAAAAAGATTTAATTATTAACATAAAAGTATAGTAATAACTTCTGTCAATGCTTATAACTTCAAATGCTGTATTGGAGTTCTCTATAAATAAAGATGAACTGCAATCTGTGTTTGTTTGTAACTTTATAACCTTGGATTGTTACATGATCCATACATTTTTAGGATGGTGCAACTGCTTTTGTTCTTGACTCTGTTTCTGAATAGTGCAAAAAGTGCCAACCTTAGCAAGATTGGGTTTTAGTTCACTTGTGATTTGCAAGAAAGTTATGTCAATTCAACTAGCCAGGTCTTACACAGAAGTGTAAGTGCAGTGTGGTTGGTGAGTGTGTTGTAGTCTTCTCACTGACAGGCTGGTGGTTGGCTGTTAAGGCCTTGAATGTCCAGTATACCTGAGGTAAACGACGCACTGGAATTGTCCCACTTTTTGTTTCCGTCTGCTGCTCCCCTTCTCAGATTTCCTATTATCCCAAAATGTCTGTCACTGCTTCTGTTTATTCCTCCTTAGTGTCTCCCTTTTATGTGAAATTTGCCCTGTTCTCTTCACAGCTTCCTCTCTCCATACCTACTCCTCTTACTCTAAATATCTCCACTTAACAATTTTTAATTTATGTTTTTTGCACCTTACTAATGTTCTCTACTTTCTACTTTGCCCTCTACTGTACATCACTCTTCCCTTATCTCTACCCGTGTCTGTCCTCTCTGTGCATTGCCTTTTGGAGCTGAATGGTGCTGCAGCTTCTATCCTGGCGTGCTTTACTAAATACACAGAGTCACCTGTTCCAGTGTCTAAGGAGTCTCTAGCTCTTCCCTTCAGGCTGCTTACTGAATGGTTAAGCCAGGAGAGCAGTGTTTGATTCCCCCCCCTCATATAATCCACAATTCTTTACACAAGACCCAAACAGCACACTGGCCACTCTATCAAATGAAATGTTCTTGCAGAAGCCTCTCCATTAACACAGACTGACCAAGCCTGTCAAGTAACATCCGCATGCATACATAAGTCTGGTCTCCTAAGCCCATTCTATGATAATTGTACAAAATACATAATCAGAAAATACATCTATATTTAGTATCAGGTTTCAGAGGGAATCTCCTGCTCATACTATTAATCCCACTAATAGATGTACATTCAAGGAAATCTGTGTTTCCAGACTTATTAAATAAATTTACCATAAACAATCTCCATATAATTGGGTGTTTATTTTATATTTTTAAAAATGGTAGAGAGATCAATATTGAAGGGGTGAGGGACCGGGATCTAGTTGCAAAGAGAGAGGATGAATGCTTTTTTTTACCACCACACATTCACACTTTTATATATATAATTTCTTATATATATATATTTGTATTTTTATTTTTTTATACATTTATTTCAGTGGTATTGGAGCTCATGGATTCCCCAATAAAATTGTATAAACTCTATGTAGGTCCTAATCATGAGTGGATACACTTTTCAGAATTGGAACAAAATTGTTCCATCATTGAACAAGTTTTTCAGTTCATAGAAACAACGATTCTTATGCGCTAAAACCCAAGGTGACATGAAAATAACTATAAACTACAAAAAATATAAAAATATATAAAAAGTATATAGATAAATATATGTTAAAAAAACATGTTGCAACATTAATCAAGGTTACCAATCCTTGTAAAATCTAGAACAACCAAAGCACATAATAAGGTGAGCCAAGGGAATAAGTTGATGTTGAACATGAATAAATATGGTGGATGACGTCTTAAAATAAACAATACTTTTATTGTTAAAAAAAAATATAATGATAACAGAATACACTGAATAATAATGGCAAGCAATGAACTTGCACTAAGACCATATGTCAATAGTCCCAATAAGGTACTCAAAGGTGGCAAGCACGTCTCAAGATAGAAAATAATAATAATATGCACAAAAGTGTAAAGTCAGTGCAGAGCTAACGAAACGTGTCAGATTATTACCTATCCCATATTGGACTTATTACTGTGAATTATATTTTCATACACAAGAACTTTCATCTAATTCAGAAATACCACTCTTTACATCTTGCAGAGAGCTTTGTCACTTATGTGAACAACAGTGGACAGAGATCGGGACAACGTAATTGCACCTGGCTGTGTGTGTGTTGGAGGGATGGAACGTTCACCAGCAGCCCTTATACCCGCCTCTGGATACCATCGGCCCCTGGATGTTGGAAGCATGTTACATTCATGGATGTCATCTTGAATTGATTTGGAGAGTGGATTTTATCTGGCTATGATAACCTCTAAGAGGGAGACTCTCTCCTAACAGCCTGCACGCTACTTGTGGTGAGATCGTTCTAGGGTATTTCTATAACACTAACTTCATGATATTTTACTTGCTTTTGTTTTTTTAATCGTTTCTTGATCAATAATAATGCTATATGTATATATTTACATTTATCTAGTGAATTGGCCACTCAATTCGGTTTATCACAAATAGCAAGATACCATATCACAGACTCTTTTATTATTTATTATTAATTCTCATTGAGGACTAATGATTAAGTGTGCAATTATTGTCTATCTTGAGACGTACCTGACACCTTTGAGTACCTTATTGGGATTATTGGCATATGGTCTTTTAACAGGAGGTAGCAAGCGATTTCATTGAGCTTGTGATTTCACTGCTTTTTTGATTTCAAGTGCTGTTTTTGTTTAAAGTATGGAGTTGGTTCCAGTAAGGATTGCTGTGCTGTGCTGAGAGAGTGATATAGTTTGGGGAATTATTCTGTGTGTTTATTGAACGGGATTCGTTTTTCTGTGTGTTTATTAAGTGTCTTTTTTTTTTCTTTTTTTTTTCCTTCTCTCTGTTAGAGCTAGTGGGTGTGGTTTAATTGCATAGTTGATACAGCTGGTTAGTGCAAGCTCTATTTAACAGGAGGTAGCAAGCGATTTCATTGAGCTTGTGATTTCACTGCTTTTTTGATTTCAAGTGCTGTTTTTGTTTAAAGTGTGGAGTTGGTTCCAGTAAGGAGTTGAATCCAGGAAGGGGTTTAATCTGGTAAGTGGCTAGGAAAGGCTAGTACTAAAGTTCACTGTAGGCTATAAGAAGTTAGGTTAGCCATAATAAGATGAGTAGTAGCAGGCTTGATGATCTCACTCAATGCATATCTTGTCATATGTATGCACACTTGGAGCAAGTGTTCCAAGGTTTATACCTCTGTGAGAAATGTGAGCAATTGGTCTCTTTGGAAGCCTAGGTAACTGATCTAAAGCAGACCATTGCAACATTGAGAGACATTGCCAACCTGGAGCAGAGTTTACAGCTCACCGTTGATGCGTTATCTGAGCAGGGTGGAGCAGAGACAGAGGAGGATGCACAGGTAGGCAGCTGGGTAACAGTTACTAGGGGTAGCAGAGGGAGGAAGAGGCAGGCCAGTTCTGAGCTAGGCAATCCCAGCAGATTTGCCAGATTGGATGAAGATACTGTGGAAGGCAGTTCAGAATTGGTAGAGTTGGATGACACTGCTTCCTCTAGCAACCAGGGGAATGGTCTCTCCAGCACAGAGGGGACCAAAGTTACTCAGGGACCCAGGCAGATTGTGGTGGTAGGGGATTCAATTATTAGGAAGGTAGATAGGGCAATCTGTTACCGGGACCGTGCATGCCGAACAGTGTGTTGTCTCCCGGGTGCTCGGGCTCGGCATATTGCGGATCGGGTGGACAGATTGTTGGGAGGGGCTGGGAATGACCGAGCGGTTTTGGTGCATGTTGGCACCAATGACCGAGTTAGAGGAAGAAGGGGTGTCCTAAAGAATGATTTCAGGGACATAGGTCGCAAACTTAAGGCAAGGACATCCAAGGTAGTATTTTCGGAAATACTACCTGTGCCACGCGCTAGTCCAGGGAGGCAGCGGGAGATTAGGGAGGTTAATGCGTGGCTAAAAGATTGGTGTAGGAAGGAGGGTTTTGGATTCTTAGAGCACTGGGCTGATTTCTCGGTCAGTTGCCATCTTTATTGTCCTGATGGATTGCACCTGAATGAGGAGGGGGCTGCAGTGCTAGGGGAGAGGATGATTAGAAGGTTGGAGGAGATTTTAAACTAGGCTCCGGGGGGGGGGCAAGCAAGTATTTATGGGATAGACATTGAGAGTAGTAAGGAGGACTTTAACAAGAGTAAAGGGGGTGGAGAGGGGGGAAAGGGAAGCATAGCCGATAAGGAGCGGCCCTTTTTAAAGCAAAAATAAATACCTAAGGGATGCAATAGACTTAAGTGTATGCTTGCAAATGCAAGAAGCCTGACAGGTAAAATGGGGGAGTTAGAACTAGTAGCAATGAATCAACAGTATGATATTATAGGTATTGCTGAGACCTGGTGGGATGATACACATGACTGGGCAGTCAACTTGGAAGGCTATTCTCTCTTCAGGAAGGATAGGGTAAATAAAAGGGGAGGAGGAGTATGTCTTTATATTAAGCCAGAATTAAAACCCAGTATTCAGGAAGTTATATACGAGAATATTGGTGATAATATAGAGGCATTGTGGGTGGAAATATCCAGCGGAGGAAAAAGTTCAGAGACGTTTCTGATAGGGATATGCTATAAACCGCCAGATATTAATACGATTGAGGAAGCCCAACTTCTACAGCAAATTGACAAGGCTACACAACTAGGTCAAATTTTAATTATGGGGGATTTTAATTATCCGGACATTGATTGGAGTACTGAGACCTGCGGTACAGCTAGAGGAAATAGGTTTCTGAGCACGCTAAAAGACCATTACATGTCCCAATTAGTTGAGGAACCAACTAGGAACCGAACTATACTGGACCTAGTTATAACAAACAATGTAGACGTAATATCAAATATTCAAGTAAAGGAGCACTTGGGAAACAGTGATCATAATATGGTCTCATTTGAAATTAGTTTCCAGAAACAACAGTATAAGGGATCAACTAGGACTTTAAACTTTAAAAAGGCAAATTTTAATATGCTAAATGAGTCTATTAAGAGCATAGACTGGGACAAAGCCTTTGAAGGAAAAAATACGGAAGAAATGTGGGCTGTCTTTAAAATGTTGTTGGAAACATACACGTATAAGTTCATTCCTATGGGAAATAAATATAAAAGAATTAAGTCTAAACCAATGTGGCTAAATAAAAAGGTAAGGGAAGAAATGCAAAGGAAGAAGCATGCATTTAAATTGTTTAAGTCTGAAGGGTCAGAGGAGTCCTTCCATAGGTACAAGGAATGTAATAAAACATGCAAAAAGGAAATTAGATTGGCTAAATTAGAAAATGAAAGGCACGTTGCAAAAGAAAGTAAGACAAACCCCAAAAAGTTTTTTAAGTATATAAATGGCAAAAGGATTAAAAAAGATAATATAGGACCCCTAAGAAGTGAGATGGGTGAATTGATAAATGATACTAAGGAAAAAGCAGAGATATTAAACACGTTCTTTTCTTCAGTATTTACCAGAGAGGAACAAATGGCAGGAGTAATACATAAAAATGGAAATGAAACCATGCCATTAATTAATACTTGGTTGTCAGAGGAAGAAGTCCAAAGGCGACTGAAGAATATTAAGATAAATAAAGCTCCAGGTCCAGATGGCATACACCCAAGGGTCCTTATGGAGTTAAACTCGGAAATAGCTAGACCGCTTTTCTTAATTTTCAGAGATTCAATCTCATCAGGCTCAGTTCCAAGGGATTGGCGAATAGCAGATGTGGTGCCGTTGTTTAAAAAGGGGACGAGATCACAACCAGAGAATTATAGACCTGTAAGCCTGACATCAATAGTGGGGAAACTACTGGAAGGTATTTTAAGGGACAGTATTCAGGATTACTTGGTACGCAATAAAATTATTAGTGGGAATCAACATGGATTTGTGAGGGATAGGTCATGTCAAACTAATCTAATTAGTTTCTACGAGGAAGTTAGTGGGAACTTAGACCAGGGCAGGACAGTAGATGTGGACTACTTAGATTTTGCAAAGGCCTTTGATACAGTGCCACACAAGAGGTTGGTTTACAAAATAAGGGAACTGGGTCTAGAAATCAAAATTTGTACTTGGATCGAAAACTGGTTAGAGAATAGGGAACAGAGAGTTGTGATAAATGGAACATTTTCTAATTGGTCAAAGGACTTAAGTGGAGTACCTCAAGGTTCCGTGCTGGGACCACTGCTTTTTAATATATTTATTAATGACCTTGGTGATGGTTTAGAGAGTAAAGTTTCTATTTTTGCAGATGACACTAAACTCTGTAAGGTAATAAAATCAGAGCAAGATGTAGCTTCTCTACAGAGGGACTTAAATAAACTGGAGGATTGGGCGGCTAAATGGAATATGAGGTTTAACACAGATAAATGTAAGGTTATGCATTCAGGGATCAAAAACAAGAACGCAATCTATAAATTAAATGGAATTAATTTGGGAGAATCTATAATGGAAAAAGATTTGGGAGTGCTCGTAGACAGTAGACTTAGCAATAGTGCTCAATGTCAAGCAGCAGCTGCAAGGGCAAACAAAGTATTGGTATGCATAAAAAGGGGCATAGATGCAAGGGAAGACAGTGTAATTTTGCCACTGTATAAATCGTTGGTAAGACCTCATCTTGAATATGCAGTACAGTTCTGGCACCACTCTATAAAAAAGATAATTTGGAACTAGAAAGGGTTCAGAGAAGGGCAACAAAATTGATAAAGGGTATGGAGTCATTAGGTTATGAGGAAAGGTTAGCCAGTTTAGGCATGTTTACTTTAGAAAAGAGGCGTCTAAGGGGAGATATGATTACTATGTACAAATACATTAGGGGTCAATACAGAGAGCTTTCATGGGAACTTTTTACCCCAAGGACCATACACAGGACACGTGGTCATCCCCTAAGGTTAGAGGAGAGGAAATTTCACAACCAGCAATGGAAGAGGTTCTTTACAGTAAGGGCAGTAAAGATATGGAATTCACTGCCAGGGAAGGTTGTGATGGCAGATTCAATAGATATGTTTAAGAAAGGGTTAGACAAATTTTTAGCGGAAAGGTGTATCCAGGGATACGACCGTTAATTTAAAATAAAGGATAGTAGTGAATATAGGGTAAAAATTGGATTGCAATATTGAGTCTGAGGGATTTTCAAAATTGAAACAGATGGGCGGTTGCCTACTCTGGATTAATTTCAAATATAAGTGCAGGATCGCAGGAGATCCAAAATAGGTTGAAATTGATGGACTGGTGTCTTTTTTCAACCTCATCAACTATGTTGATGTTACTATGTTACTATGTCTTAGTGCAAGCTCATTGCTTGTCATTATTATTCATTGTATTATGTTCTTCTTATACTTTTTGCTAGATATTGTCCATTATTTTAATTAGATTACTCATTTATGAGACAATAAAAGTATTGTTTATTTTAAGACGTCATTTGACAAATTTAGGCAGGTTCGACATCAACTTATTCCCGTGGCGCACCTTATTATGTGTTTTGGTTGTTTGAGACTTTCAGTTCAGTTTGAATATCAAATGAAACAATATTATGTGCTTTGGAATGACACAGGTCTGCGCTGAAAAATCTTTTTTAACAAATTTATGTGATACTTATAGATTTTTGACTTCTGAACACGAAAATTACTCCCAAACGTGTATTTATGAATAAGTCATTTTTTTCATATTCTTTAAAATAATAAATGTATTCTGCCTACATTTATTATAAAACATTATCTTAAATGAATTCAGTTGGTAGTAAAGAACGTTGCAACTCAGTTCTTGTCATAAAACGTCCCACAGCCCAGTGCCAGATTAAGGTCCATATGGGCCTGGAGCTGAAATTTACAAAGGCCCTAAACCCCATACTGTCTAAAGGAACATTGCACACACACAACTACAACTGCACGATGAGCACATAAGAATACATTCCCATGTTTTCTCTGTGAATGGGATAGCAGAGCTAAAGATTTACATTGGCAAAAAAACAATTGTCCATCTTGAACAAGTTTAGAAATTGGAAAAAAAAATGTAATCAAATCCAGTTTAGTAGATCCAAATAAAGTTTTACTTCCACCTCTACATATAAAATTAGGACTGATGAAACAATTTGTAAAAGCACTGCCTAAAGATGGAGAAACTATCAAATATCTTTGCACCAAATTCTTTAACATATCCGATGCTAAACTGAAGGAAGACATTTTTACAGCAGACATTAGAAAGTTAATAAAATATGAACATTTCGGGCGTGTAATGAATATTGTGGAACTTTTGGCATGGACTTTGCTCAAACAAGTGATTTCAAATTTTTTAGGCAATGTCAAGGATCCAAACTATAAAGAAATTGTCAGGGAAATGCTTAATAGTTAAAGAAACCTTGGCTGCAATATGAGTTTAAAGGTACATTTTTTGAGTTCCCATATTGAGCATTTCCCGAATAATCTCGGAGACTACAGTGAAGAGAGAACAGGGTGAACAGTTCCACCAAGACGTTAAAGATGTAGAATGAAGATACCAGGTTTGTTGGGCATGATGGCTGACTACTGTTGGATGATACACAGAGACGACAGAAAAACTTATAAGCAAAAAGCGACAAAACAAAGTTTGAAGACAAAAAATTGTTAATAATAATTATGGTTTTGTTTCTATTATCATCTACACTTCTTTGTATTTCACAATAAATATGTCAAGAACAATTAAACCTTGTTTTTTCTTAAAAATGTATCTAACCCCCTTTTAGGTAAATGTGATGTGGTAATTTTTTTTTATATACTATTTCTTGATGTACACAGGAGCATAATTAAGAATATAAAAGTATTATTAAAAAGCTTTCAATACCTTAAATTTCACAGACCTGTGTAATCATTTCTCATTGCAGAGTAGATACTACTGTGATATCAGACCAGTCAGTCATTTATAGTCTTATTGCCCTGGTAATCTATTGAAAAGACTGTAGTGTGTACCTAGCCTAAGCGGGCCTCCAGTTAAAATCATAAAACATAATCCCTAAGAATTCTAAATATGCAAGACATGGGGGTAAATGTATTAATCTGCGGGTTCTTCAACACTCGCGAGTTCGGCGTCTTCGGCGTTTAAATTTAAAGCAGCGCTGCCTTGTAAAGGGAAACTTCCCTTTACAAGGCAGCGCTGCTTTAAATTTAAACACTGAAGACGCCGAACTCGCGGGTGTTGAAGAACCCGCAGATTAATACATTTACCCCCTGGTATCTTCCAGATGAAAAGAAACTTAACACTAAACTTATTAATCCTTCCAAGATCACTGGTGTTTGTCTAGATAATTGTAGACAATAAAACATTACATACATTTAATAAATTGGTTCCTTCCCTCAAATTACTCATTCACTGTTAACCCTAACCTGAACTGTTTCTGGATTGTATGGTAAATGCTTTAATAATGTAAAACTATCTAGTGAATGGAAATTGAATAACAAAATTATTAAAGGTATGCGGTGTATATGCAGAATATGGCTTAATGGATATACATGAATTTAGTCTGGTCGTTAGGTGTAACAAGATATGTGCATTTTTTTGCACTTTACTTTCCAAAAAACCCCAAAATTATTGCTTTTCAAGCCCGATATCTAAACGAGTAAAAGTGTGATTGACTGGGCAACCTTTGTACTGTTTCCCTCATTTGTGAGGTGTCATGTGAACAGGCGTAATCTTTACATTTCTGAGATGCACTATACTCAGATCATCAGTGGTAAGCTGTGTGCACATTTAGGAAAAGATGGTGCTTAGTTTGAAGAAGTACACTCTGGAAAGCAATGTAACATATCAAATCTAATACGAAAATGCACAACATGAGGGCCAATGAGAAATGAAATAGGTTGTTCATATACCTTACCATAAATGCCAACTGCTGTTTTGGTAATGATTAGTCAGGAGAGATTTGAAGTGGGAACAGCATTCAATACATAGATAGAGCTGATCACAACGAATCATATGTATCTTTTTTTAGTAGTGACCCCAACCTCCAAATCCCTCCCTGCTGATCTCAAAATCAATGATACGTATATACGCCAAGCTATGTGTACAGCTCTTTGAAGAAAATGCCCACCATAGTGAACTTTCCTTCCTATCGTGTCCTTAACAAACCCTGCATGTGAAGAATATGTTGTCAGAGGGAGGGGATAAATAGTTCTCTATTGACCAACGACCTATTGAACTGATAATTTAAAATCTGCAAATGTTCATAATGAACTCCATATGATCCCCTCTCTTTGATGACAGTCTTTTCACCATTATGTACCTTAGCATACGTTGAGCTAGAGACTATGGGGTGAATCTACTTATGGTCTGTTTTCCAACTTTAAAAATTGCCTCCAAAAATGGGTTTACTGTATCCCAACTCTCTAAGCTTTGAAGATCCGTTGATTTAATAAATAAGAGTTCGCTAGAGATATTTAAGTTCAGAATTTATCCCATTTATTTCAGCATAATCACACAGTGCTAACAAATGAATTAACCGGATAATTAAAGATTTCCCTATGTCTATTGAAGAGATAAAAAAAATATATTTTGCTGGGGAACACTGATGACACGGAAACACATACAAAAATATACAGAAAACGAATGAATCAATTTGCCTTTCACTGATTCTGTAAACCTTAAAAAATATATAGCTTTTTACAACTATTTCTGCAAATCAATATTTTTGGCTCAACACCTATATCCAACTAGCTAAAGATATTAGCAAGAGACTTACATTTGTTAACTTAAATCTTCTAACCTACTAAGTCTAATTTATAGGTAACAAGCTCGCAAAGGTATACATGAGTTAATGATGCTAGTGTGCTATAGAAGCAAATGCAGGTGGTACTTATATCTGAATATGGACATTTGCACCTAAAGTGAATGGGTGCCAAGTGTTACATTTCCATACATTCCTAGCAAATGCATGTTACCACAAAGCAAACTAATATGGTCTCCTAACGTCACTCATTCAGATTTTTTAATTTCCCCATGGCAAACTTGTACTGAGCAGTGGAGGAGCAACAGTAGGAGGCTTCTTACTAGTGATGGGCAGGAGTATGGCTCTGGGCTATGATGTCACACTCCAATGTGACACAGAGACACAGAAGACATTGGTCACCACCACCCCTGTTAGCTACACTCAAGCTAAGAAACACGGGGTTTAGTGGGTGAAGTGCCTGATGAAAACTGCACATTGTAATTTGGTAACTTCTGACTGGCTCTTTTTCTGAAACATTTTCATGTTGGAATTGCAAGATTAATTTGAAGATTGGCTGTTTTCTACAAATCTATCACTTAACTTCTTATGCATTAGCCAAAAAGGATACATAAATTTTCATAAAAATATGCATTCAATGGAAAGTCTGAATACATAACCTAAGACCAAAAAATATCTATAACCATTCAGCTGAAGTCTTCAATAAAATGCTTAACGGTCGATGTTTAACCATGACATGACTCCCCGAAACCATAACCAAAACCTTAAAGCATTCGATTGTTCTTGCATTTTTTGTAAGAAAACGGGTTTATGTAATATGACATATATCCTTTTTTTTACTTTATTCAATTCTGTCAAAAACGGTTACCTCTTTAAGCAAAAATTGTTGGTTTTCTGTTTAATAAAAAATATAAACTAGTAACTCTAAATAATTTCACTCATTTTGCTCAGTATAAAATAATGGTACATATAAATTAAATTGACAAAGCCTTAACATATGTCATACTATACTCTTGTTATGAATTCTAAGTATATTATAAGGATGAGTTTATGATTATATAAAGGTAAGAAGTCACACGTTACATGAATTTATATAGGTCACATTACTATTAAAGAACATAATATACTAAATAATTTACAGTAGGGTATTTGTTCAGCTTTATAATACATGAGATTCCACAATGAAAGATGAAATGGTGAGATCAGAACTCACTGGTTATGGGGCTCATTTACAAATGAGCACATATGCACTCAAAACATATGCAAGGTAAATATTAATGGAAAATACGTATATTTATGTGTATATGATGAGTTGGATGCATCTAAAGATGTGTCCAGCTCAGAAATCAGTATTTGTCCCAAGTTTGCATCAGGCATCGCAAGTATATTACACAACAGCATAGGGATAGAGTAGAGAATGCAAAGAGAGAGCGCAGAGATGTAGCTGGACATTCTTAGTAGTAAATTCTCTACCCTACTTATACACAATATAATAATGTAATAAAGTGTCATATATACAAGAGAGAAAAGTGCTTGATAGTGTTTGTAATAAATGTAAAAGTTGCATTTAATTAAATACAAACACAATTTAATTAAATACAAACACAAATACAAATGAAATTGTATTAAATGAAATAAAATTAAATGCAAACATCCTGTATTTTCCACTGCAAAATCCAATGACAATCTTCCTTTCTGCAGTAGACCAAATAGAAATGAGAAATAAGTGATGCGAGCAGACAGCTGCAATTTCATATAATATAGCCACAACATTAATAAATCAGCTGGAGGGGTCAATAAGCAATTAGCCTATCACAAGTGGCAAGAGAGTGCTGCCGATAGTCATCATCATCATTGCCTATTATTGTACCTGTCCTCCAGACCCCGCAAGAGACAGTCCTTCTGACAGGAAAATATGTCTATGCATCTATGTCTAATTGAGTCGTATTTACAGGAACAAGCCTTTTCTGTCCTCAGCAAATGCTTGCCCATCCCCCATTATACCTCCTCAAGCATAAGGAGATGCAAGTCAATGATACACAAATGGTGAAATATGTTTGCATGTGTGCACATTTTTTGTTTGCATGCACAGTCCCGAAACAAGCACATTATGCAACAAAAAACAGACATATGTCCAACTTTATAAGTGATTATATCAGAATTTACTGTTTATACAAATATTATATAAAGTCATTTCTACATATATTAGCATCACTTGTTTATTTTATAACCATAAACCTAAAAGAAACATGCATTTGTTAGGAAGGGAACTGCAGCAAGAAATAAACTGAGAAAAAGAAAATAATATTGGGCACAATGTACCTATTCTATATCTATACCTATAATACCTAATCTATACTGTTATATTATAGCTATTTTCCCAGAGATGACTGATGAAATTAATTATTTATTTCAGATTCATACTGTACATATCCTCTGGCTATAGAGTGCACATATCCTTTAAAGTCATGCACTAAAAACAATAAGCTAGACGTGAATTCATGAATCATTCCCTACAGGTGTTCAAACTATAGGACCTATGCCTCTAAATATGTGAAACAATTACAAGCACTCAGATTTATCTGAAGTATTAAGGATTATTAAAGCTATTTTTCTTAGTAATAAAATAAATTAAGTGATATCTATATGTTTGGTGGCAAATAAAAAAATTCAACCAGTTTACCATTATACAGAATTTGCTTTAAAATATCAAAAACAAACAAACAATCCAAATTTGGCACTACAGAAAGACACCTGGGGTCTATCATACTTCAAAGTTTCTGTCAAAAGGAATCGTATTTGTTATGAATGAATGTGTCAAATCCATGTACAGTATAGCCTGATGTTTTTCCCCAAATGGTGCCCCCATAGGTCAGCTTGAAAATGTATCATCAAATCTAGCAGAACACTTATGAACTGGTTTATTAGAGGTAAAAAAATAATGATAAGGTATACATTTTTTTGCTGTACACATAAAATGTACTCATACTGAACCTAATGTATAGGTTTTCAGTAGTCTAATGATTGTGTCTGTTTACCATTTCCTTTTTCTGAAACTTTACCATGTTAGAATTGCAAGAACAACTGGTGGAGCTCCTGTTTTCTCCAAATTCCATCACTTAATTTCTTATGCATTAGATGAAAAGTAGACATAAATATTCATAAGCATACGCATTCAATGGAAAGTCTGTGTACATAACTGAAGACTTAAACTATATATATATATATATATATATATATATATATATATATATATATATATATATATAACCATTCAGCTGAAGTCTTCCATAAAATGCTTAACAGTTAATGTTCAACCATAACATTACTCCCCAAAGCCATAACTAACAGCTTTTCATTAAATAAAGGACTCATACACCAAAGTTTGCAAAATTAGAGGTCAGGTTTATTAACATGAGAAAACATATGGTGGAGGAGAAATCATAAGCAGCTCAGTTAAAACCAATTTCCATGATATCACAATAAGGGTCACTTACCCTCTTGATAAAAATCAACTAGGGGACATTCTCCTCATTAGGGTGCACCCTCACAACAAATGGGTATCCATAATCTCTATGTCTTAGAGGACCTACGTCCCCTCTGGGCTGACGGAACGCAACCAAAGGGATGTGGACTAAAGCTAAAGCTAAATAGCATAACTACCATGTTCCCATTAGGTATTTGCCTCTGGCTGCTAATGCTTTCTGGCCTAAAAACACAACATCCTCTCCTATGGAGTAAGGGCATACCACCCTTGCTCACCCACCACCAGTTTGGGAACTGACAGAACATAGGAACACCAAACTGGGACTGGCACCCAGAACTCCGAAAATCAAGGTCTCCAGACCAAATCAAAAGCACACACCCGCCACAGTAACAAGTGTTGCTACCCAAAGTGCTCAACAACCAGCAAACTAACCCAAATGCCTGAGGCAAGTAGGAAACCCCTGCACCATAAGAAACAAAGAATAAACATCAAACCAGGCATGGGAGGATGGGCAACTTGAATGAAGACAAAAGCGAGAGATCAGCAGCCCAGCAAGGAAATTTATAACAAGGCATGTTTGGCAACAGAGTCACACCATGGGGGTAACCCAAGAAGTCTTCCATGCCCCCATAACCTCATCAGGTATAGGAGCCTATTTCTTATTTGAACATAAACCTTAGCCTTTTAAATTACTTTGGGCTGATGGCCACCCCCCAGTTTTAAATAACAGAATGTCTCATTTATAAGGAAAAGAGAATGGCAAAACTAATCATCTTCATCATCATCACCATTTATTTATATAGCGCCACTGATTCCGCAGCGCTGTTCAGAGAACTCATTCACGCCAGTCCCTGCCCCATTGGAGCTTACAGTCTAAATTCCCTAACATACACACACACACAAAGAGGGAGACTAGGGTCAATTTTTTGATAGCAGCCAATTAACATACAAGTATATTTTTGGAGTAATAGATATAATACAATTAACTTCTATTTCTTATGCAATTTTTTAGATTTCTGAAATTAACAATTTATTCACAGTTTGGTAGCATGATGACTGTAGAAAAGTAATGTCCCTATTATTATTTTGTCTCCAAATGGTTAGAATTGCAAATGTTTTTGACATAGAGCTATCATTTCTCATTCCTTGAAAATGTGGTCAGTCTTCCTTTTCACAGTGCTGCCAGAACTCATCCATTTGACTTTTCCATGGGCTCAACTACACAACCATATACATGGACATTTATGAATATTAGTGCATAGATACTAACGTAAAACGGTCAGCAAAAGTTGGTATATTTAATTTTGTTCTGTGGGTAAACTAGGTTTCAGGCAAATTAGCATAGACACTGTATCTTCATGGAAGCGTTTCGTTAATCAGCCGAACAACACAAAGCGAACTCATGGTCAAGGCTTTTCTACTAAATGAGGAAAAATAAACAAACACATTTAATTCAAACTATAGAACACCAAAAAACATGAAACAGTGAGAGATCAGTTTTTTTGCAATTACAATATGCATACATTTTCATAAGATTAGCAGCAGACAATTTATGACAAATCAGCAGGCATACTAAATTTAAAAATAGTACTTTTTAATATGCAGCAAAACTTGCTAGCTGTTTCTTATACTGTAGCAATGTAACAGAGTGTCCCCCTGTAGCAGAGCCCGTAAGAGAGTGAGAAAAAGAAGGTGTAACTTACCTGACCAGCTATCCAGCACAGGTAAGTTCTCTCTTCCCGCAGCAGTCCCTTCATTCTCTATCAGCCAAGCAGTGGCCAGGATGGTGAGCCAATCATGGCTCACTGTCGACTATTTGAATTTAATACCAGAAGCCAATGGTGGCTCACCACTTCACTAAGCCTCGTCCCCTGCACTTCTCTGTTCAGACAGTTGCAGAAGGCTAAAGACAGAAGACAAGAGGAGTTATGCAGAGGGACAGAGAAAGAAGGACACTTTCAATCAAGCGGAGGATTTCAACACAGATTGAAGAAGACAGCGCCTTGTCAATCCAGGGAAGCACTAAACAGGAAAAGAGGCACCACCAGCTGGAAGTATTGGAGACGAAGGAAACAGTGGTGAGGAGGGGATCTGTTCCTGTGCAGAGCAGGTAAGTATGTTTTCCATACTTCTATTATTGCCCACTGTCACCAATGTTGAACACAAGGCCCATGGGTATTTTATGGGCACAAATGGAACACAAATTCAGGTATAGCCTGTGGCCACATTATATTCAGGAACTAGGCCTATAGGGGCAATTCAGGGGCTAGACCTACCAGCAGAGGGAAGTCAGTCCCAATTTGAGATTTTGTGTCAACATTCTAAATGTCAACATTTTCAATGTCGACATTTCGACTACATGTTTAACACCGGTGGTAATCGTTTTCACGATTACCACTAATCCGACATCGACAAGCCCTACAAAGAAAAGATGAATTTCTGAAAAAACTATTATAAAATAAACAAACTTACATTGAAGCCGACGCTGGAGATCTCCGATTGGATCACCATGCTGACAGCAAGTTATTCCGATTGGACAAGTGTTCGGCACTGCAGATTGACATCATCGCGACGTCTGTCAATAGAAATTTAAAGTGGCAATCCCGAGAACCCTAATGTTAAGTGTTTAAAAACTTAACCTGACATTACCGCTTTAAATTTTTATTGACAAACGTGATGGCATCAAGCTGCAGAAATTCGCATTTTATTTGTAGGGCTTCTCGATGATGGATTTTTCCTCATCGGTCAAGCTTACCCAACCCGTTTAACATAATGGGTGGGGTACGTTAAAATGGCACTGTCAACCCCGACAATGTTTTAAACGACAGGGGAATAACGACGCCTATAAACCCCTTAAATACTAAAATTACTACTTACCATAGTTTTTACGGAGCTTGATATCACCTTTCAGTGTTCAATCCGAATGGCCTAAACAACTGCAGTTTGAAATTACAGCATTTATTATGGACAAAGTGAAAATGACGGTTTTAAAGTGGCAATACCCGGACCCCATACCTGTATTACATTATACAGGTGTAGGCTAACTATAGTAACAAACGACTTACTCTCAGCAAAGTCCAAAGGTTACTTCTCCCTTCTCATACTCCTCGACCTCTCTGCTGCTTTTGACAGTCGATCATTCTCTTCTCCTCACCACCCTTCATTCCCTGGGCCTCCGCAAAACAATTCTTTGCTCGCTCTTTCAGAGTGTCTACTTCAGACTCTTCCTTCCCCCTCTTCCCCTTTCTATTGGAATCCCACAAGGCTCTGTCCTTGACCCTCTGCTCTTCTCTCTCTGTGAACTCATTCAGTCATTTTGCCTCCAATACCACCTGTATGATGATGACACTGAAATCTATTTTTTCTCCCCTGACCTCTCTCCTGCCTTCCTAACCCAGTTATCTAGTTGTCTCTCTGCTGTCACTACCTTGATGTCAAAGCGATCCTGAAACTCAAAATCTCCAAATCCGAGATCATCTTTCCTTCTGCCACTTGGTTTACAACATCACACTTTCTCCTGTCAACCAAGCCTGCTGCCTTGGGGTCTCCCTTGACTCAGCCCTCAGCTTTTACCCCTCATATCCAGTGCCTAACCAAAAATCTGTCCGTTCCTCTCTCAGGGACCTCCTTCCACTCCCACTGCACCTCTTCCACCTCTCCTCTGCGTAAATCCCATCATTGGCTTCATATATGTTTCAGAATTCAGTTAAACCTACTTGTCCTCACTTACAAGGCCCTTACCAACAATTTTGCCTCTTACATCTCTGACCTTGTTTTGAAGTACATACCTACCCAGCCACTCCACTCTGCCTCTAACCTCCACCTCAATTCACCTCTCATTACCTCCTCCCATGATTGCCATACTGCCCCTAAACTTTGGAACTCCCTACCCCATAACACTCAACTCTCCGCCAACCTTCAGTCCTTCAAATGCTCACTCAAAACTCACCTTTTCAAGCTTGCCTGTACTACCACCTCCAATCCATTCTATTCATAACCACCTCTTCCTCGCCTACCATTACCATTTTCTCCCAGTTGGTCCTACTGTCTCTCACCACCCCTCCCTCTAAAAGGTAAACTCTCGTGTGCAGGGTGCTCTTTACCTATTGTCCCACATCTGTCTACTGTCCAACTTCCGTGTACATCCCGTCATGTCTTTACTGCACTAATGGGGTTAAGCTCACCTGCCAGCATCAAGGCATCTCCTGTAGGTGAGATGCCTTGACGCTGGCAGGTGAGCTTAACCCCAAAATAGCTATATTTTGCAAAAGATTCTCCTTTATGTATATGCTGACACAGTGATTTTTATATTTTGTTTGTTTCTGAGCGCCTGACAACATTTTTCTTTTAAAAACACAGGAAGGCAATAAGATCCAGGGATAATCAGAAGCAGAACAAAAATAAGCCGAAGTCATACACTCAAGATCAATACACAGGCAATGGAAAAATAATGCTGGAGCTGGGGGACCCAATACTCTGGCACCAGTATGATGCCAGAGACCTCTTTAAATAGACTATGTGGCTTGCTGATTAGCGCTGGTGGTGCAGCATCAGGGGACGCCAACGGAACTTCCTGCATGAGTACTGATGCCAACAGTGAAGCCAGAGAACTGTGTGTGGTTGCTAAGCAACAAGGCGCAGCTAAGTGGACAGAAAGTAGCCATCCCTGGATGGAAGAGGGACAGCGCCTGCATTCACACACACACACTATATGGACAAAAGTTTTTGGCCACACCTGTTAATTATTGAATTGAAGTGTTTTAATCAGACCCATTGCCAATCGGTCTGATTGAAATCCTGTGGTGGGCTTTCCTGCCGGGCCCCCACAGAAAAAGGAATTGTTTTCTTCTTTTTGGGGCAATTGACACTGATGTGCCCCACTTCATCAGATGTAAAACATCTGCGCCCAGTTGCCAAAACAGGTTTTCCCCCCAACCCCCCAAATTTTGCATCGACAGCTGGTTTGGTTGAAGGGGAACTCAGGGGTGATCCTCCAGGTTGCCTCTCTTTCCAAGTAGTTTGCCCTGGTGCTCTCCAACTCTTCTTCATTACAGGAGCCCTGGTAACTGTGTACTTGTTGGCCAGGCTAGCAGCCTTTTGCACTGTTTTAGGGTCACGATCCACAACCCATTCCCTCACCTCAGCTGGGTACAATGTGAGGAACAGCTCCTGGAGAATAAGATCATTTAGCTTATAATAGTCTAGTACCTGAAATCCCTGAATCCATTGATGCATCATGGATGTTAATTGCGCTTACAGTCCGGCATAGGTATCAGAGGGACAGTGCTTTGAGTCTCGGAACTTCTGCCTGTAAGCCTCAGGAGTTATGTTAAAACAAAGTAACAAGGATTTCTTAATTGCGACATGTAGCATGAGCCTCCCTGGGTTTCGTAAGTTCACAAAGAATCATGGAGAATACACTAGATAAAATGTATTTAATCTGAAAAATGTTTCCAAGGTTTAGTTACAAAAAATGAATAACTAGGCATACAATATGTTGCACAAATAAGTTTCAGAAAATAATATATGAAATAAAACCAGTCACTATTTACTTAGTTAAGACTTTGTGCGTGTGAGGGATTACAATCGAGAAGTATGTGACATTTCAGTCTTGCTAGACTCCACCATGAAAATGCACACGCTATTGTCTAAAGCAGAAGATTTTATACCTTTCTCCTCATTGCTCTCACCCCTCACCTTTGGAGTTTAGCTGTCAATAAGGACATATTGATCTCCCAAATGTCACAGGGCTTTCGAAGTAAGCTAGGGATGTAATGAGCTCTGGAATGTTCACAGGACCAGATTTTTCACCTCTGCTCATTCGTCTTGGCCGGTCAGGTCCACATCCTCTGCATATCAAAACAACCAACTGCTCAGAGATGCTTATCTATCTCTGGATAATTTCAACAGATTATTGACATTTGCATAGGTTCAAACAAATGTCATTTAGCAAAGCACACGTTGAGACTGCATTACAAGGTTACATAAAATATTCACATTGAATTTAACAGAAAATAACAACTAGTCATTAGATATAATACCTAATCGTCACAATGCCCCCCCAAAACAGATTAACCCTAGTTCTGACAGACTAGGCTGGTAGTATTAAAATCAAGTGACACAGTATGGGGTCCCCTGATTTTACTACAACCAGCGCTATGCTGATCCCACTATAGTAGGGGAATCTACAGTGTGGGATCCGTTGCCATAATGGCAACTAGGGGAATAATAAAATAGATTTTATTAATAAAGACACACAACCAGCCCTGAAATACTTACCAACATCCAGGTTTTCCATCTGTAATGGATCCAATCTTGCAAGCTTTAACCAAGTAAAAGTAATCCAAGGTTCTGTGTTTGTTTGAGTAAAAAAAATATTCCAAGCGTGTAAAACAAAAATCTCTTTTTCTTGCAGCTTTTAAAACAAAAATTATCCTCCAGAACATGCATGTTAAAAAGAAAAATAAACTTCACAGACGTATACAAGCTACTGCAGTCATAGGCTGCCAGTGTGGGAAAGTCCCAGGTTATAAATAGACCTAGTGGCTGTAATTTTTTAATTATGTGGGGCAGCTCCTGACTGTAGGAGCTGGTATTCATCAACTGTGAAGGTTTGTTTTTTTAACAAGCATTTTCCAGAGGAGAATTTAGGTTTTAAAGCTGCAAGAATAGAGAATTTTTGTGTACACACTTGGAATAATTTTACTGATTTTTTTTTTTACTTGGACAACCACAGACCCTTGGATTACAATTATTTGGTATTTGGTTAAAGCTTACAAGATTAGATTGTAAGTTTGCGAATGATACACAAAGAAACCAACAGATACGCTGCTTAATGACTCAGGTCCCTGTTCCTACGTAAACAATAAAATAATTACTGAATTCTCAGCCTTGAAACCTGAATCTGAAATGTGTTGTTACATAGTTCTTTCTAAAAGATGATAACTTGCACATCCAATTCTATTTGTTATATAGTATTTTGAATACTCTCTTTCAGCATACAGAGTACTATAATTATATTAAAATAGATTAAGCTGGTTTCCTAGTTGTTAATTAGAATAATCATGAGCTACCAGGCGTTGGTACCAAATTGGCATGTTAGGAGGTCATACCATTTTCACTTTTTTGCATTACATCACTTTTTCCAAAAGGAATTTATAATTTTACACTGCCCAAGCAATTATTAAATTGTTATTATTTGTAAAGATAGTGTTTGTTTGTAGTGCAGCTATCACCTTATCTACATAAGAAAAATGAGCACACACACATACATATCCTCAATAATCGCACATTCCATAAACTCAATTCTGAAAACCAAACTGACAATAAATCAATCAAATACAAACTACAACAGACTAAGCACAATGCTAGTAAACATGTTGTTCAAATGTAAATTGTATAAATGTGTTTTTTTATGGATAAAAGAGAGGTTCTTTAAATGGCACAACAATTAGTATGTATGGAAAAAAAGTGCTAGGATCAAAGAGCAAAAGGTTACTGAGTTAATAAACTTCAGAAAGATCTTTGGCAATTTCAGATCTATTCAAATCCTATACAGTTTGATTGATCTTTTTGACATCAAAGAAATGTGTTAACATAGAGACTTATCCATGAAATATATCTACAGAAATGCAGGGTGTCAGAAGATTTAATAATGAAATAAATAAATTTAGCATTGTGTAACTGACTACAATCAAATCACTGCTCTTTCAAGGTTTAGATGTGCACATTCTATAGAATGTAAAGTGAAAGCTGTTCCTTCTTGAATGCTTCCAAGATACAGGTATGCTTATAACAGTGTGCTTAAAATCAAAAAAGGGATGAGCTGCAAGCGGTGGAGTATTTTTGGGGGTTGAGGGACATTACTGATTTAGCAGGTAATCACAGAGGCTCTTTCCACACACAAAACAATAGGATTTGTACACCTCATTGGAGGTAACAAACATCAAGTGTTGGCCTTACAATAGGACAACTTTTGCATCAATGAGTCATAATTTTATGACTTTTATGATTTATTTAGGACAGTAATGAGGCGGTTTCGGAGACAAAAGGAAACACTGCAATTAATTGCTGGGATAATCTTAAAAGGATGTGTACAGATGATTTGCCCAACAGTGGAAAGTGGGCATGTACATAAGATGGTCAGCTATGCACATTTGCACAAAAATAAATGCACCTTGAGGCCATGTAAGTTGAATTAAGTAAATAATCATTTGTGTCTTTCATAATAAAGTCAAATCACAGCCTTTATTCAATGGCATAATTTGTATAATATGATTCTGCACTCAAGATGTACTTTAGCTGCTCTAACACATAATTGACCCACTCCATGATCCGATCTATAATATTGCTAATAATAATCTGAAACAAGCAAATGTGGCATTCTATAAAATCTCTATTCTTTTATAACTGTCCTGTTTTGTATAACGAAAGGAGAACTGAACAAGTTTTGCAAAATAAGTTATAGCTTGCATGCTTGCTATACAAATAAAGGTCAAAAATAATAGTAATAATAACAATATTATCAGTTGTGGACAAAAAGTTCAAGAGATATACTATATTTTTCTGATTTTTAACGCCAGTACACCTTTTAAATTCAGCTGCATGTATATGTAATATTTTTCTGGTCAAACGAGATGCTTAGAAAGAAGAAATGAAAAAGATTAGAACATGTTGAGAGACTGATTTAGTTATTAGTTTATTGATAAGGCTACATAAATCAGTGAATTTAGATTGGAACTCATTTATCTGAATTTGAACTATCATTATATACTGTATCTTACTCCCTTACCAGCCATTGACTGTATATGGTTTTGCGCTTCAAGAATATGTCAGAATCTGGGATTTAACTCCAGGGGGTAAATGTATTAAGTTCCGATTTCTGTAAGTCGCCATAAATCGGTGACTTTGCAGGGAAAATTTAAATTTGCGATGGCTTGTGAAGGCAAGCTGCCTTTACAAGCCATAGTCATGTTCATGGAAGCAGCTTAAGATGACGTGAACTTTGTGTCATGGCGTATTATCCTCCTGGAAGTAACATTTACAAGATGTCTAGACTGCGGCCCTAAAAGGACGTAAATGGTCTGCAACAATAAGCAGGTATGCTGTGGCATTTAAACAATGCTCAATTGGTATTGATATGCCTAATATGTGCCAAGAAAGCATTACCCACACCATTACACCACCACCGTCACCAGCCAGCACCCTGACACAAGACGGGATGGATCCATGAATTCATATTATTTACACCAAATTGTTACCCTACTATGTGCATGAGACAGCAGAAATTGAGATTCACCAGACCAGGTAATGTTTTTCCAATCCTCATCTGTCTAGTTTTGCTGAGCTTGTGCCCACTGTAGTTCAGTTTCCTGTTCTTAGCTAACAGAAGAGGAATGCAGTCTTGTCTTCCAGGGGGTAAATGTATGAAGCTCCGGGTTCTTCAACACCCGCGAGTTCGGCGTCTTCAGCGCTTAAATTTAAAGCGGTGCTGCCTTGTTAAGGGAAACTTCCCTTTACAAGGCAGTGCCGCTTTAAATTTAAGTGCTGAAGATGCCGAACTCGCGGTTGTTGAAGAACCCGGAGCTTCATACATTTACCCCCAGGTTGTGTTATATATTGAATAACAGCTATTGAAATTTCAGCGCCTAAGAATTTGTTGTGCTTTTGTCTTCTGCAGCTGTAGGCTACCCTCTTCATAGTTTACTGTTCTGTGCATTCAGAGATGCTCTTCTGCCTTCCACTGCTGTAACACAGGGTTATTTTTTATTATTTTGAGAGAAGCTCTGGGAAACTAGTTGGTAGCATATTTGTATGACCCATGTTTCTGTCTTATATTTCTTTAAAACTCCAGTGGTAGTATGTTTTGAAAATCTGTTTCTATGTGCTTAGCTCAAGTAAGAGCTATTTTGAGGGACCTTGGAGTGAATGGAGGAGACAGAGTGAACTCCTAGACTCCCAGGCAACAGGCTGATTAACAAACTTTTAGTTATGTTCCACTGCATATGGTGAAAACCAGAGAGGCTAATCTTGAGAGTGACACCTTTGACTTTTGAGTTCAATAAACTTGTTATTTGAGTCTGTTTGGTTTGCATGCTGGACACTACTAGTACTCAACTTAAATATAGATGAATGTTGAAGTGTTAGAGCCAGATAGGCTTATAATTTATTTTGTTGCTCATTTACTGACCAATAAAATTGTCAGTTAGTACTAAACTGTTGAACTTTTGCCTCTATTGCTGTCTGCTTTTTTTTTATGTGCCTCTGTCTAGCCCAATAGATGGCACCTGCTCCATATTCCTGTCACTATATATGCAATTGTGCCCCACTTTATGTTCCACTTCATTCTGGGCAACTACATACCAGTGAAACACATTGTCTGAAATCTGCTCTGTATTGCAATTGCAAATCTCATATTTAGAGGTATTACAGGATAATGACACTGACACTATGTATTTTTTTTCTTGTTATATTACAAAAGGCTGCTAATAATGTGTTGTTGGGTCACAGGAACAAAAAATATACAGATGACCGTCTTTCTTAAGATGTGTAAGAAGCAACAGTAGCAATGTAATTCTTTTGTGCAATGGTATTGAGAATAGACTTCTTTCAGTAGTGATTCAGCTACAACTTTAGCAAACAATAAGCAGTGATAATGAAATGCAATACCTCTTTATATATCTTATTGACTCTATGCAAGCTGCCTTTGTCTACCATTATTGAACATTGCAAATAGACTTTTCCACTGAGCCGTCTGAAAAGATTAGTGATGAAGGATGTATCAACCCAATCTGCCTTTGTAATAGAAAAATTTCTTCCCAAGAGTTATCATGATATCATCTGCAGACAGTTGCATTCATATGAAGAATTAAGCCTGTTCTATAATGACACAATAAAAGTCATTTTATGTAGGTTCTAATATTTCAATAATTGCTTACCATATGTCTAAATGTGTAGCCAATGTACAACTGTGTAAATACATACTTCATTTTGATACAAACGTATGTTTTGTATGATACACAGAAAAACATGTTAGTTAAGGTCTTAAGAAGCCAATGTATTTTTGGGGCCAACTTCACCCCCTCATCTTTGGTGAAGACTGTAATCTGTTAAAAAATCTGTTATTAAATATCTGCTAAAAATTGGATGAAACTGTACCAATCTGCAGTTCACTCTGTTATATGAGACATAGCTGTCTGTACTTATTAAAGTTGTGCAAATCTCTGCTGGTGGTATATTGTGGCTGTTTACTAGTGGTGCTTGATCATTTTGTTTGATGTAGAGATATTTTTGCTATTTCACAAGAACATTAGCAACTACCTGCACTGCAAGTCAATTACATTATTAATAATTCTCTTTAAAGTTTATGCTGTTCACAAGAGATCATGGAGGACTGCTAAAAGTGAACTCTTGAATATAATATTTCACTATTTACTGGATAACAATAAAATATTTAATATTGTCCTAAATAATAATGCAAATCAAGTAAAATTAAAAATAATTTCAAACTAACACTGATAGCTGGAAGAATCTAAATGAATCCCGTAAAAATATGACAACCCCCATGGAAAGTAAGACATCACTTTATGTACAGTAAATTGTCAGATATATTTAAACCTCACAAAACAAACTATAGAATTTTCTAAATGAACAAATATGATATGGATTTGTCAATACTGGGATAATTTCAAAAGGATTTTATCTACATCTCCAGAGTAGAAAATATATTTCCAGATATGATTTTTCAAACTTTGACTGAAGAAAACAATATAAATACAGTTGCAAAAATAGGGTACACTGCACATTTTTGCTAATAAACAATGTAACAACAAGCAACAGAGATAAGAGATGTGATTTTTTAATGTGTCAATTCTAATTTTAAAAATGATATCTACTTGTCATGTAAAACAGTGGTGTGTTATCTTCTTTATGGTAACATGCCATTTTTAACTGCACACCAATAGCTATAGCTGTGCAAAATAGTCGGGCATCTAGAAAAGGTGCCAGCAAATGTCATTGCAGTGATGTCAAAAGGACTTCCCCCAATAGAGGGCAATCCCAGGACAATGCAGCAGAGACCTGATCAAGTTCCTTCAGTCTGCTAGCCAGGGGGTGGCTGGCAAATTATAGGCTGTGTGTTGAGACTCGACTCTGCAGCCTATTAGGAACATTTTAAATGAAAACAAATGCAAATAGCCCAATGACCCCTGCTTCTAGCCCTACTAGAATCATGTACATTGAATATAATAGAAACAGTATTATTAGCTCTAGTTTACACTGATACATTAATTGCTAGAAAAGGGAAGATCAATTAAACAAACCAGGGTCTCTTCAAGCTAAGGAAAAAATTATAACTTGAACATTTAGCAAATGGTTCAACAACTTGTGTAGACAATCTCAATCTAAAATTACATTGATGTCACTACTTTAACATTAGAATAAACCACATATTAGGTTTAAGTATTCCCAACCATGACCTTATCTGTGTGGTGTTTGTATGTTCTACCTGTGTCTGCGTGGGTTTCCTCCAGGTGCTCCGGTTTCCTCCCACACTCCAAAAATATACTAGTAGGTTAATTGGCTGCTATCAAAAATTTACTCTGGTCTCTCTCTCTCTTTCTCTCTCTCTCTCTCTGTCTGTGTGTGTGTTAGGGAATTTAAACTGTAAGCTCCAATGGGGCAGGGACTGATGTGAATGAGTTCTCTGTACAGCGCTGCGAAGTCCGTGGCGCTATATAAATAAATGGTGATTATGATGATGATGATGATGAACTGTTTTCAGGACTGTGAAAGCATGTGTTAACAAACAAAACCATAGACATAGATGACAGAACATTCTTTAACATTATGTATGATGGCCCACTGTATAAGACCCAGATGCTCCAGCTCTCATTCAGGAAACACCAGTGACATGATTGCCTGAAACTTGGGGCTCATTATGATATATGGGGATAGCAATATTTATGAGGTTGCTTTTCCAATGTGTCAAATTACTTACATTGATGATACTGAAAAGGTTAAGTTGTCATTTCTCACTAGACCTTAAAATCCACTCCAGATATTTTCGTATTTGTTTCCTTTTCTTCTTGTACATATATAGGGGGCTGGTGCATTGTTGATTGCAAAAAAGGATTAAATTACTTTAAAAAGGAGCACAGAACAAAAACGTGTTTCCATCCATATGCAGAGTTATACACATCTCAAGATGTGTCCAACTCTGCATCAGCAGCATATGCACCTGGTTTGCCACAAGTCATAATTGTCCACAAGTATTTGTATCCATCCTATAGCAGGTGCAAAAGATACACCTCCTAACAGGTGTTACTGTAGCTCTGCATGTGCCGTATTTGCCTAAACACACCTTTACTGTATACAGCCAACAATAGAACGCTCCTCCCCTGTCTTGTTCTGTGTCACCCAACGCAGATGGCTCTAAGTGCCCGATCACGGAAGTGTGCATAGGCACATATGCATGCGCCCACTTTCTAGGCATGAACAGAATGATTTCACGCAGTGTACGCTACACAAACTTATGTATGTCCTACTCTACATTAGTACACCCCTCCCTTTGGTTCCCACTACAATCTGGTTTACACACTACAGAAACAGCATGCACTTAGGATTATTAAATGACAGTAAGACTAGTAAGAGTTTATTGCTTATTTATTTACTTGTGAGATAGTGCTTGGTCTGAGCAGCGTGATCTAGCCCATTAGATCTGATATAATGTGCATCGGAACTGCTATAATATTGGGAAACATTGTTTCAGTAGATATCAGACATTATGAGCTGCATGGAAACTAAAAGTTGCTTTCTAATGACTGCTGCCATTGATGACGATGCAAAAAATGCAAAGGATGGAGTCAATACACTGTTTTCAATAATAACATTTGCCAGTGCCAGTCAAACAGATGGCAAATTATTATGGAAGAAATACATTTCTTATAGTACCTGCTGACTTTTTAGTATTGTGTACAATCTATACATTAAAGAAGGATGCGATATTGGAACTGCAATCGGAAGAATATGTCTTTGGGTAAAAATATTGGAAACAGTAAATAGATAAATTGCTGGAACAGATTAAAATTACATTAGTGAATACTACTAACACCCCAAATCTAAGCAACACAGGACCTCATTTTTAGACTTAGGTGCAAAGCAATAAACAAGTAGCATATTTGCACCTTGGCAAAACTATGTTACATTGTGGAAGGGTGTCAAATTTTAAATGCGCTGAAAAATTTAGATTTAAGAGGGGGTGTGAACTAGCATAACTCTAAATTTTAGTGTGATAATAAAGCTGTACAGTATATATGTGCTACATGTAAAAGCAGACAGCATTGTCATTACATAAAAACACATTGCTTTTGCACCCCTTGCATTGCAACTTGGTTTATCCAGGAGCAAATGCTCACTTTTTTTTGCTCTGCTCCTAACTGTAAATGAAGCCACTGTGGGTGAATTATATTTAAACCACATCAACCTGACAAAGTCAATATCATAGGCCAAATAATTGATATGGTTGCTTATTATTGCTCTCGAACCTCTGTAAATATTATCTCTTACTGTAGCAGTGTTCATCCAAGAACATATCTGCTCCACTAGGGACAGAGTTGATGTTGATTGACTAATTAATAAGTGTCACTACAGAGCTTTTGTTTCCCATTCAAATCTGAGAATTGCAATTATACAGCACATGACATACATGTATCTATATATCATTCTGAATTAATGTGCAAACTTTTTAAATCATCTAGCATCAAAAAAATAACAACATGTATTATATTGTCAAAAATGATGGTGCTTAAATTGTTAAGCAAATGCGTTATCTTTCCATCCTTCCCATGTAGAGCAAGGTTAGTTAATCATTATTCTTTATATGCTGTTGTATAACTTGACAGTGTTATTGAGTTGTATACTGCTGTCATGAACAATATAATGTCATATATAGTTTTTGCTTTAGAATATTTTGTTCTTTTTGTTTTCTAAATGTCATAAAGGATACATCGATTATAAAGAATGATTTACAATTTTTGTATGCTAAAGAAGTTTAAAATATAACCTTTGTTTTAACGCAGTGAACTCTGATTATTACATGTCTTTGTTATTCATTCATGGATTCATGGAACGATTGGATCTAAGATGCAGCAATATAACTCCAGGCATATCTACAATTTCCCCCTGAAATTACTCTAAATCATCTTTATTGTTGATTCAAGTGAATAGAAATCTGAGTTATTTGCCTCTTAAATGGTTTTCTATCACATATTAAAGATGTCTTAGTGAGAATTTTCTGCAATTTCAAGTTTATTTTTTAATTGATAATGGTTTTCCAGGCTATTGCCTATAAATAGATAATGTCCGTCCATGCTTGCATCAGTGAAAAAAAGATTAACTTGTTTAGAATGACATCTATCTTAATATGTGCTTTTTTATTTATGTTGGACAGAAGCAAAGTAACAGACAATTACAGGTACAGTACATAGAGTAGGTCACTATATCACAGGGGAGAGAGAAAATAGTATATATATATTGATTTGGAAGGAGAAAAATAGTTGCTTGCTCTCCATTTAGAGAATAGCCTTATATCTGAAAACAGTTCTTGAAATCAAATATCAAATATAGCTAATATATAAAAAGCTGGCTTGCAATAAGCAGAGTAGGAAAGGAGTAAATTATTTGCATATCAATATAATAATTGCATACAATTGCTAATGTATGTATCCCTACAAACTGTAGGTATCTAGTCAATATATTTGTAACTCTGCTACTAAGTTATTGAGTATAGCGTTTTTCTTTAGATCAGGGGCGCACACAGGGGGGGTTTCTAGGTCCCCTACATAGCGGCACTGTACTATATAGCAGCCGTGGCGCTGTCAAAGAAGCGTCCGCGGAGGTGCTGTATTGTATATGGGGCTGCTGCGCATGCGCAGCAACTCTCTCGCTTTTTTTTTTTTTTTGGGGTGGGTGGGGGGTAACCCCCCCTTAAAAATCCTGTGTGCGCCCTTGTAGATAGTGGCGTTTACCTACTCTCTACTGGATATTAGGTGGCATGAAAAATGTATATGTTTTAAGCTAAAGTGTTCCAAATTGAAATTTAAATTAACGTGTTTAAATAAATCATGTCAAATAAAATACAGAGCGAAATAAAACAAACATTTAAAGCAATAACTATTTTAATATAAGTCACTGTAGTTGACACTTGGAAGACACATGGGGCCTCATATTGAGTAAGATACATTTTACGTAAAATAAGTGAAAAATGTATGCTACTGCGCGCTTATTCTGAGTAGCATGTATATTAAGATACTTTTCAAGTGTATCATGATGCAGTAGAGATGCAAGTCATCATTATCAAGAGTTTTTAATTCAGAAATAAATAAATTTAAAAAAAGCCCCATCACCCAAGTTATTTAGGTACAAGTGCTCAACGCCTGGGCTGGTTAGCACAATAGCAGGGGACAAACAGCGATGTATCCCCCTGCATAAATTACAACCAGCAGGGAAACCTGCAGCATGGGGTCCTTCTGTCAGAAAGTGCCTGTTCAGCATGGGGCTGAATGCCCAAGGGAAATCATAACAGACCACAAACTATGTGGACTCCTTCTCCTAGGAAAATAAAGCCTGATTGTCACTCACCGGACTGTGAGTGCCATTTCCCGTGTGTTCAGGAACCGTGGCCGTCCGCCATCCTGAGGGTCTGCGCATGTGCAGCCCTTATCAAGCCCTCAATGCCTGTTGCTTTTAATTGATTGGATGATCAGGCAACCCTCCCTATTTAAACCACCTGTGATCATTACCTGGTTGCCTGATCTTGGAGTCTCATTCCCCATGAGCCTCTGAAGGTGTTCCTGTGTTCCTTGTGTATTCAGCTTCTGCTGATTCCTGTTTACTGCTATTGTGGTTTCCAGACCACTTCAACTCTCCTGTGTTCATCGTGTCTGCACTCAGCTGATTCCTATCTGCTCCCTCCGTTACTACTACAGAGTTCCTGTTCACTTCAACTCTCTTGTGTTCATCGTGTCTGCACTCAGCTGATTCCTATTTGCTGCCTCCGTTACTACTACAGAGTTCCTGTTCCCTTCAACTCTCCTGTGTTCATCGTGTCTGCACTCAGCTGATTCCTATCTGCTGCCTCCGTTACTACTACAGAATTCCTGTTCACTTCAACTCTCCTGTGTTCATCGTGTCTGCACTCAGCTGATTCCTATCCGCTGCCTCCGTTACTACTTCAGAGTTCCTGTTCACTTCAACTCTCCTGTGTTCATCGTGCCTGCACTCAGCTGATTCCTATCCGCTGCCTCCGTTACTACTACAGAGTTCCTGATCGTCTCAACTCTCCTGTGTTTATCGTGTCAGCTCTCCGCTACCTCCACCACTACTACTGGATACCAGACAGCCTCAACTCTCCTGTGTTCATCATGTTTCCAGTTTCACGTACTACTGCTTCCTGAGTATTGCTTCGTTGATTCTGGATTACCTGCCGTGCGCTGCACCAACCTGATTACCGCTTCCACCCTCCAGTGGTCTCTCCTCCTGCCGGCCTTCAGCCGTTCAGGTATCCCTGCACGTCGCTCTGACAGCCTGCTCTCCTGAAACGCGGTATGCATACTTTCCATTGACTTTGCTTTTGTATTGCATATCCATCTGGACTGAGTGGTGTTCTTCTCTGGAGCCTCCTATCCACTGAAGCTATTGTTACCATTGACTTTGTTTACTATTGCCTGGATTGCTATTGTGACTTTGTATACTTCAAGCAGCGCTTGTCAGTTATTGTTGTATTGTGGATATCATCGTGGGATCAAGTTCTGTGTGCCCCGTGTATACTCTGCTTTACATTCATCTCCTCGTGCCCCTCCTCACTTATATATAGCAGTGGTACAACTTGCTGACGCAGACCACTGACTCCTGTTCCCTGTGACACCAGTTTCAAGTATCCTCTCACATAGCAGTGGTACAACTTGCTACACGCAGACCACTGACTTCCCCGTTACCTACCTTCACCTGGATTCCATTCCTTCACTATAGACAGCGGTACAACTTGCTATATGCAGACCGCTGACTCTCACTACCTCCTCGCTACTCCTGGACATTCCTCCTCACTATAGCAGTGGTACAACTTGCTATACGCAGACCACTGACTCTCCTCACGTTTCCTTGTCCATCTGGTTCCTCGTGTACATTCATCTACTCATTACCAGTTGCTGCTAGTCATAGACTTTCCTTAAGCATTCTCTCACCATCTGCTGTTTCTCCTGTTCCGTTGTCAACCTCCTACCAGAGAACCATAGTACCAGCTATATTACTCTGGTAAATCCATCATCTGGTGATATCCTGGGCAAAGACTCCTAGTGCCTGTGACACTGATGCTGTAAGCACTGGGACTCCTCCCAGCACCCCTATCTGTGGGTGTTTGGGTAATAAAGTGTAAGGGGATATAAAAGAGCATTTTCTATGTAGCACTAGCAACAATCAATTAAACCAATACATTTTATATTTTAAATTGTATCAATGCAATTCTAAAAGCATCAGCATACGTAAACAGTTTTCTTCTTATAATTTGGCACTGTACTAACCCAATTACCCTAAGGTATTCAGCCCACGATGAGCAGGCTGGGGCTGTGTCAAATTATGAAAGGTGGAACCCATACTGCAGATTTACCTGTTAAAGTCTAAGTAGCCAGCCTGCCATAGTCAGGTGCAGGTTGCAACTTTTGTGGGGAGCTCCACATTGTTTGCCCACTGGCAATAGTGGCAACCAGCCCGGACTATAAGCGCTGGTGCTTAGATTATAATTGCGGTGGAATGCTGTTTTTTTAAAAAAAAAAGTATTTATTTAATTATTTTTTCACAGCAAATGTCCTGCTTATGAGCATTATCATCAGTATGTATGCTGCACTAGGGTTTGCTTGCTGAAAGACATATCAGTGGCTGTGTCCAGTTGTGACTGATTGATATGATGTGAACATGCCATTACTTTTCTTGGCCTATGTTTTCCCTCCCCTTTCTTCCCCCGTTCCACTTCTCTAAGCGAGAGGAATCAAAAGTGTAAGTTGTTGTTGTTGACGAATCTGCATACAGAAGTGTGCATATGCATTTTTGTGCACATGTGCAGTACATAAATCCGCATTTTACGCAAAGAAAGTAACGTACATCCCCAAAATGTTATTTTTTTCTTCAAGGTGCTACTAATGATTTTTAACTTGTCAAGTGTTGTGTTACTACCATGGAAACTGCAGTCACATGACACATGAAATGAGCAAAGAAGCTTTGAAATGCCCCTTTTTTGTGCATGCCCTTTCACAACACAATCCCCCTCTCCCTTTTTCCTATATTTCATGTACATGGAATGAAGGCAATGACCTAGACATGAGGTGACCCTCTCCTGAAATGCAATTAGATTCCAGCTGAGAGTCACTGCAAGGCAGTGGCAATCATATTAGCCACCTCAAAAGACATCTTGTAAAAGGAATACTGAGTGCAGATGAACATCCTAGAAACATGAGCTTTATGTTAAATGGGTATAACACTTGATGTGCATTTCCATGTGGCATTCTAAGTTTAAAATTGCATATCACCTACAGTATCAGGACCTGGGAAATTGGGCAAGACGAACACATATATTCTCACAAGTAAAAGATGAGGCGTCTGAGGATGAAATAAAAATGTAAAACACAGCAGTGTTTAAAGCAGACAATAATGTACAGTAGCTAAAGGAAATATCAGTGCAGTTGAACAGCTTGCCAATAAAGCTTTGCAAATTGCCTTTCTAAAATGGATAATAGGACAACCACATTATGTTGTGATAAGGTCACAGAAACCAATTTGTCATTCTAACATTTACTATACCAGGGTATAAGAGTTTCACAATGCTATTAATCTATCAAACAGTCCACTTGTACATCAATCATTTTATTATAATTTGGGGGATACCAATGTAAACAACTGGGTGCAGGTTCCATGATGGGTGTTGATGTACCTTACAGTAATCTTGTACTGCAGCTGTTTAAGGTCCATAATGGAATGCATTTTAATACTCTGCTCTTGAACCCCTTTATTATCATGTTTTATATATAAATGCTCAAAAGAACTGATTGACATTTAGCAACTATAATAGTAAAATTGGGATACTTGGGGGAACTTAAAATATTAATATAACAACATATGCACTAAAAATCCAGCAGAATCTATGCCTTAGAAAGTCATAAAATGGTATGAAATCAACAGTTTAACCAGGGCCTGATTAAGGGTTCTGGCCACCATAGGCTAATACACCTGTAGCCCCCCCCCCCCCCCCACACACAAAAAAAAAAAAAATTAAGGAAAATTCAGAAGTATTTTCCAGCATACAAATTTGGATAGGTTCTCTTACCTGTTCTTGCTGTTCTTTCTTGCCTATTTGCTAATTTGGGGTCCTGTTTTGAAAATGATTTGGGTCTTTAGAAAGCATCCTTGTGAACGCCACACAATGCAGGGATCATACCCCTCCACAAGTGGCCAACTAATGACCCCCCCAGCCATTTCATCACAAAGCGGCCAATTCATGACTCCCCTGCACACTGTCCTCCTCAGAACACACTCTGTCCCCCTTTCTGCACACACTCTGTCCCCCTTCAAAACACACACTCTGTCACCCTTTCTGCACACTGTCCCGCCCGAACACACTCTGTCCCCCTCAGAATACACCCTGCCCCCCTTCAAAGCACACACTCTGTCCCCCTTTCTGCACACTGTCCCCCAAGAACACACTCTGTCCCCGTTTCTGCACGCTGTCCCTCCAGAACACATTCTGCCTCCCTGCATAAGCACACACACTCTGTACCCCTGCATAACACTCACACACACTGTACCCCTGCATAACACACACACACACACACACTGTCCCCCTGCATAACACACACACACTCTGTCCACCTGCATAACACAAACACACTCTGTCCCCCTGCATTACGCACACACACTCTGTACCCCTGCATTGCACACACACTCTGCCCCTCTGCACAAAACACACACACTCTGCCCCTCTGCATAACACACACACGCACTCTGTCCCCCTGCTTAACACACACACTCTGTCCTCCTGCATAGCACACACACACTCTGCCCCCCTGCATAACACACACACACACACACACACACACACACACACACACTCTGTCCTCCTGAATAGCACATACACTCTGCCCCCCTGCATAACACACACACACACACACACTCTGTCCTCCTGCATAGCACACACACACACACACACTCTGTCCTCCTGCATAGCACACACACATTCTGTCCCCCTGCTTAACACACACACACACATACACTCTGTCCTCCTGCATAGCACACACACTCTGCCCCCCTGCATAACACATACACACTCTGTCCTCCTGCATAGCACACACACACTCTGTCCCCCTGCTTAACACACACACTCTGTCCCCCTGCATAACACACACACACACACTCTGTACCCCTGCATAACACACACACACACACACACACACACACACACACACACACACACACACACACTGTCCCCCTACATACAGTAATCTTGTACTGCAAATGTTTAAGGTCCATAATGGAATGCATTTTAATACTCTGCTCTTGAACCCCTTTATTATCATGTTTTATATATAAATGCTCAGAAGAACTGATTGACATTTAGCAACTATAATAGTAAAATTGGGATACTTGGGGGAACTTAAAATATTAATATAACAACATATGCACTAAAAATCCAGCAGAATCTATGCCTTAGAAAGTCATAAAATGGTATGAAATCAACAGTTTAACCAGGGCCTGATTAAGGGTTCTGGCCACCATAGGCTAATACACCTGTAGCCCCCCCCCCCACACACAAAAAAAAAAAAAATTAAGGAAAATTCAGAAGTATTTTCCAGCATACAAATTTGGATAGGTTCTCTTACCTGTTCTTGCTGTTCTTTCTTGCCTATTTGCTAATTTGGGGTCCTGTTTTGAAAATGATTTGGGTCTTTAGAAAGCATCCTTGTGAACGCCACACAATGCAGGGATCATACCCCTCCACAAGTGGCCAACTAATGACCCCCCCAGCCATTTCATCACAAAGCGGCCAATTCATGACTCCCCTGCACACTGTCCTCCTCAGAACACACTCTGTCCCCCTTTCTGCACACACTCTGTCCCCCTTCAAAACACACACTCTGTCACCCTTTCTGCACACTGTCCCGCCCGAACACACTCTGTCCCCCTCAGAATACACCCTGCCCCCCTTCAAAGCACACACTCTGTCCCCCTTTCTGCACACTGTCCCCCAAGAACACACTCTGTCCCCGTTTCTGCACGCTGTCCCTCCAGAACACATTCTGCCTCCCTGCATAAGCACACACACTCTGTACCCCTGCATAACACTCACACACACTGTACCCCTGCATAACACACACACACACACACACTGTCCCCCTGCATAACACACACACACTCTGTCCACCTGCATAACACAAACACACTCTGTCCCCCTGCATTACGCACACACACTCTGTACCCCTGCATAGCACACACACTCTGCCCCTCTGCACAAAACACACACACTCTGCCCCTCTGCATAACACACACACGCACTCTGTCCCCCTGCTTAACACACACACTCTGTCCTCCTGCATAGCACACACACACTCTGCCCCCCTGCATAACAGACACACACACACACACACACACACACACACACACACTCTGTCCTCCTGAATAGCACATACACTCTGCCCCCCTGCATAACACACACACACACACACACACACTCTGTCCTCCTGCATAGCACACACACACACACACACACTCTGTCCTCCTGCATAGCACACACACATTCTGTCCCCCTGCTTAACACACACACACACATACACTCTGTCCTCCTGCATAGCACACACACTCTGCCCCCCTGCATAACACATACACACTCTGTCCTCCTGCATAGCACACACACACTCTGTCCCCCTGCTTAACACACACACTCTGTCCCCCTGCATAACACACACACACACACTCTGTACCCCTGCATAACACACACACACACACACACACACACTGTCCCCCTACATACAGTAATCTTGTACTGCAAATGTTTAAGGTCCATAATGGAATGCATTTTAATACTCTGCTCTTGAACCCCTTTATTATCATGTTTTATATATAAATGCTTAAAAGAACTGATTGACATTTAGTAACCATAATAGTAAAATTGGGAGACTTGGGGGGATTTAAAATATTAATATAAAAACATATGCACTAAAAATCCAGCAGAATCAATGTATTTGAAAGTCATAAAATGGTATAAAATCAACAGTTTAACCAGGGCCTGATTAAGGGTTCTGGCCAACATAGGCTAATACATCCGTAGCGCATAGCACACACACTCTGCCCCCCTGCATAACACACACACACTCTGTCCTCCTGCATAGCACACACACACACACTGTCTCCCTGCTTAACACACACACTCTGTCCCCCTGCATAACACACACATGCTCTGTACCCCTGCATAACACACACACACACACACACTGTCCCCCTGCATAACACACACACACACACACACACTGTCCCTCTGCATAACACACACACACTGTCCCCCTGCATATCACAAATCTACTTACCTGTCTTCCTCTCTTCCGCCGGCTGCCAGTTCCTCTTACTGCAGCTTCTCACTGACACAGTTCGGACGTGATGATGACAACATGTCCCTAAAGGCAGTGAGGTCGGGGGGAAGTAGGGGATAGGAGGTGGTCGGAGTGGGTAGGTGGAGAGGGAAGAAAGGAGCTATAGTGTAAAGAAGGGGTGGCTCTGTAAATCAATAGTAAAAAAGAAAAATGTAAAAAAAAAAAATCGTACATGCTGCCAGCATTGCGCCCCGAGGTCCCAGCACCCAAGGCTGCAGCCTGATCAGTCTATTGGTTGATCAGGTCCAGAGTTTAACAAACTCAACCTTTGTTGACTGGAAATATCTGTCGAGATCTCACTTGAGAAGTTTACAAAGATGTATATATCAAGAACAAAATATATACACATTATTTTATTTAAAAAATAATTAACAACAATTAACAATAATTAACAATTTTTAAAAGAAGGGAAACAACATTTCAAAATGTTTAAGGAAAATGCTTTATTTAAATGTTAAAGCATTTTGTCCAGTACTGACGCCCAGTTAGCCCCACCCTGATATGGCAATAGCAATAGGAGGACAGCAGTGGTACTTGTACACTGCTCTACATGGTAAATAGGCTTCCCCATGCTTGGAAATGGAAGCCTTCCCCAGAAAGCACCGGCAAAAGGGCTTTTCTCCCATTTTAAATCGGCTCCTTAATCTGGTGTCCCTCTCTATAATGGTAAGATAGGCAGTAGATCCTCCTGTGCAAACCGTCCTCTGCCCACTTTCCCCTACTGAAAACATATTGTCACTATTAGACCTTGGTTTTGGTGTGTTGTGCTGTGAACCAGTGTTCAGGTGGACTGGGGCCTGGTGTCACTTTTACTCCTGAGTAAATTAGCCATGTGTCACTATAAAATGTACAGTAGTGATGTATTCCCCACAAAAGCACTGGATCTACTAGGTTACCAGCATTTTGGTCTATCTTGGATATAAAAAAATATTAAAAAAAAATTCTGTGTGGGCTTATTGTGATTTGTAAATCTGAGAAGGGCTCATCCTCATTCTGGTGCTCTACAATAGGTATTACAGACCATTATATCACAGGGAACATCAATAGAGCTATGCGCCAGACAAGGGTCTAATATTTTTGAGTTAGCTACAGCCATGTTCAGTTGTGGGTCAAGAATGACCGGTTAGGATTGTCTGCAGACTAGTTTTCTGACCTGTGCATCTTTACTGAACAGTTAAGCTACTTTCAGACTGAGCTGTATTCAATATTAATTACTGTACGTAGTCCTCAATACAGACCATAAATGAAAACACCTCTCTTAATCTCTGCCTCTTATATCTAAAGGTAACAGACTTATCCTCTTTTAAATTGGTTTTATAAAGTGTACATGCTACACCATTCCTAATGAGAAATAAATACATTTTTAATTAAAATTTCCTCTTTTGCAATACCCACACTATATGTAAATAGCCAGCAGCATATTGAATACAGTGTTCCCTGACAGCAGTATCTGGCCAGTATAAACACCAATGTATTTTTTTACAAGCATCTGAAAAGTAGCTGTCTGGAAAATAATTCACTCAATCAATAATAATATTTCAATATTGAAGAAATTTCTGTGAAGCTCTGTTCCCTAAAGCAGCCTAGTTATAGTGCTGACAATTAGGGTTTACTTCCTATGAGAGCCCAGAGGATTTATTTAACTGGAAACAATGCAATTTACTTATGAAGTCTATAGTTGTCTCTGTACAAAGATTCTTCTGCAGAAACAGGATATTTAATGAAAATAGACATTAATCAATTAAAGTCAGAGCATACGTTACACAAAGCACTAAACCATGTCGAAATTGAAAAGCATTCAATATCCAAAGTCTTATCAAATCCATAAAATACACTGAATAGTGTCAACAATCAAACATAAAAAAATTAATCTTGTCAATATTTTCTTTAACCAATAATAATTCAGGTATCTTGACAGCAAGGTCAACATTACTTAGCATTTATGACATATTTAGATATTTAATTATATAAAAATATTTTATCAGAAAAGAGTAAACATTTTATGAAAATTTAAGAGCTACACAGGGAGACTGAAGTAATAGGCACATTTAAAATATGTAAACATCCAGTAACGACAAATCAAAACACAGTACCATTGAAATAACATTATCTTCTGTCACCCTAGCCAAGGAGACAAACTGCACTTACCCCTTTCTCTCAACACATGCACATGGAGTAATGTGTTGCACCCCTATGAACTTCTACACAAGAGCGAATAGGGATGAATGAAAGTCATTTGCAGTCATGGTATCTGTTCTAAACTTGTAAAACGTTTTTAAATTATAGACTGTCTTAGTATAGATTTAATACAGATTGATTTGTTTATTTATTTTAAAAACTCTAAGGAGCAGATTCAGTTGACCACGTTACTCTTGAGAGTAATGTGGCCTGCGCACCGTTACCGTTAATACTGTAATTTTAACCTGGGTTTCAGAAAATCAGAGTTGAAATTGCCATACTAAAGGTAATATTGCGCACTATTACCATAGTAACAGTAATAGTGCACGGGCCACGTTACTTTCGAGAGTAACACGGTCAATTCAATCTGCCCCTAAGTGTTCCGTTCACAGACATTTAATAAATTACCTGTAAACAACTATTCACTTTACGGTTACCCTGCATTTTGTGCGGTGTGCCCAGTAACAAACTTGAGATATACATACCATAACCAGCGAGGCAGTGACTATCGATTTAAAAATACTCCCAATCAAAGGAGATTAGGCTGTCAATGAAATCTGAATAAAATCTAGGTAAATGACTATGAAAAATGCAAATTTTTAAGATGAACAATTGAATTTATCTAACATTCTAACACTATTTTACTAATTGGTAGTTTATATTAATAATAATATTAATTTAATAACATATAATTATTTTTTTATAGTAAAAAATTCAATGAAGCTAGGATTGGCCAACCCCTGAAATACTGACAAAATATAACATAGGATTGGGAGTCATTTTTATATCTACAGTCACAATTACAACTGTCATAAAATGAGATACCAAAACGCGAGAAAAAGAGGCTCCAAGCCCTATAGTAGTTCTTGGCCTTTTGCCCCTCCATGAAAATTTTTGTTCCTATGCCCCTGCTTAGGGGAGTTTAAAACTAGGAGATTTAGTCAAAATCGACTTTAGGTCGAATAGTTTACATGATGATTTGCAATCTGCCTAATCCACTAAAGTCAGATTTCTATGTAAAGCTCCATTTTTTCAAATATTGAAAACAAATCAAAACGCACACATCTCACAATCACAGAAATCCTTAATTTCTGAATTGTGAAATGTAGAGCAGGGGAAGCTATTAAAAGTAGATTTAAAAAAAAACATAAAAATGTCTAAAATGAGTTTTAATCATTTCAGACAGTCGAGATTGCCTGACAACCCGGGGAAGGGGGGGGGGGGGGGGGGGAGTGAGATTTCCTGTTAATTTCAATTGACAATGCATTTCAATGATTACATAAAGTACATACACTAACATTTAGGGTGTGAATAAGTTTGCTTTGTTTTTGATACAAGTGTCAGATATGAGTGCATTTAACTGTAAATTCTGGTCCAGAGTGCACAATTGTGAGTGTAAAGCTAGGTACACACTACACAGTTTTCATCCAATAATCGGCTAAATCAGCCGCCATACAACCGCTCGTTCAAAAGTCGGGTCAGTGTGTGCAGTGACACGATGGTCGAAAGTCTGCCCAAATGGACGATTGTTGCCTCATTTGGTTTGTCGTACCGTTTAATATTTTTGTTCCAATCTCGTTTCCGTTGTGTAGTGTGTATAAAATTCCGACCGATCCATAACAGGGAGTACAAAATTACAGTCATTGCTCACGACAACATGGCTGTAAAAAGTCGCCAAAGGGACATTCGCTCTTCCCTTTATCGTCCTAAACAAGGCTAGTGTGCATGCAGTCCATGGACCGAGCGATCGGAACATCGATCGCATGAAAAATCGCTCAGCATAAAAAGTTGGTCGCAATTTCTGTAGTGTGTACCCAGCTTTAGTGCCATTGCACATTCATGGATTCAACATTCAACAGCTTCTAAATCATATTCCGATTTAACATAACCTAAGTGCTAGGTATAAAACTGTTCACTATTAGCTTCTGTATAAATCTTATTGCCCATGAATGTAATGCCAACTAGTATGCATTTTCCTTTCCACTTTTACAGTATTAAATGTAATATAGTCATTATTTAAATATCCGACTTGCATAATTGTTGAGGGATTGCAGATGCTTCTGATGAAAAGTAAAAGATAATATTGCCTGTTGTGCAACTAAATCCTATGTGCCCTTATGAACATCTTAGAGAAGCAATAATAACACAAAAGGGCATTTTCATACTTAATATAGTGCTATGGTACTTTCTGTAAATAGTCCTCTTTCTGCATTGTTTTTTTAAATTTTACAACATGCTGTACAATCTGTTTAGCTCTTTCTAAATAGGCTGTCCTTTAACCTAGGAATTTCCACAGAAACTGCAAGAAAGCAAAAAAAAATTGTAAATGTCTCAGATCAAAAGGAGTAAAAATAAAATAAAACAAAGCACTCTACACAGTGCCCTCACATGCATGTCACCTGGCAGAACCTCCTATGTAATGACAGCTGCGCAATTTAATCATTGTCTGACTTGTAGCAATGGAAGACATGCAATGCTGTAATTGCAGTCCTAGGGTATTTTTTTTTTCTCCCTGGGATTGTCTTAGAAATGTAAGAGAAATCGGCAGACATATTTGCCATCAGAACACACATAAATAATATAAGCTGTTACAGCACAGAGAAACTATCAGGTGGAAACAAGAAAAATGTATTAAAGGCCCAGCATGCTCCAATGATGGGACTTTAATACATTTTTCTCTTATTGATTCTCTACATGCTCTGTCACCTTGTCTAGTATAGCTACATATCTGGTGGGAAAGAAATGCTTCATGGTAAAGTCACTCATGGTACATATACTTTAATGCAAACCTTCATTCAGCATTTACAGCATTGTTATAATTTTCTGAAGAATTATTTAAAAAACATATCCAGTGATATGGGCTGTAGTTGTTTTCTTATTACCATAACTTTGTAATGCTTCCCATATTCTTATAATGTATAGTAAAGGATCAATTATCCACTATGCACATACAACTGACCATTCATGAAGGAGATTGCTACGATACTGTATCCATAGTAATTTTATCACAAATTACTCCATCTTACATTCTCTATCTTGATCTACCTAGGATATATACATTTAGATAAGAATATGCCTAAAGTATATATTTTTAAAAATTAAAAGCAACTTATTAATTTAAAAAATTGCAAATGTTCTGAAACACATGATGTGAGTTATGCGTACAGCGCTGCGGAATTAGTGGCGCCATACAAATAGCTGCTGATCACGATTATGTAACACATGCCACTTATAGCAATTAGCTTTGACTGAACTAGTGCCTGTTAGACAATGAAAACAAGTGTCTGAAAGGTACTCTTTCTTGTAAATAATCACCACCAATTAAATGTTAAAACCCAGCAGTAGTAATATCATAAAGTGTGATTCACTCAGGGGTAGAACAACACCACGGGGTAAATATATCAAGCTAAGAGTTTTCCGACGGGTTTGAAAAGTGAGAATGTTGCCAATAGTAGCCAATCAGATTCTAGCTATCTTTTGTAGAATGTACTACATAAATTATAGCTAGAATCTGATTGGTTTTTCAAACCCACTGGAAAACTCACAGCTTAATACATTTACCCCCAGGCCCCATAGCAAAATTTGGTTGGGGTGAAAGACAGGAAATCCTCCTTATGAGTTTGTGTAGTGAAGCCTCATTCAGACTCAGTTCTTGACTAAAAACAAGGCTTCTCTATGCATGTGCCAGACCCTTCGTATACTCAGATGGCCAGAAGAGGGTGGATTTGCATATCCTTACCTTTGGGCCCCATAGCTGCCATAATACTTTTATCAGCCGTAGTTCAACCTTTGGATTCACCAACAGCAATGACAACTCATAAGTATGATAATGATCCTCTAAAAAAATGAAAGGCTGCACAAAACTGATATAATAGCAAGTATATTTTATAGAGCAGGCCATAGATCATCAGACAACATGTGGTCTTTTTCCTGTAGTATTTCATTTGTGTATTTCACTGTATACAGCAATAACGTCACAAACACAGCTAATGGAAGAGCTGGCCTTTGCTACTGTGGAGCCCTGTGTGATATCAGTTTTGGGGCCCCACTATTCCACTGAAGAGTGCATAGCTATTGTCATAGGGGGGATGTTTATTCACAGAATTTTTTTTTAAATGTGTTGGAAAGTTGAAAGTAGCAAGCAACTACATTTAGTTCACTTCCTCTTACCTTTCATATTTATAAATCAGTGGCCATTAAAGCTTTAGAATCTAGAAGCCAGTCACCTAAATTTTAAAATCTGTTACAAAGAAATTAGGCATTGTGACAAAATGACATATATGTATATATATATATATATATATATATATATATACAGTGGGTCTTTCGTATTACCTTAATAATCCCATAGAACAGCTGGCTGGTTCTATTGGATTTGAGGTCCCTTTGCCATAGCAATAATGAGATTCCCCCTCCCAAAAGCCAGCCCTGGCTACGGGTGAAACTAGAGACATTCTGTTTACAAAAAATGTTGCAGAAAGTACTAAAACCCACATCTCTCAAGAATGATAGCTAATCAATTATTTCAGCAGCTAAGTGCACAGACTTTTCATAAAGATGTGCATTTATTTATAGTAATTTACAGTCTATTTCGTAATTATCTCTTCACAATTCACCCAATTTGGCTAAAGGCCGCAGCTACCTCGTTGGCAAAAATTAGTGACAGTGCAGAGTCGCAAATACATGGCAGTTTAATGAAAGATACAATCCCTATGTAACATTATGATACAGCAGTTAAAGACAGGATGGCAGTTTTATAAATTAAATGAAACCTTTAAAACATAAAGGCAGAGCACTGTTTATTAGGATGGTCATTTTAGAAAAGAAGATATTCCAGGATATGCCCACCTACAACTGAAATGGTTTGAGAAAATTGCTGAAGCATATAAAGTGTGTAATTCCACCTCATTACTACCTTATGCTTCTCTTGATGACATGGCAGGTCATATTCTTTTAAGCTGCTGCAATGATCTACATGTGGTTGTTGAATGTCTAAATGGGCAGAAGTTTTTTGGGCCACAGATAGCATCTCCTGTACAGACCTCTCAGTTTTTAAGAAATTTAGAATAAATAAGTTTTGTGTGCAAAACCTGCAGCAATCTCTATGAAACGAGGCAGAACAATGGCTAATTGGATGCTAAATTTTAGCAAATAAAATAGATGAAGATGGGCCTAACCTAGTGGGAGAAAGACCACAAACACAAAATTTTCAACCTTAGACAGTATGTGTCATGGAAAGAAAAGAGGCAGTAATCAGAGGTTATTAGAAGGACAACAGTGGTGTCAGTAGACATTTTATATAAGATGATAGATCAAGGTCATCATCATCATCAGCTATTTATATACCGCCACTAATTCCACAGCGCTGTACAGAGAACTCACTCATATGAGTCCTTGCTCCATTGGAGCTTACAGTCTAACTTCCCTAACATACACATACACATACACAGAGAAAGACTAGGATCAATTTTATAGCAGCCTATTAACCTACGAGTATTTTTTGAGAGAGTGGGAGGAAACCAGAGCACCCAGAGGAAACCTATGAAAACACGGGGAGATAATGCAAACTGTACACAGATAAGGCCATGGTTGGGAATTGAACTCATGACCCCAATGCTGTATGGCACAAGTACTAACCACTAAGCTACCGTGCTGCCATACTGTAATATAGAGCAAGATAAACCTTCCACCCACCCTTATGATTAAAAGGAGGTGTATACTTTACCAAGCACTTCAGTGCTGGTTGTTAAACTGGAGAATAGATAGGGATTTTAACAATTTACTAATGGGCATTTGGCTAACAGTGGTCATCTTCCTCATTATTGACAATTCTATCCCCCTCATAATCATCCTCATCACAGATGTCAAGATTCATGTAGTTGACATCTTCTTCTAGATCAATGTAATTGTCATTTTAGAAAAGAAGATACACCAAGTAGGTAACCGATAGTCAGCATGTGTGACACATTCGAGAGGGACAGCAGTGGCAGTAATGAGAGTACATTAGATGGACAGCAGCAGCATCAGTAGACATTTTGCACAATATGATAGATCAAGGCCATAATGTAAAATAGTACAATATGGAATTGTCCTTGGGCCCTCCCACCTGGGTGTGATACATATGTTTGACAGTTACATGGTCAACATTTATATGGTCAACACCATAATACAGATAGGGTTGGAAAGTAGACAATAATGATATCGCCAGTATTATTCGGGCAATATTTAAAATGTAGTCAATGTTATTTGGTTGACAATTGAAATGTAGACAGTATTATTAGGTGGACAATAATATCCCTAATCCTATTCCTAACCCTATCCCTAACCCTATCCCTAACCCTATCCCTAACCCTAGCCCAATCCTTAACCCTGTCAACCATGTGAATTACCAACCTATTAATATGTCGACTTTCTGATTGTTGACCAAATGAATGTCTAGTCATCATTTGCACAATGGTCTTCAGATTTAAACATCTGAGAACAGGAAGGAGAGCGATATATAGAAGATATTGATCCAAAACTCGCGAGATCAAACATTTTACCAGAATTTACATCTTGCCTCATTTTCAGATTTGAATATGGCGCAAGAAAATGAGTTATGACTCTCTTTGACTTGAGACCCCATAATTCGGATCTGTCGAATTTCTCTGAAACAAAACTGCTTACCTCTACTTTCTGATAGATCTTGGTGAAGAAAAGACTCTTCGTACAGCAAGAGCATGTGGAAAAACAATGAAGGCAGTTTTGAACTCACACTGACAATATTTTACTGGACATAAAGAAGTTACACTAGAACACTCAATCAAACGGTTAATAGATTGCAATGGTGTAGCAACAGGAGCTTTACATGGTACACTTGAGACCAGAACCCCGATAAAGAGGGAAACCATGCTGTGACCCCTTACGCACAACAATCTGCTTAAGTGAAACAGGTATAGCTGAGTTTCTGGAAGTATTTGGATTAATCAATATTCTTACACAGATGGCAACTTGGCTCCAGTCTCCTGTCTGGACCGCTGTCTGTTTGGAAAGCAGGCCAAGTAGATAGAGACCTGGGCAGTGGTCAAAGTGGAAATTTAGAAGTGCTGGTATGGACCTTTCACTTTGAAATGAACAACCTGGTGCCTGAGGGATGCCTAGGGCCCCTTCCCCCGAAGAGTTAGAGATTTTCATAGTGTGAAATTCATTTTAGATTTATTTTAAAACTCTATAGTATAATATAAAATATATTAAATGATGCAACGCTATCCACACTGTGTCCCCAACCTCTCCTGTGTCAAATTACCTTTCCTATGTGTCCCTCCACCTCTCCCTCCTGTCTCCTTTATGTACTTACATTTTCCCTAATATCGCCATATTACAGTAAAACTATCCAAAATATCTTCCTTATATCTTCCATGTTACCCTTTATCTTTCCCTTATCTTCATTTATCACACTGTTCCCTCGCCTCAATCATCACACTGTGCCCCCGCCTCCATCATCACACTGTGTCTGCTCCATCTCACCCTGTGCCCCTTTTATTAGATCACCCTGTGTCCCCTCCAGCAGTACACTGTTGCCCTCAGTTCTAAACTTACCTTTCTGTGACCTTCTTTCTTCTGTCTTCCTTTACTTTTCTTCTGGGCTCCCGGGGCCTCTCTATTCTTGGCTGCAGTCTCACTGACTGTCGGGTGTGACATCATCACATCCAGACAATTTAGCAGAGAACCGAGAGGAGCCAGGAGCAGATGGATGAAGCACAAGAGGGGAAGGCAGGGCGCTCCACCTTCTTGCCTGCTCACCACCGGCAATGTCATTGAAGAAGTGGAGTGGAGAAGTGGCAGTGTGTCATACTGGCACATACCGCCCCACTTCAAGCACTGGTCCTGGGGGTATATTTGCTAAACTGTGTGATTGAAAAAGTGGAGATGTTGCCTATACCAACCAATCAGATTCTAGCTGTCATTTTATGGAATGTACTAAATAAATGATAACTAGAGTCTGATTGGTTAATTCAGGCAACAGCTCCACTTTTTCAAACCCACAGTTTAGTAACTATACCCCCTGGTATTGTGAGGCCTCCTTAAATTTGACACCAAAGCCCAGATGATTCTAATTTTGCCACTAATAAAATAGTAATCACTAGATCCTGGAATTAAACACTGGGATAACTAATTAGTCTCAAATACAATGATTTAAGATGGCATATACAGAGATGACTATCAGATTATGGAGAAACCTAACAATATACAACCCTACAAAAGTAAGGGAATAATCATTTATTTTATACATATATCAGACGAAACTGATCCAAGCTTAATGCAGTGCTTTGGCTTTAAGCTTAATAAGGAAAACTAAGAGAAGGTATCACTTGGTAACTCCTGTAGTCTTTTGATTATAGTTTAGCAACTTTTTGCATATTGAGAGCCACATATTTTCTATGTTTTCAAATTTAATCTAAAATTAGTCATATGTTACCACTACACTGCTTTCAAAAAGGCATCATAACAATCTGTCTAATTTGTGCTAAGTGTTGAGACATGTGTCAGACATGTTGCAAATAAACTATGCTGTATCTGTTGATAGCAATTGTAACCGTGACATCTGTAGGAAGAAAGGTGTGACACTCCATTAAAAATCATACTGAGAAGCAAAACAGTATTAATTTTTATTTCAATAAAGTAATAAATATAAAACGTATATTTTATACTGCATAATATTTTAAAATGCTGCACTTGGATCATAAAAAGAAATATAAAGCTGTTTGTTTGTGTTGCCAGATGACCTAGTAGTAGATTTATGCTATAGGAGATGAATAATAACCACCTATAACTATGTGTTTAAATAAGTCGCACATACATATGAAATCGCCTTTGTTGCAGCATTTAGATAACCTAGTTCATTATTTAGCACCAGTTAGAGAGAAATGAATGGGCTGTAGCTGTGGCATTATGGGAAATCTGCACTGATGTCTGCTGCAAAACATCTCCCTCATCTGTACAGTAGTTTAAGAACATCACAGACAAAGCTAGCAGTCATACCAGCATACATAGTTACAGTGTGAAATGTATTTTTGTATAGTGATAAGAGAGATTTGATGGAGTTATAATTTTATGAAGTCATCACAATAATTATCATCAATGTGAGCAAGAAATCCATTCCGCCTAGCTCTGGCAACATCTATTTTTTAAAAGCTGGTTAAGGATGTAAAATAAAATATTAAAGGTCAAACCAAAATCTAAAATTCTAATATTTGCATCACATAAATGATAGATACTACAGCATTTTTCTTTAAGCTTATTCCAGTGTTCATCTTCAAATAACGTCTCCATTTGAAGGTGCCAACACACATTTCATTGGTGTTCCTGGCACTTCCCTCTTTTCTTAAGCAGCTTAATTTTCACCAGACAACTTCACATCAATTTCAATATAAAAGGAGAAAGACTCCTGATAAAGTTGTTAAACTTTGATATTAAGGCTGTCATAACTGTCACAGACTTTCAAATAAGGATATATTCTAGTGCACTGAAGGTTTTCGAATAGTTTATATGGCATACTAAATTATTGTGAATAATTATTTAGGGATGAAGAACTAAAACCACAGGTGAGAAAACTTTTCTTTCCTCTTACACGCTGCCTTATCTAAAAGAAAGACATTATAGAAGTTTTACATCCTGTAATTGAATAGTTACTAAAATAAAGCTTTAACAGACAGTTTACCTACAAAAGGCAGTAGAAAATGGATTATGCGATAATTGCTGAAACCACATATACATCCAGGTAAAGTATTTTGTACTGAACAGGAAAAGAAGTAGAATTAATGTATTATTTAACCTAAAGATGTGAACTAAAAAGTGTTATAACATTATGAACCTCATTTAGAGTCGGACGCAAAGTCCGTTTAAGAAGTGTAGGAGTGGAAGTGTGCCGCAGCTTGGAAGGGTATTAAGAGTGGCAAGCAACCCCAGTTGCATCCCACCCTTAATACCCTACCGAGCTTCGAGCAGTTCCTGCGCTAGCTAACGCTTGCGCCACCTAATTCCTGCCGCACAGCTTTAGCCCTGTTTTGACGTGTATTGCGTCTGCACCTCACTGTGACTAGGATGTATTTATATGGTCACGCCTTCACAATTCCGCGTTCCTCCCATTCTCTCATAGTGAGTCATAAGCTGTCGCAAGTGGTAATTGCTTCCAAGATGCAGGCGGATTTGGTGCTTTCTGCACATGCGTGATAGTGTTTTTTTGTTGGATGCGCCTAAGACGGGCTTTGCGTCCGACTCTAAATGAGGTCCTATATCTCCAATTGTTTTTCATTGGACTAACCAGATTTACTGGGCCTGATATAGTTGTTTGGGGCATTGCCAATTATGACTGTGGGCAGGACTGCATTGAACTGGTTCTAGGCTTAGGAAGACCTGTGCCATGGTGTAAAATATTTAGATTTTTGAACTTGCATGCTGTGAGATATGTTATTGTGATACTACATTAAAACTTGACTAATATAAGCAATATACTATATGTTTCAATTCTTTCTTCAGATATTATTGTTTGGTGGAGATGGAATGAGTGCTCAACCATATTCTTAAAAATATAATTTGACCACTACTGAAGAGCGTTTGATAGATATTATTCAAGACAAGATATATTTTTTATGAAATGTGTATAGAAAAAGAAAGTACAAAACAGTACATAAGAGAAGATTTTTCCATAGTTTCATAGTCAGCGAATATGCTATTAATTAATTATTTTAGTACAAAATAACAACTTTTACCATGTCAAGACATACCTGCATGCCGCTGTTGTCACAAGTAGCATTTAGTATTTCATGTAATGGCAAGTCCTGGCCCTAGGTGTAAAATAAATAAATAGATTAGTAAAATAAAAATCACCTGTATTTATAAAAAGCACCCAACTCTGTCAGTAGCTACTGAAAGAAAAATAATCCATAATGATGTTGTTATATCACAATACCTCTACATAGAAGTGGTTGAAAGTGAATAAAAATAAAATTAAAATGAAATAAGTAAAATAATATAATAAATCTATTTAAATTATAACGGAATATACATCACAAGGGCCATATACTATTACACATATGGTGCCCTCCAGAAATATTGATAAAACAAACATTTATTTATTTATTTTTCAATCTATATATTCCAGCAATATCGATTTGAGATGCAAATATTAGTAAGAGGTGAAAGCACACAAGGTTGCTTTTTATTTCTGGGTAATTCTGTGGTTATACAATATAACAGTTAAAATTAAAAACCCTATTTTTAGATGAGCATGAGAATTGGGACAAATTATTCTACAGTAACTATAACTTTACATTTTGTTAAAAACGCTTTACACGCAAGAAGGACATTAAGCAAGTGATCCATGGGCATCACCAAACTCTAGCTTATTCAGCTTAAAAGGCTATATGCAGCCTTTCCATTTACAGTTATTTCTTGCATTTAAAGGGTATGTTTCTTACTTCAGTCCAGTTTTAGAGAGTGGGATGCATACTTGCTTAAACTGAATCAGGATAATGACTTGGACAGTCTAAAACTATCCCCTTTATCCCTCCGATATGTAAAATGATTTTGCATTTCTAAGCATACAATCTGATCTGCATGTACTAAGATTGGTCTACAGATTGTTTTTTTATAGGATCAAATATTTTCTTCAGTAACTCACAAATTGATAGACATGTAACTGTGCAGGGATATGACAATATACAAGCTCCTATTGTCAATACCACCGCCTATACAAAATGTCATTGCAATGTTATATGATTGTTACTGGATCGTAACACACAGATGCCATACACAGTAAAGTCTTCTGCTTCTGTTTCATAAAATAAAAGTACTGGTAAAATAAAAAACAAATAAACTATTAATAAGCTTTAAAGACACTATAAAAATTGTTTGCCACATCACAATTACATTTCAACTGAGCGTTTGTAAATAAGCAACTTAAAATTGCTTTGTCAATATTTGAACAATTTACATATGTCTATGCTGACATTTTATCATTATATTGATATACAGTGAAAGGACAGTTTGTTTGTAACATAAAATGGAATTTTCAAGCAACAAAAACAAAATCATTGCTAAAAGTCACTTTGTGGTTTCATGCTCAATATTAAAAGCATTACAAGCCATAAACGGACAAAATATAACCAAAGTTTGAAGACAATGAAATATATTCTCTTCTGTCAATCATCTTGGACAAAGGATTACTTTGCCTAAAAATGTTCATACTGGGGCCAATGCAGAATTGGCCGCAAAATGGGTTTAAATCATTCTTTAACAAAAGCACTGACAAATAGACAATATGGCAAGAGTCTTGTATAAATAACAGCAGCAGCCATGATAATTTAGCATTTTATAAAAAAAAAAACCAAAAAACAGTTGTTGTTCACTGTTGATATTGGTGTATTGGTCTTTCCCCCTAAAATATTTTGTATTATAGCAACTTCCTCTGCTGGCCTTTGAATTGCTTTTAGTAAAGCAAAAGGATCAGTGAATCATAATTTAAAATTAATTTTAAATTACTTCTCTACAACATATTTCATTCATCATGTTGATTTAAAATGCATAGTAAAACAGTCAGACATTTCAAACCTTTTCCATGCAGGAGATTAAAAACAGATGAGAAGGGAAACAATTATTAATTTAGGGTGTTGAACACCTTTCATTAGTGTAGCAGGAATTTATACAAGAAGCTTAACAAATAGAAGAAGCTGTTTAAAGGAAAAGATCCTCACATTTAGGCAAGTATTGTCACCAAGTGAGTGATGTAAAACATGTGGAAGGACCATACAGTACATACACACATTCCCTATCGTCTGTGGGCCTGATTCATCAAGGCACGTATTGTGAGCGCATCCCGTGCTCCATATTGTATGCACATATATAGGCTTTGCGTACTCCCAAATTCATCAAGGCACGGATCTCAAAATATGTGTGCTTTTGAATTTAGGTGTAGGTCTGGTCTGCTCTACTACAAAAGATGCTGTAGGATTCATCCAAACCCTATCTGGATTATACATATTGCAAATAAACATACAGGAAAGTTAAAACAATTATTGAATTAATGTCACCGGATAATAATAAAGGCATTAATGAAAAAACAGTTATAAAAAAGTGTTTTATTTTTTTTTCCATGAAATACATTTATTGGAATGTTGTTAATAAATTTTACAGCTGCTCGTGATTGCAAAAACATGCTACAGCATGCATACGAGACTGTCATCACTACTGATCAAGACTTGGAACAGCCCTAAAACTGGTGCAAGAGATACAACATAAAAGTGAGTAACTTTGGCGTGTGTAGGGCTTGATTCGGAGGTGGTTGGGTGTGCTTGAGTTTGGCACGCCCTTTTTGTACACTGACTACAACAAGAACACCCCTTCCCCACCAGAGTCACTCTCTGAAATCGTAGGCTGTTGTAAGTGTCCTTTGCACTCGCAAGTGCATGGAACAGGAGTGCGTTCACGGACGGCTCTGTCAGTTATGGGCATGCGCAGAGTGATTTTGCGTACAATACGCTCAAAATTGACAGATATGTGCCTTGATGAATCAGGCCCTGTTTACAAAAGGGAATTTAGGCTGTAAGCTACAATGGGGAGGGGCTGATGTGAATTACAAATATTCTCTGTAAATGAAAAATAAATTTTATAGAATACATGTTGCTTAATAGTACAGTTTGCAAGAATTTTACAAATAGATGTGTTATCTTCTCATTTTATACTGAAGAATAGCTTTGCAAACTTTGCATCACATTTTAATCATTTAAAGAATTATTGTAACTCTTTTCAATCTAATTGGACCATTTAAAATGAAGCAGCAAAGTGAAAATCAAGTCCCACATCATCAGTAGTGTAATATGTTTTGCTGCTGTTGTGATTTTAGGCACAGTATAATATTTATTTTTTCACAGAGAAAATGTATTCTAAATTTTTTCTTACTCTATATTCAAGAACTCTGGGAAGTCTATATGTTTTATTTCATTTTATCTCCTGGTACTAATTTTTGTTTGCAAACTGTACAGTTGACTTACATGTATGCACATATAGCTGCATTTTAGTGGGAAAGACAATAATTAAAATGTATCAGATTGATTTTTAATTTGTACAAATCAGCCTGTCTACCCAATAAAGGCATTTCAGGGCACATAACCACTTTCCGGTCCATGGAATTGCCTCCTTTTAGAAGTTTATGGATCCACAAAAATGTGCCTAGTGCAAAAAATAAAAAATGACGCTTTAAAGTTAAGTCTATTGTCACTTTAGGTCTACCCCCCTTCCTTTACTTATTTTATGTTTTTCTACACAAATATTGTTCCATTTAGCCTCATTTATATCTTAAATTAATGTTGAGAGCTACACAGGGACTGTCTTTAGAGCAGGTGTCACTATTGAATGTTTAACTTGCATTAGTTGAAGTGCACCTAAAAATGCACATTTCTGTGTAAAGTGAAAAGGACATCCAAAAGACAGTATAAAAATATTCTGTCAATAGTCAAGTGCACGCTTGGCACTCTCCTGAAAAACAGGGAGCACCCCCATAAATGTGCTCTCTCTGACCCTTGAATCTAATTTTATTTATCCAATTCCACAAAATGAACTCATTTCTGCATGTGGTCATAACTAGATGCACTAGCACACACTCATCAAGGAAGGCCGAGCATTGCCCAATTCCTCCCATCAGAAGATGCCTAATTGCGAACCCTCCTAAATGCCACCACTATCAGTAATAAAAAGCATATGTGCTGAACAAAATCCAATGCATTTGTGCATTCACTGATGGGACTCTCACTTTTGCATTTCCATAAATGACCATTAATTAGTGCAAAAGAAACTTACAAAAAAAATAATCAGTTGACATTTATATATTTTAAAATGACAGCAATGGATACATGCATTTGTTTGTTGCCAATGAGAAACAAACAGAAATGCTAATAGAGCTGACAGCTTTAACGGTAGCTGGCTTTTACACAAAATGTACTTATAGAGAACCTGGATTTTATTTGTGCTGTACTTAATAGAAAAAAAAAAAACATAGTTCCTACGCGATCGATTTGGCTCTGTGTATTTTAGCAGAGCACTCTCTATTTTAACTGTGCTCTCTCATTGACTGGCTACCAGTAGGTACTATGCAGTAAACAAATACAAAAGTAATCATTGAACATTTATAATATGTTTTTTAAGGAATAAAATGTGTTTTTCTTCTAGGGTATTCTAATATGTAAGTAAAGCAGAATTACAAGACAATGCCACTTCTACACTGGATGGCACTGTTCTATTGCAATCTATGCATCATATTTATTTTTAAGTCAGAAACCCAAAACACTATGGTTCACTCTCTTCATTTTCATTAATAACTGCATCTATGCAGAGGGAAAAGCTTTATTTTAGAATATACTTTTTCTTTGTATATATTGAAAATTCATAGAGAGGAAGTTAATTAAAAAACTGCTGATATGCAAGGTACAGTATACTGTATTTTGTCTTATGATGCTTTGACCTCCCTCAATATTGTCTATGAATTCCCTTAGGGAACTTCCGCCCTACTGAACACTAGGCATAAGCTTAAATTGACCAGTGACATTTGTGATAATACAATGCATTTGTTCTAGATTATAATTCTCATACCTGTGCAGAGTAAGCACATTTTAACTCTTTGGTACCTGACACAAGCACATATAATGGGACTATTTTCCTTAAAGGGATGGAAACGCCTGACTTTGGCTATGCGTTCAGCAGCAGGAGAGTGTGCCTGGCCCACTTTGTATTCTGAGAGACCCTATTTGGAGACTAACTGTACACTTTGCTGCTGTAGAGTCCTATGGCTAAATGTGATAAATATTGCCATAGGGGTTTTCATCCCCTTAAAGTCTGGATTTATGTTAAACCACCAAAGCACAAATTACGAGTAATAAAGTTTAGATCACACAATGTGTTTAACCCAAGCTCAACATCTCTGCTTTACATTGTGCACAGATGACTGGTTAATGTATTCTAGATCTGAATAATAGTGACATTACCAATGACACATACATACATGATTACACTTGTGTATAGGTAAACTTGCTTGTAAGCTATAAATAATCTCTTTAATTGAAACAGCTACATTTTGAAGAAAGACATTAGTCATTAGCAAAACAATGGCTTTACTTGGTGTATTTCAGCAATGTCATTGTAAGTTTAATTCACAACTTGTTATGTAGTGTAATGGGAAATTTGTCTGCGTGATATCCTTGTAACAAATACAGCTTGTCAGGGGTTTTCACCTGCACACTGTAGGTAGATTGTTCAAACAATAAGTAACACAAAACTAGGACAAAACTCATTAGAAGCTAATTTCTTCTTACTATAGGACAAAGTGCTGGAGATAATGAGAAAAAAAGAGATAAAGAGAAATGATAGCACTGGAACTCTAGAGAATATTAACAAGGGGATTAGCATGCAATGACAGAATGAAAACAAGTTTTCATCTTACATATGAAGGTCGTTCTGTCTGGAAAGTTATTTGTGGATGATACCTTCATGAGTGCAAATAAAAAATATAGTATCTGTACATATTTTACTCTTTATCTGTTCATTTGTATGTCTATTGATATGTTATTATCTTTATATCTATCTGTAGCTATACGTTGGAACAACTCTTGATATACATATATATAGCCACAGGCTGAAGGATTGGAGAATTACTACATGTTGGCCAAGCCCACGAGTGGTTATATATATCGCATGGATTGTAGTCTCGGCACAAATATATTTTTGTGTTGGAACTTTCAGGGCAGGTGCAAGTGCCAACTGATAGTGATGACTGACATGGCAAGGAAGATATAAACACATTTTATGTACAATATGCATTAAAAGCATCCTGATTTATGTGTTTAATGTAAAATGAAAGATTAAAACACATTTGTTTTATATCCAAATTTTTATTAGTAACTACAATGTTAACAATTGTACATTTATTTTATAATGTACATTTTTCATGTGTTTTGATGTGACTGTTTAGTGAACAGTTGTGAGTGTACTGCAACTGGTTGTGTGTATCTACATAGAGCAAGTAACATTTAGGCAGAGCGTACTTACACCCAGATTCAAATTGAAATGTATCTCAAGATATATATATATATATATGGTCGGAACTATGCACAAAATCTGTGCTCTTTCATAAAACTAATTTTGCATGCAAGTTGCATGCGAACATGATTCAGGTCCAGAAGGTATAAGTGAGGGCTAAAAAACTATTTAAACACATCAAAAGCACTTCAAACATAATAATAATGTCAAACTTTTATAGTATCCCAAAGTGCTTTATTATTATTATTATTATCATCTTTTATTTATCAGGAGCGCAAAAGGTCCGCAGCACCCTACATGACACATTGCACAATTTTATTATATTTATGTTTAGAAAACAGAAAAAAACACAGTTTACTATATGTTAATTTTATCTAGTAAAATTTCAGTGAAATGACATAACTTTTACAAACAAGTGGTTTGACAGATGGTATTTATGAGTTCTTGAATGCTTTTTATTTTGCTCACTCTTGCACACCATTTAACTCCTACTCCTTTGTGTGCCAAGCCACCCTTAGCATTATTATTACTAACAACGTGTTATATCATTTTATTTTTGCTTTGGTGTTTTGAACCAATTTGATTTACAGGATTATTTTTACTATCTTTATAACAAGTAACAACTATAGGAAATATAAATAGTTGAATAATTTAAACAACCCAACATATTCTTTAAAATAGTAAAGGAAGTGGATATATGCCCAGCATTTCTTTTGAAACACATCAGATACACACATACACCCACATTGTGGGCCTGAGACATTAAGGAGAGCAAAGCATAAAATATGAGTAACTTTGCACCTTGTCAAAACCATGTTGCATTGGAGGGGAGGTAAATTTAAAATGTGGGGACAGATTTCTAGTTGTGGTAGGGCATGTCCTAGATCAACTTTAAATTTCAGTATAAAAATAAAGCTATCAAGTATTTCTGTGCTTCATGAAAAAAACAATTAGTATTTAACTTATGTGCAAAATAAAAAACTTGCACCCCTTGCATTGTAACATGTTTTTTCTCTGAGAACATTTACTCCTTTTTGTGCTTTGCTTTCCTTAATGACTCAGGCCATGTGTGTATAAATAATTACCTTACAGCTATCTTGAAAGTTACTTTACAGCAATGCAATCCAAAAGTTCATATTTAAATCAAGCTAAAAACTGAATCATCCACTTATGGTGAAATATACTGCTAAGTAGTCATGTTGAAGTAACAGAATCCTTCTCAAATGAAGATCATAATGGGGATTGGTGACATTGAAAGGCCTCAGGCTTTGTCAAGTACTCTAAGGAGATGTAGAGACTGCAGTAAAGAAATGTAGAGGGCAAATAAATGTACACGAGTTTGAAAGCTCAAAGACAAATTGTTATTAAGACATTATTAGAGTTGAGCAAATTCCATGTGTTTGTTTAAAAAAAAAATACTCTAGTCACCAGGCCACTAACTCTAATTAAAAAAAACAAGCAAAGAAATAAATAAAAAATGACATTTGCTTGAAGAATGTAGTTGGTTTAAAATGAATGGAATGTAAAAATTTGACATCTTCCTATCTAATCACATTTTCTTTCAATTATGATCAGCATTAAAGACTCTGATTATATGGTAATTGGGATTGATATTTGTTTTTGGGCCCACATACTCTGTGATTTCTGGTTAATTAGCTGTAAAGTCACCTGAATTTGAATTTTTAATAGTAGCATGGCCAACTTTAAATGCAGTATAAAGAGATGAGCATGGGCAAGAGTCATTAAGGAGAGTAAGCCAAAAAAGAGGAGTAAATGTTCCCCTCGGGACATGCCATGTTACAATGCAAGGGGTGCAAATTAGCTTACAATTTTGCACATAAGTTAAATACTGACTGTTTTTTTCATGTAGCACACAGATACTTGATAGCTTTATTTTTACACTGAAATGTAAAGCTGATCTAGGACATGTCCTACCCCATATATAAATCTGTCCCCACATTTTTCATTTACCTCCCCCTCCAATGCAACATGGTTTTGCCCAGGTGCAGAGTTACTCCTTTTCTATGCTTTGCTCTCTTTCATGACTCGGGCTCATGGTTTTTTTTTACTTCTATTGTAAGAGAATTCGAATTCACACATTTTTATCCCTGCATCAAACTAAAAAAAAAGGAATTTGCAGGTAAAAAGTAGATTTAATCATTTTTTGTATCATGACATCATATTGTTAGTATTATTTCATTTTAGCGCACTTTTATGGTGTAGTACAGAATTACACAGTCAATTTGTTCCTTTGTAAATAGGCTAATTTTACATTAAATAACCTAATCTGTGCAGAGATTGAAAACGTTGATGGGTTAATTATATTAATTCTACATAGACAGTGACATATTGACAGGTTGTTTACAGTAGTTTGTTAAAGTAAAACTGAATAGACCAGAACACATAATGAAAGTATTGCATCATCAACAGCTAATAATTTAAAATATATATATTTTTTAAATATTTAGGCTTGAATACACAGTGATTCAAATGAGCTGTATTCAAGCTACAATATTATAAAGTGTATTGTGCTTTAAAGTGCTACCATTCTACTTATCAGATAATACAAACAGTTGGATTATGGCATAGTTTGGCTTATCCCTTATTTTTCTTCTTCAAAGTAACCTAAGGCCACAATAGTTGGATCATTATTGTATTACAAAGTCATTGAAGGATTTTTGAACAATAACTCTTATATAACAGGATTGCAAACTCCTGAAGGCTTTATTTGCTTCACTAGATTTAATTAAACATCTGCTGTTAATTTTTGTGTAGGTAATAATTGTATACATAATCATTAGAGACTAGCAGATGAAAGAATAATAAACAGCAAAACTATGTTCAGCAAAGTATTAGTAATTCATTATAAATTATTACTCATTAAAATAATAAAAAACAGAAATACAATTAAATCAGTAAACAGCACAGTTTAAATGGTGGATGGTAAAACTTTATACAATGCATATAAACTCTAAAACGTTTAAGTTAAAACAATAAGAAAATAATACACTGAATAACGTTTACAGAAATAATTGAACTAGGGATATAATTCTGAGTTTAACAATGTAGAATACCTCAACACTCAAATGAAACTATAGTAATCAGATTAACTTGCCTTTTTTGTGGCACTCTTTATAAAAATTGGACATGTCATTTCCATATGAGCTGTATGCAAACGTTTGGGTGCCCTTGGTCATATGGCATGTTTCGTTGAATCTCTGAGTGAAAAGATGTGCAAATGTTTGGGCACTCCTCATTAATACATTGTTTAAAGCTTCTAAATGCAATTGATTCATTAGACCTTAAATGAATCCAGGTAAAGACAGTTATGGGAAACTGTATAAGTATATACAAGATCTGAAACCTTGTGATAGAACTGTTCATAAAATAGCCAGATATGCAAAGTAGAACCCACATTTTATTTTTGTCCACCACCAAATAAAATGGTGAAGCATTTGTAGAAAAGAACACCATGGCAACCATTAAGCAAAGGGTGGATCTGTTTTGGTTTGGGGTTATATGGCAGCCAGTGGCACATGAATATTGTAAGAATAGAAGGAAGAATGGAGTTGTAGTGAACCTAGTGGAATTGCAGTTTTAAGGATTAACCAATAACATAATTGTGGGGAATAAGGCCTAATAATAACTGCAGTTTAAATATAATACAAAGAATGAATGCATTGATAAAATGAGCTACTAAGGTGTAAAATGTAAAGTCAGAGGGTCTGGTGTGTGTTTACCTGGTCGCCCTGCCCACCTCTATATTAAAAGATAACAGCACCACTTTCATGGAGAACAGTTTCAAAGGCTCCTGGGGTGAGCAATATCCTGACATAGGAGAGTTTTTTTTGACACAGAGAGAATCTAAGGAGCCGTTCACAGCTTGTGGCCTTACACAAGCATGAGAGCTTGCTGAATCTTTTATAGACAAATATAATTAAATTTTCAAAATGCTATATTAAATCAATAAAAGTAGTGATCAACCACTTATTCCTCAATAGCATGATGAAGGGCAGCCCATATGTCAATTAAGCATTCTGTCACACAGAGAAGTTGAGGAAATGAGTATAAGGTGAGTTAATACACTGGAGTTAGGCCTGTTTGGAAATTAAATGTGTGGGAGATTATGACGGGTTTATTGACGGGGGAGTTATGTCTCTGGGATATATCTGAGAAAAGTTAAGAAAGGTCAAAACTTAAGAATAGTTTTGAACAAACTCTAGGTGACACCCAAGGGACTTTTTGCTCCCACATTAGCATTTAACACTGCCCCTGTTAATTCCGTCCCATTTTATTTTACTTAAAAACCTGTTTTAAGCAAAGGGGACGGGACAAATTGTCAGTCTTTGGGGAAATCAATCATCGATGACAAGCTGTCCATCTTCCAAGCCAATTTCCCTTGGTGCAGAATATACCACTTGTCTGTAAAATATACTCTGAATTTAAACCCTTTATTTTAATTCTGTTTTGCTTGTGTATGTCAATTGTTTATTAATTGTTTTTATAACCTGTAAGCATTGAACGTTTTGAATATGAAATCTAAAATTTAATTAGTAATGTCCTTATTACTCTAAACAAATTCACAGCCTTTTATGAAGAAGTTTGCTTGACCACGCTAACCCTTAAAATGCTGAGGTGTGAATTGTGAATACATTTGTATACCAAGTCTAGTGTGTGCCTGCATGTACATCTGTGTCATAGAGCCTTGAGGGGTTAAGTGTTAACCCTTTGATTGCTGGTGTGTGCCTTGCTAACCTGTGAGTAACAAGGAGTGTTCATTGTGTGCAAGCGGGAGACAGTATATTGGGCTCCTATTGCCCTTATTCAATTGGTGGTGGCAAAACCGAAGTGGGTGTGATTGTGTGAGCACTGCTTGGGGTCAATTCGGCAAATCTGTAACTTGTGCGATAGGTGAGAGTAAAAATGAGTGCTGGAATTGTGTGTAACCCCATACAGTACACACTTCCAAGTCACGAGCGCACAGAGTGCGGCTTGTGACTGGTAAAGGTAGTTAGGAGAGATTTCCTATGAAATAGAGGTGATATATTGTTTGATGTATTGACTGTGTGAATATAAGATAATATATTAAATCAGGGAGTAGGTAGAGGTGGCTATTCCTGACAGGATTCATAGTAAATATAAAGAAAAACATGTCCTAGAGTCAGCAAGTAATTGAAGATTAAAAGAGACTGGGTATTTACAAGGCTAAAAATCCAAAACATATCTTACCATAAAGTACTTACAGGAAGTAAATATGAACATTTCTTCAATATTATTAAATCTGTAGGGAGTTATACAACATGCAGTACAGGCAAAACAACCAGAGAAAATGTCTGAGCAGCAAAAGTTCTGCAAGGAATAGTGGGAAAAATTTCCTAAAGCAAGAATAGATAGACTTTTAGCTGCCTACAAGAAACATTTTGAAGCAATGACTTATGTCAAAGGAGAATGGACATAAATCAGAATTTATGTTCCTTGATGAATCAGGCATATGTAAATTAGTACACTAAAGAAGTTGTGTTAATATCTTTTCATTTAATGAGTCAGTGAAACATGTAAATTGACCAGATTTGCCCAAACTGTTTATTTTGGGCACTAACTAAAGTTTATTTGAAAAATCAAAAACATATATGTCTACATAACAATATGATCGAAGACGAAAAGCTATTATCACAAGGAATATTTATATTTACATTTCATATTCTTCAATTGATAACAAAATGATAAGTAAATTGTTACTATTAGATTGTTTGTTGCTTTATGGTAAAAAGGTGGAATTTATACTTGATTTCAGCTCTAAGGAATATATTACAACATTACAAAAGTAAAAGTTCTAGTAATAATGTTTAAAAAAATCTTAACTTTGCAAAGCTGATATATTTCATTTTCCTAAACCTATACTCTTTCATTTGTTTTAGAAATTGCTTAAATAAATACCTTTATATTTTAATAGACATTCAAAATGTATTTGTCGACTGTACATAATTAACGTTATGCATATCATCTGCCTGAAAGGAGCATTTCCAATGCCTGTATATCTATTAATATATTTACATGTACTTCATATTTACTGGTGGAATAAAAAGACACAACGTAAGCAGAAGAGAGACTGGTCATGAGTACACTTTTAGAATTGATGAGCTTTAATAAAAGATAAGTAAAGTAATGGAATATAATCCAAATACTGAAATAGAACAATGTAACTCACTGGTAGTACATGGAAAGTTACTAATTACTTAATTTTGCAAGTTAACATCATTAGAGTAAGTCATCAGCCAGACAATGGTGTATTTGTGTTTTACTCAGGAAAAAACATCTACACAAATTGCACAAATCAATTTTTGTAAATTAAAATATAGCTCTTGTAGAAATAGATCAAATTAAACAAAAGGTCATTAGATGATAACCTCTAGTAATACTCATTTTTCAACACTTCAGGTTAACATAGGTTAGACACACTATTGCATATATAAGCCTGTGTATTAATAGATTTCTGTACGTAGAACAATAATCAATAATCAATGTATTTATACTTTATTAGATATGTGCAGCATAATAACTCTTGCATCCTTCAGAGAAATATATCATTGGTTAAGACAGTGGATCCCAAACTGTGCGCCTAGGCTCCCTGGGGTGCCTCACTGATCTCACAGTGGTGCCTCGGCCAGGGCCAGTGGAAAGCAAGGCAGGGGACTACTTGGTAATTATTTTGGCTTAGGGGTGCCTTGAAAAAATTATGGAAACCCTAAGGGTGCCTTGAACGGAAAAAGTTTGGGATCCACTGGTTTAGGAGATTGGTGCTTTTTTACCTTGCAGTAGTATAAAGTCAGATAATGATTGTCTGGATACTTGCCAAAGAAAACAGATGTCTCTAATGAAGGCAGGATCAATTACTTAAATACACTTTACTTTCTTAATATAACTGTCTGAACTGACTGAACAATGTATTTTACCTTCAATTTTCCTATATGAATTTGTAAAGGGACAGTAAATGAAAATGAAATGTTTGTTATCATATTTATCTTGGTAAAAGCCCTACCCCTGTATAACCAGCTGTGCAGAATTCTATTGATTACCCCTGAATCGAAAATATAAATTCCTCACAAATAGACTGTTTAGAAAGCATATGTTATTTCATACACCTTGCTGCTGAGTAAAGCATCTGTTCCAATTGCTACTAGTTACACTGTAGACTAAGTGTGCTCTTTTCCTGTGTCTGCTGTGTTCAGTTATCTATGCCTGCTGAACTTGGGGGATCAATGATATTAATGAGATGTGAGTGCCTGACCAGTCTTTAATATGATGCATATCTACAACCACGGAATAAAATATTGATGCTGTAGTGCATTAGAGCTCATCCACTACTCCCTTTCTGTTTGCCATTCTGGTTCCTCAAGTCCAGCTCACTACAGTGGTATCAATGCTGAACTTCTTCCAGCTTGTCCACTTCATTGCCAGTTATTACCAATTTGATTGTGAGTGTATCTTCCTACAAGCAATGGCGTTGAGTTTCGTAGCAGCTAGTGCATTTCATGATAAGTAATTTTTTATACAGGTGAAGGATATATTCTAGTACAAGTAATGGTGCTATACCTTCTGGAACCCTTTCAGCTTCCATCTGTACTGGGACTTACACTCAGTGGCCACTTTATTAGGTGCACATTTCTAGTACTGTGTATGACCCCCTTTTCCCCCAGAGCAACCTGAATTCTTCATAGTAGGGATTTAACAAGGTGCTAGAAACATTTCTTAGAGATTACAGCCCTGTTCACATGATAGCATTATGCAGATACTGCATATATTGTCAGCTGCACATTCATGCTGTGAATCTCCTGTTCTACCACATCCCAAATGTGCTCTATTGGTAATATTAGGTGTTTGTGGAGGCCATTAAAGCACACTGAAATCACTGTAATGTTTGGAGAACCAGCTTGAGGTGAAGTGGCTTTGTATTATGGCACATTATCCTGCTGGAAGTAGCCATTAGAAGATTGGTAGACTGTAGCTAGAAAAGGATGCACAGGGTCAGCAACAATACTCAGGTTAGCTGTTGCATTTAAAGATGATTAATTGGTATTAAGTGGCCTAATGTGTGCTAATATAACATCCTCCACACCATTACACCACCATCAGGGACTCTAAGAGGCTGACGAATAGACATAAAGACATTGCATGGATGGCTATCCAGGGGAGTCTGCCTCTTAGGGCATTCATGCACTCCCGGAACCTGTGCAGATATGTTCACTACCTCTTTTGCATCACCAGAAGAGAAACAGCACAGCATATTTTTTGGAACTACCCCACTGCACAAGCACTGCTGGATGCCTTGGAACACAAACTTAAGGACACTGTGCCAAGGACTTGCCTTTCATACCATTTGGTATTTTATGGATTATTTCCTGGGACCCACACCATTGGGGCAATCGAGGAGGCCTGGCGCCTTATGAACTGTTTTAAGAGCGCTATGTGACTTGCCAGGAATTGCCTCATTTTGAAGCTGGAGTAGATGATCATCCAGGACTGTTGCAGGCTGATCCACAGCCTGCCAAGAGACTATAACAACCTTGACAGTCCTGAGGAAGTGGAAGATGACTGATTGTTTTCTCCCACTTCTCCTTCTCCCCATATGTGTTTTTTTTTATTAAAACCTTGGGTTGGTGCTTCCCCTCCCTTACCCCCTCCAACCCATTCCCCCATCACTGTTTGATGTGTTATTGAATGTCATGCCTTATTTATGCACCCTTCCCTTATTTGTGTCTGTCCTCAATAAAGCTTCGGGCCTGTGACCTCCACACCCTCTCCTTCTCACCTAACACCCCCTCACATCCATTGCTTTCTTTAAATGTTATATTATTTAAGTTTGTATGGTTAGTACAGTACTTGATGCATTGTGTAGGATGTTATATATTGTACTTTATGCTTTGTATTGTACTAAAATGTATGAATGATTATGTTTCACTGTGTACTGTGTACACTTGAATGTAATGAATCATTCCCACAATCAAGGCGTCTCTCGTGCTGTCCCCCTTCTGTAGAACAATCACCCCTGTTCTACCAGGCTTTTACCTAGACTGCAATCTTTAAATGCTCCCTCAAAACCCATCTGTTAAGGTTAGCCTACCCTTCCTCCACCTAACCCTGCCCTCCTCCAACCCTCTTCTTGATCGTTCTATACTAACCTTTCTATATGTCACCCCCTCCTACTTACTTCTGTGCTTCTTTCTCCTCAGTGTTCTAGTCCTTCACCCCATCTTGCAAGTCTGTGTCTCCTGTCAGTCTCCCCCTCACCTTTAGACTGTAAGTTCCCTTGCGCAGTGCCCTTTTTCCTCATGTCTTCCTGCTCCTGTTCACCTTTTCCTTTGGCCCCCACCTCTTCTCCTCTTTTCTCCATTTCGTCACTTGACCCCTGCCCAATCTTTCCTCTTCTCCAGTGCCTCCTCTTCTCCAACTCGGCCCTGATCCTGTAAGTGGTGCCCACTCTACTGTGCACAGGGCACAGATGCAACCCCTTATTCACTCCCTACCACCCTCCTATTACCCTGTACTGTTATCCCAAGCTCTATACATGGAGCTGTGGACCCCTTGCGGCGCCTCATAAATAAAAGATAATAATAAACAAGGTGGGTCTGCACAGTAGTATGGTAGCATAGCTGAGAAGCTCAGACAACTAAAGGTACCAAGACTGTTGCCCAGGTATCTGTCAAAAAGTGGTGTATATAAAATCTTGATTGACATTGGTCTCATGACTCTGCTTAGAACTGGGTGCGCACAGGTGCCAAGGTGAGCCAGAGTGGCATATTATGAGACAGCAAAAATGTTAGTTACAATTTCTGTACTGAAGAGGTACCAGAAATGTTTCAAACTTTCATGCATAGCAATGTCAGCAGCATTGAACATAAGAACCCTGTTGACTACATTATACTGTCAGGCCAATGGAGGATAGTTGTTAGCTGTAAATTAAGCAATAAGGTGGGAAGGAGAGGCATGACTGTACATTAATCTTGTATATATAGTATATTAGACAAAAATATTAAAAATATATTTTTTTTATATATTTTTTTAATTTAAAGTGAAAACATGTGTCAGGTTTAATATAATTGTCGGCATAGAACACCTTCATAAAATATAAAATGCATAACTGCCTCTGCATATTCAGAAACAGTGCGTATACATAATAAGTATGTACTGTTATGGACTTTGATCTGCATGTTGCATGTCAATATCACATATACAGGTCATAAAATTATGAAAACAATGCATATAATTCAAAACTATATTTATATTATTAGTGATCAGGCTGCCAGCATATGTCTAAATAAATGTAATTGAAATTGTATTTTACCTGATAGTTGAGCTGCCCGGGATTGGAAGTTCCTAAATGTGTGACAACTGGCATTTCTCATAAAATTTGATGGGCACTGTCACTCTAAAAGTCCAGTGAATGTAACTGATGTGTGCAGGAAACAGCTCCCAATACTACATAATTCATTGTGATTTTTGTGCTTGGGATATGCAGCGAAGCAACTCTGCACTGATAAATACTGATGAGCTAATGGTGAAAAGGCAGGGTTTAGAGAGTATGTTACTTTATAATAAGTAACTTACTTAGTAATTATTGTACTATTAGATAGCAATTACTTTACTATGGAGCTAAAAGTATGTATCGTACAAATTCACTCACTTTAACTCTTTCTTCTCGCACAGTATATACATGTTCCCATTGACTGAGAGGCAGAGATTCGTGCTCGGCTGCTCTGATTGTGTTTTAAACAAAATCAAAATAGCCGGTTAGTATCTTCTGCCTGGTCTCTGTCGACAAGGCCTAGTAAATATTGTGCCATATGTGCTAGAACAGGAGGCGGGGCACTAAATTGCCACCCCCCCGCCTTGCACTTACATATTTTAAAGCAATTTAAAAAGAATATTTAATCATTCACATCAATCACAATCACCCCAGTGGAAATTTTCATCTATATTCCTTACCACATGGACTCATACACACACACAAGTTAATTTTGTCAGAAACCAATTGACATAACAGCATATTTTTGGAGTGTGGGAGGAAAATGGAGCACCAGGAGGGAACCCATGCAAACAGGCAATGTAAACACTGTGCCAGCATGATGCCCTTTATACTTCTCTGCACATTACTTTTGCCCCCAGATATTTTTCTGAACATTACCTTTGACATCTCCCAGTGATACCTACCCTGTTTCTCAGCATTGAAGTAATGCCCTGTACACTGATTCCTCAGTACTAATGCCCTTGCTCACCAAATGTAAGAAATAGCATTCTCTTGTAGAACTGTGAGTAAATGCTGTATAGTCTCATTGAATCAACAGGCTACATATAATATTTACAGTGAGAAATTGGGAGAGGAACCATGATTCTACAATCAGTAGCCCCATGGTAATACATTTTATCACAATAATTTATATTACATAACTTGCTTCATGCTGATACACTCTTGGAATTTGTGAAAATTTTGATGGGGGATGGGAAGGACTGAACTGAAGCTTTAGCTGTCATTTCCAGAATTATTTTAATTATTTTCCTCATCATTCATATCATTAATATAATAGAAGAAGATGCTGGATCCAAAAGAAGTTGGCAATTGCCATTACACAATATGTTTATGGTTATGTTACTTTCTAGCCCTGAATGCTACCAGCTAGATATATTTATACTACTATCCCCAGAGTCAAAATTAGAAACCTATGCTTCCCATAGAAATATGTTAAAGGGGGGGACACAAACATTCTAGAAACACCATCCCCTCCCCCCAGTTATCTCGCTGGGCTTTTGGTCTTGTGGGTTTTTCATTCATCCTCCTCTGCGCTACACTTCCTGCTCAAAATGAAAGGGATGAGACAAGTTTGGTTCCCCTCTGAGAAAAAATTAGATTTTGAATGCTCAGCTTGCAGTCTCATGCTTGACATTCTGGGCAATCAAATCTCTTTTGGGGTTGCATCAACTTCCCCTGTTACCCAGATTGTTACACCCACATCTATCCCTCTTTTTCACTTAGCAATACAGTCATGCTACCTTGTGAATGGATAGGTTGCATTCACAAAAAGGCTACTCCCACTTTGTACAGGTGACTGATACACTTTTTGTAGATATTGCAGAAACACAAGGGACTGTAATTATTGTTACACATTAAATAGAGGATGGAAAATGTGCTCTAGATATAAGAAGAAAAATTGAGCTTTCAGATCCAAAATATTTCAGTAGAGACAATAGATTGCAAGTAGACTCAAACTGTTGCTCATTAAATAGATGACCATCATGTATAATTAATCCAGATTAAAAAAAAATGTGTGCTGTGAGTCCTTGTTCAATTTCCATGTAGTGCATGAGAGAATATTTTCTTACCATCCTTCTCAAAACATGTGGGTTTTTCTACATGAGGACTAAGAGCAAAGCTTTATGGTGAACATCTCGGGCTTTTGCCTTGTTATACTGTCAGATGAGGTGTATAGATTGATTTTTTTAATAGTTTCCACAATATTATTAATAGCTGCAACTAACTGCTGTGTGCACATAATTTGCCATTGTGATAAGTACTGCATAGTAGCTGCTAACATTTCAAGCATTACATTTTTCTAGGTCTTGCTCTGCATGAGATGTCGCAGAATAAATATGAATTTAGCTATTATTGTGGATGACAGACAATCCTATTTTTATTAAGATTTGCTGATGAAACAGTCAGCTCATCACAAAACATCAGTGTTGTTCTCTCACAGATGACTTCTGTATTAGAGGTGGTTGATGTGTGACAGGACTTTGTACTGGGCGGTCTTGTGGCAGGAGATGAGCTGGCAGGTCAAGATAAAATATTGTCAAGGAAAGTATGCAGTTGAACTCTGTAATTTGTGGGGATGATGTTGCTGTAACATATTCTTCCCACTGTTTTAGTTCATGCTGTGTGTGAGATTTTGAATAGCTAAATCATTTATATCTTTATTCTCTCTCTAAAGTCAAACTACTTACAGCAGGCAGTTTGTATCCATTAAAAAGAAATACATTGTTTTTATACATAATTTCCTATAGTCCCTGATTTGGAACGGTGAAATTGCTTCAGAAGAATGGGGCATTACTTTGCAAATTATGGGACAGGGCTTATCTGTAGAAAAAAACAACAGCTGTTTTTTTAGGACTATACATTGAGTACAAATCATCCATGCAACACTAACCATACAATTATTCATACTCAAATGTTCCATTTGCCAAAGTATTAACAATAATCCAAAAACACGTAAGTGAAGATACTCCCATCACTTGATCCTAAGATCAGCTGCACATATTTCAATTTATTTCTATATCATTATAAGCATTGATACTCGTGGATCCCTATCAGTGTGAATGAGCTGTGCAAAAATATAAGATATTTTATTTCTTCATCATTAGCAACATTTGACTAGAGTCAGTACTATTACCTTTGATGATGGTGCCTGTATAGCATTGAAAGCACTCAAATGATTTTAATGAAGAAGACATTTTAAAAAAATATTTATAACATTCTGAGTTGTCTGTTTATATCTTTAAATGGTGCGTCATGTAATTTACACTTACAAAAGTTCACTAGAACTAATGTATGTATATCATCATCATCATTTATTTTATATAGCGCCAACATATTCCGTAGCGCTTATGTATATGCAAACTGTTGAAAATAATAATAACAGCAACAATAACAACAACAGCGAAACATGTGGAACAATTAAAACCAGGATAGTAGAGGAAACTGGAAAACATTAATTAAGTAATATTTGAACATTTCTTGGGGACATAGAAACATAGAATTTGACTGCAGGTAAGAACCACTTGGCCCATCTAATCTGCCCATTGTTTTATTAACCTATGGTAACCTTAAACCTTGTTTGATCCTTTATTCTTTATTAGGATATTCTTATGTCTATCCCTAGCATGTTTAAACTTCTCTACTGTATTAGCCTCTACCACCTCTGATGGGAGGCTATTCCACTTATCCACTACCCTTTCTGTGAAGTAGTTTTTCCTCAAATTTTCTCTGAATCTACTTCCCTCCAGTTTCAGTGCATGTCCTGTGTTCTAATACTTCTCATTACTTTGAAGAATGTTTCCCTCCTGTACCTTGTTCAAACCCTTGATAAATTTGAAAGCTTCTATCATGTCCCCCTTTCCCTTCTCTGCTCCAAACTATACATATTAAGTTATTTTAGTCTTTCCGGGTAAGGTTTGTGCTGTAGGCCATGCACCATTTTAGTTGCCCTTCTTTGTACAGTTTCTAATGTATTTATATCCTTCTGGAGATATGGCCTCCAGAATTGAACACAGTATTCTGGATGAGGCCCTACCAGTGACCTATACAGTGGCATTAATACTTCTTTCGTTCTGCTACTGATTCCTCTCTCTATGCAACCAAGCATCTGACTTGCCTTCCTCATTGCTTTGTTGTATTGCTTACCTGCCTTTAAGTCACCTGAGATAGTGTCTCCTAGATCCCTTTCCTCCTCAGTAGTTAGAAGAACATAGAAGGACATATGTTATCTTGACAAAGGAAAGCAACACTCTTCCATCCCCAAAATGTTCAGACCACCCTCTCCACCAGCAGAATGAATACATAATATTCCACAATCAAAGCACAGCTAAGACTTTATATTACTCAACACAAGACACCTGCTCTTTCAGTGAGCATGTATCTTACAGGTAAAATTATACACATATAATTTTGGCATGTTATTGTTTAGAATAGTTTACTTATTTTAGCTTGGCAGGAGTTAGTTTCTGTAGTTTGCTAAATTGGGTTTTAAGCCAGGGCCGGATTAACAATGGGATTCAGCTACATCACAGATAGGCCAAGGGAAACAGTTACTTTATTATAAGTGGCACTTATCAGCCATGGGCTGATCCATTCCTCCGCACTGCACTGCCCCTGTGTGCCAAGCTCCTCCAGTTGGGTCTCAGCACTCATTCTTCTGACACTCAGTCTCACTGAGACTAAGTATGTGTGCTGAAGCCTGATTGGAGGAGCTCAGCGCACATAGTTACTGAGTGCTGGGACGGTCCACACAGCATATGTACATCCCCAGTTGCACGGCAATATAGATCAGGAGAAGGAAGGAGGAGGATAGAGGAGAGGGATCAAGCATAGGAAGGTCGAGGAAGGAAGGAGGAAAGAATAGTAAGGATATGAAGGGAGAAACGATAGGAAGGGAGAAAAGAGAGGAAGGAGAGGAAGAAAGGAGGAGGAGAGTAACTGGGCCTCGGTAAGCACCTTCCATGATGGAGAAAACATGTGAAGTGCAACCTGAGCATAGACTACAAACCTAGTTGTCTCTATATTGTGTGTCACTGCTACAGTTGCAATTGCTGGCACTGTTTTCACAAAGGCTGGATAAACTAAAGCAACGAAAGCAGCTGAGATGTCAGTGTCAGGCTTCTCACAAAAGTCATTTAGGCACACTTGGTGAAAGCTAAGCTGCAAAGGCAAGAGATGTGTTATAGCTTTTGCTAGTCATAGTTTGGTAAAGTAATATATGTTGCAATACACAAAGGTTGGGCTTGGTGTAGATCCTACTCTGCAAAATATTTGTAAACAAACCCCTAAAATCTCCAAAATGTACATGTTTGACAAGTTATTTATAACAAAATAGAATAATAGAAAAGTAGATTTAAATGAGAAACAGACAGAAAAATAGGCACAGAATAAAGGAACATACATCATCATCATCATCATCATTTATTTATTTATATAGCGCCAACATATTCCGTAGCGCTTTACAATTGGGGACAAACATAGTAAACTAATAAACAAACTGAGTAAAACAGACAAAGCGGTGAGAAGGCCCTGCTCGCAAGCTTACAATCTATTGGACAATGGGAGTTTGACACATGAGGTTAAGTCTACATTTGCAGTCGGCCCAGCCAGACTACAAAGGTAAAAGTGAGTCATAAGCTAAATGATCCTGTCACACAACAATGTTGGTCAAGGGGTAGTTGTATAACAGGTGGTAATAGGGTAGTGTAGTAAGGTTAAGAAAGTGGTTGAGGAATATTATAAGCTTGTCTGAAGAGGTGGGTTTTCAGAGAACGCTTGAAAGCTTGTAGACTAGAGGAAAGTCTTATTGTGCGAGGGAGAGAATTCCATAGAGTGGGTGCAGCCCGGAAAAAGTCCTGTAACCGGGAATGGGTGGATGTAATGAGTGTGGATGAGAGACGCAGATCTTGTGCAGAACGGAGTTGCCGAGTTGGGAGATATTTTGTGACAAGAGAGGAGATGTATGTTGGTGCAGCTTTGTTGATGGCCTTGTAGGTTAGTAAGAGTATTTTATATTGGATTCGGTAGAAAACAGGCAACCAGTGTAGAGACTTACAGAGTGATTCAACAGAGGAATAACGATTTGCAAGGAAAATCAATCTTTCTGCAGCGTGCAAAAAAAGACTGTAGGGGTTTGAGTCTGTTTTTGGGAAGGCCAGTAAGGAGGGAATTGCAATAGTCAATGCGGGAGATGATAAGTGCACGAATTAAGGTTTTTGCAGTGTCTTGTGTGAGATATGTGCGAATTCTGGAAATGTTTTTGAGATGTATGTAACAGGATTTAGATATAGAGTCAATGTGGGGAACAAAGGATAGGTGAGAGTCAAGGATTACACCTAGGTAGCGAGCTTGTGGGGTGGGATTTATGGTCATGTTATCAACAGAGATAGAAATGTCAGGTATGCTCTTGTTGGTGGGTGGGAATATTATTAAATCTGTTTAAGAAAGATTAAGTTTGAGTTGGCGAGAGGACATCCAGGATGATATGGCAGAAAGGCAGTCATTTACATGGGACAACACAGATGTCGAGATATTAGGAGAGGATAAATAAATTTGGGTATCATCCGCATAGAGATGATACTGAAATCCAAAGGAACTTATTAGATTTCCAAGAGAAGCGGTATAGATAGAGAACAGCAGAGGACCTAGCACTGAGCATTGCGGTACTCCAACTGATAAAGGAAGAGGAGCAGAGGTGGCTCCAGAGAAATTAACAGTGAAAGAGCGATTAGAAAGGTAGGTTGAGAACCAGGATAGGACAGTGTCTTGAAGACCTAGGGATTGCAGCGTTTGTATGAGAAGAGAGTAGTCAACGGTGTCAAATGCAGCCGAGAGATCCAGGAGAATTAGGAGAGAGTAATGGCGTTTAGTTTTAGCAGTGATCAGATCATTGACAACCTTAGTCAATGCAGTCTCTGTGGAGTGTTGAGAACGAAAGCCAGACTGAAGAGAATCCAACAGGTTGTTTGCGGAAAGGAAGCGTGTGAGGCGAGTGTAGGCAAGTCTCTCTAGAAGCTTGGATGGGCACGGCAGCTGAGAGATGGGACGGTAATTTGATAGAGAGATTGGGTTGTAATCTTGTTTTTTTGGAATAGGAGTAATCACTGCATGCTTGTATAGTGACGGATAGATGCCAGTAGAGAGCGAGAGATTACAGATTTTAGTTAGAGGTGAGATGAGCACAGGAGACAGGGATCTACCAATTTGCGATGGGATAGGATCAAGAGGACAGGAGGTAGAGTAGGAGGATAAGAAGAGAGTAGAATTTTCCTCTTCATTTGTGGGGTCAAATGAAGAGAGTATGTCAGAGGTTGGTGGGAAGGAATTGAACCAATTGCTTGTCAAGGAAGAGGATACCAATTCTAGTCTGATCTTATCAATCCTGTCCTTGAAATAGGAAGCAAGATCCTTGGCACTGATAGTGAACTGAGGGTTTGGGGTGGGAGGATTGAGAAGAGCTTTAAATGTCTTAAAAAGGCGTTTGGGGTTGGAAGCCTGAGCATAGATAAGAGATTGGAAGTATGTTTGTTTTGCAGTGTCCAGAGCATTTCGATAGGAGCGGTAGGAGAGAACAGTTTTAAAATAAACATAAAAATTGGTAAGTCTCTTCTAAAATGTCATCATTAAAGGAACACTAAAAGAACTAAAAGGTAGATTTAAATTTAGGGGTCAAAGTCTATATATAATCAAAAGGGGCTTTGTTTTGCATACAAATGAACATTGTTGACCACTGAGCAATGCATTGAGATAGGAAAACAAAAGTAATGGTTTACAACCATGGCTTTGCATTGTATCATGTAGTAGTTTAAATCTCCTTGAATAAGGAAACAATTTAGACTTTAAAAAACTGTTGATATTTAATATGTACTTTATGAACTCCTTCCATTTTTCTCTGGTATTTAGCTCAATTCGAAAATAAATAAAATTATGTATCATAGCAATTATTAGAGCAAAACATAATGTAGTAATCAATAGAGTAGAGAAATAAAATTGGTCATTTGATCTTTATCTGTAAACAGATTGCATAATTGGCCATTAAAGATTCTAAGTTATACATTCTTTAAGTGGTAAAGGATAATTTAATTTGTTTCATTACCAACTATGGAAAAGTGAACGATGATTAAAGCTCAAAGTTAACAACTTTTGACTAAAAACATGTGTCACTGCCATTGTATTAAAATATGGACTCATTAGTTCTATTGATATGTTAAAAAAGTAAAGGACTGCATTTAGTTTCACTTATCGTGATGTACAGGCAGAATAAAGTCATTACTGAACTAAAGCAACTGTCTTGAGGGCAAAGAACTAGGGAGGCTTTTTTAAAGAGAATTAGTTTTACTTTTCCTACATCAATACTGTTTTGTAGCTTGTTGGAAGATCAAATAATTATTGATGATTGAGATGAAAATATTTTTTACAACATAAAACAATGCTACCAAAGACTGGCTGAAGATTTTCCACAACACAGAAGATTTTAGGGTAATTCACAGGGACATTTTTTTCATGCTACTATCTCTTTGGGATATCAGTTCTCTGAGTTGGCATTTGTCAGTTTGCATCTTTTACTGTACTCTTTGTATAGCTCAATACTGAAAGCTGATTACAGAGCTATGGCTGATCAATTGATTTGCATCAATAACTAACCATACAGAAAATAATGTATTGTATTCCTGTAGGATTCATTTAGATCATTCCTATAATAACACAACAAAAGTCTTTGTATAAACACATACTATGATTGTTTTCACTATCCTTCTGTTCATTTGTTTATTATATTCTATTACAGTCACAAGGGAACACGCCTGACAATTGTTTTAGTGATGTGAGAATGACAATTTCACGATTCACTGTCACATTATTGTAAACCTTCCCAGCCTATGCTCAGAGTCTGCAGTCAGATCCATACTTATATTACAGTTGAATCGATTTAAATTAAAATATTTAAGGGAGACTCATTCATATAAATGGTGCCCATATTATTGTTAAGCATCAATGTTATTGATTTTGCTTTTCTATATCTTCATACTGATATACACAAATGTTAAAATGATAATGTTAGTAGAACATAATATAAACAGATCCATAAACATATGCAAGAATTGCAAGTCCAAAACAAGACAATATAGTACAACGTGTGAAAGTTAGTGAAAACTAATCTTTACAATGAATGTTGTAAGATGTAATTTTAACTAAAATCTCACTTTTAAGGGGTGCGTTTGAATATATATATATATATATATATATATATATATATATTTTTATTTTTTTTTGAGGTAATGAAGAGAATAGGTACCATCTCCATCTCCTGTGGTAGGTGGCAGCAAGTCCAGGATTTTCGGTATAACTGACCTCAGCCAGTTTTATTAAGCATATTCAAAACAAATAAAACATAAAATAAAGGCCTTGCCTGTCTGGCTCTAACTATACATTCAGCAACCCAATCTCTCAAGTGTGGGACCGTGTGACACATACCAAACTCATATTTGTTCACCCTTAGCATAGTCTCTCAGGAGGCATCCAACCTCCTCTCCAGGTCTAAGAGAGATCTTGCGCACAGTCTAGCTGCATTTTCACAACACCTCCCTAGGTACAACTCCTCATTAGCCTGCTGTGAGAGAAGGAGGCCAAAAGACCCGGACTGGGCCTTATGGCATCCACCCTGCACTTTCCAAACAAAACACCAGGAACCCTAACCAGCTTTTCCTGAAGCTTAATAAACTCTTTTGGAATCTCCTCCCTATATATTAAAATACATTAATTGACAATGAAAGTCCAGCAGTTGAGTCTTTATTACATAAAAAACAATCAGTATGACTGGAAGATGAGAATTAAAAATCAGCTATCTTAATTTGGTGTAGTACAACAAAAGAAAGCAATTGTTCAGGTTTGCATGCAATTGTAAATGCAATTCTGTTCATTCCTGCTCCAGCAGTAAGTATTCACCTAATCAAAATATTATGCAGCAATAGGAAAATTTATAATAAAGGTTACTTATAATTTTACTTGCAAATCAACCAATAAAGGCGATAGAAGTTAAGCCTCATTGTAGATGAAGGGCCGTACAATTGGTGGTTCACAGGACAGGTGCGGTACTCTGTGCCGGCTACTTTGTGGCCCACAATTACCTTAACAAATTCCATAGACACTATTGTATGATATCATTTTTAATGCAGCCCACAAGAATAGATATATATTATAAAAATGTTCTCTTCATGTATATACATGCACCTCATTGCTGTAGATAACTGTTGTTATAACTGTCATCTGCATATATAAATGTATAACTGTGAAAATAGAGTAATGCTTTTTATTATCATTTAAAACATAGAGTAGCAGATCCATACGAAACTAGATGACTACATATGAAAAGTAGTAAATTATTACCTTTGCAAAAATATTTGTAAAAAAAGATCCAAAATTCCAGGAGCAAGTAAAGTATTTTCACAAGGGTAATACCCATTGGCAAACAAAATATGTACATGTTTATAAGGTAAATATAGCAAAGATATATATGTCTTACTGGATAATTCTACATATAACACTGCTCTGCCAAGTGTAACATGTGCATGTGGAATTTTAGAAATAGCAGTGCATCGGCATTTAGTCATATTAATATTATTATTATTATCCTTTATTTGTTAGGCGCCACAAGAGTTCCGCAGTGCCGTACAGAGCACAAACAGTAGACTAAACAAGGTGAAACATTATATACAGTAAACAAAAAATACCAAAACTTCAGAGACTCCAGGCAGGCTAATGCAGTAAAGACGGTGCAGAAGAACAGGTATGGAGAGCAAAGGGAAGAGGGCCCTGCTCAAATGAGCTTACATCCTAAGGGAGGGTAGACAGAACTCAGGCACACAGGGAGCAAGTTGAAGAAGTGGGGAGAAAACAGGGGGGCTGGGAGGAGAGAGGGGGAGAACAGGCGGAGGAGACGAGATGAGGGGGTTAGGTGGAAGGTTGGTAGGCTTTTAGGAACAGGTAAGTTTTGAGTGCCTTCTTGAAGGAGGATAGATTGGGAGAGAGACGAATGGAGCGAGGGAGGCCGTTCCAGTGAAGGGGGGCAGCACGGGAGAAGTCTTGGATTCTGGAGTGGGAAATAAAATTTAGTCATAGATTTAAACAAGATGTCTAATCTAGTTGACAGGTTTCAGGTACCTGTAAATCCTCTTTCCTATATTTGAAACATTATGTAGAGGTCTCTACTATTCAATAAACTGTCTGAAAATCATATATTAGATATTTTAAGTGTCTAACACAAGACATTGGATGTACATAGACAAAAAATACTTTCTGCATAAAATCAAGGCTATCTAAACCATTCAGTGACAGTGACAAGGTGATCCTGAAAATGTAAATATTTTAGGTAAACACAACTATCAATTTAAATTTCCTTATTGCTGCCAATCCCATTAGTTATTTAGTTCTGGTGCCCTCTAACCTCTTCTAAAATTTTATGAGAGCTACAGAACTATACGTCTAAAAATATGTTTTTACATTTCACCAAAAAAGATAGCACAACAACAAACAAATAAAGCAATTTGTTTTTAATAAAGAGTTTACTTTATATACTAATATTCTTATCCTAAAAATATGTCTGTGACAGACAGAGCTATCCAGTTCAGATACACTATGCCACAGTAATATGAAAGTGTTCCATAGCAGACACCTGTGCTAAAGAAATTGCTATGTCTCTTCTTGGGGCTAATATGTATCATTATCTATGATGTTTCTTGAGCTTTCTTTGGCCTTTTTCATGGCAGTGGTAACTGACAGTTCTGCTTACTCAGGTGTATTTGCTATTTTGAAGCTGGTTGTTGCTCTTATTTTTCGACACTGTTAAAATTACTGACTTGGCAACTCTCTCATTTGTTGTATTTACTCTTTTTCTGTTAATATCTATTTCTTCTTAACAATGTGCAATACAGACATACTTATGTTGTTGCATTATGAGATAGACCACTACTGTACATTAGTGGGTTTTTGTAGAATGTTAAGAAAGACTCACCATGATTTTTCACTAACTGATAGTTAATAGAAGTGGGCGAAGCATTCCAAAAATGTAATAATTCAATAAATATTATCTGGTTTTGGAAACTCTAATCAATTTACAAGCAAGAGATTTACAATAAACATAGTATTTGCTGTACATCTGAGACTACTAGTGTGTGATGTGCACCAAGAACTTCCAGATGTGCCGGTATAATAGGAGCTGACAACAAACATTCAAAGTTGTGGCATTAAAGGCATTGACTTGTCAAAATAGTTTGCTAAGTGAATGTTAACAATAAAATAACTCTATTAGGCTAATGACAAATTAAGTTATGGACCCAAATGCCAGAATTTCATAAGTGGATTTATACAGTTCTATAGAATGACCAAATGGGGAGAAATATATGGCTTTATTAACTCCAAGACACAGGCAAACCTCTTATCTATTTTCTCATTTAACCCTTGTCTGTCTATCTGCTCTAGATTCCAGTCCATGACTTGTCTTCTGTACTTATATTTGTGTAACGCTTCACTTATCCTAGTTCTGTCTGGATTCTGCGTCTGTCTTTATTGCTGTATGTAACTGGCTCTTAGTTTTAATGAGCAAGAGATTGTAATGTTACCTATCTGTCTATTTAAGCTAGTTCTTTTATATACTGTTCCTGCGTTCCATAACATTGCTGCTATTGATCGACCATCCTCTACTAATTAATACACTTTTTTTTTGCTTGGCCTTTTTGTTTTACACAGTACCCATAACTATTTAAGCTCTGCCTTTCCTCTCAGTTATTTGATATATGTATGTATATGTATAGCAGCCAAATATGTCATACTAGTCTAGTGCAATCTAGACTGGTCTACTAGTCTACAAAATGAAGCAATAATTTCTCATTACGTCATTTTGTAGAGTCGGCAACAGAGTGAGTTGTCTCATCAAGTCACCTGCATCCTGCATTTCCACGTCGCTGTAGCATGGAATCAGAGTCCTCATGTCATCTTCTACACTGTTGGGGTAGTCAGTACTGTTAATAGGTACCACACCCAATTCTAAATCATGGTAATTTACTAGGAAAAACACAGTTGCCTACTCTCCCGGAATGTCTGCGAGACTCCCAAATTTCTGGGAGTCCTCCTGGACTCCCGGGAGAGCAGGCAAACCTCCCGGTTCCTGGCTGACCATTAGTTTAGTGGTGGGAGTGGAGCTTATGATACAATTTGCGCGTCATCGTGTCCCCGCGCCCTGCTGTAATTGGCTAAAACTGTGTAAAGTAATTTAGGGGGTGGGGCCAATGATGTGCTTCCTGGAGCCCCGCCCTCCACATACCCACCTCCCCCTGAACTTCCGGACGCCAGCTTGCCCAAGTTGGCAAGTATGGGTAAAAGTATTTGAAAAGTAAATAAAACATATTGTATTTATAACCAAAGCCAACTGCTAATAAATGTTTACTGACCCCCGTGTTCTGGTTTATGGTTTTTGATCTGGATTAACTTTGTGTTATGGCTCTGGCAAAACCCTCCTCGTGTGATCTGATTTTGGTTTTGGATCTGTATTTTTAGAAAAATTGCTAAAATATGCTAAAATTACATACTTTTGCTCTTTCTTTGTTACTACATTATTATTAACCTCAATAGCACTAATTTCAAGTCATTTGCAGTCAATTTTGACCACCGCACAGGTCACAATAATATTTTCATACTCTTTCGGACAAATACTGCAGCGACCTGGCTGGATGCTAAGCGATAGAGCAATGACTCAAACACATGGCAGATAGGCTCTTAATTAGAATAAATAATCCTGCAAAAGAAAACACCTGCAAAAAAACCTTCAAGGGTCACTGAGCAAGTACATCTATCTATCTCTATCTCTATATATCTATATCTGTATCTCTATACATCTATCTCTATACATCTATATCTATATCTATATATATATCTATATATGTAGGGGCCCTAGTGCACTGCTTTGCCCGGGGGCCCATAATGTTGTTAAGATGGCCCTGGGTGCCAGACAATGCACTTAAAAGAGCCATTGTAATTCCCAGCAAAAGCAAGTTCATCAGTGAGCTTCGAATCAGCCCCAATTCCCACAAAATTATAATATAGTAAGTTATCTTTGACGTAAAGTGCAGATTACAAACACTTGATGAAACAGCAGCAAAGTGGAAGGTAATACATATACACATCTATTTAGACATCCATGCTTACATTACTTCTGCAAGCAACGTTGTTCTTTGTTAATAAAACTATTGTCTTTATACCATTCAAAAAAATTTAAAATAATCCTCCACCATTCATTGGATGTTGATAGTTGATAGTAGGATCAGGTGGAGTTACAGCAGAGGTGACACTAATTCTGGTCAATTCTTTTACAGTAGACAATACCAGATATCAAAAGGTTGTGCTGAGTCATCTGCATCATCAATGGATGTCTAAGATTTTTGCTAAGCACACAACAGTATATAGCACATGTAGGTAACATTGGCACACAACGGTAGCTGAAATTCAAAGTGGTGCAAGATGGAATTGTGCTTGGGAACTCCCACCCACCCTGTGGGTGGATCGTAAAAAAGAAATGTCCAGATATTTTACAGGCCACAGACAGCATCTCCTGCACGACCCTTTCAGTTTTTAAAATGTTTTGCACCACCAAGTTTATAGTGTGAGCAAAACAGGGAATGTGATGGAATTCATTCAGCTGTAATGCTTTCACAATATTGGTTGCGTTATGAAAAATTACATATCCTGAGGAGAGTCCAAGCAGGATAAGCCATGTAGCAATGACATCCCTTAGTTTTTGTAACAGATTGTCAGCTGTATGCCTCTTAGTGAAATCGGTGATACACAGAGTAGCCTGCCTCTGACAAATGTGACGTACTTGAGTACATGCTGCTGCTGTTCCTGCTGGTGAAGGTGAACGACCAACCCAATGGGCTGTCACAGTCATATAATCTTTAGTTTGCCCAGTTCCGCTTGTCCACATATCAGTGGTTAAGTGTACAGTGGGTAGATTGGCATTTTGTAGCCCAATAATTACATTTTTACAAACCTTCTTGTAGAGATGAGGATTAGCTTTTCTAGTGAAATTGTGTTGTGATGGAATTTGGTAACAGGGACACAAGATCTCAAGTAACTGTCTAAAACCAGCTGCATTAATAGTGGATATTGGATGCAGATCTAATACTAGCATAGTTGCCATGCCATTTGTGATACGCTTTGCCACTGGGTGACAGATTTCATACTTGCTTCCTCTTGCTAAGTATTGTTTAATAGTCAATTGTTGTAAACTACTACTAGTTTTCTTCTTGGTCTGTTTCTGGGATGAAGATTCACTGCCAGCAGCAACAGCAGTGGAAATAACAATCAAGAATTCCTTTGAGGAATCCAGGATAGTGGAGTAGTCATCTAGCCTTACCAACCTGGATGCAGGACAAACTCTGATCGCTACTGAGGATATTGATGAGGACAATGTTGTGAGGGTAATTTGCAGGCTTCGGGATGTAGGTGAGAGAAGGGACCTAGCTGATAATGGACTGCTTGTAGTTATTTTTTTAGCATAAGTTTCTGATTTTCCCAACAGTTTGCCATGAACTCGCTTCAAATGGCGTAACATGGATGAGGTTCCTAGATGGTGAAGATCCCTACCTCTACTGAATGTGGCTTTACAAACACTACAAATGGTTGGACAACTGTTGTCAAGATTTGGATTAAAATAATTCCACACATAACAAGTGGATTTTTTGGTCTTATGTCCAGGCATGAAAATGGACTTCTTATCATGTGCAAGAACTGCTTCCACCTGTGCAGGACTTACACAAACAACATCATCCTTATCAACATCCTCATTAGCGAGCTTGTCGGATACACAAATATCCCCCTCATCCTGTTGCAATTCCAAAGTGGCATCCTCAATTTGTGGATCTCCGGCTGCACTTGGGCTGGTTAAGCACACATCTGCAGAAATGCTGAAAGGGGCCTTCTTCGTGGGTACACTTTCATAATGGTCAGGATTACACATAGCACTCGTGGATAGACTTTCCACAGGGATTTGTGTCATTTCTGAATCTGAGCATACATTTTCCTCTAATGCCTTACTGTTTTTTTCCAGCTCAGCTTTTACATGTAAAAGTATTTAGACACCACTTTTGGAGTCCGAATGACAAGGTTTTGCTTGGTCACGACTTACAAGAAGATGCCTCAGTGACAGTTGCAAATTTAGCATTTAGAGAAAGGCGAAGGCCTCATTCTTTCCTTGCTACTGCGGTTGTAGAATGGTATTTTGGTAAAAAAAAAATTCTGCAGATAATTTTGCCTGGATTACAGGTCTTTATTTCTTGACCAAGGTGAAAGGTGTTTTTTTACATTTTGGTTTCCCTGACTTATAAACACTATGCACTTTAACATAGGCTTTGCCAGATGACGTGGAGGGATTACTATCATCATGACTGGTGCCAGCAGCTTCTTGGTGCTTCTGCTCTTCTGTGTACTGCTGTGAATTCATTTTGATAACACCGTACACTTTGACTGCAAATTCAGAACACCAAGCCTGCCAGTCCTAGTATTTGTATTTCAGCAATGACAATTGCAATGAAGCAATAGAGCTCTCCTTGTGTGTAACCTATATAACACAGTACAATTTGACTGCAAATTCAGATGACCAACCCTGCCAGCCCTAGTATTTCTATTTCAGCAATGACAATTAGCAATGGAGCTCTCCTTTTTGTGTGTTACCTATATAACACTGTATATTATGGGACTGCAGATTTACAAAACCAAGCCTGCCAGACCTATTAATTTTTTTTCAGCAATGACAATTAGCAATGGAGCAATGGGGCTCTCCTGAATGTCACTGTAGACTTTGAAGAACACTGCTACCCCCTTCTCTTTCTATTCTACCTATGACGCTACCCAACTGCTCTACAGACTACCAAGAACTGTACTATCCCTTCTGTGTCCCTTTGTGAAATCTGGATCACCATGGAGGGCGGTACTTATAGAATCCAAAAATGGCGAAATCCAAGATCCGACGACGTAACAATGATGTTTTGCCTCATTTTTTTTCTGAAAAAGCGCAAAAGTACCAAGTCAGCTCGGCTCGCTACTTGGATCTGCTAAGTTCGGGTGTGCTCCGTTCTTGGGGAACCGAGCCTGAGCTTCTCTACTAATAGATGATGTATTAAAACACAGAAAAGAGAACAGGCATATCTTGGATTGGTAGCACACAATAAGTTATACATGGATATCAGAACGAAGAATATATAAGAGACATTACAATATGAAATGTCAGTTTTTCCAGACAATCAAATGTCTTTTTTTGCAAATGAATATCACAGTAGGTGTTGTTCAGAATTTTGCCATATACCTATCTGCAGCTCAGGATAGAGCTCGGGTGGGGCTCAGATTGCCCAGTACAGACTTGTTTCAAGCAAGCAGCTCAGAAACTAGCTGAGCAGAGGGCTAGTGTGAGGTCAGTACATGACCTGCAGGCTGCAGACAGAGAGACTGCAGATAGATAGAAAGATACTAGTGAGTGATTTAGCTTCCCACTGGCTAGAGAGGGGCCAAAAAGTGAATTAGCATTCTCTATCATTGCTAGGTGGGTTTTTTTTTAGCTTTTTGTAAGATTGTATTGTTGAATTGCAAAACTGCAGACATACAAAAGCTCCTTTTCACTTAAAAAGTCTGTCAGTGGGAGACCCTTTTGTGAACCTAAACATGGCTTTACTATTCCAGCATATGTAAACTGGGTCACCAAATATTAAGTGCACCAACGGTACCAAATATTATTATTCCATAGATTATATTCAAACTGTTTAATCAGGACTGCATTTAGATATTGAGGATGAAATTGTTGATTTGCATGCAGGTGTGATTGACAGAGTGTGCGAAGGCACAAGTTTGTTTGAGATAGAGATCTGTGAAACCAATAATCACATTTAGTTGTTGTGATTGCCATTTTATAAATACTTGCAATCTACATAATTTACACCATATTACAATATATTTACAATTGTCTTTTGTTAATTGCCTTTTAAGCACCACTTCACCATTAACTCCTCCTCCACCCACCGTCTTGGCCACTCCCTTGACCTTGTCTTTTCCCATCACTGTGATCTCTCTGATTTCTCCATCGCCCCCTTCCCACTCTCTGACCACCATCTCCTCTCCTTCACTCTGTCCTCCTCCCCTGCTCCCCCCCACCGAAATCTACCCTCACCAGACGTGACCTTGAAGCGATTGACCCCATCTCTTTCTCCTCCTCTCTTGATTCTCTCCTTTCCCCCATCCCTCCCTGGCCTGCCCTAACCTAGCGGCCTCTCTCTATAACCACTCCCTCACTACTGCCTTGGATGCTGTCGCCCCTGCCTCTCCTATCCGCCAATGCCGCCTCATTCCCCAACCCTGGCACTCCAAACTGACCCGCTTCCTCCAAAAGTGCTCTCGCACGGCGGAACGCCTCTGGAGGAAATCTCGCTCCCTGGCTGACTTCCTTCACTTTAAATTTATCCTCTCCTCATTCTGCTCTGCTCTATCCCTTGCTAAACAAACCTTCTTCAAGTCCCTTATTTCTTCTCAGTCCTCTAATCCCCGTCGCCTTTTTTCCACCTTCAACTCCCTCCTTTGTCCCCCCCTCCAGTCCCACTTTCCCTCTCCGCTGCAGACTTCGCCACTTTTTTCTCTTCCAAAATTGGGGCCATCAGACTCAACATCTCCTCCTCCACCCCTTCTCCAACTGTCCCCATCCCTCCTCCCCCCTCCAACAAACAACTCTGGTGCTCCTTCTGTCCTACTTCTGGCAAAGAAGTTTGGAGCCTCATTCTCTCCTCCCCACCCTCTACCTGTCCTCTCGATCCCATCCCCTCTAACCTCCTTCGCTCTCTCTCTCCCACTGCGTGCTCCTACCTTGCTCACCTTTTCAACCTATCACTCTCCTCTGGTGTAGTACCCTCCTCCTTTAAACATGCTCTTATCTCTCCTATCCTCTAAAAACCCAATCTTGACCCCACCTCCCTTGCCAATTATTGCCCCATCTCACTTCTCCCCTACGCCTCAAAATTACTTGAGCGCTTAGTCTGCTGTCGCCTCACCAAATACCTCTCTGACCATTCCCTTCTTGACCCTCTCCAATCTGGTTACCGCCCCCTCCACTCCACTGAAACTGCCCTCGCCAAAGTTACCAATGACCTCCTATTAGCCAAATCCAAGGGTTACTTCTCCATACTCATCCTCCTTGACCTCTCCGCGGCCTTGGATACCGTTGATCACCCCCTCCTTCTGCAAACTCTTCTATCTCTCAGCCTCTCTGGCTCAGTCCATGCCTGGTTCTGCTCTTACCTCACTAACCACACCTTCTCTGTTTCTATGTCTGGCTCCTCTTCTACCCCCTCCCCTCTCCCGGTTGGCATCCCCCAGGGCTCTGTTCTCGGCCCCCTTCTCTTTTCGCTCTACACTTCCTCCCTCGGTGCTCTTATCACTTCCTTTGGTCTTCAGTATCACCTTTATGCTGACGACATTCAACTCTACATCTCTTCTCCTGATCTCTCTTCCACTCTCCTCTCTCGTGTATCTGACTGCCTCTCCGCCATCTCCTCCTGGATGTCCTCGCGCTTTCTTAACATCAATATCTCTAAAACTGAACTTATTGTCTTCCCTCCCGCCAGACTCCCCTCCCATCACAACCTCTCTATCGTTGTCAATAACACTACCATCTCCTCTGTCACCCAACTCCGATGCCTAGGTGTCACTCTTGACTCCTCTCTCCTTCGCCCCCCACATCCAATCCCTTGCCCAAGCCTGTCGCTTCCAACTGCGCAACATCGCCCGCATCCGGCCTTTCCTCTCTCAAGATGCCACCAAAACAATCATCCACTCTCTCATCATCTCCCGCCTCGATTACTGCAACCTTCTCCTCACTGGCCTCCCCCTCTCCCACCTTGCCCCCCTCCGCTCCGTTCTCAATGCGGCTGCTCAGCTCATCTTTCTCTCATGCCGCTCGTTCTCTACCTCCCCTCTCTACCACGCCCTTCATTGGCTCCCCTTCCCCTACAGGATCCTTTACAAACTCCTCACCACCACTTACAAAGCTCTCTCCTAGTCTACTGCCCCCTATATCTCTAACCTCCTCACCACCTACACTCCGGTCCGCTCCCTGCGCTCGGCCAATGACCGTCGCCTCTCCTCCACTCTGATCACCTCTTCCCACTCTAGAATCCAGGACTTCTCCCGAGCTGCACCCTTACACTGGAATGACCTCCCTCATTCCATCCGTCTCTCTCCCAACCTGTGCTCCTTCAAACGGGCACTTAAAACCCACCTGTTCCTTAAAGCCTACCAACCAGCCACCTAACCCTCATCCACTCTTTTCTTTCTCCCTTTCTCCCCTGGCCCCTTTCTTCTCTCCCCCTACTTCACTGGCTCCCTTTCATGCCTGTTTTTGTTTCACCCTCCCTTAGGATGTAAGCTCTTATGAGCAGGGCCCCCCTCCTGTCTCCATACCGGTTCTTTTGCTCTGTCTTTACTCCATATATCTTTCTGGAGTTCTTGAAGCATTGGTACTTTGTGTTTATTGTTCTGTACTTTGTCACCCTGTTTTGTACTACTGTTTGTACTGTGTACGGCGCTGCGGAAACTTTGTGGTGCCAAACAAATAAAGGATAATAATAAAAATAATAATAATTAACTTTATCTCCATTTAATAAATGTGACTTGATGATTTCTTATAAAGTTCTGCCTGTGTGTGTGGTTTTATATGTGGTGACAGATACAAGAGGTCTCTCATATCATCCCCTTGCAGGAGAATCCCCCCTACATCCTTCAAGCAACAGTGAAGATGCAGGTGGAGGCACTGCACCAGACATACAAAGGTGAGGCCACCTTTATCACCCCCCTTCCCTTCTGCTAAGTGAATGTCTGGAGGGGGTGCCACACATGCACACACACACACACACACATATATATATATATATATATATATATATATATATATATATATGCATTTTTTTGTCATTGGCACCTTTTTTCGACAAATTTTTCAAGTTTTAAAAGTAACTTTTGAACATTTGATGTTTGGTCCATGTGGACTTGAATCGTCCTGTTAAGCGTAGCAGGTCGGCGGCAATATCATTAAAATGGTGCAAACGGGCTGCTTGTGTGTCGAGTCTGATGAATGTGTACTTTGTCCACGGTGGTTACGATGGCACTGATCGGCTTGTGGTGCTGCTCAGCTTGTAATTAGTAGTGTGGTCGTGCACTGAGTGCTTACTGCGGGTGGCGACCGTTATGTTTCGTTATACAACTGACGTGTGTGGGTGTGTGTACAGTGATTGACTATGTGATGTGAGTTCTGGCACCTTTTTTCTTACAAAAAAAAACACTGTATATAGATAGATAGATAGATAGATAGATAGATAGATAGATACATGAATAATACAAACATGTGTTTATGTCCCCTTAAAAATTAACTGGGAATCTTCTTTCATGCCTCAGTCCTACTGGAAATATCAGTTAATGCGAATAGACTGTTGCAACTTCATATAACATAAAACCCACAGTAATAAATTAAGTATTATCAGCTAGAGGGGTCAACCTGCAATCAGCCATCAGAAGTGGCTGCTAGTGCTGCAGATCATCATTGTGTCTTGTAGGACCAACCCTCCAGCACCCTCAAGAGATAGGGCTCCAATATACGAATGTGTGTCCATCTCTATATCAGCCACATTTATGAGAGCATGCCCTTCTTCTACTCTACTTACACTGCCAGTCCCATCATCGCCCCATTCCACCTTTCCAGTCTTAAGAAGTAGTAAGTGTAAAATGCAACATAACCTGCTTATGGACATGTGACTACACATTTTTAGTGCGCATGCACTAAACTGAAATGAGTATGTTAGGTCAAAAAAAGACATACTAGCACAAAGAGATCATTTAAAGCAGAAAAAGAACAATGTTTCTTTGGGAAATGGAAAATTTAAAACTGCCTTTGTATGTCGTTTAGTGATATAATTTATTATCTTGCATGTTGAACTGTACTGTATTATAAGTAAGTTATGTAAATATTTATATGTAGTGTTTATATGCCCTTGAAGTTATCTGGTATAGTTATTTGATCATGTGTTTATGATAAACGAGAGCTGATTGAATAGTGTGTCCTTATTTATAATTTAGCTTAAAATATATTGTTGGTTAAGTTTAAATTTGTTCGCATAGCAATTGACACCGGACATAGTTAAGGGATTTGCTAAGGGATGTACATAATCAAGGTAGATGGGCATAGTAAAAAACAAGTTCCATGAGTGTCTACATGGGACAAATTATATATATCAGCATGATCTCCCTAACTACATGTTGACATGGCACAAGGTGATGGTAAGAAGGTTGAATAGAAAGATGCCCTTTAGAATATCTGTATTGTATAGTCATGGGTCTGCTTATGTGATAGGACTTAAAATAGCAGAAAATGTGCAACATGTATATTTTCCCAATAATTATTAAGTGTATTAGTTATTAATAATTAGACATTGAAATTGTTTTAATATAATCGATATGCTGAATATAATCAAATTTGGTTTAGAAACTAGGGGTTATATTTACTAAACTGCGGGTTTGAAAAAGTGGGGATGTTGCCTATAGCTACCAATCGGATTCTAGCTTTCATTTGTTTAGTACTATCTACGAAATGACATCTAGGGGTAAATGTATGAATCTCTGGATTCTTCATCTCCGGCGTGTTCAGCCTCTTCAGCGCTTAAATTTAAAGCGGCACTGCATTGTAAAGGGAAACTTCCCTTTACAATGCAGCGCCGCTTTAAATTTAAGCGCTGAAGAGGCTGAACACGCCGGAGATAAAGAATCCGGAGATTCATACATTTACCCCCTAGAATCTGATTGGTTTCTATAGGCAACATCCCCATTATTTCAAACCCGTAGCTTAGTAAATCTAGCCCCTGGTTTTTAACTAATAAATATCATCAGAGACCTGTTAGCAACAGCAGCCTTGCTGTGTGAGACAGCAAATAGGAAACTTAATCAACTTTTTTTGTGGGTATTTGGAAGGGAAATTACATTTTTTTATTTGTAAGTGTAAAACCTCTAATCTATTGACCCAGCCGAAACACTTGACTTAAATTATGCCATAATTAAGCAACATTGTTTGATGCAGTATTGTTTTAAACAGTATAGTTTTCAATTAAATATACTTTGTTGTTAACAATGATCAGTGAAATATATTGCAATAAAGAATTATCAAAACAAGTTTATTTCTCTATCAAAACAAGTTTATTTCTGTACCAGAATCAGTGGGAACTGCCTTGTTACTTTGCCTGTAAACATGCTTGCGATTCATCTGTCAGATGTAAGGACCCATGTTTTATTTAAGTCTTTACTAACAAACACCAGCACTAGAGATTGTATTGTATAGCAGGATCCATTATGCTCTCAGTGCTACAGTATGATCAGTGTGATAGTCTCAGTCTATGCTGTCATATATTTTGTCATTTTGTGCAGTGTTTTCTGTATAACAAATGCTCCTTTGTTTTTGACTGTCCCTAGTATATGATTTTTCTTCTAGAAGCTCCTTATAATGCTATCATAACAAGACCTGTTTTTATCATATGCAGCTACATCAGTACACATTATGATTAATACCTGTATACATGCCTAAATTATAAGTAAATCAATATTGTCTACTTCAATGCAGAAAAATACTTCTCCAAGATAAGGTAATGATGTTGAAATTGATAGACTGTGCAATTTGTTTCTCCTTTGTGAAATTTTTAAATAAGATTTCTCAGATATGAATTTAAGTACATAAATGGCATCCTTGCAAATTTTCAGAGCAATTCCGTTTGTGAGCATTTAATTCACTGCAAAGGCTCTCAAAGCCATAAATCATATTGCCATGGCAACTTCCAATGCAGCGTTTCATCATTAAAATGTCAATCAATTACATCTAAAACTCTGAATTTAGAAAAGGAAAAAATGTACTTCAGAAAGGAAAAAAAACTGTAAGATACAATTAATATAAATATGTATCATTGTAATCTGACTTCTTATTTGAAGACGAAATAAGCAGAAGAAAGTGATGTATATAGAAAAACTGTACAAATGAATATTACCATAATGTTGACATTGAGGTGATAAAAAACACTACTTTAGTGTTGATTCAGGTAGGTTGCTATTTTGAAGATTTTGCAGAAATGATTTCATTGTATAAGGATCAGAAACATGACGAGCAAATCAGAAACAATAACCTTTGATGAGTAAAGTAACAATGTTGCAGTCAGTGTCAGGTATATTTATATTTAGGTTTTAAAATAAGGTACTTTAGAATAAAATATTGTACATACAGGTAAGTAGAAATTATAAAACAGATTTGGAAAGTCCCTGTAACTCTATTTACTAGTTCAAGACTGTACTTGACATTGTTTGTGTAACCTTAACAAATGAGAAACTGTGAACAAAAATAGAAATCTAGACAGTACACTTAGCAACATGTGTTAAAAACCAATGCAGTAATCTAAGTATAGTTGGTTTTTTTAATACTATTTAAAATCTACCTTTTTGTAGAAAAAATTATAAAAAAGGGGACAAAACCTTTTTATATATAGAAGTAGAATATTATATATTTAAGTGAAAGTAAATAATTATATATTTCCATTTAGTATTTACAATAGAAGCAACATTCCTCCTACTAAACTCATTTAAGTAGCAGGAATATGATGTAAAGAAGGAATACATGAGTCCATGTACAGACATTCAGACATAGCTCTCACAGCTAAACGTAGACAAATCAGTGGTGCAATATAGCATACTTCTAAGAATATTTAAAGTTGAACTAGTTATGCCATTATCTGTATTATTCAACCTGTCATTATTAACAGAAGTAGTCCCGAAGGACTATAAAAAAAAAGTGTAGTCCATTGTCTTAAAAGTTGAAGTAGAGAAGAGACAATTACAACTATGAGGGAGCCTGACATTATAGTCATATCAAACTACTCAAAAAGTATATAAAACTACTTCTACTACTCAAGCACCAATCAATGCTGGTGGAATCAGTTTGATGACACTCTCTTCTAAACAGAGGATTCAACAACACTCTAAATGTGATAGAACAATTAGCTACAAAATGACCAGGCTTACTGCAGTACAAATACTTTAAAAAGGGGATCGTTTACAACACATCAAGGAAGAATAAACTCTTCCAGGGAGTAACATACTAATTTTATCTCACAAACTGCCACCCTCTATATCTCTATTGCTATTAATAATATTTAATCACAGTGCACATAAAATTTTTACTGCAACAATGACTGATTCTGCAACCTGAGGTAGTTTTATGGGCATAAAGTTTGCAAAAGACATCCATGTCATTTTCAGGTCCAAATGACCAAATATGATAATGAAAACTGTGGATGGTTGACATCTACACTGCTGGAATTGTCAACCGAGCTCAGTCACTGTAAGAGCATCTGTTTTCATCTTATCTCATTTTCCCAGTTCCCTGTTATCCTTGGCATATCTTGGCTTATGGCACGTTTTCTCTATTTATTAGAAGACAAGGGATTTATCTTTTTCTTCTTAATACTGTCACCATAACTGTCATCCCAGGACACCCTCTGATCCCCTCACAATTGCGGAAATGCTTATCCACTTACTTATCGTTTGATCCTTCTCACTATACAGAGCCTGATAATATCATTCTTCCAGAAAACAACTTAAGAGCGACTTACACTTCTTATAATCTAACTCCTATTAAAAGAGGCAATGAAAATTACCTGATATTAGGTTGTAATAGTTTGCAAGTGATAGTATGTTAAGGTCAAACTGGGATTCATAAGACTTATGAACTACTGTCCTGTTCCTTTGGGTGGCCTAAATTACATTAGGATGTCCTTAATTATTTCAGTTCCTGTGCCACTTGTGCTTGGTACAATACTCTCTCTGCTTCTATTATGTATCAACTTCAGGTCCTTTCTATAGCCTCACAACCTCAGGTCTATCTCCATTAATTTTATTATTGAAATTCCCAATTACAGAGAAATTGTGCTTTTTTCACGGTTTGTAGTTCACTTTACTAAGATGTTTCACTTCATTCTCACTAGCGGTTCCCCTATTGCTGAACAAACAGCTTCTTTAGTGATCCAAGAGGAGTTTTGCCTCCATGGAATGCCAGATTAATTGATTTTGATTGATGAGTTCAGTTTACTTCACAGTTCTGGAGAAACAGTCACTTACTGATGGAAGTAATTTAAAATTACCCTCAGCCTTCCACCTGTAATCTAGTGTGTAAACCTAATGTACCATCCAAACGTTGGAAAAATACCTCCAATGCTATACTAGTTGTCTACAAGTAGACTGTTTGAACATCTTACTTTCCCGCATGGTTTGATTATAATAATGTTCAACATGATTCCACTTCCCATTATTCAATGGTTATAACTCAGCTTCAATTTCTGCTCTCCCCATTACTACTTATATTCGGGCTGTCACTAACAGACGTCTTGCCGTACCTTGATTTGCTTAATGCAATACTTTAAATAAACCCTAGATATTTTATTTCAAATTTCCTTATTTCATAAATATACATTCAGTTTTTCACTGAAACAAATGCTCAAGAATCCATGATTGGTTCAAGAATTCCATTAATGTTATCATAACAAACTTGTAAAAAGGTTATCCAATGGGGCTCTTAAAGTAGAAATCATGTCAGAAACTGAAACTTCCGTGCCTTGAATCCTGGATTTTGTGTTGCTGGTACATTGCCTTGCTTGTCTACCAGTGAGACAGTTATTCTTCGAACGACATTTCTTGAGAAGCTATTTCCATGGGTTTCTAATTACTCAATGGGCTTCACATGTGCTTAATCAGTAGCCATTCAGGAAGCAACAAGGTATTTAAATTCAGCCCAATTATTTTGTCCAATTATTGTGGCTTGTTTCATGATCTCTTACAAGTCCCTGATCTACTATTCCTGTACTACCTTCGGGTTGTTTAACTACACTCCACATCTGCCTGTATTGCCTTTAATATGTTACTCATTCCTTCCACTCTAGCTCCTGGACTACTTCTCTGTTGTCAGATCTGTTACATGTAAAGAAGTGGGAACGTTTGTGGGATCACTTCTCTCATATATTTGTGTGTTAAAATCAGACATGTGAATACTCAATTGGAGTACTTGGCTATTGCCAATTTTGCAAATGCATATTACCTACCCATGACCATTGTTATATACATTGTCAATCCCCTTTCTCTGGAGCAATCTCCGCCAATCTATCAGGCTTTCACCTAGCCTGTCAAACTTCAAATACTCCCTCAAAACTTCAGGTTATCCCGCCCTACCACCACCTAACCCTGCCCTCCTCTATCCCTCTTCTCTATCCTTCTATACTAACCATACTATACCTCGTCCCCTCCTACTTACTCATGTGCTTCTCTCCCCTTAGTGTTCTCGTCCTTCAGCCCATCTTGACAATCTATGTCTCTTGTCAGACTCCCCTTCCCTTTTAGATTGCAAGCTCCCTTGTGTAGGGCCCTCTTTCCTCGTGTCCTCTACCTTTTGCCTTCGGTCCCCTGCTTCTTCCCTCCATTTCATCCCTTGACTCCTCCCCTGTCTACAAATCTCCTCTTCTTTCATGCCTCTGCTTCTCTATCTCTGCCCTGATCCTGCAAGTGGCGCCCTCACTACTGGGCTCAAGCTTATTCACTCCCCAACTCCCTCCTTCTCTTCCCATTATATCTGTACACTGGAGTTTACTTTTACCTTTGCCCTGTGCACCTCTCTCTTCTTAGTTGGCACTTATACTTATCAGACTTTGTTTTTACTGCACTTTGTTTTTGAACTAACCTGTACGCCATGCATTGTTGCACTGTACTGTTATCCAATGCTCTATGTACGGCGCTGAAGATCCTTTGTGGTGCCTCATAAATAAAATTAAATAAATAATAATAATGATAATAATAATAATAATAATAATATTAGTTGAGTCCACTTATTTAATGGGGTTGCGTTCACCTACTCCATAGATGATGAAGCTTGTACTGGTTAAATAAAAATTGATATTGTGGTTTCTTCCCAATAACAGTTGGTGCAATTTAGCACTTATCACCAAGCTGATCTTGTCACCCAAAAGCAATATCGTTTTTATAGATTCAGAATTCTCATTCAGTAATGTGTGTCACAGCTAGATCTGCAGTTTGTGTCTGACATATACATGAGTTGTTTAAAGATGTAAGTAAATGTGAGGTGAACCTTGTCCTAAGATGCAAAGAACTGGAGAAAACCTATGAAGCTAAGTAAATTAGCCTATGACATTAGACAAGCACTATAATAGTCATACAAAGGTCAGACCAATCATGAAATAAAACTGAAACCTCAATAAAAAAGCAATCTCAATATGAAAGATATTTACAATGGTGTGACATTTATGTGTATTTGTACAATATATGCAGCAAAATTTCTAAAATAAGATGAACTCGTACTTTTGCATGACCGTGTTACCGTTTGAACAAAAGGCAAGAATAAAAGTCTATAGCATGTTAATGTGAGTATTACAGTGTAATGAATGCCGAAAAGTGTAATAAAGAGCATAGATGAAAACAATATAGTCCAAAAAATAATGTTATGAAGCACATACATCAAATAAAATATTTGGCCTGAAAACTGATTAATGTCACCCTCAATTATTTGATTGATTACTACCCTTGTCTCTCATTGATCTCACATATGAGGTAGGATCTAATATAGATCAATGAACTCTCATTCTTATAAGTGATTAGAAAATGGCAACATTTCATTCTGTATAAAATATCTTTGCAAGGTTTGGAACAAAGAATTTAAGAAATGAATGACAGCTCTTTTGTCATAAAATAAATAGTGTCTTTAGTGCTACTAGTGACTTTAGGATTCTCATATTCAAAGTGCATCATATTAAATCTACTTTACGGATGAGAAAATGAGCTTATTGTGTAGAATATTGCACCATGACACAGAATGTGTTTTGCAATGAATTTGAATAACCCAAGCTATTCACAGCTTAATTAATCAAATATCTCTCACTTGATAGCACAGATTCTTTACTAAATCCTTAGACTCTGTACACACTACAGGCTTTCAGCTGATTATTGAGCCAATCAGACAATAAATTACTGATTGGCCTGATATCACAGTAGTGTGTACGCTCCAGCGATCATCGAGGATCGTTCCAAAGCGCAGATCATCGTTTGATGTGATTGTTCATCACAACTAAAAATTTTGTTCAGCTATGGAACAACATCTTTACAATCCTGCAGTATATATTTACTTATGACCGTCTGTCCAAAGAAAGAGATAGCAACCTGTCACTGTGTCTGTGTTGTTAAATGTGGAGAGTGCTGTAGGTGGAATAAATCATCCATTCATTCTGAGACTAAAAATTTTTAATCAGAGTCACAGAAGCTAACGAAATGTATAATGATATTGTGGAAAAGCCAAGACAAGGATATTGTGGTGTCATTCTCTAAACAACTACACCATACTTACCAACTTTAGAAAGTTTGTTTCTGGGAGCTTGCCAGGGGAGGTGGGCGTGATGGGGGGTGGGGCTCCAAAATGTGTGTCATTTTGGACCCGCCCCCGTTGCGTCATTTGACATTGGGGGGCGGGGCCAAAAGCCGCGATTCATGTTTGGCATCTAATTCTGCCCACTTCACTAGGAAGTGGGCACTTCCTAGTGAAGTGGGCAGATCCGGGAGATTGCCACACTCTCCCGGGAGACCGTGAGACTCTCGCAGAATGCGAGAGTCTCCCGGACATTCCGGGAGAGTTGGCAAATATGGACTATTGGACCAGATGAACAGCACAGATCTGAATGTAAATCATGTACAGTGTGTACGCAGGAATCGGCAGACTGATTTGAACTTCAGTCATTTGTAAAATCATTAGTCATAGCAAATTGATCAAAAGTTTTGTAGTGTGTACCCAGCGTTTGTCATAGTGCAGCATTCACCACTATAAAATCTGCCAATGTGTACTTTGTAATAGTTTTCTGACATAACTATAGTATGGATAAAGAGGCCATGATCATGTAGGTCAGTTGAGCAGAGCTTTGCAGCCCTCAAAGAAGGAGATGTTGCCCATCACTGCGATAGGTGCTGGTTCTTGTTATTCCCAAGATGTTAGAAAAGAAGATAAGAAATAAGTTAAGATAAAGCATAGCAATTTCTCATATATATATACACAATATATTATTACTTTGCTTACTACTTTAGAACTACAAATACCACTCAGTGCTATTGCATATAATAATACAAAAGAAGGATACTATATATGTAAGCAAATAAATACTAATGTATAACTAAAAAGTCACAGATGCACATTTAAAGAGAAAAAAATGTGTGTACTTCCGCTTTAAATTAAATTGCCCCTTTATTTATTTATATTATGATAGCTGTATTTTATATTTAGTGGGCCTTGAAACACTTGGTCAGGATTTGGGGAGGATTAAACTGATTGTCCACTGGTGAAGACATGTGAGCATTGGTTTATAACATTAATATACATAATCCGTCAGGGGAAAAACACGGCTAAGAAACAAAAAAGATATTTGAGCGTACTGACAAGAATCATTTCTTTTACAAATAGGCAATGCAACATTTTTTCTCAGCAGTACCTAAGAGATTGATTTTTTTTAATATCTGATGCCTGACATTTAAATATGCTGAAATTCATTATGCTCAACTTCATCTGCTAATTAGAGTTGATCCAGAATATTTAATATTAATGTTTAAGGATCCATCATACATAAGACAAATGTATTATGTGCTCAGGTATAGAATTTTCAAGGGTAAAACAGGCCAGTACTTATGTCTGTGCAGTGATTGATGGCCACTTTACTTGCTTTCTAATATAATATATATATATATATATATATATATATATATATATATATATATATATATATATATTTACATTCAGGAAATACCTTATCGCTGTAACTGTAGATGTCAGGTAGACTGTCAGGTTATCTCTAAGTTTAATATATTAATAATTAACATAGTGCACTAATCACACTCATCATAGGGTTCATTGTAGCTACTTTGAAAAGTAAGTTGTCATTCAATTCCCTGCATCAGTAAAAGAAGCTAATGTCTCATTTCACAGCTTTTAGACAGTGTGAAAAAGAGTACTAATAGAGGGCCACAAGCTCACATTACAAAACAGAACATGTCAGTTATCCTTACTGATACATCATTGGCCATGTCTTAGAGTTTGAATTCAATACTCAGTGCAGAGCATTTACTCCACCTAGACCTGCAAGCCTATTACTCAGGATGAAACTTCTGCACTACCCCAAAAAGTTCCTCCCTAGTAAAATGGCAAATAATTAAATATAAATACTTTATTTACCTGTGGTATATTGTTTTCTATAATATCTAATATTCAAAGTACCCCGAATGTATAATAGTAAAAAGTTAGTTATATACTTAAACAGATAAATGTGGAGGCACAGTTCAAATGGTATCTTTATTTTGTGATGACATGCTCCTGTTTTTATAGATATGCATATGGATTAGTGATCCAGGTAATTATCGATTGAGGATGGATCGAAATGATGCTTTTCTTGATTATAGGACCTGGACAGGTCAGAGTGATCAGAATGTGCAATGCTGACTGTGGATTTAGCCAAAATAAAGCCTCATAATCACATGCCCAGAGGCAAAAGCCATTGCTGTGGAAGGAGTTTTATTGAAATGAACAATGTTTTGCATGCAATATTTTCACTTAACTTCACCATGCTATCAGATAATTTTGGCACCAGCCCATTTTACTTTAATGAATCACTGGATTACAATTTTTGGTTGAAAATAAACTTGCTCTATCTTTATGTGGGACAATATACCTGAATGAGACATCCCCAATCAAGCCCAAATTTACATTATTTGTCTCTCTTGATCATAATTCTATTGCTACCTATATTTTGCTGAACATTGTTTTGGTTTCAGAACTGCTCTTAATTGTATAAAATGTATAGAACTAATTCAACTCTAAGTCATCAAGTTCTGTTATCTGTAGAGGATCAAATGTGCAAAATTGTCTGTTAGCTATATGTTATGCTTTCCCTTTATTTGTTTGTTTTAGAGTTGTATTACTTTCTTTGTAGTAAGTGTGATTAGTGGGGGTTAATTTAAGAAAGTGTTCACATGGCTCTAACTCTATTGAACTAGCAGTCATGGGCTGTGTAAGCCTGTTTGGCTGTGTTAGCTAGTGAGGATTTTTTACAAGTGTATTAAAATTTAGATAGCATAGTAAGAGTTAGACAAGAGTTGAACAAGAGGAAAACAAATGGAGAATATTCCATCTGGAAACACTGCTACATGAGAAAAACATTCAACAACCATCTGTGAGCTTTGAAATCCACCACCACCTGCATTGTGCACTGCCTACACACACCCTGTTGATCTGTTTCTCAACCTTAATACTTGCATCTGCTGTTTGATAACGACTTGTTGGTTTCACTTATACTGTTGATTGTAATCCTACCTTAAAGACACACTTGTTGCTCCACTAACCCAGATTCTCTAAGTGGATCCCCTGCTCCTCTTTGCACACTGTTCATACACAGCTACCTCAGTGCACCTTCCACTGTGGCTAATAGTTTATAATCTCTCTCCACTCCTGCCCTATGTCACTGTCTTGTCTAACTAATCACTCATCCCTTATCCGTACTGTCCAAACTACTTCCCATTTCCTTGCTGATCCGTTTACATCTTTTCTTCCTCTTTACACTCCTACTACTTCTACAGTCTCTCACTTTACTCACTTGTCCTGTTCTCTTTCCTCCCCTAACTTGTAACCTGTCTCAGTCCTTACCTTCTACCATACTTTCATTTGTCTTTTCCACGCAATATTTCTCTCCTATTTCATGACTCTGCAAGGTCTCAATTACTACATCTCCTGTGCCTTATTACTCTTGTTTCAGCACTTCCACCCATTCCCCCTCATGGCTCCCCATATCACTACTCCATACTACAGACCCAAGCCTATTCCCTCTATACCCTGTCACTCCCCCCTCCATCACATATCACCCTGTCTCCCCCAAACCTCCAATCCCACCAACCATATTCCCATCACTCCTCCTACTCAGCTTTCCCTGGCCTGTGCACTCTGGAATGCAAGATCTGTGTGCAACAAATTCACTCCCAATCATGACCTCTTCCTCTCCCATTCCTTTGGTCTCCTGGCCCTTATAGAAACGTGGATCTCCCCCTTTGATACAGCTTCCTCTGCTGCACTCTCCCACAGGGGGCTCTCCTTCCCCCATAGTCCCTGTCCTGGGACCTCCAAGGAGGCGGTGTAGGTGTCTTACTGTCTACTGGCTACACCTTCAGTGTTATTCCTCCTGAACCCTCCCTCTCCTTCCCCACCTTTGAAGTTCACTCCATTCGCCTCTTCTCCCCTCTCCACTTTCGTGTTGCAGTCATCTATCGTCTCCCTGGCCCATCCTCACTCACACTTCCTCCCTTGGCCTCTCCCAGTGGAAAACTTCTGCCACCCATAGTGATGGTCACTCCCTGGACCTAGTGTTCTCCTATCTCTGTGACATCTCCAACTTCTCCAATTCTGTCTTCCCCCTCTGTGACCACAATTTCCTCTTCTTTAGCCTCTCTTTACCCCTTGTCCCACCTCTGCCAACCAAAGTTGCTCGCACGCTGCGTCTCATCAACAGCATTGACCCCATAATCTTTGCATCCTTTCTTGAACCCTTACTTGCTCCCATTTCTTCTCTATCATGTCCCAATGCTGCTGTCTCTCTTTACAACACCACACTCTCTGTTGCCCTTGATACTGCAGCCCCTGCCACCCCCTTCATCCCCGCCAATCTAAATCCCAATCCTGGCACTCCCCTCTTACTCTTGTCCTCTAAAAGTGCTCCCACTCCTCTGAACACCAATGGAGGAAATCCTGCTCCATTGCTGACTTCACCCACTATAAATTCATCCTTTCTTCGTACTAGTCTGCCCTCTCTTTTGCCAAACAAACCTATTTCATATCCCTCATTTCAACCCTGTCCAAAAAAAAAACAACGCATATTTGCTATCATTAATTCTCTACTATATCCTCCCCCACCTCCTCCCCCCTTGTCCATCACCGCTCTTGACTTTGCCACCTACTTCTCTATCTGTTCTCGTCAGACTTGCCTCTCCCCACCTGTCCTCTCTATCACTCACTCTGCCACCCTTGGCTCCTACTCACCTGTTATTGTACCTAAGATCCTCTCTCTTCTCTCCTCTTCTTCTACAACCTGTCCTCTCTATCCTGTCCCCTCCAAGTTCCTCCGGTCCCTCTCTTCCAATGCCTGTTGTCACCTTGATCACCACTTTAACCTCTCTCTCCACTGGTATCTTCCTCTCTGCCTTCAAACATTCTCTCATCTCTCCTATTCTCAAAAAACCTTCCCATGACCCATCCTCTCTTTCCAATTATTGTCACAAATCTCTGCTTCCCTTTGCTTCTAAAATCCTCGAACGACTTGTCTTCAATTGTCTGAACCAGTTTCTCTCTTCCCACCCTCTTTTTGTCCCTCTCCAGTCGAGCTTCCGTCCCATTCATTCAACTGAAACTGCCCTCACTAAAGTATCAAATTATTTGCTAGCAGTCCAATGTTCACTTTTCCCTTCTCGTACTCCTTGACCTCTCTGCTGCTATTGACACCGTCGATCATTCTCTTTTCCTCACCACCCTTCACTCCATAGGTCTTCATGAAACAGCGCTTTCTTGGTTTGCCTCCTACCTCTCTGGTCGCTCTTTTAGTGTGTCTGCTTCTGGCTGTTCCTCCTCGCACTCTTCCTCTTTTTATTGGAGTCCCACAAGGCTCTGTCCTTGGCTATCTGCACTTCTCTCTCTACACCACCTCTATTGGCAAACTCATTCAATTATTTGGCCTCCAATACCATCTCTATGCAGATGACACGCTAATCTATCTTTCCTCCCCTGACCTGTCTCCCGCTGTCCTAACCCAGGTATCTAGCTGTCTCTCTGCTGTAACTACTTGGATGTCACAGCGCTTCCTGAAACTCAACATCTCCAAATCCAAGCTCATCATCTTTCCTCCTGGCAATGTTGCTATCCCTCCCAATATCTCCCTCTTGGTTGACAGCATCCCTCTTTCTCCTGTCATCCAAGCCCACTGCCTTGGAATCACCCTTGATTCAGAACTCAGCTTTACCCCTCATATCCAGTCCCTCAACAAATCCTGCCACTTCTGCCACCGTAACATTGCGAAAATCCGTCCCTTCTTGTAACAGGAAGCAACCAACATCCTGGTCCATTCACTCATCATTTCTCGTCTCGACTATTGCAACCTCCTTCTCACTGGTCTTCCTCATTCTCGTACTTCTAACCTTTAGTCCATACAGAATGCTGCGGCTAGGCTCATCTTCCTCTCCCACCGCACTTCTTCTGCTTCTCCTCTGTGTAAATCCCTTCATTGGCTTCCTATCTGTTTCAGAATTCAGTTCAAGTTTCTTATGCTCACTTACAAAGCACTTACATCTCTGACCTTTTCCCGACCTCAATTCACCCCTCATTACCTCCTCCCATGCTCGCCTCTAGGACTTCTACCATGCTGCCCCATATCTTTTGGAACTCCCTTCCCCGTCTGGTTCGACTCTCCACCAACCTTCAGTCCTTCAAACGCTCACTCAAAACTCACCTTTTCATGCTTGCCTATCCTAACACCTCCTAGTCATTATATCCATCATCTCTTCTTCCTCATCTCCCATCTAATTTTTTTCTCCCAGTTGGTCCTACTGTCTCTCACCACCCCTCCCTTTAGAATGTAAGCCCTTGCGGGCAGGATCCTCTCTACCTATTGTCCCACGTTTGTCTCCTGTCCCTCGTACATCCTGTCACGGCTTTTGCTGCACTCTCTGTGAGTCCCCATAGCATTATTCACACTCATCTGTGATGTTGACATGTATTGCCTCATCTGTTACTTGCTTCTGTATCCGGCACTATGGAATAAATAATAATAATATAACAACATGATACTGTAGGGTAGTGAATTAATACTTAAGAACTTATAGTTTCAGTGTATTACTCCTTATTCTTTATGAACACTAAATGGATGCCATAAAGATTCCCCAATTATAAGTGATGATTGATTTATGTGCTACAAATAGAGTATATACAGCAATCAGCCACAACATAAAAAGCACTGACAAGTTAAGTGAATAATGTTTATTATCTTGTTACAATAGCAGCTGTCAAGGGGGAGGGGATAAATTAGGCAGCAAGTCAATGGTCAATTGATGTATTGGAAGCAGAAAAAATGGACAAGTGTAAGGACAAGGGTCAAATTGTGATGGCTAGACGACTGGGTTATTGTATCTCCAAAACAAAGGTCTTGTGGGGTGCTCCTGGTGAGCAGTGTTTAGTACCTACAAGTTGCTGAAAAAGTTAATGTTGGCCATCATAGAAAGGTGTCAGAACTCAAAGTGCATCGCAGCTTGCTGCGTATGGAGCTGCATATTGCAGACCTGTCAGAGTGTCCATGATTACCCCTATCCACCGCTGAAAGCGCCTGCAATGGGTATCTGAGCTTCAGAACTGGAGCATGAAGCAATGGAAGAAGGTGGCCTGGTCTAATGAATCATGTTTTTTTTTACATTATGTGGATGGTTGGGTGCATGTGCGTTGGTTTACCTGGGAAAGAGCTGACACCAGAATGCACTATGGAAAAAAGGCAAGCCTTTTTGCAAGTGAGACAGTGTGATGCTCTGGGCAATGTTCTGCTGGGAAACCTGAGGTTAGACATAGAAAGTGTAGGCAATCCTGAACAGGTGGATTTTGAGGGATCTTTTAAAGATTTGCAGGCTAACGGATGCCTGATAGAATGAGGGAGGCAATTCCATAAAAGGTGGCAGCACGGGAGAAATCTTTAATGTGGGAGTAAGACGTGGCATTCATGTGGAAGTTACTTTGACATGTACTAACTACCTATACATTGTTTTAGACCAAGTACACCCTTTAATGGCAATGGTGTCTCTTGATGGCAGTGGCCATTTTCAACAGGGTAATGCACCCTGCCACAGTGCAAACATTTTCAGGAATGGTTTGAGGAATATGACAAAGAGTTCAAGGTGTTCACTTGGCCTCCAAATTCCCCAGATCTCAATCTGATCAAGGTTCTTTGGGATGTGCTGGAAAAACAAGTCCAAGCCATGGAGACCCCACCTCATAACTTACAGGACTTAAAGTATCTACTGCTAATGTCTTGGTGCCGGATACCACAAGATACTTTCAAATATTTTATAGAGTACATGCTTTGAAGGGTCAGAGCTGATTTCGGCAGCATCAGGGGCAGGTGACAATAGGGCAGGTGGCAATATTAGGCAGGTGGTCTGTTGTCTCTGATCTGTGTATACTATATATCTATTAGAAATGAGCGGTTCGGATTTGAAGAAATCTGACAGATCCAAAAGTTCCTAGGGAAAGGAGTCATGACTCGGTGTCGCATTCCAATTTTGGATCTAAAAAGGATGCAAAATGTAATTTCCAGGAAAATATCTATGCAAAACTCAAGAGAGCTTATATCTTCTATTTATATAGCCCTCCCTTATTTTCTCATGTGCCATTTTAGAACAGGCAGTATGTAGGGAGAATGTTAGTTGTAGTGCTTTGTTCTTTCGTTCAGGGCGCAAGAGGTATAGAGAAAACAGTAGAATAGATGTGAATTTTACAAAGCAGTTCTGTAGAGATCAGTCAGCTAAAATAGTTTGCTGATCAATTGGTTTTAATTTTAATCTGTCAGAGAGTTTAGATGGAGTGGTGCCTACTAGTTGTAATTAATGTATATATAATAGTACTATTAAATAGACTGAGTTAGATATTCTGAAATAAGCAGTATATTTAGTGGAGAAAACATTGTGCTCTTGCTGTATCACTATTAGCAGTAGAATCCAAAAAAGTAAGTCGATTTCTTTTACGATTTTAAGTTTTTCTAGTGAAAGTAATCATGTATGGGGCAGTGACATCTGAATTAAGTTTGCTTGTGAACATTACTGTAGTAGAACCCCCCAAAAACTATATGTTCTAAACTTTTTCTATTTTACACTACTTGTCAATTTGTAAAGGGTCAGTCAGTGACATCTTGACATTCAATGACCGCATGTAGAATGGCTGCGGCTGCAAGAAAAAAGGTCATCTGCCATGCCACCAACTAATGCATGCCCATTAGATAAATTAGACAACAAAAAAATTAGTGTAAGGTGCAAGATATAAAAATGACAGAATTTGGCCATGGCGAAGAATACATGTAGAGATGGAAATATGATGGCTGACGATTCAAGCTATGTGATATAAGTTAGAGAATCATATAGACTGATTAATTATTTTTGGAACTGAGTGAAAAAGAGCAAATGGAGCAATGGCAAAATGATAAAATCCTACATTAAGACAGCTTGCTGCAAACAGAGGTGAAAATTGGGACAGTTGTGAAGGGATCACTAGAAAATAGACTGGAAATGACTGGAAAAATGTTAATGCTACAAATATATACAGGAACAAAAGCAGCTCAAATTAACATATGTTTACCTATTTTTCACAATTTTGAAGTAAATTCAGTTATGACCACATGAGGGGAATATATATATTCGACACCCCTGCATTGATTCAGATGAAACCAATGCAAGGTGGTCCAGTTGGATCTCTCGTTGGAGTAGGTTGGCCAGAACTTTGACCTGGGGAGCATGTTCTGAGCCTGCATTCGGGCACCTCTGCACCTATTGGAATTAAATGAACACAAGGTAATCCAGTTGGATCCTGGCCAGATTTTAGGGGGTTTGTGTCCTGGTTGGACGTCCCATCGGTGTATGCTGGGCAGAACTTGGACCTGGGGAGTCTGTCCTTGCCCTTTCACTGGATGGACTAGGCATTTATATAGTAGATATAGATATACAGATATATATATATATATATATATATATATATATATATATATATCTATATCTACTATATAAATGCCTAGTGGCGTGTGTGGAAAAAAAACCCAAGCTGCAGCGCCACCTGCTGGGCAGAGTTATACACTGACCTATATATTTCTTGAAGTAGAAGTGACAGTTGGGAGTGGTTGGTGGTTGCCGGGGGTGACAGTGGGGAGTTTTTAACACCTTAAGTAGCTTGATGAAGGATGTGGCGATGAAGATGAAGGATGAAGTGATGGAGAAAAATGATGAGGTGGTGACATGTGGACAAAACCACGTTAAAAAAGGGCGCTTGCGTCGGGAAGTAACGCTCTTCCCCTGAGGAGGCCTGGGCTAGGCCCAAATGCATGACAAGAACCTTTTTAACACCTTAAGTAGCTTGATTTGGCTTCTTAAGGTGTTAAAAAGGTTCTTGTCATGCATTTGGGCCTATATATATATCCTATATATATATATATATATATATATATATATATATATATATATATACATATACACATATATACATATATATACACACATATATATATATATGCACACATATATATATATACACATTTTTATATACATATATATATATATATATATATATATATATATATATATACATACATACATACATATCAAATGTATTCTAAATCTGGAGGCAGAGAGAGAGAAACTTAATATATTATACTGTATTATCTTCTTCTTGCATATGTGTATGGATCTTTTTATATTAACTTCTACTAACATTTTAATTTTAACATTTGTGTATATTTGTATGAAGATATAGAAAAGCAAGTACAATAACGTTGCTGCTTAACTATAATATGGCCACCATTTATATGAATGAGTCCCCTTTAAATATTTTGATTTAAATTGATGCAACTATAATATAAGGATGGATCTGACTGCAGACTGAGCATAGGCTGGGGAGGTTTACAATAATGTGACAGTGAATATATGCATTTATGAACATCATTGGTATATTATATAATAATAAGATCTTATTTGTTACAAAATAACTGCAATTATCACATGCAAGTGATTAGTGTCACTGAACACTTGTTGTTCATATTATTTTTTTCTCAAATTCTGATCTGGTCCCAATCAGGGCCATCTTACCATCTTAACAACATTATGGGCCCCCTGGCAAAGCAGTGCACCGGGGCCCTTAGATATAGATATATAGATGTATACAGATACAGATATAGATATATAGAGATAGAGATAGATAGATGTACTTGCTCAGTGACCCTTGTAGGTTTTTTTTGTAAGTTTTTTTCTTTTGCAGGATTATTTATTCTCATTAAGAGCCGTGCCTATGGGGCCCCCTTGCCCGTGTGGCCCCCGGGCAGCTGACCATTGTGCCCAATGGAAAAGATGGCCCTGGTCCCAATGTCCCTTTATTCTCATGGAATATTTCAAGTGTAAGTAAAGCTTAAATCAGCAGTAGTTTTGCTTAGCAGTAAATTGGAAATATAATTAGGCTTCCCGAATATATATATTGTTGTGAATTACTCAGGTTTATAAATAAATTTTAACATAAATGTTTATAATTGATAATGAAATATGAAAACAATTAGATATACCTATCTGATGACATTCCTTACATACATGTACATCATATGTGCATGTAATTAGCAATATTATGCTGATAATCATCTGTTTCCACAAGTATTGTAAACATAATTAATATAATCCAGTATTTTGTAAAATGACATAAAAATTAGCTCATATGATGTAATTTAATTTTTTTAACTATTTAAATATTACATTATGGGCAGGTAAGTATCGAATTTACAATATGCATTTTTATTAGGTGGGCATATGGATGCTTCCCTAGCACAGTTCAAAATTCCATTTAATCATCCTACAGTTAATTGCTTGTACCAGTCTACCTTCACCTTAATCATTTCTGATAGAATCAGTATTGATCAGGGCACAAAAAAAAAACAAAGCAAAGAGTGGAAGCCAAGAATTCACAGTCTCGATTGACAGCTATAGTGCAGAAACTGTGCACACAATATACAGAGGAAAATCTTCTGAATAATATTCCATTTATGTATGATTTTCCACTAAGATATAATAGTTATTGTTTGTTACTTGGAATTTATGCTAAAAGTGTTACAAAAACATTTGGAAAAAGAACTGCAAAGCAAAGCCAAAACTAGAGTGTTACAAATATTATTGGACTATTTTTCTGTATATTACATACATAGAGACACATCTTTTAAACAAATATTATGGACTATAACACCTAATCTGTGTAGTAAAGAAACCAATGACAGTATAAATGCCTGCTACGTTCTCTATGGCCTGGCTGTATAATTGTTGCAAAGTGCCAAGCACAGTATCAGTTCCAGATCCAGGGGTAAATGTATCAGACCAAGAGTATACGACTGGTTTGAAAAGTGGAGATGTTGCCTTTAGCAACCAATTAGATTCTAGCTATAATTTTGTAGAATGCACTAAATGATAACTACAATCTAATTCATTGCCATAAACCACCTACTGGAAACGCTCAGCTTGATACATTTACCCCCTGGTCTTTTTATCCTTTTATTTATTTGTAGAGTTTGTTTTCCTGTTCTGTATGTTGATTCCTAGGCTCTTGTTTTCTGTCATACATCTATTCTAGTTCTATTTGTGGTTTTCTTCTAAACCTGAATTTTTCCTTATTCTGTATTTTTGGCTTGCCTTTTTTCTTTGTATTCTATTTGTTTAGTGTAGTTATTTTTGTAAGCCTTCTATGCATAGTTTTTTTTTATCTGATTTCCTGTCTGTGTGTTGTTATTCTCTGTTCCTTGCTCTTGTTAATGCATTTTTTTTCCCCTGACCATTGCCAGCTTTCTTTCTGCCCATAAATATATTTAACCCCTTAAAGACTTCATATTTTTACTAAAATGTATTTCTGATTGTACAGTTTCAATAAATTGGCTTTACCTGAGATAACTTCTAGAATGTAAGCTCTCACAAGCAGGGCTTATTTTCCTTTTGTCTCCTTGCACCCACCTATCTCATCCACCTGTGCCCCCATTCCCTTGCCTATTGCATATTTTCTAATTCACCTTTAACTCTTCTTCCTATGCTCAGTATTTAGCTTTTAGTCTTTTGCTGCAAGATGCTGTTATTTTTCCTCTATGTCTTTCTCTTTGTCTATACTCTGGTATGCAACTACACCTATGTTACCTTAATTTACATAACTTGTGTTATGTTACGTATCTTGTGTCATGTTCCCTGTATTACTTATGTTATACCTCTCCACTGAATGAGGCTACTGAATTTTGTGGCACCTTATAAATAAATTACAATAAACAATAGAATAAATAATAATAACAAACATAAAAATAATAACTTTATATTTCAAAGTCTGCTAAGTTTATTTTGATAGTATAATATGATACATTTTTATTTGTATATTACAGAGAAATTTAACAAAAATATGAAAAAATACATTAGAATTGTTTAACCACTTTGGACTTTCCATGTTGTTAGTATATAGCCCTAATTCTTTCTACAGTTTCAAATCGTAGTAGACATTGAGATAAGATGTGAGGTGTACCAAATGTGTACATGTTTGTGTGTTTCTTTATACCATATAACATATACCATAACAAATCTTAAACTTAAATTACGTTCACTGTGTTATTTAGTTTTCAAAGCACTAAACTCAAAGGGCCTGATTCTTTCAGGAATGTAAACGCCGATGTGTGCCGTATTTTGTTAAATTGCTCTGCTTATGATCAGAAATGGACTACACTCCAGTGAACGCAAGTGCATCCAATTCATCTTCAAACACAAATGACACTTCAGACAACCCAGAATATCAAAGGTGGAAGGGGGGGAGGGAAGTCAATGTATAGTAAGGGCGTGTCAAGTTTCAGCGCACATAGATACATCCGATCCTAGGTTGGGGCATATCTCAGGTACGCGCCATATAGGCAGAGATTACTTAGACTGTATTCAAGTAGAAACATTTCTTGAGCTCCTCTTCTTGATGAATACAGGCGTACCTATTTGAATTTTACTTTGCATTCTTTAATGAATCAGTCCCCAAAATGTTAATGTCACATTGTTTTATGTTATAAAAGCATCTTAAGAAAAAACAAAGAAATATGCAGTTTGCATAACTATTGAATCACTGCAGAAGCTTTAAGTATACACTGGTAAAGAGCAAGTGGCAGAAAAAGACACAATTGCCTTAAAATTGGCTTGTGCCTGTAAATTATTAAAATGATTGCCACATTTTCTGCATAAAAATCCCACAGGTAAGGGATCTATATTTAGATTGTAAATCTGAAGGACAGATATTGACATTAAGACTAAAGAGCATGCCAAAGAAGTTAGAGATAAAGTAATGCAAATTCATGAATTAGAAAAAGAGTACAAAACAATGTCCAAGTGTTTGGACGTCCCACTAGGGATTGCTAGTTTAATTATCAGGAAGTGGGAACTTTATCATACCACATAGACATTGCCTAGATACATTAGTCCCTCAAAACAAGAAAGGGACTGATGAGAAACGCCACAAGGAGGCTGCAGGAGCTACAATAGCCTAGTAAAAATCTTGATCTCAAATCAATTGAAAATCTGTTCCACTATTGATAAATCGGAGCACACAAGTGTCATCTGATTAACCAGATCAAACTGGAACAAATCTGCCTGGAATAATGCATTAATATCACTCCTGATCAGTGTATAAAGCTGGTACCCCAAAAGATTTAAAGTTCTTGTTGCTGCAAAACGGGCTCTACAAAATATTCAAGTGTGCGGATTCAACAATGAAGCAAACAGCATATTTCAGTTAAAACAATGTCACATATAAAATAACAATAATTTTGAGATTTGAGGCTTTTGAAAATATATAATCATAGCAAAAAACAACAGTACAAATGGATTGATTAGTTAGTAAAAGGAAATAATTGGTTGGTTGAGGGTCTGAATGCTGTGGCATGTGTGTTAAAAGTGGACCTCTGCACAATCGCATGTCTTTACATTAATATAATATCTAAGCTTATGGTAGAGCAGGTTGTATTAGTTTGATTAGTACACAGGAACCAAGTGCTGTCAGTGATTTGTGCAGTGAGTAAATGCTTAAATGATACATATGATTGGTTCGTTTAGCTATGCCGAACAAATATGGGGGGAAACAATGCAAGTGTTACAAGCTGCCATGGGATGCTATTTCCTCCTTGTGAGCACCGCTCGCTCTGCCCCTTATGTCCTGGTTGGTTGCTAGGCAGGTGGAATGCTATTATTGAATCAGCCAATCACATTATTGCAATAACCCTATTAGTTCTCTGAGGATCTCACTCTTAGGGAGTGTTCCGAGTGACTTTCAGTACTTTAAATATCAGGAGGGCCTAGCTTCCCTACTGGTTACAGCATTATGTCTGTACCTTGTTTACCTGCTGTTTCGCTAACTGCATGCTGATTGATTACCCATTACCTACCCCCCTGTCACTGGATATGCTCTGTTTGCTGCCACCCATTTTGACCCTTGGCTTATTTGTGGACCATCCCTGCTAACTTCCCACCCTGACCATTTGGTTTGTCTATGGATATCCTTGCACTCTGACTGCCCTTCACCATTTACATTGTGACTAGTTTGTCTTCTGTATACCACCTGGTGTACTGTACTCCCAGTCCCTATACCTCTTCGCTAACTAGTACATAAAAAACTGCTCTGAATTTAAGTCCTGGTGGCATCTGGGTACCTGTGAGCACATCGCTCACTATAGTAAACACAGCTTGCTTTAGGAGAAGACATCTCTCATGTCTGTTCTATCATTTTATCTGTATATCAGTGAAAACTGTTACAAAAAGGCCATATTTGTAATACAAGCTGGGATGTAACATTGTAGAGGAAGAGAAAGTAGTAGTAAAAGAGTGATATGGTGATGTCACTATATAAGTTGTTGGGGAATCCACATCTAGAATACTAATTTCAATTCTAAAGGTCATATTTTAAGAAGGACACCAATACCTTACAAATTATGCATGTTGACATCACAAAACTTACCAGGAAAGACTAAAGGACCCCAGTATATATAGCTTAGAGAAGTATGGATTGAAGCTTTCAAAAATATCAATGGTTTTAACATATTTCAGGAAGAAAGTATTATATAGAAAAAAAGTAATAGTAGAAGACAAAAATGCACAGTAACTGAAGTGTAACAGGTTTAAAGGAAATTTGAGGGTGGATAGCTTTACTGACAGGGTAGTAGACAGGTGAAATAGCCTTCCTACAAAGGTAGGGGAGGATAAACAGTAGGGTATTCTAACCTGTTTGGGCTATAGATAAGGTTATTCTAAATCTGAAACAAATCTAAGGATCTAATAGGGTCTGCAATTTTTAGGAAAAATTAGAGCATACTAAATGGGCTTTGTGGTTCTGCCACCAAATTCTATATTTATATAGATGGGTAAGGCAAGAATATTCAAACAAGCCTTTATGTTTCACCTTTTTCAGACAAGAACTGATTTATTTATAGATATATTAGCAAATGACATTTTTCAGTCCCCACTAATGCAAATAAAAAAAAAAAAATATAAGAAAAAAAGTGGAGGGAAAAATCTCCACATAGTGGAGATAACATTGCTAATCATTTTAGCACTTGATGTGCACACTAGGGAGCCTGGGTTAATTTCACTATTTAGCTCTTTTTAACTTTTTAGCTTTGCCAGGATTAACTTTTTTATTGTTTTTATCACTCAAGATAATTTTACAGTGTTTTTTTAGGCCATATAAGTGATAATAGACAATGCTTACAAATTAATACACTTTTCCATGATTCTTTCCCTAGCCACTGTTACATATTTAATTGAACCCACAAAATATACCCCATATTAATTTGTAACGTTTGCAGGAATACCAAATATGTATTTTTTTATTATTGGCTGAACCTGTGTGGATCACAATAAGGAAACTATAAAACATTATTTGTGCATAGTTTTAAAAAAAAACTTTTTTCTTTTTGTTAATACGTTATGTAACCCTCCTTTCCCTAGCACACAGTGTGAAAATATAAATCAATACTATTTTATTACAATAATCACAGTACTGCCAATATTAAATAGATTGTGAGATTAGCTAATTAATGTTGGTGCACTTGTTGAAACATTGGTAACTTGCATTGGATCTTTGATATTTGTAATATCTATATCTCTGACAGGTAACACAGTCTCTGATATATGTGCAGATTTATATAAGGAGGTCTAACTTGTAGATTTATAGGTATAGTGTTCTCTCCTTAATGCAACATTAATGGTGTTTGATGTGTTACCACTTATCTCTTCCTCTTTGGATGAAGAAGAAGCATGATATTGATAGCTGTCCTTCTCTGTTCACACTCAATTTGCTAATAGCTCCCTCGGCCTGCTTTAAAGTAGATTATCTGCAGTGATCCAGTTACAAGACCTTTCTGTGCAAATCTACACCCAGCTTCTCTTTTCATTGCTTGGGTATCACTCTCTTCCTTTGTATACTCAGTCATTCCTGCAGACGCTCCTTTTCACACACACCTCACTCTTTCTGCTGTTGCTGTCACACGTCTCTGACTCTCAACACTACTTCTTCTCTGCTTTTTCCTTCCTACTTCTCTCTCCTGTCTTCCAAGAGTCTCTGTCAGGGCTCACCTCTGCTTCACCCTGCACTTCCATACCAACCTCAGCACTTGGCTGCTCAGTTTTAGCCAGTATGGTTACAGTTAAAATTGTTTTTTTCTATGTTACTCTTCCTTTCTTCTTCTTTTTGTTTTTGCAGTAACATGTGTGAACATATCAGGGACATTCAAACTGTTTGTCAAAGCATGTCTACACCTGCTGTAACGCTACTATTAACACATGCTCTAACAATAGGTGCTATGAGAGAAAATATTTTGTTCCTGACTCCTATATGATCCAAAGCCTCTCTCTTCTGCAGGAAAATGGTATTGATGACATTATCATCATTCCTGGTGTTTCAAACAGTCTCTTAAAGGGCCATCAGAAAAACTAAACAGTCTTGGACTGACTTTTGCTAAGGAAGCAATAAAGAATGATACCCAAACACTTTCAGTATGTGTGCCAGTTTCCTACCGTATCTTGATAACATTCCTATTCATGGTCACTAGCTAATTAAGAAGATGATCTGAGCAGGGCCATTGAAAGGTCCATGGTTGACCTAGGTGGCCCTCTCACCATCTAACCCCAACAACCCTCCTTCTTACTTTATCAGGCAGGAGGGAAGGAGGGGGCAGTTTCCCCTGTTCCTGTCTGAGTACAAGTGTGCCACTGGGCTGTGCAATCGTAGCCCTGTGTCAATCTCCCACCACATCACTGACTATGAAGAGCAGCAGACGACAATATCTGCCTAAAACATAGGCATAAATTGCTTCTGAATAAAAGACACATTCTATGTAGTATGCAGAGTCAGATGCATCTCATCTGATCATCATCATTATCAGTTTGGGTCTCACACCAGGAAAATAGCACGTGTAACAGATACGTTTCCTGACAGTTGTACCTGCATCTGTGTCTGGGTCTACGCAGAAGCATTTACTTGAACACATCCTTATTATACTTTGCCTTTGTATGCATGCCATTTGCCTCCCCTGATCTGCCTCTATAAGTGTAAGGAGTTGTAAATGCAAGACGTGATTTTTTGTACATACAAACTAGAGCATAAGTCTTTCCAGTGGGCATGAAATTGAAATTCATGTTTTACACTATGCAAATGGACTGGCGTCCAATTCTACATGAGGTGCTAAGTATTTTAGACATCCCCTAAACATGGCATCTTAGGAGACTGCCTAGGTTAGCCTAAATATAGCGCCAACCCTGGATCTGGGAGCCGCAGAGATATAGAAAATATATTTTGTTGCCCTCTGGAAGCAGAAGGGAGCAGGTGTAAATCTTCTATCTACAGCACTCAAAGGGCCTGAGTCATTAAGGAAAGTAAGGCAAACAAAGGAGTAAATGTTCTCCGGGACAAACCATGTTACAATACAAGGGGTGGAAATTAGTTTATTATTTTGCATATAAGTTAAATACTGGCTCTTTTTACATCTAACATACAAATACTTGCTAGCTTTATTGTTACACTGAAATTTAAAGCTGATCTAGGACATGCCCTACCCCAACTATAAATCTGTCCTCAGATTTTAAATTTACCTCCCCCTCCAATGCACAATGCAACATGGTTTTGTCCAAAGTTACTCCTTTTTGTGCTTTGCTCTCCTTAATGACTCAGGCCCAAAGTGTTTAAAAATGTATTTGCCATTTTTCTACTACTAGGCAAGATGCAAAATGTTTCAAGTGTACACATGTACAACAGAACACAAAGCTGTAAACTGTCACTTACCAAACATTCTACCATTGTACAGAGATTAAATAAACCTTTGTATGAATGAAGTATATAACCTTTTATATTGTCTAAAAGAACTAGAGCTCATGATATCATATTACTTCAAAAAAGAAAAATGTGAAAGGAATGAAAAGGAAATTAGGAAAATTATTACTTAAAACACACAGCCATTGAACTAAAGCAAACACTACTGATCTCTCGTTCAAGGCTGAACTCTTCTGATATATTAGATTATTAACATGTCATTTACAAAAAATAAATGAAAAAAGTTATTAAGACCAGGATAATTCAGTGTAAGGCTGCTATTCTCTACATATCCATTTCCTGCACTTTTTCATTACTTGCAAGTTTAAAGCAAACACAACTACATGTAGATAACAGACAACTGATTGAGTGAGGTCTAATTACTAACGTTCACAACAAGTCAGAAGGTGTCTTCATACATATATAATTGTGCACCACCTACGCCTAAGACCTATCTGCTATCACTGGGCTTTTAAACAGCATATCTGTTGTCAGCATGTCCTTGTAATATTTATTCAGCAATAAAAATAAACATGGTTTCCTCTTCTCACAATACATATCGTAAGTAATAGGTGATTAATCAAGATGTCATCTTCTATTCCGAATCTACTGCTTACTAAACATTTATTGTTCAGTATGGATATGATTGTATATCTGAGCAAACAAAAACATTCTAGCTGTAAACCGCTTTTTTTTTCCACCCTTTGGTTGATGGGCTTGTGGTTAAAGTGAAATGTTGTCCTGTAGAGGCTTCAGGTCACCAAGGAAATTACGTTAAATTAGCTTATTTTGATTACTAGAAGTAATCCTATATTGTCAAACATCCCAAAATACCTGATATTTTATGTAGGACAGTACACATTTCTGAAGGTCCTAAGGGGGGAGGTCTCACACATAATGGCCATGGGCAGATTGGTTTGGGAGGTTTTGGTGGGTGGGTACTTTGTCCTCATTTTTCATTTGTTAGTGTTGATGACATCTTTCACTAAAAGAAATAAACTGAGCCTTAAAGGGAATCTGCATTTTAATCAATTTGTGCATTATGTCTCAGTCATGTCACTAGTTCATAGTTCTTTTATTACATTTCTGCTTTAAAAGTCTGTGGATATCATTACCACTATATCAGATATTAAAAAAATATCCTCCTTCTTAGCAACATAGATGAAAAAACTGATGCATAGACATCTTCTATAAACAATATTATCTGTTAAAAAGCCAAAATATTATGAACCTGAATAAACCCAGGATACATGACTACATAGGCAAACTACTAAGACTGTAATTCTACCCTCTCCAGCAAGTTATGATGCCTATAAAATGATAGGGAGAAGGTTTGAAAATACTATTATTGCCTTGGTTAGTTGATTCTTAACTCTTTTTATGTATAAATAATATAAACCTTGCATAACTATATGACTCTAACTGTGGATAGATATATACGATTTATGTCTATTAAATAACGAGACTGATTAAATAACTCACCTTTATTTATTGTTATTACAAATTTAATGTTTGTCCCCTTCAATATACTCCCCATTTTCAGTAATACATTGCAGTAGTCTTGTTTTCCACTGGTTGAAGGCCGGGAGCAAATCAATTTCTGTCACTTGTTTCAACATATCTGCCATTTTCTTCTTTACAGCATTGACTGACTCAATATGTGTCCATTTAAGCACTTTTTTAACTTTTGGGAAAAGATAAAAAATTGCAAGGTGCTAAATCGGGCGAATATGGAGGATGTTCAAGTGTAGTAATGTGTTTGTCAGTCAAAAACTGCTTCACAGAAAGTGCTATGTGAGCAGGCGCATTGTCCTGGTGAAGAAAGAAACCATTTTTCCACAGGTGCGGCCATTTCTTTCTTTTTCTCAGCTTTTGCAAAACTTCCTTATAATAATGCTGATTAACTGTTGTGCCGTCTGGAAGCCATTTTTCCAAAATTATACCCTTGATATCGAAAAAAACAATGAGCATTGCTTTGACTTTTGACTTGCTTTGACAAGCTTTATTCATTCTTGTTGATGACGGTGTTTTCCAGTGCATTGACTGTCTTTTGGTTTCAGGATCGTACTGGAAGATCCCGGTCTCATCGCAAGTAATTACTTTATGAAACGGGTTTGGATCTGTGTCAAGTTGCCGCAGAATGTCAATACAACATTTCTTGCTACGCTCTTTTTGCTCTGGTGTGAGAACCCTTGGGACCATCTTTGCACAAACTTTCGTCATGTTAAGATCCTCATGCAAAACTTTCCATATGGTGTCTTTGTCAATGTTCACAGATTCAGCTATCATTCGAACACTGAGTCGGCGGTCTTTTCGAACAATCTGACTGATTTTTAAAACCTTTTCTTCGATTCTTGAAGTGCAAGATCGCCCAGGGCCTTCATCATCTTCAACATTCTCAAGTCCCTCCCTAAATCTTTTGTGCCACTCAAACACATGCGCACGAGACATGCAGCCATTCCCACAGGCCGTAGTAAGCATGTGAAAACATTCTGTTGGTGTTTTGTGCAATTTTACTAAAAAATTCAAATTGACACATTGTTTAACTTTTAAACTTAGCATTTTTCGGCACTCTACAGAAAACGCAACTAAACTAAATGGCGACTCACAATCAACTGAACGTCATAGAGTGTTGCAGCTTGACATGCAGGTTCAGACCGGTTCAAGGTTACTACGTATGCAGTTATAACCGGTTCTGACTGCTTTGTTTACTAGGTGGAATCACAGTCTCGTTATTTAATAGACATACCTCGTACATGCTTTTATTTTAGGGTTGAGAAAATGCTGAGGATAACCATGTGATGGTTGTATTGTGATGTAGGAAGATTGTGACTATATGGAGAATATATTAAAGTTCCAATACAACTAATGTAGAACGTGACATAAATATATATATAAAAAACCATTGTAATTAGATTCACAGATATATATATATATATATATATATATATATATATATATATGTACAATGTTTCAGAGCTTATCAGAGCTGAATATATTTGAGGTGCAGTTCTATGGGAAGATGTTTTCCTGCACACAACAGACTTCCTGTCGGTAGACATATTTAGCTAAAACTGGCTATAAACAGTAAACAATACTGCATATTTAATTTCCATTGTTTTATTGTTTTGTTGTGCACTCAAGTGCATAGCAAATATTTCATATATATTAATACACCTGTCTCTTTCCAGTGGAATTGCATATTTTTAAATTCTTCATTGTCAAGATTATTAACCAAATAACCAATGCCATTATGACTGCATGGTGTCATGAAAAAGATTATATTACAGTACAGAAACAGATAGGAGCATAATGTATTACATCAAAACAGTGAGGGGTCATTTTAGGGCTTCGAGACTAAAGGAAGTGTTTCCAATTTAAAATTAAAGTTTCTTTATAAAGCTTATGCAATGTCATCATCATCTGACATTTTGTTGAAACAGCTACTCTCTGTCCAAATCTCTAGCTATTAATGTGCACTCATGAATGCAATCAGTAGCCTTTTGCTGTATTACCTATTACATGCAGCATCTAGTAAACCACTAAAATTTTTGCTACAGGCCAAATAGTGGTTCAAGCTTTTCTGTTTGAAGTGCATGTTCTGTACTAGTGACCCAAACAAATGCAGGTCTAATAAATTGACTTTAATGGTTTTCTTACCCACTGAAATGTTTTCAATTTAATTGGGTTTACTACCCTATTGCTGAACTACATTGAAAAGTTCAAAGCATGGATGCTAATAGTTTCCTTCTAATTACTGCATAATGAACAAAGGTCTAATAGAGCAATTTGAGAGGTTGGACTTTAAACATGTAACCCTCTTTAGAAATAATACACATTGAAAGCTGCAGTTCTGAGTAATTTGAATGCAAATACACCAATATAATAGACCTTTATATTTATCCCACATAGTAACGTTTGTGCACTTGAAAAAGTAATTGTTTCCATAAATGTCAACTGTTTCATTTTAGCCTGCAAATGTTAGGAACTTTCATATTTAGATATTGTTGATAATAATAATAATAATAATAATAATAGTAATAATAATAATAAGTTATTATAACTATACACATTTGGTATAATAGGCAATATAAACTCATTTATCTCATTTATCTTTAAGAACTGAAATGTTATACTTAAAAACAGAATGCAGTCAATATTTCTTTAATAATTGACTTATAGAGTCTAGTACAAACTGACTCCAAAAACAAAGTTCTTTATCTGTTAATCAGTTTCTGTTCTAGCTGATTATTATGGGTCTTGATCTCTTCATATCTGTTAGATATGGCTCTACTGCCATCTACTGGCTAAAGTCATAACTATTTTGATGCCTTTTATTTACTCATGAGGTAGAAAAGAGGCGGAGCTGTATCTTATAAGCCATAAAGTGTTAAAACATCTTAAAAACAAATCAATTGCATATCATCATCACCATTTATTTATATAGCGCCACTGATTCCGCAGCGCTGTACAGAGACCTCACACACATCAGTCCCTGCCCCATTGGAGCTTACAGTCTAAATTCCCTAACATACACACACAGAGACAGACAGACTAGGCTCAATTTTGATAGAAGCCAATTCACCTACTAGTATGTTTTTGGAGTGTGGAAGGAAACCGGAGCACCTGGAGGAAACCCACGAAAACACAGGGAGAACATACAAACTCCACACAGATAAGGCCATGGTCGGGAATTAAACTCATGACCCCAGCGCTGTGAGGCAGAAGTACTAACCACTTAGCCACCTTTGTTATTTGCAAATTAGCAAATAAATCTTATCTAGTTCTAGCCTCTTGTCAAGACGGAACATTATCTGTCATTAGGAGAATGTATATTGCACAAATACAGTTGGAGCAAGTGTAATTGAAACAAAGGGTGTGACACTGCTTATAGCACCATTATGACATACATTTCATTGGCTGCACTCACAAGAGTATGTATGGACGTGTTATGCAATAAGTGCCATTACAGTAGCTCAGTTTTATACTATTTGTTTTAATTAAACTCTATACATTTGAATTTTAATTTCAACACATTTTAATATAATTGAATGCTATTCATGTTGGTCTCTACTCAGTACTAAAAAGAAAGCAAAATGAGATTTTGCATTCGGATTAATATAAATTACTGAGTAACAAAACCAAATAAAACATATTAATATATTAACAAATTAAGCTAATTAATGCAAAAGAAAATGTAAAGGTCTAAGATGTTGTATTACTTAAATGTTTGTCAGCAGGAAATCTCAATGTAATTATAATTATAGTCATAGCAGGAGCTTTGTTACATTATTCTCATTATTATATATAGCTATGAGGTATGTATGTAAAAATCTTTCCCAGCAAACAGGTGCTGTGGAACTGCAAGTTTAAGCATGCCCTCTCAGTTGGATGCATGCTGGGATTTGTAGTTCCATAGCACCTGGAGATCCACAGAAAATGAGTCACATGTATATATCACAGCACAAAATGTAGTAAAAACTATTCAAAGAAAAGGTGATATCTATTCATTCTGCCAGATTATTATTTTGCTTGGAAAAGGATGAGTATTTTATTGTATAGTTAATGCAACAATTCTTTACTTTTCCTCTTTATTAGCAAGTGAAATATCTTATTGACAGGTATAGTGCTGTGTGGTTACTATTGTAATTCAAATAGTAGGACTTGAATCCCTTATTTCCTTTGCACTATAAAGAGTACAGTAGAACAATGTTAAATGTATAAAGAATTATTAGTGTAATGGATAATGCACTGTCTTTCTTATCCTACTTTGAACAATCTAAAGTATTGGAAGACAGATGTTAAAGAACTTCACTATAAAGACATTCCTTCTCCAATCCTTTAAACAAATACTTCCCTAATTTATCATATATATACCTCAGATGGGTGCATCTTTTGCTATTATTGCTTACCAGTATTGCTTGACAAATAAGGCACCAGAGCACCCTGAAATAAATGTTAACGACAAATATAAAAATAAACTTATTGCAAGAATTGATCCACTTTGCACTCATTGTGAATTTTAATTTATTTCCTTATTATGTTACATTGCAACAACTTCCTTCTTACTGACCTCCTGTTATCTGATCTATCTGCTCCTTAATTAATTCAGAATGCTGCTGCTGCCAGATTCACTTCCATCATCTAATTCATTCCTGCTGCCAGCCTTTTACGTAAATCCTTTTGACTAGCTCACCATATCCAATTCAAGGTCAATGTCCTTGCACAGTCCATTCTTATATATTCTTACTTATACTTTTCTGCCTATTTAACGTTTCTGACATCATCCCACACTACTATATAGCTGAGGTTTTCCTTTACTGCAATTACAAATATCTACACTATGATTCTTAATTAGCACACAAAATATCCTATGCAAATAAATCTCTGTGGATCAGAAGGTTTTTGAGAAGATAAATCATTTTAAAATGTTCAGTGCTAACACAAATGAACACTGACAGCACAGCATACATATCACAGCTTAGTATATTGGTCAAATGACCACCAGCACATCATAGCCAGCATATGACTAACAGGCAGCATCTATTCAGGTGACAAGTACAAAAAACCCAACAATTTATGTGGCTGGAATACAAAGAAGAGCTCATTCTGGTAGAAAGTATACAGAGTGCATCCAATTCTGGTGACTCATATATAGCAGAGCCTCATTTTGGTGGTCCAAATACACATCATTAGATTAGATTGAATACACAGCAGAGGCCCATTATTACGACTAGCAAACAAAAAAAAGCTGCATTGTGGCGACTTATATAGTAAGCTGAGACCCATTCCAATGTCACATGTAGGGCGGCACGCAGGGGGGGTTTCTGGGTCTCCAGACACCCCTCCCCTCTGCTAAAGAAGTGCCCTACATAGCGGCACTGTACTATATAGCAGCTGCGGTGCTGTATTGTATACAGCCCCGCCTCGGACGCTTCTTTGCCAGCGCCGCGGCTGCTGTATAGTACAGTGCTGCCGAAACGGCAGCTCTCTCGTTTTTTGGGGGTTTTTTTTGGGTGGAGGGGAAACCCCCCCTTAAAAATCCTCCATGCGCCCCTGACATGTACATGCAGGAATAAATTCTCACAGCTGATACATAAACAGATTCACTTTCCAGTGGCAAGTGTTCATTTACTTAAACCTAAGGCTGCTGCTTCCTAGTACTCCTCAAAATGGGTGTATGTGAAATTCAGAAGTGGCTGTGGTAAACGGGGGAATAGGTCAGTGTGGAGGTATGAAAGAAGTAATGTAACAATGTTGCAGCACGTCTTACAAGGTGCATGTATAGTGACATGTTTTTATGGAATTAAAAAAGAACTGATTCAAATCAGGTATCCAGCAAGTCTGTAAGTGGCATCATTTTGTATAAAGCATTGTGACTCACTGAGCGACTCATTTCTTACAGTCTCTCAATTATTGTACATTATATTTCATACATGCCTCGTTATGTATCACTTTCAAGAATAACATTTCTTTTACATTTGTTATTATAGGATTCAAATGACAACATCCTCTACAAGCTTTTACAGAATTAATAGAACTCAAAATTTGCCTTGTGCATTTTACAAACAGTATGCATTTTATGAGGCTGAAAGTGGAGGTAAAATATATATTGCTAAACCACTTAAATAATCAAAAAAAGATAAGGCTTTGAAATAGTAGATCATTTCCAAAACTACTGTTAATATGATTTTATTACATTGGTCGAAGTGAGCCCAGAAATGGTGCCAGAATCATTCCAGTAAAAGTATATCCTAATTCTAGGTTTCTTTCATCTTAGGACATGTGAAAATCAGATCTTTTTGTGCAGTCCCCCCACTAAATAGGAAATGCCCCACTAAATATTCCCTTGCCGAAATATCTAACCACTTCAAAAAATAAAAATCTTACACAATGTGCTAAGGTGGCAGGCGCCCGAACTGCTATAATGTAAACAAGCAACTCGCTACATAATAATACATCATTTAGTATAAATACTTGTGCATGATACATAAGGATTGTGTATGGACTAGTATATTGGGATGCAGTAAATTGGGTGATCTATGTTCTGTGCATTAGCACTGTACTCTATAGCCCATTTAATGGAGAAAACATATACATTATGTAGTACATGTGTATGTAACTCAATGGGCCTGAGTCATTAAAGAGAGCAAAGCATAAAAAAGGAGTAACTCTGCACCTGGACAAAACCATGTTGCATTGGTGGGGGAAGTATATTTAAAATGGGAGGACAGATTTATAATTGGGGTAGGGCATGTCCTAGATCAACTTTTATATTTCAGTGAAAAAACAAAGCTATTAAGTATTGGTGTGTTAGATGAAAAAACAGCCAGTATTTAACTTATGTGCAAAATAATAAACTAATTTGCACCCCTTGCATTGTAACATGGTTTGTCCCAGAGAACATATACTCCTTTTTTTTTGCCTTACTTTCCTTAATGACTCAGGCACAATGTGTTTTATGTTTAAATCTTAAATTAATCATTTTGAACAGTTGTTGTTTAAAACCCCAGTATTGGCTAAAGAGTGGAACACTTGTAACATAAACAGCTCCATGGTCAGTGCCGTATACTGATTTTGGGAACTCTTTTATATCATAGAAAAACAAAGTTACATTTTTGTGCCCTTTGTTTTGGGAAACTTCTATTAGCTTGAAATGTAATTCTATATATTTAAAAAGTTTTGCATTAGCGAGACTTATATGTTTTGACAGGTTAAACTATTGCTGGTAGATTGTGATAGAAAAATCTAGAGTTAGGTATAACTGCAAGGACATACATTCTAAGAGATAAAAAAACACAATTGGCCATTATATTTGGAAACACAGGTATAATGAAAGACATCAGGCTTTTTTTTCTTTATCAGTCATCCTAGGATATATTGTACAGACGTAATTGAGTTGAAAAGGCTAGATTCAATGGAGATACGTCACCTGAATGACCTCCAGGTACAAAGAAAAGAATAATTCCAAAGTAATAGACCATAGTAACAGGAGTCACCATCTCTTAATGAGTAGTGATGTTAAAATGTCAAGTCCTGGAAATATAGCATTAGCAACAATATAATAATTTTGTTTATTCTATCACATTTATAAATGTGTTTATAAGACATGCCTTTGCAGAAATGTACATATCATTAATTACCATATTTGCCCTTATATTTTACATAGAAAGTAACTAGGGGTAAATGTATCAATCTTTCTGAAAAAGAAAAGTGGAAGTGTTACCCAAGTAACCAATCAGATTCTAGATAACATTTTCATCATCTCTACTTTTACTTTTTAGGAGGTTTGATACAGTTACCCTCAGGTCCTTTTAACATTGTATTATACTAATTGCAATAGGTTAAAGGCAGTTTCAATATGTTCAAAGTCCAGCTCACCAATGTTGTAATTATGGGCCTCCTTCTGCTGTATTGTCCAAACCCCATTACCTGAAACAAAAAGCTGCCAGGAACCAAAATAGTAGTACAAGGAATAAGAGTTTGCACCTCTGTTGTGCTGAATAAAAGTCCTTTATTCATCTTTAATTTTAAGTCCTTCTCTGCTGCTAGCTCAGAGAGCAGTACAGCTTCCATTATCTGAAGGCTGTGGTTCTACAAGCGCCAGAATATCCAACCAGTTTAGAGCTGCTAGGGTTTGCTGGGACAAGTAGTGCACCAGCAGAAAAAGCTGAAATCTATATTTAAAAATCTTATTAGCCCAAAACCCACTAGTAAGGGATGTTGGCAGAAGCTCTAAGGCTTCAGCACTAGACTTGGTGGGGAGGAGAGCTACATTTTTTGCAGGCCCAATTTCCAGAGGTAATTCAGTCCCATGCAGAACAGGCTAGAGCTAAATGACATTATGACAATAGAACCCCACGGTATGGGTGTCCTTGTTACAGTGTGATTAGCTCAGCCTGTCAAAGCCTAGTGCTGGTTTCTGCTTTTTGGGGGGACATCATGCTGTTCACCTCTTAAAAAATATAGCAACCAATTCAGGAAATGAGCTATGGTGTTGGTATCACTTTTTTTTGGGTGGGGGGGGCACGCCACTTAAAAAAATATATATTATTAAAAACACTTGTCATCATCATCAGGACTAATGATTGGCTACTAAACAGCATGATGATAAGCTAATAGTGTTTCATCATGCTTTTTATGCTCATTAATTATATTATGCTGAGTAAATAACACATGCTGTATATTAAGATGGCATGTGACTCAGTATATTCACACAATCATGGGGTGTTTTGATGACCAAATTCTGCTTTTTTATGCTTATATGCTTATGGTAAGCAAAAATGGGTATAGGTATATGCCTTTTCATTATTTGAGAATCGATTAGGCAAATTGTTATTTGTTATATTATGGAATTTGTGACTCCATAATGGAATTGGCCATTTTGTTGGAGGGATTCCCTACATTACCTAGTTCTAGGAAGAGGGAGGGTGGGGGGGAGGGAGAATCGACTCAGCAGCCTATTAGTAACATTTTAAAGGAAATATATGCAGGTGGCCCAGTGACCCAGTCTAGGGTAGCCGACTATGGGACCAGTTTGGGTGACAGATGCCCCCCTGCCCCCAGTCCAGCCTGCCTCTGGTTATAGGTCACATGATATGAATGGTGCCTGTTTTTTGATTGATTTTTGGACTCTAGGGGGATGGGTGATGAGGTTATCATTGGGTGATGTTATGTAGCCAAACACTGATGGTTCAATTTAGGTGTCTGTACAGGGCAGTTTATAATTTATTGATTAGTTCTCCTATAAAAGTGTGCACAGTGTGAGAGACCACACAGCGCTGGTGAAGTTGTGTAATAAAATGTGTAGGGTGGTCTCTCGTACACTGTATCACACTTTGTGTAGACTGTCTACTTGTTGAACTTCCGGTGAAGTCACTCCGGTACGGACCCGGGACACTGTCTCTAGCATCCATTTAAGGACCATAGAAGTGATATCACATTCATTTTATTGTAAGGTTATTTAACCATTAGTAATAAACATTTTTTAGACTATTTCACAGATGTGTGGACACTTGTTGTGGCTCGTTATTGTTTCTCCTCTGGATTTTTTCTCCTTTCCACATTGGATATGATTTTAAGTGATATCACTCAATCAGACTGATGTGGGATAAACGAGGATTGTATACAGACAAGCCCTAATTTGTCAATTGTAGGCACTTTTTTGTTTGACAATCTTATATTATACAGTACCTGGCAATGTCATACTCTGAGCGCTCTCTGGCTCTATTTGCTTTTATATATATATATATATATATATATATATATATATATATACACATTTGTATGTGGTACCAGTAGTTGTTTTATATTACCCCCTTTGTATTATGCGGTGGGTCTTTTACCTTATGACAGAAACATTACTACTACCTTTAGTAATGTTGTGACTTGTAGGGCTGTCAAATATTAACAACCTTAAATATCCAATACTATACAATTGTGATTCATTGTAGAGCACATTGTATTACAATAACAGTTTCCATTGTGCCTTATGGCATAGCTCACATTTACATAGTATTGTCCGCTCTATATGAATAGCAGTTCAGAGAATAAATAAGCTAGGGAACAGGACAATATGGAAAATGTGTCTTAGCAATTCTTTTTGTGGGCAATATTACATGTTGAATCCAATTATACTAGACCCCTGCTCTGACCTATATTTCAGTCTTTGCTTTTAAACGCGCCAGACTCGGATCTACCTAAAAGTCTCTAGCGAGCCCTTTTGACACATTACTTTCAGTGAAAATAAATGGAGCAAAGCTTTTTAGTCAGCAAATCAGCTTCTCAAAATCGCTGTGTAAAAATTACTGTCTTCCCTGTAATATGAAGAAAAAACATAGCTTTTAGCATCAAAGGCATGTGTATTCACCTTCAGAGATGTGCTGCAGAAGTCATTTTATTTTTGATGATTTTTGTTGCAGATGGAAATTTCATTATTTATGCTTACTTGGAAAAGCATACACAGCAATAACGTGGTGATATCACCTACGTGTTTTTGTCTAACCCCACAAATATTGCAGATCAGTAAAGCAAGCTGTTCTCTCTATGCTAGCTGCTCTAGTTGCAAAAGTTTTTTTTTCTGTTCACAACCTATGCAGAAAAATCAATATCCATAGTTGAAAAAGTACCTGTATTGTGAGAATTTCTTAGTACCTACCCAATTAATTTCCACTGACAGTTCCTACAAAATGCCCTGAAATAGTGGAGAGGGATGAACAACAGCAAATCCTCTTTTTACTATTCTAGGAAAGAGAATGAAGTCAGAAATGAAGGACGGTGGGTGTATTTATTGATTCATACATTAATAGCTGTGCAGACAATCAGGCACAGGGCTTCTCTAAATGAATTCTATCCTCACCACTGTATATAACATTATTTATGTGCTTCTGTTGTACAAGATTAGTCTAGAGACCCCCCAAAAGACCCTCAAATCATTCCCTGCAGGATATGATTTAATCGACATCAGCTGATAAAGGCTTTGAGACCGTCTCACACAAGCAGTTTTAGGATAAACATTTTTTTGGTTGGCTTATATTAAAAAGTGTATATTATGGTTCTATAGTTTGTCTTTATTGTGAACAAAAGGGTAATATACTTTCAGTATCTCTCTATCTATATATCTATCTTAAATTAGTAATTCCAGCTAAATATATAAAGAAATCACCTGTGACACACTATTTCTTAGTATACAATGCAGTGCCTATAGTACAGTGCCAATAACTACTGTATATTAAAGGGGGCATGCTTTTCTAATTACTTCAGGTCTACTATTATTATCAACTGGGGGAGTTCATTTAAGGAAAATAAAATTATGCAGAGAAAGTTAGTATGTTTCCTTCCCTTCTGTAGGTCCCAGATGTGCGCTGCTGAGCATGGATGGGCATTGGCACATGTGAAGCGAAGCCCCATACCCCCCACATGCTCAGAATCTGGGGCCATCATAGCACTTTGGCCCGCTTCACCGCAGACTTCTTACCCCAGGCCCTACAGCCTTCACACCCCCTGCAACAGCTATTGTTCAGCCCCTGCAAAAAGTATATTGCTAATAGCAATAAATAAATATTTACAACAATCACAACACTGAGTAAAGCTGAATGAGCACATAGAAAGAATCAGTGCGTATTCTGCAAGACCTTAATAGACAAAGGATGTGAGCAGGTTTCTAACTGCTCAGATGGAAGCAGCCTTCTACAGCGCTTGTAGTTACTCTATCTTACACCTCTGATTAAGATAGAGAGGAATGATAGATAGCCACAAAATGATAAGGGAACTATTAGTGGAAGCAGTGGAGAGATGAAGGAAGACTTACATATTGTGGATGCACAATGTGACCATATACATAGGGGAGACAGCTGCGCACTAGGAAGCATCCTCCCCTGCATCTGTCTTGGATCAGCCCTAATTAGTAGTTATTTTTCACTTTAACAACACCTATATACTTTGGAATAGCAGAAAGGCACTTGCTTTGGGTGCAAGTAAACATAGGGGTCAATGTTCAGCCCTAATCTCTTTCAAATGGGGACATGAGTTCAATTCCCAACCATGACCTTATCTGTGTGGAATTTGTATGTTCTCCCCGTGTTTGCGTTGGTTTCCTCCGGGTGCTCCTGTTTCCTCCCACACTCCAAAAACATACTGGTAGGTTAATAGGCTACTATCAAATTGACCCTATTCTCTCTCTCTGTCTGTGTGTGTTAGAAAATTTAAACTGTAAGCTCCAATGGCGCAGGGACTGATGTGAGTGAGTTCTCTGTACAGCACTGCAGATTTAGTGGTGCTATATAAATAGCTGATTGTGATGATGATTTTCTTTCTTTATGCAGGGAGGTAATAGGATAGATGTCCTAACACAAAACCAGAAAACTGAAATTGACATTAGTATGCAGCCATCACATGTATTTTGGCATTTTGTTTTCTTTGAGCCTAAACACCTTCTATGTACCAATGTTTTGCAGTATATCACTGTTAGCAGTTTTTACCATCTCATAGTAGCACAAAAAACTCTTTTTCATTACCTTCTACGTATAAAATGTATCATATTTGTGTAGTGCTCTAGGGGCATATTAACAGTAACCGTATTTTTGACACAAACATTTTCATTCCTTATAGCAATTATAAAGAATGATAGACTGACTGTGACCATTTATGAAAGGTGTTCTACCAGAACAACAGTCATGATAAATGGCTGTCACACACAGTTTATCTATCTCCAATCCCCTTTATGGTCACTATCGCAAAGTGACCACCTTTGCGCTAGTAACTGGAGGAGAGAGCAGGTAAGATGCGTGAGTGATCTGAAGAGCCCTCTACCACAATGCTCTCTCCACAATCTTTAAATCTTCAGATGGTATCAGCCATCGGGCACAAGTTGTGAAAATCTTTGATTTTTGGAATTTGGTAAATTAAACTAAATAGCAGTCCCCATAGAAACCTATGGGGACTGCTTTTGTATACGATAACAGTGGGACCACAGCAGATATCAGAGTTATCTGCTGCAATTCTTTAGTTATAAATAGCTGGGATCCTTAGTATAAGCTGGAGCTTCTTAAATTGGCCCCATAGAGTGTAGAAATAAAGCAAATGTTAATCTGAAACTTAACTACTTTCTCATTAAACACATTTATACATTTGTTACATTAAGTATATTTATTACACAGGTAGAAATAAAATAATTAGGATTCATTAAATCATTTTCCCATTTGAGTAAGGGTGACATGTATTTTTAATTTTAAATGTATTACTGTATTGGGACATTTTGGAAGCAGAGATAATGATTTTCACAACATGGGATGCTTCGTTCTGATAATAAACTGTCTTTACAGATTGCAACACCTGTGATAATACCGCTGTTTCCTTGCTACCTAGAGAAGTAAACAGCACTAATTGTGATGTGCTTAATTTGTTAACTCTTTCGTAATTCCTAGGGAAAGGGAGTTGCAGTTTTTGCCTTGAGAAACTAGAAAACAATACAAACACTTCTCCTTCGGAAGCCTACTGTGACATTATTCTATCCTGGGAGAGAGCATAACACATAAAGAGCACAGTGGCTCACTTCCTGGTGAACTGCATCACATGGAAATGGAGATGGAAATCCTTGTTTTGCCAGCTATAATTCACTATATAGTAAATCATTAAAATCTAATCTAATACATCTCATAAAGAAAAAATTACACATTTTACATGTGTATTTCATATATGTTATAGTTTATTTCAAAATAGCATTACTATTTTCTTTAATAAGGATGTGATGACAAAGTTTTAAGTATTATGATTCTTGTGACATACTGTATTGAAACACAATAGACAGACGCTTGTGTCTAATATATATATATATATATATATATATATATATATATATATATATGCACACACACGCACACACGTTTGTTACTTTTCACAAAAAAGTGTCTGGAGGGTATTATTTAAATGTATTTACCACTCCTGTTTAATCACACTAGTGTTATAACTCCAGAACAATATTTAGCATATATGTTAGCTATTGCAATCTGTAATAGAAAGTTTTTGCAATTTGGAAACAGAAAGTAGATTACTCTGTTTACGCACTTTTACACAGTCATTACCATTTTAAGTAGTATTTTCTATTCCCTAAGCAATTGTTAAGTTGTAATATATTTTGTAGCACAGCGTAATGAAGATAAGCATTTTGGGCCCATTGAACTAGCTCAGATAAGTGATTTAACTTACCAGGGTTCTAGAAATAAGCACCAAAAGCACAAAGAAAAAAATTGAACATTGATATTATTTTTTCCTAATTGAGGGGCCTATTTATGAATGCGGAGTTTAATGTAAATTCTACGAATACAGCATTGTCGCCAATATACGTATCATGTAAATTTATGAATAAGTGAATCACAGCAGATATCGTAGATATCTGCTTCTTAGCACTTTGGTTTGAAATGTAGAGCAGTCCTCATACATGTGTAAGGAGACTGCTCTGTAACGCAATGTAACAAGTGTAGAAAGTGCCCACTTGTTCACGTTCACTCAGGCTGGCGTACATTACAGTATTTAATCGTTTTCAGCTCTGTTCAGCTCTGCTCTGAAGAGCAGAGCTTTACACACGCATGTGTGGAGGGATCACATGATCCCTCACTGTCACACACTGCTCTCTGTGCAAATGAATAGTGCAGGGATATTTGTGGGCATACCCAAGCTTTTCAGTCAGCGCAGGTGCACTGGAGTGAGAAGAGGACACTGTTGATCACATTCATTTTTGGAAGTGAAGAGGTATAGAAAAGGAAAGTTTTGTATTTCACAGGAACAGAACTGCTGTTCCTGTGGAGGTTTAGCTTTATTAAAAAGAAACAATAGTTCAGTCCTTATCTATGCGATCAGGATTGAAAACTAATTTTCATATTTTGTGGTGGGTAACAAATAGGGGCCTAAACCATCCCAAACATATTTTTAATTTTATATTATTGAACCCTTTAAATGCCTTTGTGTTTGTGTGGGTTTCCTCCGGGTGCTCTGGTTTCCTCTCACATTCCAAAAACATACTAGTAGGTTAATTGAATGCTATGAAATTTAACTGTAGTCTCAGAGTTTGTGTGTGTGTTAGGGAATTTAGACTGTAAGCTCCAATGGAGCAGGGACTGATGTGAGTGAGTTCCCTGTACAGTGCTGCAGAATTAGTGGCATTATATAAATAGCTGATGATGATAGGTGTCCATTACTGTAAATCCTTTATCAAGTAATAATGATGAGGTTAATGATGGTAATTGCAGTTAATGATTAAGAACAGTACATTGCAACTTCAAGCAGTCCTTGTTCCCCCGGCTAGCTGGTGGGTATGGGCAAACAATACCAGAGAACCCCCAAAATACACAGGTGTTTAACATATTCTCCCATGTGTGGTGGACACTAGGGTGTGCGTGGTGCAGTAGAAACAATGCTAAGCACCAGGTCATCATTAATTCAAAGATATAACTTTCCAACTTTATTGAACTCCTCTCCTCCTCCAGATAGTAAACATAATGGATGTAAGAATACTTGTACATATAACACCAGCATTCTCCTGCACACTGCTTCAGCAGATGTTAACGTTACCTCCACTCAACTCACTCCTGTACAGTAATTAAGGGTTCACAGCAGGCTTCATACCAACAAGTTACATTCCTGCTGCTGTTGCTGGGAGCAGTTGTTCCACAGGCACATACCACAGGTTGCATCAAACAGGATCTTCAAATTAATTAATCTCACCCAATTGCAGGCATGCAGACGGCCACCTCTCAGATCCTCCATACCAATATTCAAGGACTCTCTCCTTTCATGAGGGGCAACCAACTCTTACAGCTGAACTCCAAATAGCCTCTTCATGGGATGGGGTCTTTACAAAGGGGCCTACTCCAGGGGGTATCTGTAGGAAGGGGCTTTCCAGACTTTCAGGGCCTCTTTTCCCTGTAGTGCCAACCTGTGTCTGCTGTGATAGTGTTATTTCTAGGGTACCCCTGAAGGTGGGGATTTCTCTGCAGGTACCTTGCTGTGTGCACCACTAAGGCTCTTATATTTACTGACCATAAAGGATATATTGGGGTACCAACAGGCTATGGGGCACCCTCTTTGGTACCTCCAAATAATACAGGATCTGCAAAACCCTTAATGGAATAATAAACGGGCCTCCACATCACCCACTGTGATCCTTTCTCTCCCTCTGCTGTGGAATTGGGGGCTTAATTACCCCTATAGGACTATTGCAACCTTGTGCCTTGAAAAATGAGCCACGCACCCCTAACTCTTCCGGGGACCCAGGATCATCCTCCTTCTCCCAAGTTCAGCTTATAATGACTGATCTCTCTAAACACAGGGAAACTAGACTCTTTATAGACTCTGGTCCCTCACCTGGTGGCCTTATCTTTGGTGTAGGTATTTTTGTGCCCCCTGCCCACGCCCCCACAGATGAAGCAGCCACCCATCCCACAACATGAGGCATTGGCTTTTTCCCTTTACATCCCCTTGGTGGTTTTGCCTGCCATCACTAGGGGGCTAGGGCCTAGCTATGTAACAATATATTTGTTGCAAAGGTATTGAACATCCTTCTGAATGTTTACACCTACAGAAGTCAAACCTGCACAAATAACTAATTTGCCATCCCTATAAACTTAGAAAGTAGAAGAATATAAATATGGAAAAAATTAATTAAATTTAATTAAATAGTTGTGTGAAAGTAACCAAAAGAAAAATAAATATGCATGATGCCACACAAACATGTAAAAACAGTCTGTTAAATTACAGTGCATAACTGCCACATATTTCTGGCAATTAAAGGGATAATTTATGTGTTGTTATTGTTACTACTTCTACCACTACTAATAGTAAAAATATAGTAAATTGTGGGGGATGATATTAACACAGTATAATATATGTCCTGACTAGCCCTTTCGCAGTGAACATATTAACCTATACATTTGAATACACGTGAATAATGGAACATTTTATTGTTTTTCATTTGTAGAGCGTCAACTTTTCTAATCAGTTTTTGTTATGATTTGCAGAACATTGCTCTTCATAACCAACCTTTGAGAGTATTCATTTATACATGACTAACAGCATCTCAGATTTAAATACATTATTTTTCTTGAACAGCTGCAGGTCTTTAGAGAACTCTAGTACATTGTAAATATTTTGTAACACTTATTAATAAAAGGTCAACACTGCAACTGAGTGTTTCAGCAGAACCCACCGAAGCTTAACTCTGAAAATTCATCCCTTTATCTTAGTTGTACTAGACTTAGAGGAAGACATCTGTGTGTACCAAGTACAGGTAGAAGAGCACAAACACTGGGTAGGATGTATAACAGAAAGAGTGTGAGGTTTTGTGTATGGAAGGCTTAATGGGTAGAGAGTTGATTGAGAAGGGAAGAGGCATTTTATCTTACTTTATCTTACCTCCAATTATGTCTTAAACTTCATACAATACTGCTTGAGGGAATCCATATTTCCTCAATGCATACTGTTAAGTAACGCAATCCCACACAATAATTTACTTAAAAGCAGAATGTGGCTTTTTTCATAATGATTTCTCACTTGAATGTATGTAAAGGATTATTGTAATGTGGTGTGTTTTGTATCCTTAACATGCATAGTCAATGTGGGCTTTTATCCTTGAGAGCTTATGTTCCTAAAGATTAGTTCCAACACATAATCTTATATGGAAATTCATTATGAGACATCAGTAGGAGGTTATTCATTAAGTGATATTTCTGTGATGAGAATGGGGTGTTTGAACTCTGCAGATAAAGGTCATACCCACTGGACACACGCTCTCACTCATTACTCTGGTAAGTGGGCATTGTATGTATATATGTGTTCAAATTACTCCATAGTTCCCCATTTCTATTTTAATATTGTAATATGACATTGTTATTGTTTATACTTATCTGTTGACATCTGGGTTATGGTAATTATCAGGAGAGACCCAGTCACATGTTTCGCAGTGGGGGCTGCAGGTAGAATTGTTAAGTAGAACTGATCAGCTGGGTGAGGTACGCAAGAACGAATAAGACATTACCTGCATCAGTAACTCAGACAAAACAAAGCCAATTGCTTTAATTTACACAAGTAGGAATTAGTGACTTACTCAAAAAGTGCCACGCAGGAATTCCGTCAACCCCGCTATTAACTCCAACTGTACAATATGTCGGCACTTACAGTGACGACATATCACCTAGCGACAGTTACATTGCTAGTATTAATGGGGAAATACGAGGACCTGATGGCTCTATAATGTTTTTTGCAAAGGGATTAACATTATGGAGCCGCCATAGACAGATGTCTCACTTATTCTCTTACTCAATCTGCATTTATGAAAATGTTACCAGCTATATTTTTGCAAATTATTGTCATCTTATTTTCTAACCACTGTACCTCTGTATATCAAATACCCTTACTCAGGTCTATATATGCTGTCATAGTTTACTTTGGTTTACTTATTAGCTTTGCATTTTCTAATAAATATTGCTGGTGAGTGCTAAAATCAGTCCTCTACCTATATGAAGTATCTAGGCCTCCCTCACAAAGAACAATCTTTATATTTATATTAATTCTCCTGCAGGATCCGTCAGGTGATGTTTGAGCAAATACTGGCCCTCCCCTTTTCTAGAAATGCCAAACTTGCTGAAAGCACCCCTTTTAAGCTTTCAGTTTGCTCTCTGTTGTCCCAGATGTATCTTTGACATCCATGTAATTTTTTTTCATCTATTACCTAAACTGGATAAATTAAGGTGCTATATACATAAGTCTAAAGCCATAACTCACATAAACATGGCTGGGCAATACGATTGGGGAGGAATATTTTGCTATTCAAGGAAATTAGGTTTTTTTAAAAACAGGGCAAAGAGAGGAGGTGTCTTGTCATATGTAGATGGTTACATACATTTTGGAATGTTAAGTAACTTCCATGATCCATCTACATTTGAATACTTAATTGGGAAAACTTTCCTTCCATTTGGCATGTATCTACTCCTACACTTTTTGCAGTCTTTAACTGTTTGATAAACTTACCCTGAATCCATTGATCTTGTATGCTATTAATAGTTTTAATAATCATGCAATAGTGTATTGGGTACATAAAATCAAACTACTAGCATCCTATACACAAAAACATTTTAATCTTCTATATATCCTTGATGACTTAAGCAACTGTCCCTGGTATATATAAATTTGGTAATTGAATTTGAATCTGCATTGGAGTATTTATAGCCACAGTTCCTAAAACTCATTAATACCCATCCTCTCCTCCACAGAGTAAAAATGTATGGGCAAACCTCCTTGGGTTATTGGCACAATTCACTTCAGAGATGCCTTGTGAAAGCAATGGAAAGTAAGTGGCTCTACTAAAGATCTTCAATATTACGGACACATTCACTAAGAAAACATAAATGTCAAAATCCCTATATTACTTTAACAATTTTTATTAAAAAGCATTCACCTCCACTAATAAAATGCATTCACAAATTCACATTTATTCCATTATGTGAAGAGGAGGTTGTCTATGAAATAATATCAAACTAAACATCTAATGTGTAATGGTTGAGTTACAGTCAATGTTTAGTCTCCCGATCATTGGTAAAACTATTGCCTCCTTAACATATTATTTTGTCACCTGATCAAATTCCCAGCGCATGGAAAACTGTCATTTCAATCCACAAAAGTGGTGACCAGAATTATTATTTTAAACTATAGATATATCACCTTACCAGAGCCGTAACTTAGAATTCTGGCGCCTGGGGCGAGAAAGGCAAATGCCGCCCCCCTAGTCCTCAATTTTAACCAAATGTACCAAAAATATTCCTAAATTGCGCCCCCTTCAGCGGTGCACCCTGGGTGGTCGCCCCTGTCGCACAGTCCTAGTTACGGCCCTGCACCTTACTGCCCATATTATTCAAAGTCAAGAGCTCCCAAATGAGCATCTTTTATTAAACAGTATATTTCCTTTAACATTTCAATCTGTCCTTCAACCAAACCATTCATCGGTAATAACCATAAAAATCTACAATGAAATTCAGTCTGGTATAGAAAATGGATTGAAGACTGGTAAAATAATTCTACATTTTGTTAAACTTTTGACAGTGTAAATTATACTATACTGTTAAACAAACTTTGGCGCTAAGGTGTTGGAACACATGGGCTAAAGTGATTTCACTTTTTTTTATAAGAAACTTTGTATAAGTTTCGTCTCCATCTCTAGCCTCTTAGGTCCTGTACTGAAGCCATTACTGTTTTCATTATTGACTGTATAAATGACTTCCCAACTGTCTATAAAACAACGTTTATCTAAATGTACACAGATAATATGAGCTTCTATGTGCACAGCTCAAACTTCTTTATCTTTAAAAATGTACTGCAAAGTTGTTTCTCTCAGGAGGAACATCAGATAACTCAAACTATTTTGAACTGTCAATGAAATCTGTTGCTTGGGGAAAACCTTAAACATGCATTGTGCATTACAACTGACTAGAGTGGACTCAAATAATAATCTGAGGCCAGTATCCAAATATAAATATTTGGGTTTATGGATTGATCCTAACCTTTTCCTCACTTTTTTAGCACAATGTACTGAAGTATCTGTTATCGCTCAGCACACATCAAACCCTGCTCCACATTGTTTGGAATAGGAAGCTTTGGCTACATTAATTATCATCATCATCTTTATTTATATGGTGCCACAGAATCCACTGCAATGCACATTCAGCAAATGAATAAACAGAACAAAATACAGATAAGTAAGATACAAGAGAATCGATAGAATCAATACAAATCAATACAAGACTCTATAGAGAAAGCAACTACACAACTAAAGCAAAAGAAACATTACAATGTGGATGAGGAGATAGGAGGTAGAGAGGACCAAACTTGTGACAGTTCATATTCAGAGGATTAGGCCAGTAAATAGAAACTATAAAGGTAGAGTGATATGGTCAGGTAGACAAGTGTAAAAAGTTGAGTTTTGAGGAAGTGTTTGAAACATTTGTGGTTGGGGGGTGAGCCTGATTAGGTGGGGCAGGGCGTTCCAAATGTGGGGAGTAGAGTGGGCAAAATTCTGAAGGTGGGAGTGTGAGGTGACTATAGGTGATGGGAAGGGACAAAGGCCATTAACAGAATGTAGTGGGCGAATAGGGGAGTATTTCTTGAAAAGGTAGGAGCTTTAGGAAGAGGAGGAATTAAAGAGTGCTTTGTAAGTGAGGGCAAACAACTTGAATTTTATTCTGAAGGGAATTGGGAGCCAATGGAGGGTTTTGCAGAGAGGCAGAGCTGAAGATGAACATCGAAGAGGAAGATTAGTTACAATGCTGCATTTAGCACAGGTTTCAGGGGGAACAGACATTTGTCAGGCAAGCAAGAGAGCAGAAGATTGCAATAATCAAGGTCAGAGATGACTAGAGCATGAATGACAGTATAGATGGCATTCATGGAAAGGGTAAGATGAATCTTGGCAATGCTGTAAAAATGAAGGCAAGAGGAATGAGCAAAGGACGGCATATGTGGAGTAAAGTTGAGAGCAGAGTCAATGATGACCCCCAATAATCATGTGTGGGGAACAGGAAAGAGGGCAACACCATCAACCAATAAAAGGAGATCAGAGGAGGGGATGTGATGCTAGTTGGTGGAAAGATGATAAGCTCAATTTTGGGTTTTTGACAATTAATGATCAAGATTCAAAATAGTTGTGTCATTTATTTAATTTTTTTAAACTTTAGTTTCAGATTGATCTAAAGACTTTGCAGGCCCAGTTAAATACACCAGCCACCAGAGTATGGGTTTGATATTGAAAGTTAACCATCAAAAGTGGGGTCTGTATGGCACATTGACATCAGAGAACAGTTTGGGGCTGATGGAGAGTACATCATCATCAACATTTATTTATATAGCGCCAGTAGTTTCTGTAGCACTTAACTATTTGGAACAAACAGTAATAAAACAATACCAGGTAATACATACAGGAAAGTAAGAGGTAATGTATCAGGCTCCATATGTTTATTACAGTTCCAGATGTTTAAGTGTTGGAACTTGAATATCTTTAAATATGTAATATTTAAGAATTGTTCCATTTAATTACAGAGAGCTGCAATGACAACAGAAATTAATGTGCAAAAAAGCATGTGACATGTATATTTGGCTGAGGAACGGTGAGGCTTGGAGCATCATTGGGTCTGTTCCTAAGATGTTAATCGGCTCTGAGTCAAAGCATATTTCAGACCATCTACTTGCAAAAAATTTTTATTATATAGTTAATTTCAGTAAGCAAATTCTTAACCTCTCAAAGGATTAATTTCCTGTTGGTCCATTGGCTTATTCCATTGTAAATTTACAAAGTAAAAGTATTGTGATAATGTTTGCACACCACTTCTCATTCAAGGTCAACATTATATCTTAGAAGACTAGTCAAGGAGAAAAGGATACTTCCATTTAAGTGGAAAGAAGGAGTAAAAAAAATCATTCACATTATAGCAGTGATATAAGACGAGAAGCATAAGGCAAACATAATTACACACATGCATTAAAGTTTAATAACAACAACAAAACTGTGCAAGAGTCATATAAAATAACAGGATTATAATGTACAGATCAGTATACTACTGTCAAAATATATGTATTTTTTTAATTGACCATATTAAAACGTCATCAACTCCAAAGGGTACATGGGCATGGAACCGTTATTACTAGTAAAAAGATTTCCTTCCTAGTATCAAATAATTAAATGTTGCCATTAACTAACTTAATCCTATTTAGTATTGGACAGTGAATTATTGCTACCTTTTCATGAGATTATATAACTACTACTACACTAAGGCTACTATGATAATTATTTATGACACTTATTTTATATCGTACCAGCATACTCTGCAATGACTGGGGAAAACTAAGTTACAAAATGACTTGTTATTGACAGACAAAGCAGTAAGAGGACCCTGCACTCAAGCTTACAATCCATAGGGAAATAAGAGTTTAATACAGGAGGTGAAGTGCCACTTATTGCATATTGGTCCGACCAGATTGCGGGAGAAGTGCTCAGTGGCGCTATGTGATCCAGTCAGGTCTCAGAGGCTTTATTAATATATTCACCATATTGTTCAAGTGGTCTCTAAATTCTCAATGCGTAATATATTGGTTCCATAAAAAAAACTGTTAAAAGTCAAAATACAAAATTAATACACAAACACTTTCAATATAGATAAACATAAACCAGTGAATACTTTAACAAATGTAGAAAAAGCTGAGTTGTTTAAATAGCATTAATTATTATTATTATTATTATTATTATTATTATTATTATTATATTATTATTATTATTATTATTATTATCATCATCATTATCAAAGAAACCAATGCTTTTGACCATTCCTTTTCTTAACAGTGTATGATTGTATAGTTCTCATTTCTATATCTGCATATTGCATTAAATCACATTGCCCTCCATAATTATATTAAAGTTAAATGTTTTAAATAAGTGCATTTTTTACAGTAAAGCATCAGTTTCATTGCTAGGGTGAGATTTGTATATTGCGGTTGTACTCTTAGTTCTTTAGTGAACAGCAGCCAGAATGTGCCATCATTTTTCCTTGATATCTTAAACCACTGGGAACTCTATTACATTTATGTCTGTTAAGGTTATTTCATTTTAGCAAAGCAATGCAACAATAGGGCAAACTCACAAATATAAATGGATTGGAGTTTGCATAGAAATGAGACTGTTTATAGATAATAAATTAAAGTGAAAATGGAGCCTCCTTGCAAATGGTGTAAAAATAGGCAACACTACAATATAAAGGAATCCAAACAGTCTGAATGGTAATTCTCATTAAACTTCTCAATAATTTTGTACTTTTAACATATTTGTAAGGACATCAGAAAAAGCCGCCTCTGTCTGGTAAATACAAATGCTTTAGGAGACATTTATTATCTACCACTTTTTTGCAACAATCATTTTCATTCCATATCGCAATAAGGAATTAAATATCGTGAGCACTTATTAAAAGTGTACTGCTGGGACAGCAGTCATGATAAACGGCTGTCTCTGCGAACACATTTTTTAGCTATGTCCTTTCTCTTTCTATGGTCATTATCGCAAAGTGACGACCTTTGCAATAGTGACTGGAGAGGAGAGCAGGTAAGATGTGATGGGGGATCTGAAGATCCCTCTACTGCAATGCTCTCACCATAGGATTCAATAGCTAATGCCACCCCCTGAGCTTGTTAAATCATTCAAAATAGTAGTCCCCATAGAAAACTATGGGGACTGCTTTTGCGTTCAAAGAGACAGGGACAGCAACACATATCTCCGATATCTCCTGTGTTGCCCTAATAATAAATATATAGGATCATTAAATATGTGGTTATCCCCTGAAAACAGCAGTTTTGAATATTGATTGATATATAGGACTCAATGATGACAAGTAGGGTAAGATCACAAAAAAAAGAAATGTATTTACTAAAAGTTGCAGAAGAGCAAGAACAAGCCAAAGATTGAAAGCTGTAGGAAGGTGAGCAAAGCTTCTATATGATACTGAAATTAATCTTGCTAGCCCAGTGGTTCTTAACCTTTCTGGCTGCCAGCACCCCTTTGATTTTCAAAATGTTCCCATACATATTTTCAGGTTTTTATTTCAGGAAAAATACATTTATTGCAAAATACTTTTATATAGATGTTTATTAAAATTCAACTTACAATGTAAATGTAGGCTCAATTACTATTTTGCTGTTGCTTATTATTATTAATTATTATTATTATTATTATTATTATTATTATTATTATTATTAATATTAATATTAATATGTATTTATATAGACATAGCCACACACATGTCATCACTCGCATTTAGGCAATTTCTGGCCTTTGTTTTTATATATAAAAATGCTGAAAATCCCATCTCACATAGGTAGGTGGTGACAAATAGCAATGATGTTTCTGCCAGTTTTGGAAATGGTAATAACTGAGCATAACAGAATTGTTCTAAGTCCATTTTGTTCGAACTCTAGATGTAAAAAATAATTTTCTGTTAAAAATCTAGCGTGAAATATTGTCATACACCTCTGGTTAGCGCATATCTTCTTTTCTATCCAAGATAAAGCATATTCTTTTTTAGTCACACTATTTCCACATTTGATGTGAATAGTATGACTTTTTTTTTTATTATTTTTAAAAAGAAACTGTAACAGACTATTATGTCATGTTAATAAAATAACTCCGATGACAAGTTCAGCTTTTTTATGAACAATATGAGATTAAACTCCTTGTAAGATGTGTACAATAGTTAATTCTTTATTAACATTCTCTAGATTCTCTTACATCTTCACTTGAAATGAGAGAAACTTTCAAAGTAGTAAATGGTCTTATGTGTTTTTAAAAAATACTTGTTACAGTTAAAATACTTGTTACAGTTAATATACCATCAAGAAAAGGAAACCCATAGTGTAAAATAAACTTTTACAGTTTGGTACCATCTGGTGGCAAAATGGGGTAGATAAACACACTGGCTTAAGTTAAATTAAATGATTCCTTTGTGGTTCTGAAGCTATTATTTGGCTTTACAACTTAACAATATATCTAATGTTAAACTTTAAGGAAAATTAAAAGGAACAATTCAACTTTCACCAAAAAAAACTTCCTCAACAGCAGGGAGTATTGTAAAAATAAAAACCCTCACATTTAATTTCTAATTATCACTTTTTGCAGTGTGTGTTTTTTTTTTGCATTAAAAATCATTTATGCTAATGATCTAGCATAAGTCAATCACAATGTTTTTCATGAGGGCATAAACTGCAAAGACATATCCCTCCCTTGCAATTGAATTGCTTAATTATGCCCTACGCAATATTTTAGCTTCTTTAATGCATTAATTAGTTTCCATTGAACATGCATAGGTTTTATTTTGCCTACTAAAAAAAGGTACTAAAACAAATGTAGGCACATTAGAACAATGATTACAGACACATCTTAGAAATGCTACTGTAAAACAATGGAGGGCTTTTAACAAAAAATAGGTTTTTCATCTGGGTAGAACATCAGATTAACCAAACAAAGGCAGTTTCCAGTCTTATACAAACTTACCAACTTTCTGAAGTTGGCTTCCGGGAGCCTGCCGGGGGAGGCGGGCGTGAGGGGGGCGGGGTGCCAAAATCCCATCATTTTGGACCCCCCCGTGATGTAATGATGCAAACGTGTCATTTTACACAGGGGGCAGAGCCAAATGCCGCGATTTCCGGAGAATTGCGGCATTTTGGACCAAATTCTGCCCACTATTCTAGGAAGTGGGCAGATTCGGGAGATTGCCATACTCTCCCAGGAGTCCCTGAGACTCACCCAAAATGCGGGAGTCTCCCGGACATTCTGGGAGAGTTGTCAAGTATGGTCTTATAAAACAAATAAAGTTCAGATGAAGATGCCTTAAATTCAGCAAGAACACCACCTTGACATCTTCAACTTTTTTAAGAAAAGAATTGTATATGAGGATACTGGACACTAAGTTGTAGATTCAATGAGCTGTGTTGTTTTTTAGAACAATGCAGCCTGCACATTATTACTGTTACAACGGTAATTTCTCTGCAGATTTTTGATTGCGGCTTACAGAGCTGTGAGCAAAAACCAGCGGATAAATTAGTGTAGTAACGGTAATAATGCCCAGCTATTACTGAAGTAATTGAATCTACCACTCAGATCAACATATTGTTCTGTAACATAGTTTATAATAGTATAAAATGGAGTTCTAGATCAGTACTTCTCCATAAAGAGTGTACTTAAGGATGCTAGAGATGCTCAGAAAAATTTAAATTTCAGTGAAATTCAGTGTCTCTTGGCCTGTAAATCAGTCAGATAATAGAAAGCTGAAAAAAGTTTAGCAACCCATGCTCTCAAAATTAACACATTTTTTACTTAAACAGTGGTCACCCCATAACCAAGGGATATTTGTTCATTTCTATTTAATAAAACACTGGAAAATATAGGTTGCAAATATGTTCATAGCTGCAATTAGAAGCTAGCATAATTCTGCAACAGGTTTAGGAGCTGTATAAGATAATATAATATCCTCACAACTGACATCATTATTTTGAACAATGCCTTCTTTACCTTGACATTTTCACTATAATTTTCAATTGCATATGTTTATTTCTTCACTATTTGCAACATTTTAGTGACTGGTATACGACATTTGTTTTGCTAACATCATAAGCAGAGATATTTGAGCATTAAATGTAATTCATCAACACTTTAAAAAGAAACTTTGCACACAGGTTGCTTTTTGCACGGCCTTAATAAATTTACCTGTAGATATGTTGTTATTAATTACTGGTGACTGCCAAGATAAAGTATATGTGTAAATGAGGGGTACAAAACCACAGCCAGATAGCTGTGGTTTTGTGCTATGTGTACAAATGCCCAAAATTCTGGCGTCCACAGCTAGAGAAGAAGGCCTTTGAGATTTCAGATACAGTGATGGAAACTACTCAATTTGCTGGATGTTTCACAAGGAAAAATGGTCAAGGTGATGTTGGCTCTGAAGTATAGGATTTTGACAGGGAGACCCCAGCTTTGCTTTTCAGCACAAAATTGATTTTATTGTTATGCAGTATTAACTATAGCAAACACAATATACATGTTCTGCTCTGGAAACCCTAACAATTACAATTACCATGCAATGTTGAACCAGTGAAAGTGCTTATGCAATGCTAGAAATGTCCGTGTAGGTTTGTTTTCATATTTTAATCAATATATCTGACACAGGAAGGGGGGTCCTATAAGCCCCCCTGTGCTTGCCTGTGATTAAGTCTAACAGATCTTTGTGTATACAGGTAATGCACATTTTGTTTACATGAACAGCACAGTCTAGCACCTGTCACAAGGCATGCTGATTGCACTGCCCACCTGTAAACGCACTGCATTTCAACATTTCAGAGAGCACCGAATCACACTAGTCATCAAAATAAATGTGATCCATCTAAACCAACCCGTCAAGTCCATGTATTGCTTCATTATCTAAGACACGACTGTACAGCTTTTCTGAATCCGTTGACACATGTAGAAACTACATCAAGTAGTCACACTGAAGCTGACATGGTGACTTGTGGAGGAACAGTGCACTTTATGTAGATGTTTCTTTTATTTTGAGTTACATGTACATTTCTGATTGTATGACAGCTAATCCATCCTCTATAACTTGAAAAGCCTTTCTTGAGTTGTCTTCATTCTGAACCTTAATCACCACTGACACTACCTTTCCCCATGGACATAGTATTAGTGCACAATATCCCTTACTGAATTACAATGAAGTACAGAAGGGTATGTTGGAGCACAATGTCCTGGCTTGTAGTGGCAGAAAATAAAAATTGACAACACTGTGATGGATCAATTGCTCGATTATTTGAAGGGTAAATACTTGATAATAATATCCACTCTACATATGACAGTAATCCATTCAACTGAAAACTATAACAATCTGCTAAATTGCAATTTGGATTGGACATTATCCCCTTCATTTTACTTGGCCTTCCATAAACATATTTTTAATATATTGAAAACCAAATAAAAAATGTGTTATAATAAACAATAAACAGCAATAAGCAAACTTGACATGATTGATTTTTCTATTTATTTTGTCACTTTACTTCCAACAGAAATAGAAACCTTAGCAACCAGCATGAACAGCACCATTTCATGCAAAATATTCAGACTTTCTGACATCATTTCCTCTACTAACAATTCTTTTCCTGCTCCATGTTATAGAAAGTGTTGATTTGATTTACCAGCAACGGTTTAAACTATCCTAAAATTATAGAATTCATATTTCTCTACACGATTTGTTTGGGTCATACAATTTTGCATTATTTATAAGGCAGCCCAAAATATTGTCAGTTGGCAAAATCACAATAGAGTGATGTCATCTAGGATCTGATTGGCTGTTATGTGTTATAGCACATTTGTAACAGAAGCACTATATCCATCTCTGTAAGAATTCTGTAGCAGAAGTTACCTTTGGCATCTATCTATACTGCCCTACTGTTAAGAATGAATAGCAAATGTTAATGTTCTTTTGCACATGCCTAAACACTGTTAAGTCACACTTGTATTGCAAAACTGAAACAGTTGTATTATAGCCAGAAAACTGCTTTTAGAAGTTGATAATGAAAAGAAAATTGTCTATATCTGAGATTGAAATAGAAAGCAAATTGAAAGCAATATAAAATATGTGTGAAAGAGGATTTTGAAGAATAAATTCCTAAAATGAAACTCAAGGAAACTATGTAAATATATTGGGAATATGAGTAGCCAGATTCCTGCATGTCAAAATAAGAATGGATCTCACTATTAGAACTTTAAAGTACATTAATAAACACAATCTATCTCTTAAAAAAGACATCTTGTAAAAAACAAAACAGGACCACTTGCTAGTGATCAGAATATGTTTCCTTCTCACTACAACCTGTTATCATTTGTAAAAGGTGCACACAAAATTGTATCTATATTGAATTTGTTGGATCAATATGACTCTGCAAGAGCAAATATAAAAATAATTCTATGATCCAGAATTTCAAGTTACTGAATGTAAAATGAAACAGGATGTTTCTTCTATATTCAGATTAACACTGGCTGTCAGCCTAAAATGCAATTCAGGCATTATCAAATCCATTCAAACTCTATTTATATGGCAGGATAAAAGGAGAGCCTGGTAGGTAACATTTTTTGCAGCCGTTTACAGAGGGATCCCATGTGTCTCATATTCCCAAGACTATTCCGATATTTATTTCTGAAATTCTATAACCTGTGATTTTCCTAGAATTTATAGTTTTGGTACATTACCATTTAACAGCATAAGAGGGAATAAGCCCATCTAACCTTTACTCTAATATGCCTAACCTGAGCAAATATAATTTCTATATTCCATTTTATTGCCCTATAAATAAATGGTAAGAAAACAAAATATCTACTTAACTAAATTAATAAATATGTTAACTATTCTTTCTGGCATCAAGATTCGTAGGCTGCCAATAATTTTGGACATTCACATTAAGGAGCGTTGGGGTATTGTTTGGGGCCTTGTTTTTATGGTGATTGCACCAATACATTGGACTTTGCTACCATTGCTGCCAACAAACCTACTGAGCAGAATGGGTGTCCATTCAGCATTACATATGTCAGCATGATTGATATGTGCTTGTTGTTTTATTATCAGTGAAACATTGTGAGATACAATACACATCTTTATTTCAAATAAACATCTATTACATATCCCTTTATTGGTCCATCACTACAGGCGCCTGGGGATTACCCCAAGTCTTTTCTTGTGGTTCTCTATATTACAACCAGGGGGAGGGGTCCCCCCCTTTACAGTGTCCCCGTTTTTGGCAGCCATCTCCTATCTATACTGAGTGTTTGCGCAGGTATTACCCCACACATTAAGGAGCGTATCTGCCTTTTTTAATTAACGTCTGCATATTCATTCTGCACATGCCCAGAACTGCACCATATGCCAAAGAACGCAGCCGCGTCCAAGCAATCTTGGAGAGTGCAGGACACTTACTACACTCTACGATTCCAGGGTGGGAACAGGGTGGGAACGGGGTGTGAAAGCGGCGGATGTGCATAGGTAATGTACAGTAAGGGCGTTCCCGTGTAGCAAATTCCAAGTCAGGTTCAAGCGCATGCAGGAGTAAACTTGTTTTCTGCCAGGTCTGTTACTCCAGTTACAGGGCTAGTCAAAGTCCTGAATACTAGTGATGACAGCTGAGTATGCATGCTAAAACATGTGTTTGTAATTAGGAGCAACTGTAAAATTGTGTGTTATATACAGTAAACATTAAGAACAGTCTAATAATTGTTCTTCATAAAAACAACTTTTGTTTTAATTTACGCATTTTCTCATTAATGCCGATAACTGGTAACATTATTTGAATAGGTTTTTTTTCTGTCTGTTCTTTAGTGAATTTATATTCTACATAGGTATTGAATGTATCCGGCAATGTCTTGTCTAGTAGAGCAGAGTAAACCTACACCTGTATTCACATCCACTCCTTGATGACTTATATGGACTTACAAGCGTTCTAAAGCAAACGTACGTTGTGCTCAGTATGAGAACCTTAATGACTCAGGCCCAGAGTCTTCTACTTCAAGTAGGAAACAGGGGACAACTCAACACATTGTTTGTAAAGTATATAAACACATTTAATATATTTTCATGACTAAAGCTGGCTACACACTACACTGTTTTCGTCCAATAATCGGCTCAAACAGCCGACATACGACCGCTCGTTCAAAAGTCAGGTCAGTGTGTGCAGTGACACGATGGTCGAAAGTCTGCCTAAATGGATGATTATCACCTCCTTTGATTGGTCATACCGTTTAATATTTTCATTCCAATCTCGTTTCCGCTGTGTAGTGTGTATAAACTTCTGACCGATCCACAACAGTGAGTACGAAATTACAGTCATTGCTCAGGACAACATGGCTGTATAAAGTCGCTAAAGGGACATTTGCCCTTCCCTTTATCATCCTAAACAAGGCTAGTGTGTATGCAGTCCATGGACCGAGCGATCGGACCATCGATCGCATGTAAAATCACTCGGCATAAAAAGTTTGTCGAAATTTCTGTAGTGTGTACCCAGCTTTAGGCTAACACACTGTAGATAAGGTTAAGAACAAATGGTTTCCTGGGCAGGAATAAATGGGACTCCCTACTTGGTGAATGCTGGACCTGCATTTCACATGCCCTATTTCATGCCAATATGTGAATCCCAATTGCCAGCTACATTGACACTCCTTATTGTATAATTTCCATTCTAAATGTATAAAGGTATAGTAGAATGGACTAACACACAGACAGTTCATGGGCACCATTTATGTCAAAAGCTATATCACATTTGTTTAAAAAATGAAGTCATAAAATACATCTAAAAAAAGATGTATTTCCTTGTTTATAATGAGTTGCACAATGCTAAGATACCATAGCACATGCATTAGCTTTGCACATGGAGTAAAGAGTAGCATATGAACTTGGTTTATACCAGGAGTAGACAGTAGCATATGAGCTTGGTTTATACCAGGGGTAAATGATAGCATATGCACTTGGTTTATAAAAGGGGTAAATGGCAGCATATGCACTTGGCTTATCCCTGGAGTAAACAATAGTAAATACGCTTGATTTATACCAGGAGTAAACATTATTATATGTGCTTGTTTGAGATGCAACTTGACAATGTTATTAGCAAATGCTAAAGTCACATTACCAGTGTTTGGACAGTGTTATTCATAAATGTGAAAGTCATATTTACCATGTAAAATACAACTAAATACAGATGAAAATACAAAATATAAATACAAATTAAATTCAATTAAACATAAACATTTATTGTCTACCCCTTTAAAATCAAATACAAATCTTCTTTACTGATGTTGTCTGAATATAAACATCAGTTAAGTAATGTGAAAAGATGGACGCGACTTCATATAACATATTAAAATGCTTTATTTACTAACAGACAGAATCAGCCATTCAGCAGCGTCTGCCTCATGGGAAGCTGGGCACCAGGGGTCAGAGGAGCATGTTCTGAAACCTAATATCAGGAGCTCGGCACACGCTCCTCTGACCCCGGGTGCTGAGCCTCAGGTGAATGAGGCACAGTGTGAGCAACACTGACTGGGAATCAGAACTAGAAGGGGCCATCTTTGTGCATCACCATCACTTCTGGGTGACAGAGACAGGCGAGCAAGCTGCCCTCTCCCCAGGATGTATGATATCAGTTTGACTGATGTATAGCGATCAGTGTTCATTTAGTATCTTTGTGTCATCAGTGTGTATCAAATGTGTGATATTAGTGTTACCTAAGTATAGTGATTGGTATAGATAATGTGTGTGATATCAGTATAGAAAAGGGTAATATATGTAATTATTGAGCGTTTTTGTGTGTTTTTTACAAATATGCTATTTTTTTTAATATTGCTATTGTGGTGGAATATTTATACCCCACTCCTATTATAAACAGGTAATTAGATTATTTAATTTAATTAGATTTAATTTAAGATATCTTTGCAATGTGTTTTCTCATGAAATAATATATTGAAATTAAGCACCCAGAATATGTACCATACATACAGATACATGATATGTGTAAAATCTGATAGTTGCAGGCTGGGTGGCCCTAGTTTATCACCAGTTCAGACCCTAAAGTTTGCTATTGTACCTTACAGGATTAAAAAGTTATGTGACCACACCTATATACTGCTAAGTATGTGGAGCTGTGTGTCCTGCAAGAGGCAGAAAAGCTAGGACCAGTTGGAGATGGACAGGAGGTCTGTCCCAAAAGAATGCAATTTGGCAGACAGAGGCTGAGCAAGGAGCTTGGTAGAGGGTTCAGTGGGAACCAATTATGTGTCCTACAAGAGGCAGAGAGGAGCTAAGGCAGAAGGCAGATCCAGCAGGAGCTGAGAAGATGGCTTTGCTGAGAAAGCTTATAAGACAGCTCAGTGAGGGGCTCCAAATTCTGACAAGTTGAAGATAGAAAGGTGATCTGTTTACTAACAATGTTTTGCGCAAGACTGGTGAATCCTGTCCTAGAGAGAGTGAAAGACAGAGCACAGTGATTGGACGAGGATGGAACTGTCAAAGTCGTATAATTGGATGAACGAAAGTATATTGGTTATTATTATTATTATTATTAATATTTATTTATAAGGCGCCACAAGGCATCCGCAGCGCCGTACAGAGACAAACAAAATCACAATACAATGGGAGACAGCACAGTACAGTAAACACAGCAACTCAGTACGCTCAATGCACAGCTAGAGAGGGCGGGGAAGGGGGAGGGAGGATCCGCAAACGACGGGGCCCAAGAAGGAGGGCGCGGAAGACAGGGAGACCCCCAGGGGGGAGGAGGGAGCGAGAGTGGACGTGGGGTGGAGGACCCTCAAGGAGGAGGGCTAAGTAGCTGGAGAGCAGAGTTAAAAGTGGTGGAAACAGGAGGAGAGATGGCCCTGCTCAGAGGAGCGTACAATCTAAGGGTTGATATTGTTTTATTGGTCGATTGCACTCAGTATGCCACGCTACACGTGGTATATTGCGATCGCACTGTAAAATACGCACGTACACACTCGCATTACTACATTTAGTTATTTATGTAATTCATATTCATATTGGTTCCGTTACACAGTCATTTATGAGCAGATAGTATTTAGTTTATTATTTGTTTATATAATATGATTATATGTACACTTCAGTGTTATTTAAGGTTCAGGTTATAAGAAAGATGTCATGTCTAGTATCATTAAACCCCTTTTCAACAGCAGCTGTCCGATGCATTCGGCGAAGAGATCGCACATTGCATACTCTAGTTATTGATGTTAGGGAATAAACCTTTAATTTGATACTGACCATAAAATGCTAATAGACTAATTGTAACTGGAGAGTCAGGCGGGAAGAACAGAGCTCATCCCCTGTAGAGATGACCCCCACTTTTGGATTCCCTAGATTGAACCAGCCTATGACCTGTTTACCACTGACTGTATATATAATCATAGCTGCACCCCCACTAGCCTCAGTCTACTCTGACCACAGTATTCTAAACAGATATACTGTTCACTGGGGCCGTGGAAGCGCAGCGAAGCGCAGCTGTATGTATGTATCTTTTGGTATTGACTGTAATGTACTATGTTATAATCATGTATTGAACTGTAAAACTTTGCATCTGCTAAAATAAATCACTTTGTGCGTTAGAAACACAATACAATCGCTTGGGCAATGCTTATTTGAAAATGATAGAATTACTTTAATAGAACCCCAGCTAATCAAGGTTTTTTTGTTCCTGTATGCAGTCAATAAATAGAGTGGTAAGTGTCCTTGCTGTCCACTAGGTGTGGATTCCAGGCAATGTGGTATAATGGTAGCTGGGTGTTTGCTATTCTTAGATTTTTTAATTTTTGACAATTAAAGCACTTTTATTTTTAACCTCTGTTTGCTGGATTGGGACTCATATTTTGCATCACAACATTGGGCACTGATCAGAAATCTACTAGATTTGAGCTAATTCCACAACATAAAAGTTATATATGATATAACTTTTATATGATATATGATATATATGACTTTACTTGTATGCATTTCTTCTGCTTTTATTGTGACTGTTAAAAAGGATTGGGAAATATATACTTATCTTAATGTTGAATAATAGGTGAAAAAGTAATAAATAACTTTGGTGGCATGTATAAGGTACTATGAAGAGATTGGAGGAGGGGGCCCAAACCAGTATCCTGCCTAGGCCCAATGAGATTTTAATCTGGCTCTGCTAGGAACACCTCTGTTGTTTGAAGCCAGAAGCAGCTTTGTACTAATCTTCCACACAGCGACACCCTGTAAGTAAAGAATGCCCTGAATGCTCTCAAAAACACTGAAGTACGTGGCAAGCAGTCTAAAAATAGTAACCAGAATTATTTTCTGCATAAACTGAGTTATTATTACAATCAAAGCAATCTAGAACAATACATTTTGCTTAACCAATATTAAAATATATTTCAGTATTAAGTTCCTATGTCAAAGTGTTACTTGTAATTTAGGATAACAATCCTTAAATTTGATTACTGTGTAATCAATATTTAAAAACTCTGGACTTAGTTTTACAGAAGCTCACAGAAGTAAATCAGCACCCCTATTATTATCCATTCATTCCAGGTATAGTTAAAGCAGAAGGTATTGTTTAGTCCTCACCATATGTCATATGTGAGTTATTTTACAATATTGCAGTGAAATTTAATACATCTGTGGAAGAAGAAAAGCTGATGTATGCAATAACTGACAATGGACTAAAGACAGCCTAACTGGCAGTTAAAATAACAGAGATAGACAATATATTTTTTTCTTGTAAATTTTACGGTATTATAAGTTCAATAGATAATAAAATAGAAAGTGTTTAATAATTCTTCAACAATTTTTAAAAGCTGTATAATCCGTTTGTTTTTTTTTCGTTTTTTGTTTAACCCTTTGGAAACTGGATAGTTTTGTACGTTAAAGATGACCTGCCAAGTCTTTATTTGTTAAGTACAGTTTAATCAAATATGATTCACTGTAAATAAAATAATAATAATAACAACAACAACAGATCCCTGTTATGGTTTGAGCAATTAGCATGTTAATCAACCTGGCTAGAATGGTAACCATGATAACCAGCGTGCTAACCCTGACCACTTCTGACCCATGCTCCTATGGCAGTAATCTAAACTAGTTAGAAGTGTGTGTTAGTATAGAGGTGGATGCTGATGGAGAATGGACTGACAGCTGCTCAATATGCGATTAGTATACTGAATATGCTTTATATCTGTCACCAAACCGTAGGGAGGAACGGTATTTGTTGTGTTTTTGTGCTACATGTGTCAGGTCCTTTTTTAATGGACAGACTCTTTCTACATCACTTTCTAATATGTAGGGTAAAGTAGAAACAACTTGGTAGCTCAAGCTCATTTTTTCGGGACAGGTGCAACATAAATTTATAAATATATATTCATGCATACATTTATATCATATAATTGGTCTTCAAGAGGAAGAGACCTAATTAAAAGAAGAATGTAGAAACCAACATGGATTAATTGGGAACCTGCAGAAATAATTAGACCAGTGAGAGTACGATTACACCTATCATAAACTGCTTTTTTCTTGTGTTTTCCCTCTTTCTTCTCAACTAGAGGTTAAGTGCTTAATGCTTTAATTAGTTGTAGAGTTATAAAAAAAGAAGCGACTTATGCATTTTATAAAGTGAATATTTGGTTAGACAATGTTATATAGCATACAGCGGCTTTAAGAAGCCTGTGCTTTGACTTCATGGTACAGTTAAAGATAACACAATTGTAAAAAAAATAGCCACAATTAATCTTGACATATTTTTATTGGAGTAACAATGTCTAAAATCACAAAAAAACTGCAGTGCTGTAAAATAAGAATTCTATCAGGCAATGCAATCTCAGGCTTTAATTCAGAACGCAAGTTTTTGAGGATTGTGAATAGACAGTGGAAGTTCCACAGGGACACAAGAAGGCCTGATCCACTACAAATCACAGACATGTTCCACACATCTGATTATCTGCTTAGCCTCCTTCTGCCTAACCTGATACACATCCCTATTAGATGTGTGAAAGTTCAAGAAAAGGAGAAAATAGATCAGTCAGCATACAAGACTGACAAAGCTATTATTGTACTTGAGAGGAGGAGAGGGACAAAACAGGACAAGTTTAAGGAGACAAATGTATAGCAAAATCCTTTTTTTTTGTTCAGCTTCATCGTTTTAGTTGTGTTTGAACACACTTGAAGAGAATGAAAAGAAATAACAGGCAAACGTGTGTTGAATTGCAGAAAACACCTTTTTCGAAGGTAAAGGAAGCACATTGAAAATAGTCAGTAGAATAAGTTATGCCTGGAAATAGCAGAGTAGCTACTAGAATGTTTTCTATTTTCAGTGTTGCAACATAACAATATAAAGGATTTTTTCTCTATATTTTAATGCACAATTCACTAATTACATCATTGTTTTATAAAAAAAAATTAGGTAAAGGCGAAAATATTTATGCAACATTGAGATTCCACATTTTGGAATTTATCAATCCTATAATATAGCTGTTTAATGTATTTAATATACCGGTAGTATGGAATACATTTTTATGGGCTTAGCAAACTTTACACAGATCCTAACTTCTGAAGGACAGATCTTTATCCTCAGGCTTACAGGGGGACGGGTCTGTGAAGATCTAATTGAATTTGAGGGAATGATTTTGGAATGGTTTCAATAATTATAGTGAAAATAATAAAATTATGGGGGAATGTCAGCATTTGGAGAGTGCAAATAAAAAGGGAGGGAGTATATGTATGTGATATGTTTTTTTATATTAAATTTAAGGACAGGCAATGATAATATAAAACATTAATCTATCATATATTATTTATAAGACTTCAGTATAAAGCAGTGCTGTATATTGAAAGGATGAAAATACAAATAAATAATAAAATAAAAATACATACATAACATGAAATAGATGGTAAAGATATATATCTGAGTCTCTGTAAGTCTGTCTTTCTATCTATCTATCTAAATATATAATGTCCAAAATGTCATTTACAAATTTTATAATATATAAGAGATGGGAATCACTTTATAAAGAACATTATTTCTCCCTTCTGTCATTCTACAGGAAATGAGAAAATGATTTGATTCATTCTGTGGTATAGTATGTAGTGCATGTACTATATTTATACTTTGTGTTTAATGTCTTGTGTGAATTTGATTAATTTTAATTTTGTGATCATATTTGCAATTAATAAGGAGCAACATAGATTCTACAATTAATGACAATGTTATTAGAAAACACATCGGAGTTCCGTGGACTGATCACATAACACCTTGGTGATCTACATATTATTTCACGTAAAAAAATATTTAAAATGTGTTATACTTTTACTTTATACTTTAAAAATATACCTGCCTATTCCTTTACACTACTTTTACTTCTGATTTCTATATGTAATAAAACAAAGTTCAGAGTCATCAATGGAACAGAATCATTTTAAGTCTCTATTCATAACAGAATCACTCCAGGGAGGAGAGAATGTTATGTGAGTGCAATTAAATCCTTCCACTGACATGTGCAAATGAAGCTATCTTGTTTTTTTTTTGGGAGTTTGCTATTTCTAATTAAAAGACTTCTAGTTTCCATCCTTTCCAGTAAGAAGGATATTGTCTTTTCCTTTGTCTTTCCTTTTGTTGTTCCTCTACACCAGACAAAACAGATTTACCAAAATGTTTTAACCCTTTCAAGCTCTTTCTACGTCTACTATTCTTCTTCTTAGTGCTTTTTTGGAAGAGGTGGAACGTGTCCTTATATCCTCTTGGTATTGTTTGTTGTGCACATAAATGCACATGCAACTGTTGTTATGGAACATTAACAATCGTTATCTAAACTGAGTGAAATCACAAATACTATTTTTTATGCACATTAGTGACATGTTTACACATTTTCACAACCCCTATTACTTCCATTTCAATCATACATTTATATGTAGGGACAAATTCAATTATACATCTGACCAGGCTGCTGTCACCTGATGTTACAGCAAAGTTTACATGGATATTTACCTTGTAATTATCTAGTTCTGTAGCACTATATGCAATGTTTTTTTGATAAAATAAAAATCCTAAATATTTAACATTTTGGTAAAGTATAAAACCACCAGCATATTGCATCACTACAAGTTTTCTATAAATGGATATTTATTTCCGTCAAGAACATCTCCATATTAATACAACATCCAAAAATGTATTTGGCTTTGCGGCTGACATTACCTTGTATAATACACTAAGTTAAAAACTCTGTAGTACCCATTAAAATGTAATGAAGATTACATGTCAAACCCTTATATTTTCAAGGTGCATGATGAGATTTAACAACTTTAACAAGACTGAACATGTCACTAATGTTCATCATAAGTAGCTTTTGTGATGTCACCAAGTTTAGGTATAAAACGTCATGCTGGCACATAACAGTCAGTTATTGGCTATCTATGTGCAGTTGAGTACTGTATAAATCAACTGATTATTTCTCTGCTAGAATTACACAGGATAACTAAATTGTTAGGCTCATTGAGTTCCATAAAATATTGTAAAGTTTTTCACGTCACTAGTTCTTATAATGTATAGGTTAAAACTTGTATTAGTCCCATGATCAAGATGACTTGAAAGAAATATTTCATGTAAATGCTGTTTGTAGAAAGGGTCACTGCAAAATTTGTGTGATGACATTCCCATCTACAGCAAAACACCTGAGTTACAATTTGTACCTGTTCAAAATGTACAGTGCATCAAGTTTGCATAGAAGTAAATAGAGTAGATCATTAAATGTAAAAATCTTTATTTTTGCACTGGCAAATTACACTGTGAGGCTTTTTCTTTTTTTATTATTAGAATCATTGGTTGAAGTGGTGGTGTATACGATGGTATGCTATACTGCCACTTCCCCTACTGCCTTCATTGTAAATCAAGTTGCATTCACTTACATTTCCATTACATTTCTGATACTACCACATCTAAATTTCCACTTTGGCCACTGATTAGAACGTTAAGGGTTCAGGACTCTAGAGCTATAACTGTATGGTTTTTGGTCAGGGATAAGTGCAGATTTTGGACCTTGGCTAATCTTTTCATTTAAACTTTTAAGCTAATGATAGCATTATTGATTTTACTTTTTTCTGTGACCCGCATCTTAGAATTTCCTTGGCAACAAACTCACTTGATAGACTAATCTCTTTTCTTTAAAGCAAAGATTTTATTTATTTTTTACCCCCTGTCACTAGCAGCCAACCACAAGCGGTTACTCACGATGTCCACCTAAATTAGCTGCTGGTGAAGGTGAGTTTTGAGAAACTCATTTTTCCCTGTCCATTATAGTGGGACCACTTGGTACTCCAGGGATTTAATATTAGTTACCCAAGTCCCCACAACCCAGTGAAGTTAGTAGGTGCTTCAATGCTTTCAGCTTAGAGCTGGTAGCATCTAGGAGGGGGCATACTTTTTTCCACTTACCATACAGGAATCAGCACTGTGCTAATCAGGTGTGTCTGTGTATGTGTATTTTATGTGTAATTTATACACATTTTTTAAGATGCTACTTTTCAAGTTATATAACTCTGACAAAGACTTCTGCTTCAAGCATAGTCCATCATTTTTATTACTTTCTCTATTGTAAATCCCCTTCCCTTGAGCAGTGAATTCCTATAAAATTATCTCAGCTGTTTGTACTTAATGGTTTTGACACCCGACTTTTAGGTTTTCTGGCTGCTTCCAAATACCCTTCCCTATCTTGTTGTAAATAGCGCTTTTTCCCTAATGAGCCATTTTGGCTATACCAACCCAATTGTGTCTGTTTATGTGTGTGTGAAATGTTTTGACTCATATCCCTCTGCACATCATTTATTATGTAAACAAATATCTATGTTGTAAAATAGGACTCACCCTATGTGTGTCACAATCCCTATACTAGAGTTGCATGGCATGACGAGCATAGGAGGGGGCAAGGTCTGTCATGAATCCTAAATTGATACAGACATTAAATAACACTGGTACATAGGCCACTCAGTGACAACGCTATTGGTGTTTGTCATACGGATGCAGCTTTGCACAATAATTTGTCGATCTCTGTCTCATGCAACAGAGAAGACCTTTTTTAAAATCTATATTATCTGACTAAGAAACCACTGTTGGGATTTAAGGGAAGTTTGACACTTGTTTTGTGGGGTGGTTCTTTATTTATTGTCACACTAAGAACTTTAATTAGAGAGGATGGACAGACTGGCTAGTGATTGAGACAAGGGAAGGTTTTTATTCATCCTTCAATGCATTAAAAAAATACACACATTGAGATGTCAATATATTGTCTGGGTATTTGTACACCAACAGAGTATAGGCATGTGGTATCTTATACATGTATGTCAGTTATTGCTCACACATGTTTTTGTCAGTAAGAAACAACTTTGAATATATTAATTTGAACTTTTGATTAGGGACTGGCTGGGGAGCGGGGGACGACGACATCTCATATTCTCATGTTGGGCTACCTTGGGCTTGTCACAACTTATACATTGCGTACCTGCTATTGTTGGCATTACTCAGAGGAAGGTGTGGAATCTAACGTGCCCCTGGTGTTCACCAGGGACCCCCGCAAAGAGGTATGGACTCCGCTGCAGGAACACGCAGGTCGCGGTCCTTTCACAAGTCAAATAGCGAGATACGAGAGGAGTATGTCAGACTGGCCGGGTCGGTAACTGTGCTGGCAAATAGAAGTACACGAGGAATATCCGGAGGGATGGTGAGACAAGCCGGGTCGGTAACATCTGGAAGCGCAGAACAATAGGGAGATCCAAAGGGGTGGTCAAAACGGTCCGGGTCGGAAGGGTCACAGGCAAACAAGAGAAGTTAGGAACAAGGCTAGCAACTGGAAACACAGGAACCGCTGGAGGCAGGTTAGACCTGATACTGTGGTGCCCACAGGAAGCTCCTTATAAAGGCTGAGGAGCCAATGGGACAGCAGGGGGTGGCGGTGCTGTTCTCAGCTGCCGCCGCAAGTCTTGAGTAGCATCCCATTGCCTAGCAATGGGACGCGCATGCGCAGACGGCTGCGCCGGGCGTCCGGAACTTCCGCGTCTGGTTGCTAGGAAGAGAAGTGGGTGGCCGTCCCGAAGAGACAGCGGGACGGCGCCTAACAGGGCTGGGTCACTGAGTCATCTGCATTTTTATTCCTTTAAAATGTTCCTAATAGGCTGATGAGTTGAGTCTTGCCCCTTTCAGGGTAACATTTGTCAGACCTCCCCTGCTTGTGATCTTTGTACTGATTTGGCATGTTTTAAATTTGAAAACATGCACGTAATACCTTATTTTTTACCACAATGAAACTTTAATAACCTCTATTAAAGTATTTAAGAAGCTACATAGAAAGAGGGAGTAAGGAGCTATGTAATTATATGCAACCAGTTGTTAGAGGAGTGGATATCTGCACTGTTACTGCATTGAGAAACACCTTAGGTTGCTTATATAGTATTCAAACACTATTCACTGTGTGTGACAAGATAAAACTGTCCCAAAGAGATGATTTATGAAATTACAATGGAAAAAGGGCAATGCAGCTTTGTTTTGTTGCTATACAAACATTAGATTTCCCCTTGAGGAATGTTATCAGCAAAATTTCAAATATGCTTAATAGAATGTACTAAGGAGATATAGATTGATAGACTAAAGCTGACACTCCAAAAACAGGCAAAGCAATTTTGTTTAATGTTTCCAAGCTATTTGTTTTATAGGTAATACAAGCATGTGCATTTATCAAGTTAAAGCCAGGTGCCAACATCTGGGCTCTGCATAGCCCTAGAGCTATAAACTATGTCCCTTGAGGTAATTTACAATACACTGAATGACGTCTTGTTATTGGTATCAGGAACACTTCAAAGTGAACCATACACAATTCAAGTGAGCTCGGTTGGCAGTGGACAGCAAACTCTTTTGTGTTTAATTAAAATTTCCTCTCTCATCCCTACATTTAATCTGTGCATATTTATTTACCAAACATCAGTACAGTGAGGTGAGATTTAATATGTTAAGAACTTGTACCTTTGACTTGTTGGATACAGTGAGTCCTTTTTTGTTCTATCATTCTCACTATAGAAGGAATTACTATTTTTTGCACAGAAGTTGGACACGTATTTCAGAACGATGTCTATGATCCTGTTTAATTCTATCTACCCGCTCTAATTAAAGACTTGTTTTTATTTTTATTGTTGTCATGTACATCTATGAAAGTCAGGTTTTGTGATTTGTCCTACTTTAACTATGCTCAAATTCGGACAAATACCCCTCTGTTGCATTAGACATAGATTGCTAGATCTCACAACATGCTGTCATCCTTCTGCTGGGTTGCCTATATACCCCTATACTTATGGACTGTACCTTGCTATCAATCTTGGGTCCATGACAGTCCTCACCCTTCCTGTGTGCTATGTATTAAAAAAAATGTTAATATTTGGCAGGGTGCTTCCTCCCCAAATCCTCAAATTGCCCCAGTGATATAAGGATGAGGTTCCCCTGATATAGTGAAGGACGATGACTGTCGTATCTGGTGTGCGGCTGCATCAAAAAACACTGAAAGCGTTTTTTATGTGTATATTTAGGCTGTAAAAGGTGTATCCTACTCTAAATTAGATTAATAATGGTAAAATAGAAGCATTAGCCAAAATAGAGTGAGAGATATATGTATATAAAATATTCCTGGAGCAATGAAATATGAAACCTCAATAAGGAGGACTAGTGTATCAGTACCTGCAGCTGTACAGACCTGTGGGATCTCAAAATAGAAAACAAAAAAAACAATAAACAGTGCAGGAAGCTGAAAACACTGACCGCCAAATGATGAATCCGTGAAGTTAGATAATTCAATAAATTTGATGTAATGTAGCAAATTATATTGTAGCTATAACTGTATCCCATTGTAGCAATTTAACCATCTGAATTCAAATAGAGATGAGGGATCAGAGGGACTGTTTCAAGTTCTAAGTTTATTGCTGATATCATCCATATCTATAGGATAACAATTGGATTTTTTAATTTATCGTATATAAAAAGACTGCCTCTTTCAGCAGATCATGCAGTCACAGGATTAACTGTTTATTATACAGATTCACCATAATCATTGTGCTCAATACTCAGTTCTCTCATCCTCTTTGGTTTTGTGATATTTATTCAGTGCACTGAACTTTCATGTAATGTCCATATTATCATTGTCCTTAGATTGTATGCTCCTTTGAGCAGGGTATTCTCTCCTCCTGTCTTCACCACTGTTAAATCTGCTCTCCAGCTACTTAGCCCTCCTCCTTGAGGACCCTTTTTCCCGTGTCCTCTCTCGCTCCCTCCTCTCCCTTTGGGGGTCTCCCTGTCATCCGTGCCTTCCCTCTTGGACTCCGTCGTTGGCGGACCTTCCCCTCTCCCCTCCTCCGCCCCTCTAGCTGTGCTTTGAGCTCACTGAGTTACTGTGATTATTGTTTACTGTACTGTGCTGTCTCACCTCGTATTGTAATTTTGTTTGTCCCTGTACGGTGCTACGGACACCTAGTGGCGCCCTATAAATAAAAATTAATAATAATAATTAGTAATTGTCATTTTAGTGTTTTTATAGGTTTATTTTTAGATTTCATATTTTAGCGTTGATTGAATACATTTTTTGCATTACCTAACTTCACGGATTCATCATTTGGCGGTCAGTGTTTTCAGTTTCCAGCGCTGTTTATTGTTTTTTTAGAGTGAGAGATATACCTGAAAAAAATATTGTATCTTAAATGACTGCCAATATCTTTCCCATTGCTTGCAAAATGTTACTGTGAATGTTGCAATCTTGTTAACCATAAAAGGAAAACATTGAGGTGGTGATGGGGCAGGTAGGAAAAAAATGAAAAATATGCCTAGATTATATCTGTATTGCCCCCCAGCCTGTTCGTTGTGTACCACCTTGGTACATATCTTTAGTTTAACACAGCCGAGACATTTGCAGTCACTGCTGCAAGCTTCAATGACAGAAAGCAATGAGCATATATGTAAATGCAGTGTCCTCAGACATGACTTGCATGAGATGAGAAGGGACACGCTTGTCGTTTACCACCTGGTTGTAAGTTAAGTACCACACAGGCAATGCATACCATAAGTTTAGAAGCTGTGAAATAAAATGTTAATGGCCAGAGAATCTAAAGAGTCATTTGGTATCTGGCACTTGTGCATGATTTGAGACAGCCTGAGGTGAAACCTTTTTTCAAATTTCAAAGTGTATTTGCAGCAATATGCAATGGATTGGATCCAAAGTAAAGCCCGGGGCTCTGACAGTGAGCTGTTTTTTTTTTTATTTTGGACAGCAATGAATGAACTATTTAATTCTATGGATTTATTTTTTAAAATAAGATGCTCTGAGCATTGTAAAAGAAAGGAAACTTTAACAATAAATCCATCTAGAGATTGATTTTACGCATACTACCAAGTTATGTAATATTTATTCATATTATGACTTCTGTGATGGCAAGATTCCATGAAAAATGGGATTTATTTACTAGCAAAATACTGAAGTGCAATTGAGAAACCATTTTATAGCATCCATGGGACAGTTTTAGTGCCAACCAGGTGCATTTAATGCAGATTAGCACATTTTATATGCGCACAAATACACATGTAATAAAGACAGTCCTGATACCTTATCACTCTCATGTTTATTAATTTTGATATACAAATGATGCTCCAGAGTTTTAGGAGAAAAAAGAAAAAGTTGAAATAAATGCAAGGAGTGATCCTAAAGTGGTCACAAGCTTGAATGTATAGTGCCTTTTTTACATTTTCCATCATGCGCATTTCTATGTGCAGCTGCAAATGCCGTAAAAGTAGATGCAATCTTTTTTATACTGGCAATTCCCATAAGCAGAATATGGTATGCTCCTTGTGATGCGCTAGTTGGAAAAATGGGTGCATTTGGCAAAAACTAAATAAGTGCATGCCAAAATATTTTGCTCTTGATAAACTAACCTCATGGGCCTGATTCATTAAGGAATGTAAATTCCAATACGTGCCATATTTTGCCTAAAATTGCCCTGCGCATGCCCAGAAATGAAATATACACCAGTGAACGCAGGTGCATGCAAGTCATCTTCAAATGCAAAGGACACTTACGAATACCTATGATGTCAGGGTGGAATGGGGGAGGAAAGGGGCGTAAGCACATAGGAAATGTACAGTAAGTGCGTGTCAATTTCGAGCACATACACACCCATCCGATTCATGCTCTGGACATCTCTAAGGTAAGTGATTTTCAGCCATATTACTTGCACTAGCTACAGGGCAGGTGTAACTGCCGATTGATAGGGATGACAGTCGCGTATACATGCTAAGACATGTGTTTGCAATTAGGAGCAACTGTAAAAATGCATGTTATGTAGGCATTAATAACATCCTGATTTATGTGTATATGTATTTCATGTACATAAAAAAAAATGTTTTATTGTGTTTTTATTAATTATTATATTACTCACATGTGTTAATGTATTTAATTTTAATTTTTTTTAATATGTGATGGTACTGATGGTACTTTAAATATACATATTCGGTGTGCATATCCAGCAGTGTGTTCTGTCTGTTTCCATACGGCAAGTGTCATTTTGGCAGAACATACTTATACCAGTATTCTACTAGAAATGTTCCTTGAGATCCTATTGAACTTGACTATGGGCATACCTGCGTGCAGTTTCCTTCAATTTTTTTTTTTTTTTTTTTTAAAAAAGCATTTGCGATACCAACATTTTTAACACATTTATTTCCAGTGCAAACAACTGCACTTTGATGCACTTTTCACCTAGGACCATTAATAGCTCCCTAAGCAGTAGCTAACATACAGTAGTTTAAACTACTATTTTATTTTTCCATTTGTGCTCCTTGCTATGCATACATGCACAGTTATGCTAATAAACTATCTATACATAGCCGTTGTCTAGCCAATCAGAGATGCCATCTCTTTGTACATGGAAGCCATGATTAGAATTGCAGAATCAAAACACAGGAGTTGCAAAAGTGGTGAATGCATCTTATGGCACATTAAGAGGTTATCAAAAGACAAATCAGTACTCACTTGTCTCTTGTTACACCCCCAGGGAGTAACAGTGACATAAGGAATGCCTCTGGTGTGCTGTCCCCATGAATCAGAGTCATGTCAGCACAGAAGTAACACAAAGAAAAACGAGAATGAGTCAGTTAGTACTAACATAATGTAAGATAATCGGGATATAGAAGAGATTGTCACTATAAAAAAAATAACTGCAAGGGACATATAGGGCCTCATTTACAGTTAAAAATAACTGTGCCACAGCTAGTTTTATGATCCACAAAACAGGTAAAATAAAAATGTATTTTGCACTGCCCGTTGTAAATATCCCCTATTGAGCGCCATTTTTTAAACAGACATATTCTTCATGTTGTGACTAGAAATGTGCGCTGACCCCTGTTTTTGGCTTGGATTGGATGAAGTAGGCCAAATTGATTAATATTGTTTTACCATGCGATTGCAATTAGTATGCTATGTCTAATGATGGAACCTTGCGAATGCTAGTTATAAATAATATCACTATTTCATACATCAAATAACCAGTACACAAGGGCATAAAGTTCAGTTTATATAAGTCCAGAGGTGGTAGTCTGAGGAAAGGACAACTGGCAGTTTGAAGAACAATGACCAGACGAATCCACCAATACCACAACGAGTACCTGAGAATGCAAGAACCTATGAATGAAGACCATACAACTGTAACTATATATCTCTGTGATGACATTACTTTTACAACTGTACAGTGTATAAACTGTTAAGCTCTTACTTTGGTCCCCAGAGTGTTCTGATTGAAGCTTGAGTTGGTGCTAACTTCCGCTTGCATAATGTATTCGGTTATACTTTCCTGTATATTGTTATACTTTTTTATGCATCATTATGGTTTGCTGTTATCCAGCTATCTTTTGCTATTAAATCTCTTTGTGCGTTGGAACCACAATAATCGCATTGGACAATATTTATTGGTAGCGACTATACGAATATAACAGGTTTTGGATGAGGTTTTGGTTCTTAAACGTCCTTGCATTTTTTTTATTTTTTTTTTTCTTTACAGGTTTTGCCCCCAAATCATGAAAGGTTTTGCATCTAGATTAATTAAAAATTGTAAAAATAGGTAAAATTATGTGATTTTGAGCTGTTTTGGCTCATATGTTACTATTTATAGTATTAACAGTCATTTACAGTCTATTTTCTAATGTTTTCTTCACAGCTGTCCAAATTTTTGACCAAAGTATTGCTGCTGACCCACTCCAATGCTTTGCAGCTGACCCTCCCCAATATGTCACACATGCTGCCTAACAGTTACCTACTTGGTTTATCGTCTTCTCTTTAAATGAAAATGTGCTTCATGTTGACATCTTTGACGAGGATGAAGCTGAGGGTCATTGTCAATTGTCACCATTGAGGAAGATGATCAGTGACCACTGTTATCCAAATGCCCATGATTTATTTAACATCCCTATGTATTCTCCAGTTTAACAACCAAAATGTTGTCTTTTGAGGGGGCCAAAGCAAATCAAGCACTTCAGCCGCAAATATAGCAGTTCCTGTCACTGAAGCGCTTAGTTTGTTAAACTAAGTGCATGTCCTTTCGACATATTTTGGTGGCTGGCCCAAGGATAATGCCATCTTGCTTGCACCCTTTAACATTGTGCCCTCTCCTCATGTTTTAAATGTCTACTAATGCTGCTGTCCAAAGTTAAGGTCTTTTGTCCACTTCTATCTTAATGGAGGATTTGTAACTCTGCCATCGTTGCATTTGCTTTTTTCGGATTATCTAACTCCATCACACAGCGTAAATCACAGCCATCATATCTCCATCTATACATTAAATCTTTGCCAGTGCTAATTTCTGTATTTTTAATTTCTCAGAATGTGGACTTTCAATCGCATTGTCTTGTCAGGACAAATGTTTTTGGCAATCGAATTTAAATCAATGTCAGTTATACATACTTACTTGTGTGGGAAGGCAAACAATTGGCCTATCTGTACTCTCTCTTTTACATATTTCTTACACTTCACTAACATATTTATATTATTTATATATTCTATATTAATATACATTCCTTAATTATATACAGGGGTCTTCAGGACCGCCTTAGCATATCAAGTCTCGGACAGGTCTCTTTACCCCGGAATTGCACAAGATGAGGGTCCAGTCCCACCACCACTGCATTTTCAGGTCTCCTATGAGCCCTTTTCCCCAGAGGCACCAGCATCTCTGCCTACAAAAACCACCTGCTCTCCATCATTAGACGAAGGAGACCTGCCCATTAAGGGCGTCACAAACCAACCATACTAGGTCACATTCTGCACTTGAGCTTAATGGACGAATCAAGATTGACTTTTTAATCTCAAAGTGGACATGGTAACTGGATATATCAGAGTCCCCTTGTTTGATTCACAAGGGTAGCATTATGGCACATATCTACTGGTAGCATAAACAATTGCTTATAAGTAATATACTTGTAAGTAAATAAAAAAACTAGTAAAATCTATTCTTGTCATGCCATGATGTGCTGTCAGTGCCTACAGGGTTGCAAAAAAGTTTTCCTTGCTGAGTGAGGATTAAGAGTAGCTACGTTTGCACCAACATGCAGGAATGAGATTTCATATTGCGGGACAAGATTATTTTAAATGAGATAGAACTTTGGAGAGGAAAATTAAATGGGAATAACATCCTTTTCATCCTGTCCCACCAGTCCCTGTTATAGTCCCACCACCAGTGCATTTTCAAGTCACTTCTGCACCCTGTCATCATCATCATTATCAACATTTACTTGTATAGTATCAGATAATTCTATAGTGCTTTACAATTGGGTATCTAATTGTCTAAATATCTACTAGCTTCTGTCCATCTAATGACATTTGAGTGTTACTGTCTCTTCACTATCGATGATGCATGCTGTCTAGCGTTCCAAATTTAGTGTGTGTGTAGTGTTTCAACATTTTTATCTCTTGCACCTTACACTCTATACACTACAATATTTTTGTTGCTTAATTTATCTAATTCAATTAATTTCTTATCCTTATACACTAAATGCACTGCAACCCACACTTCATAAAGCCTACATACTACACTGCAGAACACACCACCAGTGCATTTTCAGCTCATCTCTGGTTGGTGGCATGGTAGATGACATTTATTTTGCAGTCGCTGCAGTGTTCTACATGTGGTTGCTGAATGTTAAGAAACACACAGAAAAAACCTTGACACGCAAACACCTTTTTTGTCCCTTTTAATATAGATGCCACTGAGTGAACCTTTACAACTTGAAAGTACTGAAAAATATACAAAAGTTTAGAATATAGTTTTGGGGGGGTCTCTGCTACAGTGATGCTTACAAGCAAACAGGATTTTTTTTAGAATGTTATAAATATAGATTTTACTGAATGATCCATAACAATATCACAAGTATTGAAAAATTGAAAAGATTAGAATATATAGTGTTTTTGGGGGGTGTGCAGCTGCATTGCCATTCACACTCAAACACCCTTTTTTTCCCACTTAATTACTTCCCCAAATCTCAGATCTGTCAAATTTTTATGAATCGGAACCGATTATTTCTAATTATCATAGTAAATCACTTCACAATATATACTTAAGGCCTGAAACATGTTCGGATGCAAGTCAGTTTGCGCGCCGTATCTTGCGCGAAATAGCTCTGCGCATGCATAGAACCTTACACCAATGAATGCAATTGCATGCAATTCAAGTCCAAACGCAGACACTTAGTAATCTCTACGACTTGAAGGGCGGAAGATGAATGGGAAGGGGCGGACAGATGTAGGCAATGTACAGTAAGGGCCTGCTGAAGGGGTGCCGATGCAGTCAATTCAAGTCCTGGGTTTCTCGTAAGTAGGTTTGTTTTAGAAGTATCATTTGCACCAGCTACAAGGCAGTTGTAAGTGCCGACTGATAGTGATGACTGGCATGGCATAGTTTTATTTGGAAAACTACACCTTTACATGACACTAGATAGCACAGACAATGTGTATGCAAGTAAGATAGATTATAAAAATGCATTGTGTGTACAGAACACATTAAGAATATCTTGATTTATGTATTTAATGTATGCAATAGACTTTTTTTTTTTTTTAAACCAACCATATTTTTATTATTGATTATCCTGCTTAGAGTTGCTCATTTATTTTATAATATAAATGTTTTGATATGCATTCTGATATGACCTTATATTGTACATACGCTTGTGCATATACTGCAGTCTATTCCATGCTATTTTTTAACTGCAACTTCCGTGCCAGTTGCATTCCTTCAAACAGATCCATACTGTGAATACTTACATACCAGTGAAATAAAACCAGGCTTGTTGACTTAATCAACATAATGTTTAAAAAATACCTATAGCTTCTCTGTTTCTATTCTTTTTTCCCTCCATTTAAGTTAAAAGTCAGCTAGAAATTACACTCACAATAGACTAAGCACCACTGCTGTACCCAGTAACCCAGGGACGCACAGAGGATTTTTTGGGGGGGGTTTTCTCCGCCCCCGGAAAAAAAAATTCCTAGAGACCTGCGCGCATGCACGGCAGCTCTGTTTCGGCTGCACTGTAGTATACAGCAGCCACGGCGCTGTCAAAGAAGCATCCGCGGCGGTGCTGTATACAATACAGCACCACCGCGGACGATTCTTAGACAGCACCGCGGCTGCTGTATACTACAGTGCCGATATGTAGGGCACTTTTCAGCGGAGGGGGGGGATTTCTGGAGACCCAGAAACCCCCCCTGCGTGCGCCACTGTAACCCCCAAACACACCCACACATACAAGCAGCTTGTCACTGTTATATCTTTCTCATGTAATAGAGCTGTATTACACAAAAAAGATAACTACTTCAAAACAGAATTTAATAAAATGATAATAAAGGTGTTTAAATGTTTTATTTTAAAACTTAAAACAGCTATTCATGTATTGTAATGAATAACGCATTCCATACGGTAAACCATAATAACATTAGAAGTTACCTTGGAGTTATTTGCCCTGTATAAAAGCATTTGTCATGTGACCTTGTATGTTATATGGCCACTGAACTCCAAAGTGATTATAGGTGACAGGTAATTTGTAAACCTGGAACCCTATCAAAGGCTGAAATCACTACAGCACTCTATTGAAGTTATTAGGTAGGGGTAGTGTTTTATAATAAAATATAATACACTGGAAAGGTTGGTGGAATTAACTAAAAATAGGTGAAGGAGCCAAATTATGCAGAACATTTTCACATGCTCTCTTTGCTAGTATATACATTATTGTTATTTAAATGCGAAATATAACTTTTAAAAACAATCCTGTGTATGCCAAGCATCATAGGGCTACTTAAGGACCCTGTGAGATACTTCAGTGATTTTTATTTATTTAATACTCACTGAAATATTAACCTCCAACTAGCTGCCTTCCATTCGGTAAAGGTCATTATATTGTTCAGTTATAGAAACTGAAAATAAACCAAACCTGATTCCCCAGGAGAAAGAGCAGAAGAATAAACACACTCTTAATTTTAGAAATAATTATCATAACTGGTGCTTCTATTTCTTGTTTCATTCCTCACTAGCATATTAGCTTGACAAAGGTTGTCAATTGCAACTTTTATGATACATCACCCTATAATCCAACAATATAAAATAGTTATAATTAGATCCTTTTTTCTAATTTGCCCAATTGATTTCTACACTGTCATTATTATTTTTCATTTCTTAGAAACCTGATTACAGGGCAAATCAAATTGTGATATACTGTATATCACTAGCCATGTTGGGCACTGATTCCTTGGCAATATTATTCATGGATTATACGGTTTCGTCCCTGTTTTTTATGTTTATTTTTTCAATTAGCAATTGGCAAAAAAAGCTAAGATGTAGCCATTATTCTACAAGTAGTGTAGTCTTTTTGCCATCCTGTTTAAATTCATTCAAAATGGCACTGCTACAAGAATTACATGCATAAGATACTTGCAAATATGAACTTACAGTTTTCCTAATTATGTACAACAGTCACACTTAATTTCTCTTGATTTTATTTTGAACTATTATTAAGTCCTAATGAATACACTAAAAGCTACTTACTCCATTAACCTTGTGCATTCTCCTCTATTTCCAGATCTTCCAAAAAACAACCAGAACAAGCATTCTGTTGCTTTTACAGCGAATACGAAATATGGCCTCTATCCAAATTTTAATCAGCTGTACAGATGGGTTTGTTTCACAAATGCACTTGGCTGCACAGATGGAAGTTCCTGAATGCCTGACAAGGTGTTAAAACTGTTGCTGAGATTACAAAGGAATGAGAAAAGAAACACAGGAAATTATAAAATAATCAGAATGGACTCAGTCTCTTAAGGGTTTATTAGTTCAGAAGTTGAAATTTTGTCCTTGGCAAGTAAGAGCCCCTCTATAAAATAGTTTGAGTAAACATATATCAAGTTAAGCATGAAAGCTATTCTGTGTATCCCACATGAACAGATGTGATCTCAGAAGAACCTGGTGCTCTACTGATAAAAAGTCAGTGTTACCAGCTGAGAGCTTCGTAGATGTAATCGTCTAAGGGCAGAGCAGACGGCAGTAGCAGCAGATTTAACAGAGACGATCTGCTCATATTATTTTACAGTTAGAAGCAATCTATGTGAGAAAAGAACATGATGGTTTAAAAAAACATTGCAACATTCATTTTATATGGAACTGAACAAACATTATCATGTTACATATATGAAATAGGGAATGTGATTTAAACATGATTTATTATGAAATAAGGGACTTGTATGTTGTGTATGGAAAAATATAATTTGTATCAAGAAAGAGTAGCTTAAAAATAGTTTTGAACTTGTGGTACCATGCCATGATCTATATACCTTGATAACCTAAGGTAAAAAAAACTGAAAAAAATGAGGACCTGGACTGCTACTTTCTATAGAGAAGTATTTGTCCATCTAGTGTACTTCATGGTGCATCTCATCTTTCCGCTCCTTGCAACTACCTCTGTAAAAGGAGAATGTCCTTGGTTTTCTAAGTTTGTGCATGCACTATGTGCACATGGTGAAAGAACAAAAATGTAATTTCAAACCATACTTGCGGACAATAGAAACTTGGGAGATGCAGAGGGAAGTCTACAAAGTACATGATTAGCGTCATCAGGCCAGTGTCCTGCATCCCATCAATTCAATTGAAGCATAATGACATTGCTCCAAGAGGTAAATATATTCAACTCAACAGGTTTTGCCTTTAATGAAATTGCCATTTTAAATATGGCCGTCCAAATTGCCAAAAATCAGTGATTTGACAAAACCACAGTTTAACACATTTACCCCTAGGATTATACTGCAGCACATTTTGAATCACTGCACAGCAATATACCTGACATGTTGAGGAGAACTGCATATTCCTGGAGATTCTCAGATATCCCTGGAGAGTTGGTATGTAAGTTTAAAAAGTATTCATATGCATCCATTATAACAAGGAAATTACTAATCTGCCCAAATATACCCTTGTGAGGACACCGGGATTGGAACCAATCCCGGTGTCACTAGGTACCCGATCCTCTAGGTTCACAGGTCACACAGGTAAGGAGACAGAAAAGAGATATTAATCCCTTTTATTAATCAAAGTGCACACACTTAGTAAAATACAACAGTGCTCACCAAGGAGAAACTTGTTCCCCCACCAGTGCAAATAAAAACTCCCCAACAAAAACCCCAGCAGGTTACCTCCCAGCACATATTCCTAGCAAGCCCAAACTCCTGGTAATAAAGTCCACAGCTGACAATCTAAGTGGGCCAGGGGTTTTGATCTGTAAGGTAGGTCTGTGTATCTTCCTGATTCCAGACCCCCTGCCAACTCTCCACCAGCTTGATGGAACACTGGGTATTAGTCTCCCTATCGATGTAGGCTCACCAATTCCCCAGAATCTGTGAATGTCTCCCGATGGAGTAGTGACAGAATCATACCTAGAGGTACACTGTCCCCTCTTTTTCAAGAAGCTCCTGCTTCAAGCATCCCTTTCTGGCCCTGACAGAATATGGTTACTCTCAATCAATCAGATATCAGTGGTCTCCCACCTGCAGTGATGGTACCGTGCAGAGTGTTTTGAAGCGTTGTTGGAACAATAGTTAGCAAATACGAAGAGTCCACCTCCTGATTTTAGATAAGGTCCTGACCCTCCTGTTTTTAACCCCTTTCACTCTTTTTATGTCGAAGGGTCCACAGCTGTTTCAAACATCCTGTGAGCTTCCTCCCCCCTCCCTCTCCGGACACTGCAGCAATAACAGATCTGGCCACTGGGTGGCATTAAATAAGAAAGTAAACCATGGTTGATCAATTCATCCACTGATGACAGCCCGGGTTGTCATGATATTCCCAAAATAAGGCCCAGGTCTGTCACAACCCTACAGGCAATTAACAGTTTTATACACGTTAAAATGCTGCTATCTTTCCCAAAAATCCATACATTTTCTCATAAATAGTGGCATTTAAGCAAAAGTAGACATGTGTTATCATAAATTGAATTGCTCTTTTGTACTTTTGCACATTTTATAAATAAGCCTCACACTGTATTTTATTGAACTATGCATGTTCATATCTAAGAAAACACAATACTATAGAGAGCTACCTAACCGTAAAACTGAATGGGCATGCAGTGTGCACAACTACCATAGTTGGCAACTGATCCTAATCTTCCAACGGACCCAGTTTAGGAAAATGATATGACAGTGTTCTGACAATCTTCCGTTTTTTTCTGTAAGCTGTATGTTTATTTCCTCTTATTATTATTTCAGTTCCTGTTCTCTGTGCTGTACAAGATATGATTTTATTTATTTGTGTCTGATTGCAATACAATGTTGGGCAATGACTGGGGTGGATCCAGAAAAAAATGACACCATATTATAATTATTTTGCTATCAATGGACCAATATAGTATAATGATAGTTATATAATTAAAAAAAGTGAAGAGCAGAGAGGTTGGTGCAGTAAAAGGAAGACCAGAAAGGCTAGTGAAGGCTAGGGAAGAGCAGAGAGGCTGGCACAGATAAGGAAGAGCGGAGAGACTGGCACAGGCAAGGAATAGCAGAGAGGCTGGCACAGGCAAGGGAAATCCCTAAAATATGATGGCACTTCATGCCATGAACAGACTGCAATATTAGTTCAGCACATAAAATGTCTGCCTTCAATATACTGTATGTAGGTGATGGGTGCACTTTATTACAAACTAATTTGTATTGCCACTACAGAGTGGTATTATTATCACAGACCACAGTAGATATTAACATCAGCATCTTAACTTAGCACCTTATTTTGTAAAATTGCATTTTGTTTAATAGGAACCATTTATCACACTGCTCCCTCTCCATCATTGCGCCCCTCTAACATTACATTTCTCCCTTCCGTCATTACTCTGTCTCCCCTTCATCATAATGTGCCCCTACATAACACTGTTCCCTCTTCACCACACTGTGCACATTCATTACACTGTTTTACTCCGTTCTTTGTTTACCTTCCTATGACCTTCTTTTATTAGGTCTTCTCTTCTGTTTTCTTTTCCTCTGTCTTCTTTTATGGTAGTGGCTTCATTTTGTGTGGCTCTTCACTGACAGTGTCAGGACAAGATGATAACGTCATGCCAGACAGTCCGTGAGAAGGAGGAAGAATAGATCAGGGTGCTGGAAATGAATGGCAAGGGAAGCACGGTTCTTGGTGCCCCCCTGAATCTGCCATTGGGCAATGATGTTCTGTATTACAAAAGCACATTTGATGCTGATAATCGTGCAAAATCTTGTGATTTGTGGTTTAGCTAGTCTGAATTTGTGAACTGACATTTATCTCATCCAGTTTTCAGAAATTTACTTTTTTACAATGATCTGCAAAACTAACTGCCATTGTATTTAACAAGGATTGTCCTCTTACCGCCAACTCCTCCAATTGGTCAGTCGGACATTGTATTATTTCCCTGTAAACCTACATACTTTGGCAGAAAACTTGTCAAGCAAGAATAAACCCAGAAGTCTGATGCCACCAAATTGTATTTTGTACTGTACCTCACCAGTTTTGTAAATTACCTCCTAAGGGTTTGATTTAGATTAGTTCACAAATTTGCATGGAAGTAAACCTACTGAAGCCATACTTATGAGGCATGCATCTCAAAATACAGTGCAAATAAGCTAGCGCATCAAGATACGCTATGCCCCCTTCCTAAAATAGGTAACCAGCCCCATTGTCATAGCCTGTTATAATGTGAAATGCTCCAGCTCGGGCAGAAGTCCCTAGGGGATTGAGTCCACAAAAAAGTGTGACCCCTCAGGGCAAACAAACCAATGCTGAATAGCACATTAGCTCTTTCTGGTCCCCCATAATCATCAAGTACTTTTGAGAAACTACAAGTTCCAGCAATCCCTGATAGCAATTGACTGTTTGAGCATGCTGGATGTTGTGGAATTACAAGCACCAGCATGCATTGACAGCCAGCGCCCATTGGAGCATATAGTTCCACAAATGTACCTAACAGTAAAAATAGTAACATTAAATGCTTTAGTGTTTTGCCAAAAATAAATACTATACAAAATTCCTCATTTAACTCTTTATTATTATGCTAAATTCATATTTAATGTTCTTTCTTCAGTCTAAAGTAGTCCAATATTTTGAATTTCACTATTTGGGGAGTATTTATTTTAATTAAAATATTAAAACTTTTGTGTTTGTGTGTGTGTGTTTTTATTTTATTATTAGGTTCATTGTGAACCTATAAGCTTCAGCATGCTCTTGCCATACCATGCCATGTTCATGCTGGCATTTGTAGTTCTGCAAGTCAATGCTTGCTGGGACTTGCTGTTCCACAAGAGTGCTTAAAGATTCTTAATTATACAATGTACTGTGCTATTCAGCAAAGGGCTGCTTTGTCCTGAGAGGGGAACATTATTGTATGCACAATTCACATTATGACAGGGGATCCCATGCTACAGTTTATATACTATAGTGTGACTCTCTCAGCATGGCATAGCCTGGTTCTGGTTGCTGTTTTGCAGGGGGACCCCATGCTTATCTTACCCAGTCTAGAACACAGAACTGGTTGCTTATTTTCAGGGGGGTGTATGTTTTTAATTATTTATTTCATTATTCTTTTTGTAAATGAAGTAAAGACATGTGGCACTGGTCATCATCTTCAGCATGCATCTTAATAGGGCTTTTGGGAGTCACGACTGATACATCTTCTAAGAGGAAACGCGGCCTACTGTATCAAGGATGCATCTACAAGGGGGGTGCTACACTTATACATACAAGCCTACATACTCTGGAAAACAATCTTTTGAGTTCCATAGTGGAACACACAATGATACAGGACTGACGCGCTGCCTGCTCTTAGGAGCAGATGGAATCTGCATTCCCTTCTATTTCCTCTTAATTAAGACTGATCGTTAGTAAGGCACAGTTAATTTATTTTTCTGTAATGTGTGTAAATATTGTTTAATAAAATCTAGTTTTAACCCTTGTTGAGTTTGGCCCATTCATACTTTGCACGCAACTTACCCATATTCACTATAGATGGATAAAAGGGACAAGTGTTTTTCATCTGGACCAGAATTCTGTCAAGACACATTACTTTAATGAGTGTAGGTGGAGCCTGCAAGCTTAAGATATTTGCCTATCCTTAGGATATTTATAAGACGGAAAGTTCCACAATTATTGGTTGCCAGAAGACCTCTGCAAGCTGGAACTCACTCTCAATTGGGATCAATGGAACTTATTCCTTTTTCAGATGTACATTAATATCTTATAGACTGTACCATTATGAGCAAGGTTTGACCCTATCTTACATATTACATTTCCATAATTGCATGTGTTGCATTATTGATGTGTAGACATAAATAAAGTATAGAGTTGGACTTCTTTGTATGTTCTTATGCGTACCTGCCTGTTCTGCATATCTCTTGCGACTGCACAGCCCTGATTCGCCACTCCAGGCATTGGGAGCTGCATGTGCAAGCTACATTTAAGGTTTAGAATTGTAAAAAATTAAATAAACAATTCAAATAAAAATTATATACAGTTCAATATCTTTTGAAATCTAGTTGCAGAATATTTGTGTTTTTTCCAATGAGTGTAATGTTATGCTGTGCATTTTTTACATAGCACAGAAATAATACGCAAAACAATCACCTACATTTATACACATACAGTAATGGAAATTTCCATTATTGACCAATCATTTTCCTCCTTTTATTCACAGTGCAGTTGTAAGTTATTTATGTCTCCAGGAAATGATTATTTCAATTATAGGAGCATGCCCAAATGAATGTATGCTTTGCACAAATTCCTGATTTTTAAAGCTTAAATAAACAAGCATGTCATTAGGCTTGTCATATAAGCAGTTTGACTCGACCTTCGCCACAATGGATGTCAGAGGAAGAGAGCTAATTATTTTGCCTCAGATCACCAAAATCATAATACATGAAGCCTCTCAGGCAAAAATGTTTATTAAATGTAGAAGAACTGAGCTGTAAAGGAGACATCAAGCAGAATGCTTTCTTTTAAGAGCCATTTATCACTAAGCTATAATTGTATATGTCATGTATCTTTAAATGTATGGTGATGGTATCTTGCAGTCCAATGTTAGCACAACTGTAGAAAGTCAAACATAAACAGTTTTATCAGAGAGATATTAGAGTTAAATTAGCAGAAATGTAAGTTAAAAATATCAGACCACACACATATGCCCATGAAGAAATAGATGATGTTAGACTGTCTTCAGTGTCTATTATGTTAAAATGTTTCACTATTCTAAACATCAAGTTCTGACATCATCATAAAATGTAATAATTTATTATAAATTTAAAGGCTTTAAATTCTGCTTTTGAAAAAATAATACTCTATAAAATGGTTATACCCAAGGGTCTTCTTTCTAATAAAAATGCCTACCTTTCTCCTTAAAGCTGCAATCCTACATAGAAGATTTTTTTATTCTCAGCTATCCTCCTACAAATCATTATCTCTTTTGAAAAAGCTCTCTGGTTAGCAAATAAAGATGGTTCCTAGATACAATCACAGTCAGTCTACTGCAAACACAGATTCACAGCTCTCAGCATGTCATGTGATAACAGAGGGGGAAGAAAGAGGATGTCACAGTGCAGCCAGAGCTCAGAGGGGCGTTCCAATCACTCTTTGCTCGCTACATCATGTGCCATATGACTGTGGTTGCCATGGTAGTCCAGAAATTAAATTAATAGCAGACTGAAGAGGAAAAAATAAATGGAAATGGTAAATACAGACATTCTTCTTATCGCCTGCCACAATGATCTAAGTTTAAAATAAACGCTTCCTTTTTCCATTGGATTTGCAGCTTTAAGATTATTATAATGTTTTTTTCCTCCTCAATTACATATACTGTTTGTCAGCACAACCATATGAAATAGAGAGTGGAATATGTGACTGCTTCCACAAACACTTCATCCTTCCAATGTTCTTGGTTTTGACTCTCAGGACTTTATTTAGTGTTAGGAGCAAAGCAAAAATAAAGGTGCAAATTTGCTACTGGACAATCCAAATTGCAATGCAATGGGCACAAATGCAATTATTTAATTTTTTGCATCCTGGGAAAATACTCTCTGCTTTTGCATGTAGTACACAAGTACAGGACAGCTGGTTTTACTTTATCCTTCCAACTCTACATTTTTCTGTAAATTTAACATAGTTTTGTCAAGACACAGAATTTGATCCTTTTTTTGCATTGCTCCTAACACTAAATGAGGTTCTCAGGGAAACAAACTAAGCTAGCATTTGTGAAAATGGTGATTGATTGAAAATAGTTGTAAAATAATATTTTTATCTATCTATCTATCGCTTATTTTAAATTCTTTTCAACATGTAGGTTGGTGAACTGAATGGTGATCTGAAAACTATTGCCATTGCACTTAAATCTACAACAACTATGACTCTTGACACTGATGCATCCACTGAAATACAAAAGTCTATTTCTGAGAACTGATGCGCCTTTGCAGAAGTGGAGTCATTGGAACCTACATTCTGATGTAGAGATAGAGGAGAGTCTGAAAATATCAAAAGAACAACCAGTGTATGTTGGCATGAGAAATTGAATTAAAGTGCACTTACATACAGTTTATGTACATGGCACATGTCATGTTTAGGTCACACTTCTCAGCCTTTTGGCTAAAAGCAAGGGCCTGAGTCATTAAGGAGAGCAAAAAGGAGTAACTTTGCACCTGGGCAAAACCAAGTTGCAATGGAGAGGAAGGTAAATTTTAAATGTTGGGACAGATTTATAGTTGGGATAAAGCATGTCCTAGATCAACTTTAAATTTCAGTGTAAAAACAAAGCTTTAAAGTATTTGTGTTCTACATGAAAAAAACAGCCACTATTTAACTATGTGCAAAATATTCAAACTATGCACCCATTGCATTGTAACATGGTGTCCAGGATCAAACTTACTCATTTTTTTTTGCTTTGCTCTCCGTAATGACTCAGGCCCCAAGTGTAGTATATTTATACTACAGTCATTGTTAGGGACTTGCAAAATTGCTATAGATCTCCCTCTGCAAATGAAGAGAAAGCAAGAAGACTGCAAGAACTTCAAGGATGAACGACACTCTGGAGGACTCAAGCCAAGTGGGAGAGAATCTGCATAGATCCACATTCCAAGAAAAGACCTTCCTCCAAGATCAACTGTGACTTCCCACCCACCAAAGGAAAATTAACTGAGAGGATGGCTACAGCTGATGTAGTTCCAGCCCCAGTCATCACTTCATCCCCCGCTCTCAGGAAGAAGGATGGGAAGAGGATGTCCAAAGGTCTTCCCAATACCAGAGCTTGAATCTCCTCTGCCCTTTAAGCAACAGGACAAGGGAACAAGGGAAGACCAGCCAGGATCCTCCCTGAGAAGACCCCAAACCTGAAACCCTGGATGTGACAGACCATCCTCTTGAAGCTGATGGAGGTGGAAGCAAATAGAGGATATGATGGTTGAGACCTTAAGCAAGAATATGGTCCTCGTTCAAGGTTTCTCCAGGTGATCTTTTACATCACTTTTGCCTCTGTTGAAATCTTCTAGAGGTATTGGGAAATTGGTCAAAGAGGCCCAAATCCACTTTTTCTTGCAGTGAGGTGGATGACAGTTTCAATGGCAAGGACATTGCTACTTTTTTGACCCAGTTGTCATCAGTGATCAAGGACCCTTCCAAAATGCTGGAAGAAAATATCTTTTGGACTAGCAAGTGGTCCATCATTGTCAAGTTGAGAAAATATGACAAGAACAAGGATGGCCGCCAGCACCTGGGTGGATCTTCAGGACTTCTCCAATATGCTGACCAGCCACAGAACTGTAGGAACTGTGGTGGGGCTGACTATATGTGGCGGAGACTCTCAAATGCACAGTTCAGTAGATAATACTGAATAATAGAACATTTTGGGAGTCATTTAATTAGTTTCTCCATATATCAGACCCAAAAGAGGAGAAATGTAAATAAAATATGGATAGACTTATTTGAATCCAAAAGAGTACCAATTCAGAAGTGTAAGTGAATAACTATACATCATTTTCTCAAAGTTTCTTTTTTACCTTTTCTTGTTCTGCCATTATGTAACCGTCATCTCAAATGTATACACTTAGCAATCTATGTACCATCATTTAAATTGTGCCATGGTATATTTTGCATAATAAAAATGCTCTAAAGATTCTTCTATTCATTACTAAAATGAATCAGTACATATAAACAAATGTACCCATCCTTAGTTTTAAAATTAATGGCCTAACCGTATTTGTTTTACACCTGCAAAAGAATATATTTGCAGCTCTAATTATAATAGGAATAGACAGGAAACTATATATAACTAGCAGTAAGGAAAGTACAGAGAAGAGTTACATGTGTACTGTTTGTCTATTAATAACAGAAAACAGCACTTCTGACACGAGATTGCAGGTGTTAGACATTAAACATTTTAATCATTATAATACTCAAGACAAAGGTGTTGACTATAGGTAGAACAATATGTTGCTTTAGTTCCTGTCTATTTTCACCCTGTCTTATGAGTGTAATTTTACATTTTTATAAAGCCGCACATCAATATTCTCCTGAAATATTTCATTAACAATTCCAAACAATAACATGGTGAGATCAGGATTTTTTTCAATGGATTTTGGAAAATAAATTTCTTCAGATGTAAATATGACAAATCAAGTGCAGAACTTTTTGTTACTGAAAAGAATGAGCAATAATTTCCAGGTACATATTCTTATTTTATTGTATTGGTTTTCCACCTACATTTGTGTTGAGAGTGAGTGCCTTCTTATCCCATGAAAGATTTTTTTAGAAATTATCATAGTTTGTCACATGTACATGTTGTGTATATAGATATATTGTTTGTATGATTTATTTTAAAAAGGTTTGTTTATAGTAGTCTTCAGAAAATACAAATGGGTTCTTCTTACAAAACCAATTATTTTACAGCTTTCCTAAACATATACATGATTTCACTTTTGTTCATCACTATGGCATTGCTAAAAGGGTGCTGACTGGGTACAATTGCAGTCACTCCCTTGGTTTGAGTAAAACATTTTCAGAGGCAGTTAGACCATTTTTGCTTCTGTTTTTAACCTGTGCGGAAGTTGTGTAAAACTTGATTCTTAAATGAGACCCTATGCATTGCAAACAATGCACTTGGTGCACAAGAAGGAAATGTAATTAAAAAATTAAACTTAGAGGCCAAATAAAATACAACCTGTGGTAGGCACTGTAACAATGCTGTAAACACAGACAGTGTTTACAGAGACATAACTAATCCGAATGATAACACAGCGACATGTGAAAAACACAGACTGATGAGACACAGCACAGTTCAATGTGAGGAGAGCCCGACACTTTAAATTTACATCACCTGGCGTACGATCATGAAATGTAAGTATGAACTTTACCGTAACAGGATTAGGGTTAGGATTAAAGTTCACACTCACATTACATGATCGTACGCTGGGTCCATTGCATTGCCGCTTTAAAAATGCAAGTTGCGGTTCAAAGTGATATAATTTTAAAGTGTCGGGCTCTCCTCACATCAGAACTGTGCTGTGTCTGTGTATACATAAGGCTCTGTTTTTCACATGTTGCTGTGATATCATTAAGATTATTTATGTTGCTGTAAACACTGTCGGTGTTTACAGCATCGTTAATACATACTACACTCAATACAACGGTATGCATAACTGTCCGTAAAGAGAAACAACTATATGTTAGGAGTATTTCAGCAGTTAAGACTTTGGCATGGCTTAGGTTAAGTGTTTACTATTCATTAAATCTGTGTGCTAATTATAAAACAAAATCACACGGATAATATAAAAGTAGCATCAGTAATATGGGATTATACCATTTATGCAAAAGGTTGCGTGAAGTACACAAGTTAGTGATATCCACTGTTATTGTAGTAATATGGTCTTCAATAGATTTTACTTTTTAAAGTAGAATCAAGCATTGTTACTAAAATTACAGGTTATGATGATAAAATACTTTTTGACAGCACCTCTCTCTATGTTTTTAACACATTGTGGGAAGCACATGTTGGACACAAGTTTGATGATAAAGGAAAAGTATTTATTTTGCTCAGATCAACAAATTTTACATTATGTAAATTTGTCCCTTACAATCATGGTTAATTTTTTACAAATAAGGTAAGAATTTGCCAATATAAACACTTACGTTTTTATGTTATCTGTGATACACTGCAAAAGTGTTCAGCTACATGACTTAATGTTTAAGGGGAGCAAATGTTTATCCATTGGCTCCAGAGGCCCTACATTGGTCATAAGGGTTGGTACATGTGCAATGGAGCTGCTGTTTGGGCTTTCGGTTTCACTGTGATCAAATGCTACCGTTTCGAAGCTGCATGAAGGCAAAGTGGAAGCACCAGAGGCCCAACATCTCAGAGAAAAAATGTATGAAGTGTTTCAGTAAATGATTATGTTGATACTGTGGGATGCAATGACCTGTCCACTTTAGTAACTGAGTGAGGCTAGGCCTGCTTATGACAGGGAAATGTGACAATGTAGGGAGGGGAATAGTGCCAATCAGGAGCCATATACTTTAGATTGAGTAGGGTCATCTAACAGAACCATATAATGATGTGAAGCCCTTATCAAACAGATGTGGATAGACTGTGATGTCCAATTCACATTTATATTAAAACTAAAGTTCAAACTTGTTAAACATGATATATATTTTAAGTCTTAATAATATCTTCAAATTGCTTCCATCAAAATACAAGCAGCCTATACATAAACATTTCTTCAGTTAACTTTTTTCTGCTGAATCCATGAATGTCATAGCTCACTTAAACATTTATGATCGTATAGGGCATTATCAGTAAATCACAAGGTACTTATCACAATGCAAAAAATTACGGCACACATTACAGAATGTTTATTTTCGGCTAAGTTACAATTTTACTTAAAACTGCACAAGACCAGCTAGATTCTCAGTCAATTCTTTGCAGCTAAATAAACAGTTAAAAGTAAATTTGATGTGCCTTGAAAAGAGACCATCTAATCTCCTGCAATTCTGTTTGCTGCACTGTTAAGCCGCTCATTCTAAACCTTGGAATTCATCCAAGTGTTTTGCCAAACCAATGAGAGCTTTTCACAACCTATAATTGCAACTGTATTTTCCCTAAATCAATATGACACACACACCCAATGGATCACCTTGCATGTAGTAATGGTAGAGTCAGATACAACACTGGGGATATTACAGTGTGTAACATTGGCAAGAGGGTCCACTGCTTTCGTCTGGGCACTCACATTTTAATTTCCTGTTAGGTGGGTATAACAGTACACAAAGAATGGTATCTGATAGACGGAATAATACAACTTGCCAACCAAAAGTATATGAACCAGAGCTATGCCATTCACTGAGTCATTGAGACTTCGATTCAAAGAAAATTCTGTTTAGTCCTATCTTTATTAATATATATATATATATATATATATATATATATATATATATATATATATTGTAAATTACTGCATTATGTACAGTGCCTATAGAAACTTATCATACCCTGTCGAAGTCATTACCTTTTGTCACATTACACCACTGGAATGGAAAAAATCAAACCAATCTTTTTCCAGCTTTATTTACACAATTCATTTTGCAACATTCAACAAATGAAAAAAGGCAACAGTTCTGGAACTGAATAATATCTAGAATAACAGAGTTGGAAAAGTGATTAGCCCCTGATTAAATACTTTGTAGGGCCACATTTGCTGTTATTACAGCCATCAGTCTCTGAGTATGTCTCTGCCAGCTTTGTGCACCTAGAATATTTGCCACTTCTTACTTGTAGAATTGTTCACAATTGTTTAAGTTTATTCAAATTTCAGCCACATTTTGCTGTAATTACAGCCATCAGCCTTTTTGGATATGTTTCTACAAGCTTTGTGCATCAATATCGGAGAAGATTTGCTAATTTTTCTTTCCAGAATTGTTCAAGTTCAGTCAGATATCATAGTGAGCAGTGATGAACTGCTCTCTTCAAATCCTTCCACATATTCTCTATCGTATTCAGTCAGGGCTTTGACTTGGGCAGTCAAGGACGCTCAACTTCCCATCCTTAAGCCATTATTTTCTTTTTTGGGGGGTATGTTTTGGATCGTTGTCATGCTGGTAGGTGAACCACCTGTCCATCTTCAGCTGCCTAGCAGAGGGCCACAGTTTTTTTTCAAGAATTTGGGTATACTTGGCAGCCTCAATCCTCCCTTCAATCCTGACTAATAGCCCAATTCCTGCTGATGAGAACACTCCCACCACATAATGTTGCCACAACCATGCTTAACAGTAGGTATGGTATGTTTTGGGTGGTGTGCTGTATTTGGTTTGTGCACACATAGTGCTTGGTGTTCAATCCAAAAAGTTATATCTTGGTCTCATCTAACCATACAAGCTTTTGTCACATAGCATCAGAAACGTTTTTTTGCAAAGTGGAAATGAGACTGAGTGTGGCACTTTTTCAGAAGAGGCTTCTTTCTTGCCACCCTGACTTACAGGGCAACTTTTTGTAAAGCTTGCGAGATAATTGTCTCATGCACAGACTGATCAATCACAGCCATAAAGGCTTGTAAGTCCTACAAAGTTGCCATCGGCCTCTTAGTAACTTCCTTGCTCAATATTCTTCTGGCTCTGTCATCCAATTTGGAGGGTCGGCCCAATCTACTTGGTGGTCTATACACTTCCCACTTCTTGATAATGCTTTGAATTTACTCAGAGGTAGAGTAAAACCATTTGAAATCTTTTTGTATCCTTCTCCTAAGTTGTGCCTTTCCACAACTTTATCCCCAATCCCTTTTTACAGCACCTTTCCAACCATAGTGAATTATTTGCATTACCCGTTACTACTAGTAGTGGAATCCTCAAAGAACATCTGTTTTTATTCTAAAAAAATCAAAACCACTACAACTAATGTCAGGTGATGACCATTTAGCCTGTTGTGGGATATGAAGGGTCATTGGTATAAGGGAAATTTTATCATGGTTACTCTAAAGATATGATCACTTATCCAAACCAAGTATTTTAGTAATTTAATTACATTAATTGTTAAGAATTGTTGCAAATTCTATTTTCACTTTGATGCTGAGGGTTATAATTTCTAAATACAGCTGAATTAAATTGATTTAATTAAATTCAATTTCCATAGTGTAATGTCATAAAGATAATGATTTTGTAAATATTAGAAGCATTGAACCATTAGCATTCCCATGTATATATATCTTATATATGTATATATATATATATATTGTTACATGTATCAAGATTTATTCATCAATATTGAATATTGTTAGGCATGTTTTCCTCTATCACATGTGTCCTCAATCTTATTGTTTTACATGTAGAGGTGCACCAATCCAGCCATATAATATTACTAATCAAGCAATTTAATATCAGTCTGGATATGTAAATTAGTACTTAGTGCGGTGGTATATATCTTTCTTTGTAAATCTGGGTGTGCAAAAAGAGATTAGAAAAGAAGTGTAAGAGTTCAGAATTTGAAAGATAAGCTTTGGATAAGGCTATATTCACGATGAAGGAAAAAAAGTATTTACATGCCTTGTAAATATGTCACCATGTCTTGCAAATATGTCACTTTTAAAGCTTTCTGTATGTTTTCTAATGTTTTCTAAATTGAATCATAAACAAGTAAAACCTTATTATGACATACCTTTGCCAGCCCCAAATGCTCATGCTTAGCATTCAAGTGATAACTGCAACCCAATAATAACAAATGCAGGGAATTATCACAGGTGATTTTATTTATAAATCCAGAGGTCACAGGTACAGCAATGTATTGTCACAAAACGTGCGCTATAAACTATTTCATATATACTAACTGTGGTCATAGCTCACAACCATCCCAATTTAGGCTGGACAGTTCCATTTTGAGGGCTCTGTCCTGCTATCCATTTGGAACGGCTTTGTTCAGTGGGTGGGAAATTTGGTAGGTATGTCTCATTCACTGCTACTCTTCATGGTAGAGCAGTGGTGAATGTGTGCCACACTGGTACACAGGACAGTGAAGGTACTTGGAGGGGAAATGACCATGTCCCTATTATGGCGTGGCCATGCCCACTGTCCCAATGCTTGAAACCCAAATGTTGGGAAGTATAACAGAGGTCGATGTGGAAATTAAGAAGTGGTGGAATGAAAATGTAATTGTATACAATTTAATAGTATGACAATCATAGCAATAGGAGAAGTAGTGGTATGACATCACACCATATACCACTTCGACCACTGTATACTAATCTAGTATAGTGATTTATTTGTCAATAAGATAGCAAATTAATCATATCAGTGGAACCAGAATTAATACATAACTTATATGGCTTTATTACAAACTCAATCACATGCCATAATATTACACAAAATGTTTAAATGTTACAGTAATAGTGGAAATCAATTGTAATAAGTGCAGGGTAACTCAGTGTAACTATGAACATGTGTACATCTCTAGTGGATCTCTATACAAATATGCAAAGTCAGAATTCAGGGTTCAATGTCTTTAAAATCAAAACTCTTATTAGGAGTAGTGGAATGATTAACTATGATTTGCTTGCTTAGAAGTCCTCATATGTTGATATTTGACATTGTAAATGCACCTGAAACCTAGCTAAGTTTTCCAGTTTCCTTTACAATCCCTGTGAGACACACTATTATATCATAGTGTTTTCCTACACGAATCAAAATCCTTTTCATTAATTTCTTGCAGACATTTTTTAGCAGCATACTATATTGAATTTAAGATTTCATGGCCCTTATAGAACTAGGAAAAATCATTGTCTATGGTCACCCTATGAAACTGAATGCCCAGGGCAAAAGTCCTCAGTCATTAATCTGTCCCAGCCAATCCTTAGTTGCTGCTCATATGTCACAAAGCTCCAATGTAGATATGTAAATATACTTCAGGTGGCATTGCTAATGCACAGGGCTTTCATCACTTCACCCTCAGATGTGCAGAATGGCATTCAATTTGCAAAATCCTTGGAATAGCATCGCAATTAACTTTTTGAAATTTAGCCAAAAGGACACTGTCTATAAATAACACAGCACTGTGTAGCCATCAGTCCTTTCTTGATTTATTTAAATGTGTCACCAAATGTCACTACTCAAATGTTTATAAAGTTTGCAAACAAATATCATACATTTGATTAGCAACTAGATTATGTGGGAACATAGTGTAATGTGTCATTGTCTTTAAAAATAAATGGTAATACAAAATTTCCAACAATTACTTTCAGATTCCATGTTGTATAATAACTTCAATGTGATATTGATCTTTAAGATTTGTGAAAAATGGATTGACTAGTCTAGTACGATGGACCAAGAGACTCAGGAGATTCAGGACTAAAAAAATGAGGCCTTGGGTGGGATTTATTCCTGGTGGAATGACATCTCCTGCAGCTGGTATATCTACTACCACAATAATCCTCACCTCCCCAAGACAGGAAAATTTACTGCTAAGTTATCTGTGCTTGAAGGTTTTAGACATAGTTAAAAAAATATATATCTTTATCGTAGCTGTAAATGAATCAACTTTCACAGGATTGTGTCAGTTTAATTAAATTAGAACTTCTTTTGTAAAACACAAATAATCATTTTTCTGATGTTGACATACATGGAAAACCTAGATCATATTCTGTTTACTTATTAAACAACTGGAACAATATGGATATATGATATAGGAGTGTGATGACACCACAATATTGCTGCATCAGGAGATTCACATGACTACTGTCTACTGTTGACAGCTCAAATTGACTATAGTCTCTTCCACTTCATAGTTGCTTACACATAAGCATGCAGGAGGAGTTGGTCAAGCTTTCCATGATTTAAGAAAGTTGTTTAAAATGCATTCCTCTGCTCCTAAAGTTTGTGAGGTGCTAGGACTGGCTTTATGTCCTGAATAATTCCTGCAATTTGGACATCTTGAGGTAGTCAAACACAGTTCTTTCTTCACATCCCACCTTTATATATTTTATACTGTGTCTCTGCCTCATGACATGCCCTTCAGGATATATATTGCAACCCAGGGGCGCACGCAGGGGGGGTTTCTGGGTCTCCAGAAACCCCTCCCCTCCGCTAACAATGTGCCCCACATATTGGCACTGTTCTATACAGCATCTGCTGTGATGTCATAGAAGCATCCGCGGCGATGCTGTATTGCATAAGCACCACCGCGGACGCTTCTTTGAAAGTGCCGCGGCTGCTGTATAGAACAGTGCTGCAGAAACAGAGCTGCTGCGCATGCTCTCTTGCGTGTTTTCTTTTTCTTTTTTTTTTGGGAGGGGGGAAACCCCCCCCCCTAGCAATCCTGCACGTGCCGCTGCAACCTGTCAGATTCTGGGGTACCTTGCTCCTTGAACAATTTAGCTCTCAGTCTGTGGCTTCTTGCTTGCCTCTTTTCACCTTACCCACATCATAACACTGCCATTGTCACTTGCAACCCTACTCTCCAGCATTCAGATACACAAGTGGACAGGTTCATGCCTCCTACAAGATCCAGGATCAGCACCCTGGTCTTGTGAGATACTCTGTGTTGTTGCTGTTAACCTAAAGGGCTAACAGGCCACAGCTTATTCTTATTCTTATTCACTTCATCTATTACAACTATTTTTTAAGACTGACTAGGACAGGTGCTTGTACCCTAATCATATTCACTTAAAAACTTATATTGAACATGACATGCATTATGTGAAATGACAATTAACTAAAAAACTATGTGGAAGCAAACACAAATGTCAAGAAGACATTTAAACACTACAAATTAGAGCAATGATCATTGCTGCTTTGAAAATATGGTTATTATTTAGACTTGTCATTGCCAGAAATTAGGTAAAAGAAAATAGCATAACCAAGTGCACAAAATGCATCAGACCCCAAAAAGAAATCAGACTTGTATACAGTAAGAAAAATATAAAAAGCACTAAACATAACCTAATTTAAATTACATATTTTATAGGATAAAATGCTTAATCTCATTATATATATATTGGCAAGCATTTCGCTCCTACTTTATTCTGCTTCAGAATTTACATTTCCAAGATTTGGTTGAAACTATTGCTTTTCTATATTATGTGCAATATTGACTATTGCACTTCAGCAAGGCCTTAAGTGTACTTGAAGTGTAAAGATGACAATGTCTGATTAGAAACCTGAGAGAAATGTACTCTGAAGTCTTTTACCTAATTGAATGGTGAACCTTTTGTTTTTCATTCTCAAAAATTGCATCTTTATATCAACCATCTGATTAATGAGATATAAATATTTGGACACTTGATACCATTTTGTGTTAGAAAAAAAATAATTTGATCTACACACTTATCAAATGAATATCATGGATAATGGGAAACCGTGTATTTTTTTATTTATGTTCATTATCTTTTAACAAGGTCAATCTCCAATGTGTACAAATCAATATGCTTAATTAGAAAACACATTGTATTTTATAAATTGTACACGTAAAACATCTGGACGCATTTGATAAGAAAATCTTTCATGTTTTCTTGCCCAAAACAGCACCATATTCAGGTAAGTAGATTAAATACTATTAGGCTTAATACCTTTTTAAACAAAGTAATCTGTTGAACTGATAATGGATTTTAAAATAAGTATACTCATTAAATTGGTTTTACAAGGCTGCACTTTCCCTTTGACCACATGAATGTCTGAAACCAATGCCTGTTAATTATCATAGTAATATATGTTATGTGTTGGCAGTTGATTAATTTTATGCTATATTTAATGTAGACATAAAGTTAACATGAGATCTGTCTCATCAATTATAGTAAACTGGACCCTGTAATGACAGTATATAGTTAATGACAATATATACTTAACGAGTACTGATAAATCTAGTCCACTGTTATTTTTGGAGCATTTTCACTCTTTATACTCCTATCATCAATGGATTAGGTGAAAAGACAAATGAATCTCATTAAAGGAATGTTTAAAATGCCTTAAATGGATTTTCCATTTTAAATGTTTTAACATAGCATCTCTTTTCCTAAAGTAGTACTTTGATGGTCTTGATCCTCCAATCAAAAGTAGTCTTTTATTTAAAGCTGCTGTTTTGACTCTTTTCCTCCAGAGATTACTAGGCAATACAGTTTGTTAGAGCCAAAGGTCTTGATGATGTCTGGGCCCTGCTCAATACAGTAAATAGTGGAGTTCCACATGAGGGGGTGGTATTCTTAAGTAGGAAGAATACTAGAAGCATTTTAATTGTTTTTATCTGTGAATTAAGTCTTTGCAAATCGAGAAATCATGTAATTGTCTAGTTTTGATTTGTTGATATAAATTGTTGATATAAATTGTCTATAGACCAAAATGTTCAAGAAAATAGGAAGTCTGGAAAAAATGGAGGACCATATGACAGGCAACAATAGATATTTTTTTCCCCTATATTACTTTGCAAGAGGGAGTGCCCTCTATAATTAGCAAGAGACAAAATAAGTGAGATGACAAGTTAGGGTTAATATTTGCATTGTATTATGCTTGATATTTTGGAGATGGAATACAAACTTAAATAGCAGCTACCTTTTTTTCCATTCAAATTTAATTTAAGTTACGTTAAACCAACTGTTGCTAGAAACGGAAACATGCTGTCATTAAAACAACTTTCTAACACATGCACTGGTGTAAATGGCTACCACAGTAATAAGTGCTAATAAAAAATGTTGCTTCCCAATGCAAGAATATTGTAGCTTTGTTAGTCTGCCTGTTAAGCTGTGCATTCAGTTTCATGATATATTATATGAAAGAGGGATGAAGCTGGCATTGTTTTGCACTGTATGAAATGTTATAGCTGGGCACATCTGGTAGAAGTGTTCTGTGTATAATTGTGACTTGCTGAATTATGCTGATAATTTTGCTTTGAGAAACAGAAGGGGTCATGTAAGCACTGTTAATATGCAAAAAAAAATATGTGTGAATCATGAAAAAAGGAAAAGGTCTAAGAAAACAATTTCCATAGAATTAGAAAACCAAACTGGATTCAGATTGCTTCCGTCTCCCACACCTGTAATATAAATAAAACTCCAAAGCGAAGTCAAACGTTATTAAGATGTGGTACCAAACCATTGGCAATCTGAAAACATTGGAGATGATTGGAAAACAAGAACCTGGGAGACAATCTATATCACATGACTTTCTTAGTTACTCAATATAGCAACATAATTTATTTGATCTTTCCAAGCAAGTATGTGTAAAGGTATACGTGCTACACAGATTTTCTGGGAGTAATAGCTGTAGGACTAGGCCGAAAGAGTATCTTGATGATAATGTCACTGCCTTTGAAGCAGACTAGGTGAACCATGTTCAAATTCTAGTGTCAGCTCTCCTCGTGACCTTAGGCAACTTACTTTATTTGTTCCTGCCCAAGGCTGCAGAATTAAATTGTGAAGATGTGCAGAGCAGAGCTATTGTGCCCTTGGTATTAAATGTAAAATGTTGAAGATTGTCGGTGCTGCATAAAAAGAACACTAGATATGAATACAATTCAATGAAAAGAGTTTGATAAATAATGAAAAGGACATTGTAATTGTACATCTTCCACAGATGTTATAAGGTATTGTGAATTAGTTTCCTCTCTTGACTGAACAGATATTGACTGATAGCATTTTTTCTTATGTATTTTTAATATTTTCTCTTACTTTTCTTTCTTTTATTCATCTCCCCAAAAGAATGCTAATGTTTTTAACAACCCCTTACAAACAGGGTTCTTTTATATTGCAAAAGAGACGATTTATATTTTAGCAGTTTATAAAATGTGTCACCTGAACATAGTATACAAAGTCATATGACCAGACCAGGATGATGAACAGTGGCCTAAAAAAAGTACATGAGAATGTCTTGCTAAAGGAAAAACAAATATCCTTATATATACTGTAGTTACTGGTGCTGGTACACCAATACCAAGTCAGAGGAATGAGAGCATAGCACACATGACTAAGCATGTCGTGCAAGATGACAAGGATGAGAGAGACAAAATAATTAATTATCTATAGAATTGCACTGGCCAGGCAGCTTTTTTATTTTTGGTAACCTTATATACAACAATAGATCTGCTGCGTAGATATAAGAATTGTATCCAATACACATAGTTCTGAAAGTGGAGTTTTAATCTTTAATATTAATCTCTAAATCTTGTTTACAACCCCCCTTTTTATATCCTTCTCCTCAAATCAGGCGCGGGCTGGCAGGTTTCAGCCTAGGGGGGGGCGCACAGGCGGCCGCATCACGTGACACGTGATGTGGCCGCCGTTAAAATTAACCTATTACTGCATGCACGGGGGGGACGATTGGCCGGCCCGAACAGCCGTTAGACTGAGCGGCCCGCTGCCCCCCGGTCCAGCCTGCCCCTGCCTCAAATGTAGTAAATAAGGGGTCCACCATGACAATCCCTTACATAAAGCTGGAGGGATCACCATAGCACGGATCACACTGCCGGGGGATGCAGTCTGTTCAGTATTCTTTAATAAAACTTCATACAACAATATTGATGAGGACCGGATGGGTTGGGACACTCTTATGTAAGTTGCGTCACTGCAGGGATAATGAAGTCATCGAGTAGCCAAGGGGGGTTATTTACTACATGTGGTACTATAAAGCTTATATTAAGGTGATGCATTTAATTAACTGATGATTTAAAACCTTTAATTAAATGTATCACAAATAAAATATCATACATAGATCACATCATCCCTAAAGGAAATTTATTCTGTGCATTAGTAAAATGTTTTACATGTAATTCTGTAACTCATTTCCTTGACGTGAGGCAGACAATGCTGATGGTAGGTGAGTTGCACATGGTTTTCCATCTTTTCCATGCGCTGGTTAAACATCATACTGGTAAAAGGTACACGGCATGAACATTTATAGGGGTCATTCAATCTCCCATCTGTTTGTAAGGATAAGAAGCTTCACAGAGTCATATTCTTCGGTGTAGATTTAATAAATCTTAATGGATTAAGGTCTGCACTATCTAAAAATGACTGATAAAATCATGCCAGCTGTATCTCATCTTTATGTACAGCGTCTCTCACTGACATTATGCAGTGCAGCATACTTAGGAATTATGTTTGTCATCATCCTTGGCTGTAGACAAGCTTTTCTTTGCCTAGGACATAAATCAATTAAATTTCAATCTTTGTGATCATCTATTTACAAAAAAATGTTATCAAATTGTACTGTTATCTCATATATATTGCCCATGCCAATGGCTTTTTCTTTAGTCTTTCAGAAGATAAAGAAGCAAAACTGATTGATTCTGTCCAACATTTTGAAGCTTGGATTGATATTAGGATATATTTAAGTGCATTGTAACTTTTAGAAAGCAATATGTTTTTTTTCTCCCTTTCGGGAACAAAATGTTGACATTTCAGTAGAGCTTTTAAAATATCCATCCAGCTGAGAATGACTATTTGCAGCTTTTTATGACTTGTTTGTGCTTGTCAACCTCATGGAGTTCACCAAAGCCCGAATTAACATAGATATATAAATGAAAATTATGCCACTTATTACAATCTATTGAGATAGAATATGGTCATTTGGGATAATCAACTTAATAAACTCAGGGCAAGACATGTATTTATATTAAAACACTTTAAAAAGCTTTATTATTACCATAAATAAAAATGCTATTCAAATGTTATAGGAAAAAAAATGTCCACATTCAATTAATATTATACCCTCTCAAAAGTTTATTATGTTTTAAATATATCATTATTACGGTTAATGTGTTTTTTTAAATGGTGCTATTGTGTAGGAATAAAAAGGATCAGTGAACCGTTTCACAAAAAGGGGTGATGTTGTTTTGAGTAGCTAGAAAAGTTAAGATAGAATAAATATATACAGTGAACAAGGGCTCATTTTCAAAGGTTACCAAAAATACTGATTATCCAACACTAAAAAATGATAATAACTCTGTCACAAGCACAATATTCTTTTACGGATGTCAGAACTTAAATACTACAACTGTATTTGTGTACCAGATAGAATGGTAATCTACAGTGGGAGATAAGTAAAATGTTCAAAATGGTTCACAAGTAGAATGTGTCCTTTGGTGTTTCCAGTGCTACTCCAACAAGAGTTGTCCTTACTCTATCCATACCCTATAAATTACACAAAATGTGAATTTCCAGTAGAGTGTGCAAAGGATTGGTGTTATGGTAAGAAAAAGCAAACCTTAAAGATTCTATCACTGGAACTTCACAGCTCAGTGAAATGGCCAGCCCAGCACAAAATTTGATGACATTTTGTTCATTTCTACTCACAGAAGTGCCTTGTGTCTCGTAGACTTTGTAGGGGTCAATAAAGTGCAATTGTCTATTTAATGTTCATGCATGGTCCTGTAACTTATATCAGCCAAAAAATATTATGTAATTCCTCCAACACAGTTTGTAAAAATAAAAGCATACATCTGGAGTAAACGTATCAATGTGCAATTCTGTCAAATCACTAATATTTGTAATATTGCCAGCTATATTTAAAATGGCAATTTAATTAAAGACAAGTTTTGTCTTTAATCAAATTTTAAATCTGGCAGGCAATATCGACAAATATTAGCAATTTGCCAGAATTGCGCATTGATACTTTTACCCAATGGTCACCTAGGGATACAGCAATCAATCTACAAAGGATAGGTATTTAAGCAATCCGAAACAATATTCCTTCACCTGGCCCATAAAATGACTTAGTCAAGTGCTGGTGTATCTGATGTTTATATGTTTATGGCGTGTGGGCATTCTGACACCTGGAGACCTATGCTCCATATCTAATTTCCACTACAATGAATCTATGTGACCCAAATACAATTGTAATAAAAGACTGACATAAGTGCAGTGGAGCAGAGGAGAGTGTCTTGAGTCACAAAGCTTCAAAGGAGCATGTTATGGAGATGACATTTTCAAGAAAATGATTCTCACAGAGATATCCCATCTAACCCAAAATCATGCCATTCATGCTACCTCTTAAAACTCACTGTGCATTTCCCATTTTTCAATGGGAGTGGCAAGGAGATGGACTGAATACTATGTAGCATGAAAAAATGACCTAAAAGGATAATGGTATCAAATATAACTGTTCTTTACATAGTAAATATATGCAGAGATTATGAGAGGTATGATTTAATGGTAGTATACTAAAATTTTATAACTTCAATTAAAAATGCAGAATATAGTTTCAACACCAATAAATTGCAAATTAGGTTTCAAATTCAATCCAGTAGGCATCATAGTCTTTTGCTTTCTGTGTTGTATCATGATCAATAAATGACTACACACCATACACACGACCATTGTTGAAATTCCATGTGTTCATTCAACCTCCTTTATTTCAACACCAACAGGTACACAGAGCACAAAAGGAGTCTTATTTATTGATCCTTTGCATTGGTGACAGCCAAGGATGAAGCTGTGGGCTTGGGTGCACACCTAACCCTTAAAGTAAGGGATTGAGGATATACACTCTGATATAATATAATATAAAGGTGCTCTGCTGTGTGCTGTCCTTGCAGTGTAAACCACTTTGAAGCTCTAACCTGTGCAGAAAGTGTATTATAGCATAGAAATGGAAGAGATTGATTTTTTAGCATATTTAATTATTTCTAGGCTTCTTAATTTGCTCCCAATAACTTTTAACAAAATGTAGTTTTATTATTTACTATACTAACTGTAGATTGGTGTACATATAGAATCTGTGTATAGAATATATATTGTGTTCTTATTTGGTACTGTTTATACCCTGATCAATTTAACAATGACTTCCATAAACTTACAATTACATATCTTAGCAACTTATTATTGGTCATATTTATACTTGCCATTCCTCACGCTATATTACATCATAATAATAAAATGTACAAAAAATGGTTAATATCGAAAGCATTGCTGTTCTCCAATTAAAGAGTTGATGTACCACTACTGCACTCAGAGCTGACTTACTAAACAACAATGGTACAATTAAAACATGGTTACTGGGACTCAACATTAATCACTGTGGTAGTGAGTGCCATTGCTAAATACATTACAGTAATGTAATAGTGGTGAGTGTGAACTGCTGATTTTTGTACAAAACTGTATGGCATTTTAAATTAGAGTGGTAGTTCAAATTATCGGGAAGAAGCTGATTTGCTACCATTCCCACTTTAATTAGAGGACAACACAATAAGTTATATGTATCTAAATGTCTGAAGAATTGTCAGAATGACTCTGTGGAATTGATGATACCTGCCAGCAGTTGGCGCTACTGAGTACTGAGGCGCGGAGTCTAACATGCCCCTGGTTTTCACCAGGAACCCCCGCAAGCAGGTATGGACTTTGCTGCAAGGGACGTGCAGGTCGCGGCCCTCAGTATCAGTCAGCTGGCGAGGTAACAATTGAGGCAGCGGTGACAGCCCACCAGGATGCAGGATGGAAGAGTAGTCAATAAGCCGGGTCACAACCAGAGGAATGGATATAGCCAAATCAGAAGCAGGAGAATGGTCAGGAAGCCGGGTCAATACCAAATATCAGTCTAAGCCAGAATCAGGAACCGAAGGAGAAGTCAGGAACAAGCCGGGTCGGAATTCAATAACAGCAATATAGAAACAAACGCTGGAGCAAGGCTGAAGACCAAATACTCTGGCACTAGACATGTGTCAGAGGCTGTTTTATATACCCTAAGGTGCCTCCTGATAGGGTTATGGAGATTTTGGCGGTAACACATGCTGGCTGCAGACAGGTGAGCAGAGATAGCGTCCCGCTACTAGGCAACGGGACGTGGTTGCTGAGAAGATGGAGGCATCCGTCTCCTGAACCAAGTGTCAGTGTGGAGACGGCGCCTGACAGTACTCTCCCCTTTCTTCTTTTTCAGGGCTTGCAAGGTCGCCTCTCTCTCCTTCTTGAATTTGGCCAATAAGCGAGGGGCATGTATCTCTTGTACATCGATCCAAGATCTCTCCTCGGGGCCATAACCCTTCTAGTCCACAAGATATTGGTGGCGACCTCTGGAGATCCGGAAATCCAGAATCTGACTGATCTCATATTCCTCCCCATGATCAGTCTTTACTGGGACCAGGGGTGGGGTTCTTCTGACAAATCTGTTGAGCAGAGATAGCGTCCCGCTGCTAGGCAATGGGACATAGTTGCTGAGAAGATGGAGGCGTCCGTCTCCTGCACCAAGTCTCAGTGCGGAGACGGCGCCTGACAAGAATATTTTAAGAGAAATTTTTATTCAAAAGTTATTGTCAAATTAATAGCAAAATACCTCTGTGCTACAGTGAATTATTTATTGCAGTAAAGTCTGCTCCAACCTCAGACTAAACCCTTTGCTATAGAAGGTAGGGGGGCAGATTCTTTATAAACGTTCCAAAACTTTTAAGAATAACTCATGCCTCCTAATATCCCTATTCTCTGGGTTTGAAACTTCCAAAGTTACCAGTTGGGGTGGATCAAGTCTAAGTTTGAAACTTTGCTAATTATTTTAGCAAATTTAGGCTAATGCTTAGTTAAAATTAATGGTCAAATTGTATCATCCTTTTATACATATTCAAATTTGGTTTCAAATTTGGTCCAGTATCCAGCGTAATCTTTTGTAATGCAGTATAATGTAGTAAAGTCAAATCATAAAATATGCATCCAGTGCATCCCTAGGACAGGTGCATAGGTGTTAAGTTTTTATTATAGAAACATTAAGTGAGAGCAAAATATTTCCCTACATAAACATCAAAGTTAGTCATCAAAAACCATTCATGGTAATTCACCCCCCTAAAAACACAATACAAATCCTTTCACAGTATGGGATCTATAAATGAATCTTTGTCTTCAAGACAGGATTTTTTTCCAAAGTTAGAGTACTATGTAAACATATATATATATATATATATATATATATATATATATATATATACATATATATATATATATATATATATATATATATATACACATATACACATATATATACATATATACATACATATATTTATATATATATATATATATATATACACATATACATATATATACATATACACATACATATATACATAAATGTGTGTGTGTGTATGTATATATATATATATATATATATATATATATATATATATATATATATATATTATATATATATATAAATTACTCCTGGCCTTCCTCACTGCCTGGAGGATTCCCTCTCTTATTATATTGTTTAGCGGTGCCCCTTCGCTTGTCTGTAGTTCCATTCAGATGACCATATCTGTGTGTATAACATTATTATTAAATGATTTTGCTCTTCCTATGATTTTTTTAATTATATGGGTAATGGGTTCCCAGATAACAGATATCATACTACTAGTTACACACAGATATGTTCTACTAACTTATCTTTCACACAAACAATCTTTTGCTCATGTCCTGTACAGTTGGTAAGTTGTGGGATTTATATTTCCACAGGAGTAGCCAGTGAAGAGGTTTTGATACTCAACAGTTTAATTGTGTAGCTGCGCCATACTGACCTTCTGCTCCAGTCTAACTACTACTTTTACTTCACAGAAAAGAGTTCTATGGAAAAATGTTCACTTTACAACATATTTCGGTAGCATGAAATATGCATCTTTTCTTTGTATAAAAGACATCTCAGCTGTAATGGTAATTATTCACAGTGTGGATCAGTTCAGAAATGGAACACATGGGTTGAGCAATAAATGTGACCAATGTAGCGAGTGTAGCCGAAGATCATAATTCCATTGCTAATAACAGACTGCTTATATGCTAAAAGTAGTAAATTATTTAAACCACCTTGATGTCTTTGAGAGAGGCAATGTACAGTGCTAATATGCAAGGAGTACTCAACATTTTATTTTTTACAGGAATTCATTATTCTGTCTTACCACGAAGTACATTTCAGGAGAGTTGGAAACAGTTTTACAAGAGACTTTTTATTACCCTGATAATGTACGTTAGCCGTACATAAACTGATTCATGCATATATTTATACATGTACACTTATGCATGCATATATTTCTATGTAGCTTAAACTATACAGCCAGTGGCAGCTGGTGTGCCATAAAACTGGTGGGGGGTCTACATATGGCCATTGACGCCCAAGATATTATATTCATGTTATGTTCCCTCAAGTGTGTCATCTGCTGAATTGCTGATCAATTGACCTACCAGCATAACTTTTTTGCTTCAAATTCCCCATATTTGATTATATTATGATTATAATAAGCAAATGTAAGATAATTAAATCGGAAGATCTACTAATAATAATTTCAGGAAAAATATGCAGCGGTTTTTAAATGATTTGTATAGTCGTATATATTTTATTATATGTATCTATCTTTTTTATTATTATATTTTTTTCAAACTATGATTATTAAAAAGCTCGATCTGCATAATACTGACATGTTTTAGAGATACCTAGGTTGCAGAGGGGTCTTATGCACATAAGTACAAGATTGTCATCTCAATGACAATGTGGGCAACATATCTAAATGGCTTTGTTTCAAGTAACAGATATTTGTAGCAGAATGATGTATTAACTAGCAGATAAAAAAATGAAAATTGACAGTAGTAGACTACAGCCTTCCAAGAGAGGCGGTAGAGACTACTATGATAAGGCAAATTAAATAAGCTTGGGGTAGACATAAGGCTAAACTAAATCTGAAAAAGCTAAACGTCACATGTCTATTTTTCTATCCATGTTATGCAAATCAAGATTAAGGGCTAGATTTACTAAGCTGCGGGTTTGAAAGAGTGGGGATGTTGCCTCTAGCAACCAATCAGATTCTAGCTTTCATTTATTTAGTGCTGTCTACAAAATGAAAGCTAGAATCTGATTGGTTGCTATAGGCAACATCCCCACTTTTTCAAACCCGCAGCTTAGTAAATCTAGCCCTAAATCTAAGTAATGTTATGTTTTTAAATGATGGCTACTCTTGAGTGTGCTCTTACTAAACTGCAATTTGGTGGATCATACATATTATATTATATTACTATCTAGCTGTATTTTGTTAAATTTAAATTCAAGTTTTTTCTAGCTTACTTGTTTTAAATATGTTAGATTAGGGTCTTAGGACACTTTAATTCATTATGAAGGGCCCCCCAGGTGTGACAACTTGCCACTTCAGGACTCCCAATCGCTTCTTGCCCAGACTCCCACCAACTGAAATAATCTGCAAGAGCCTTAACACATTTCAGCATTTGGTTGGATTCTTTTCTACTTTTGTATTGCACCCCACTAATAGAGGCTTCCGGCCTAGGAGCCAATTATCACTATAATTGGGGAATCCATGCTGCTGCAATAATCAGCATCGGGGTGGATAGCAAATATGTAGGGTGACAGGCTTTCTGTTTTTTTTTTTAAATATCTACATCTGTTATTTGGAACACTGGTCCTTCACAACCAGGACCAGCACTAGGACTGGCACAAATATTTTACAGTTTTCTTTTAGAAATCTCTTTATGAAATATTTTCTACTTATTTATCATACTCTCCACTTTCAAAAGCTGAATAGTTCTTGTATCACACTTTAATTTGAGTGACATTGCAGGGCTGCCTATAAACCTTCACTCATTTATGAACATTGTGAGTCATTGCTGAACACAAACAGCATTAATCTAGCTGCATTAAGCTCCATAACAAGTGCACACAGCTGTAAGCTTCCCTGTCAGTAGCGATGAGCTATAAGCAGTAGTGTTAATGGTTAATTAATGGTTAATGGTTATTACAGCTTGTTAGAAAGAGGACTCCCTTCTATTTGAAAAGTGAAAATTCATTTTCTATACCATTTTTTTAAAAAAAAATCATGACATTATATTGTAGCAGTTCTTTTCAAACTGACATTAATTTTACAGATAATGATTAATTCAGTATTTAGTTTGTAAACTGTTCTGTTCTAAAACCTTTCTAGTAAAACATGTCAAGTGTTCGCAAGTGCAGCAAGTACAAATTGTAAGTAAAGTATTTAGTGGATAATTGTTATGTTTAAATTGTTATTTTTAAGACTATTAGGTTTTTATTTGAAACATGCAACTGTTTATCAATAAAGTTATCATTTAAATTACATTTTTCTATCTTTATTGCTAACACTGTAAATACACATATATGCATATATTATATATTATTTTTCTAAATGTAACAATTACTTATTTATTTTAATAGAGACTAATAAAAAAAACATGCATAATAATAATACAGCATATGTTATATGTATGTACAACAGATCAGAGACAGGGTCGGATTTACCACTAGGCAACCTAGGCAATTGCCTAGGGCCCAGCGGTCCCCAAAAGGCCCTCCCAGGGCCGGCGGTGAGACCACCCTTTAAAAATGGGTCGCTACTTATGGGCCAGTTTTATATGCTTGCCCCCCCCCCCCCCCCGGGCTAAAGTCTGCCAACCAGCCCCTGAATAGAGGTATATGTTATGTTAAAAAACTATAGTGTTATGGATTTTTTCAGGGAGGGGGCCCCAAAGCAGTATCTTGCCTAGGGCCCCATGAGGTCTAAATCCGGCTCTGATCAGAGATGTACAGCAACACATTAATATAGCCAGTACATTATCACACCACATTAAAAGAAGGAAGACTTATCATTTACATAGGTACTGATGTTAAATATGGCCACACAAGTATCCACTTTTATTTTTGTGTGACAAACAATTGGATGTCTGTAAAAAAAAGTAATTTAAATGTCCCCTAAGTTATGCACGCTCTCTTTGTATCAAACTTAACTCCGTACATGACTTCTTCCTCTCAGACAACCTCAACATTCTGGCAATAGCAGAAACATGGTTTACATAATCAGACACTGCATCACTTGCAGCCCTTTCACATGGTGGCATCTATTTCATTATACCTCCAGACCTGGAAGTAGGCAAGTAGGTGGGGTTGTACTACTTCTTTCTCTACATTATACATTCACAGTTCTACCAAATGTACCATCACTCATTCACATATTTTAAAGTACATGCTATACAGATTTTCTACCCAATCTCTATGCATGTTACTGTGATCTATCGTCCTTCTGGACAACACCAACAATTTCTTGAACATTTCTCTGCCTTGCTCCCTCTTTTCATAGCAGCTGACATCTCATTATGAGTGATTTCAACATCCCCATTGTTAATCCACCTTCTACTTGTGTCTCTATACTACACTCATTAACTTCCTCCCTTGGACTCTTCCAGTGGACTTGACTCATCTACTCATCGGGATGACCATTGACTTGACCTTGTTTTTTATAGACTATGCTTAGTTTTCAATTTTCTTAACACTCCTTTTCCCCCTCTTGGATCATAAAATTATAAGCTACCAGTTCTTCAGCATTACATTAACCTTTCTGATGTTGAACTCTACAAAGTCTCCTCATACACCCACAAATGTAACAGTTTTCCACCTTTTATCTCTGCAACACCTTCTCGCCCCAATTTCTACATTTTACTCACACCACCTGGCAGTAATATATCTTAACCATACCCTAGAATCAGCATTTCAAGTTGCTCCAGCTACTCTTCACACTTCATGTTGACTAAGAAACATCTTCAAACATTTTCTCGCAAAGCAGATCATTGGCATAAATATTTTACCTTTAATGATTTTCTAACATATACTGTTATCTATCACACCTATCAAAATACTCTGGACACTACCAAACAAACATACTTCTAATATCTCATCTCTACTCAGGCCTCTAACCCCAAATACCTTTTTAATGCATTTAAATTTCTTTTCAACCCTCCTTCCGTAAAATCTCTGACTACTATCAGTGCCCAAGATCTTGTTTTCTACATCAAGGGCAAGATCGATAACATCTGACATAAAATGGGATCTTCCTCAATAATTAACCAACTCAATTTCTTCCCTGCACCCTCTGGCACCTTATCTTCATTTGATCCCACAAATTAAGATGAAGCATATACTCTGTGCTTATCTTCCTATTCTACTACCTGTCCTCTTGATCCTATACCCTCATAAATCTGTCAACACCTGTCTCCTGAGCTCATCTCAACCTCAACTAAAATCTGTAATCTTTCACTCTCTACTAGTATCTTTCCATCATTATTCAAGCATGCAGTAATTACTCCTAGTGTGAAAAATCAAACATCTGACCCAAACTCTCTCTTAAATTACAGTCCCATCTATCAGCTCCTTTAAAGATTTTTGAGAGACTTCCCTACACTCACCTTACAAGCAATTCTTTCCTCACTCAACATGTTATACCCTCTTCAGTCACCTCAGAAGCCTCCTTTTGGACCATCTTCATTTAGGCTTTCGTTCCAAACAAGGTTGATAATAATTTGATCACTGCTAAATCTAAAGGCCATTACTCACTTCTAATTCTCCTGGATCTCTCTGCTGCATTTCACACTGTTGACCACTCTCTTCTCCTGCAAACACTCCAATCTCTAGGTCCTTAGTACACTGTCAAATCCTGGCTCTCATCCTACCTATCAAATCACTATTTCAGTGTTTGTCTGAAACCAGCTCCGTTCTGCTTCCTATATCATTTTGGAGTGCTAAAAGGCTCAGTCCGCGGCCCTCTGCTTCTGTCTATCTATACCACTTCTCTTGGGAAATTAATAAACAAATTTCAGAATCATCCCAGGGCAGATGATACCCAAATTTATCTATCCTCTCTGGATCTCTTACCATGTATGTTAGCCCTTGTTACTATCTTTCTGACTTTTCATTTTGGATGTCCTCTTGCCAACTCTTACTCAGTCTTTCAAAAACAGAGCTAATAATACTCCCACCAGCCAACAGAAGTTACCTTCCTGATATTTCTATTTCCATTGACAACATAACAATAAATCCTATCCATCAAGATCGTTGTCTAGGTGTGATCCTTGACTTTACTATCCTTTGTTCTCCTCATCCAATCTATATCTAAATCCAGTTACATACATCTAAAAAACATTTCCAGAACATACACATATCTCGCTCAAGACATTGCAAAAACTCTAATTGATGCACTCACCATCTCCCACATAGACTATTGCAATATCATCCTTACTGGTTTTCCATTAATCAGACACTCGCCTTTACAATCGATTTTGCATGCAACAGCTGGATTGATTTTCCTTGCAATTTGCTCTTCCACTGCTGAATCACTCTGTCAGTCTCTACATCAGTTTCCTATTTTTTACCAAATCAAATATAAAATGCTTCTACCAACATAAGGCTAGCAACAAAACTGCACCAACTTACATCTTTTCAATTTTCTCAAAATATATCCCAACTCAACACCTCCATTCTTCACAAGTTCTGAGTTTCTCATCCACATTCATTATTTGCTCCCATTCCTGATTACAGGTCTTTTTCGGGCTGCACCCACTTTTAAACATTTTAATCAGATCAATTTTGTCTACCGGTAATGTAGTAAGGATGGGGTGTGGTTATTGGAGCGCAAACTGGTGAATCCACTGAGCTTTGGGGTTTACAGGATTGCACTTGTACTTTCGGATATTAATTTTTAAGGGTAATTATTGTGCACTCTATCCTCTGCTTAAAAAATAAACATATAACCACAATAAAATATATTCTTAATTAAACCTTTAAAATAGTCTTAGTTTATATAATATGTGATTCAATTCTTCATGGACTCAAAAAATCTATAATTCAATTAAAATAGGATGGTCCTTTGTGTAAGTTAGTTATATTGGTATCAGCTAACAAAAACAAAGGTCACAGTATCACTGTTCCAGATTTTAATAAGGGTGGACAAATTCAAATCTGTATCCCCTCTCTGGAAAGTGGCTATTAATTTTGAATACAAACACTTTCTGTCAGAAGCAGAGTGCCTTATGATTGGAATGGAGGGAAATCAGTAAAATGGTCCTTTGTGGGTTAAGCCTAGACATGCCACTTGTTAAGAGACATTTTGTCTATGAATTTTACTGCCTTCTTTTCCCCTTTACTCTACCACTGAGTGTATCTGACTGGCAAGTCCATAAATATCCTTGTAGTTTGGTTTCTACACCCTAACAATATATTCTTCATTCTCTTTCACTCAAGAATTTTTGTTGTAGTAGAATAAATGTTTTGTTGCAGGCAGGGTGAAAAAATACTAATGGTTATACTGGTATGATGAATGGACATTGTATAAATTGATGAGTGCCTCTGTGTTTAGAAAATAAATAAGGGAGTCAGGGCTGGGAATATGTGGGCTTCTTCCTGAAGAACACAGTAACTCGTTGGAAGTGCATGGTACCCTAATTTTTTAATTTCTCTTCTTGTGTAAGATAAGAAGGTATTATAAGAAAAAATGTCCCTATTTCAGGAACCTGAGTGAACTGATGTCAACTAGGTCAACTGGTCAGGTTCTGGGGAATCAAAGATCAAATGCTGCGGCATTCTGGGTTATGTGACTAAGCTCCAAAGCCTTGAATCTTTCCTGTATATAAAAATTTTTTTTGTTTTTAAATTTCTGAAAATTAAACGGTGAATTTTGGCTTCTCCGGGAAACATACTTTGAGTTGGGAAATTTCTCTACCTTTATTTTAATTCTTGAATATTCTAGCAGTATATGTGCAGGAGTAGGTTGAGGATTACAAAATGGGTCATCGGCAGGACATATATATGTCCTATAGAAGACATGTACTGAGTCGCTTAAAAAAACATGCAGGTGCATGTAAAATTAGCATGATCTCATAGAAATTGTAATCTGTTGTAATCAGATACTTTTAATGTAAGAGAAATTAAAATGCCTATGTGGAGAACTAAATAAGTTGTAAGTAGCTTCTCACATTTCCATGTTTGGAATAAGTACTTTATAAAACTGGCCTTACAGTATTTTTGAATAGTCACTTTTTTAAGTAGTTGCAGACCTTCACAAGAAGAGGTTGGTAAAACACTGTTTCTGTAGTTTTCCTGAAAAAACTGATTATTTTTATAGTATTTCAAGTAAGCAATTCAAGTAAATAGGGATCAGAGAAATGTGTCTAAATAACTGCTTATTTTTTCAGTTGCAGTAACGTAATAGTGGGAGTTATGCTGAACTCTGTCTGCTTAACTATTATTTTACAACTCCAACTTTTCTCTCTCCTCTCACACTGTCATCAGTACATAGGCACAGTCTCTGTTGTGTGTGTTCACAGACCTTTCTACTGCTTAGTAATAATCAGCACTTTACTTTTTACTCACGCCTTTCTTTTTCTCACTTCTTCTCTTCTTACACTTTCTTCACTTTAAATATGGTTATATATCACTTTGTCCGATTTTCATTCTGTCCCTATCTTCTCTCTCTCAGCTTATCAGACACAGGGATCTCTCTCACCGGTCCTGTGTATCACACTCCTCTCTCCCTGTCACCCCAGGGAACCACCAACCACTCCCAACTGTCACTTCTCCCTGCAGGAATTATTATTATTTATTTTTTTAAACCCTTTATAAACACTTACAACAGTTAACAAATGTAAGCACATCTAACTAGACAGGTAGATGAGCATATCCATGAGTACAAACATATATTTTCATATAGATACACACGAGAGTACTCAGGTTTTGGGGTATTGCACTTATATAACTCACTGTAGCTTGATTTTATGCCATATTTAACCTGGTTCTCAAAACAAAAACATAATACTTTGCAGTCACTAGGCTTAGTAGATATGGGCATCTCTTCTCCATCTAATATTTCTATTTACAAATGTTCTCTACTTAATCCTGCTTCACTTCTACCTTTCCTGTATGAATTGGTAAAACATGATGTTATTCACATCATCACACATTTACTTAAACAAGGATAAATCTTAAAGACACGATATCTAACATTATTATTTTATGTTAATGTTACTTATCCAAGAAATGATCTTGAGGCATTTGTCTCTGTTTAGCAGGGCAGCACGGTGGCTAAGTGGTTAGCACTTCTGCCTTACAGCACTGGGGTCATGAGTTCAATTCCTGCCCATGGACTTATCTGTGAGGAGTTTGTATGTTCTCCCCTTGTTTGCATGGGTTTCCTCCGGGTGCTCCGGTTTCCTCCCACACTCCCAAAACATACTGGTAGGTTAATTGACTGCTATCAAAAATTGACCCTAGTCTCTCTCTCTCTCTCTTTCTCTCTCTCTCTGTCTGAGTGTGTATGTTAGGGAATTTAGACTGTAAGCTCCAATTGGGCAGGGACTGATGTGAATGAGTTCTCTGTATAGCGCTGCGGAATCAGTAGAGCTATATAAATAAATGATGATGATGATGATGTTTATGCTGTTTGGTACCAGCATGAAGTAGACAAGAGTGGTTACTTACTTTATCTACTTAGCTTAGTTTATAGCTGCTATTTGTCATTTTGAAAAAGGCAAATCTGTAAAAAATTTCACTGACTCCAGAAATGCTTTTGGTGTTGCTCATGACTATGATCAACTCTAGAAACAACTGGATTATGTTACATCTAAATGCTTACAAATCAAAATCTAGCAATTGTACATTAATTACTTAACATGTTGCCCTCTGAATTAGCTATTATGAAATGTGTAGTTTATGTCTCTCTAACTCATGATATTTCATGAGGAAAAACTTTGGAAGAGAAGTTAGCAAAGGTATATCTATACTTTATTTACTGCATAATTTAGTTCTTTATTTGGAATTTAATCAACTTCTCTTCTTACATATGTAGAGAATTTTGCTGCTATAGTTTGCTCACCTGTACCAAGGGATGGAGCAAATAACTGATAATTTCTGCTGTAGACTTTCTTTTGCTTGTACTTGGAACTCGCAAAAATATTGCTGCACAACAAGCTACACAGCCCTGTGTGTGGCCCATTTGCAAATCTGCCAGTTGATTTCATCCCAATGAGTATATTTTGTAACCATTGAATGTGTTTTGATAATTGATTGTATGCGGGATGACTCAAGAAAAAAAAGTTAAAGAGTTTATATCTAGGATGGGATAACGCTATGAATAAATTCAGAAAGGCATTCACAGAATAAGTAAGACATGAATATTGTAAAGCTTTAGGAATCAGACAAAAATGTCACTATTATCCTCCAGCTTTGGGGAGGTAGAAAGCAAAATTGTTCTTTGAACCTACAGTTAGGAATTTTTATTTGAGATACATCCTGTCAGTCAACTGACAAACTGAAACATAGCCTTCTGGGAAGAGCAGAAACTCCTAGGTAAAATGGTTGTCTTTTAGTAACTCAGTGCATGGTAAATTACATACCATTACAGTTGTTTTCTTTGATATTGGAACAAGTCAGTACCGTAAATGCTCTTTCTAATATCGCTGCTGAACTTTCTTAAATTTGAATGCTTGTTTTGAAAATAAAATAGCACTAGATTTTTTCTATTGGGTAGCAGAGGAGGGACCTGTGATTCAGAAAACAAATGTTGCATTTTTATGTCCCAGGTAATTCTAAAGAGGATCTTGATCTCTGCTGAACACATTATGAAAACTGCTGAAATACTGCATGAAAATGGTTATTCAAGTTTAATTGCATTACATTGAATTTAGTTTCTCAAATATTACATAGTATTGATATATTGTCTTATCATACTAGCTTATTGTCTTTTCAAAATGTTGCTTAAATATGATATAAAATGACTGGCCTGTTCTAATCCACAACACTCGACCTCTGGACTCACTAACTTATGCAAAGATGTTCAAAATGACCAAGATATATGTGGCTCTGAGCAAAAGTGTCTAAAAGTACTACATTATTTCTAAGTTGAAAAATTACTTGGCATTATGCGTGCGAGGTCTAGGTCACTAAACATCACTAAACTCAAATTACAAAAAGAAAATCAAATAGTTAAAGTAATATCATATTCTTATGTAAAGGGTCAACTCTATGGTATTATTCAATCTCAATCTCATTTTCTGTCTTGCAGCTAAAGATCTCTTGAGAAAACAAAATGAGAAAAATTGAATAATACTTTTTAGATGGAGTTTTAACCTAAAAATAGTATTAGCAAAGAATCATACAGCAATTCTAGAAATATAAGTTCTAAAACATTGTATTCATACATTTTAATGTTGATATGTAGCATTACCTCATTATCTAATAATATTACAGTAATATGGTAATCATTAAAGTCTGTTGATGTATAGTCCAGGCATACATTATTTTAATTATGCTTAATGTTATAATGCTGTTATGGTATCCTGGACTATTAATCAAATTTCAGATAAATCTGTACATGGTTTACAGTTAAATTTGCTATTTTTTAACACAAAGTACTTACCCTGCTTATGCTCCTTATCAAATATTAAAATGATCACTTATACAATCGAAATTATTCAATTCATTCTTAAAAAACCTTCAAAAACACTGTCTAAAATAAAATTGTTGTCTTGATTATAGAAGATTCATAAGGGCAGGCAATTAGATAGTGGCAGGACCATCAAGTGCCTATAGCAGAGCCGTAACTTAGAATTCTAGTGCCCTGGGCGAGAAAGACAAATGCCGCCCCCTGTCACGGGCACTAGGAGTCTTTGCCCAGGATATCACCAGATGATGTTCTTACCAGAGTAATATAGCTGGTACTATGGTCCTCTGGTAGCAGGGTGACAACGGAACAGGAGAATCAGCAGATGGTGAGAGAATGCTCAAGGAAAGTCTATGACTAGCAGCAACTGGTAATGACTTAGATGTATGAACATGAGGAACCAGATGGACAAGTAAACGTGAGGAGAGTCAGTGGTCTGCGTACAGCAAGTTGTACCACTGCTATAGTGAGGAGGAATGTCCAGGAGTAGAGAAGAGGTAGTGAAAGTCAGTGGTCTGCGTATAGCAAGTTGTACCACTGTCTATAGTGAAGGAATGGGTTCCAGGTGCAAGTAGGTAACGGGGAAGTCAGTGGTCTGCGTACAGCAAGTTGTATCACTGCTTATGTGAGAGGATACTTGAAACTGGTGCCAATGGGAAACAGGAGTCAGTGGTCTGCGTTCAGCAAGTTGTACCACTGCTATATATATGTGAGGAGGGGCACGAGGAGATTTATGGAATACAGAGGATACACGGGGGGCACACGGAACTTGATCCCATGATGATAACCACAATACAATAATAACTGACAAGCGCTGCTTGAAGTATACAAAGTCACTATAGAGATCCAGGTAATAGGAAACAAAGTCAATAGTAACAATAGCTTCAGTAGATGGAAGACTCCGGAGATGAACACAACACAGTCCAGACGGATATGCAATACAATAGCAAAGTCAATGGAAAGTATGCATACCGCGGTTCAGGAGAGCAGGCTGTCAAGGAGAAGTGCAGGGATACCTGAACGGCTGAACGCCGGCAGGAGGAGAGACCACTGGAGGATGGAAGCGATAATCAGGTTGGTGCAGCTCACGAAAGGTAACCGGTAATGAAAGGAGCAATACTCAGGAAACAGTAGTAAGTAAAACTGGAAACATGATGAACACGGGAGAGTTGAGGCTGTCTGGTATCCGGCAGTAGTAGCGGAGGCAACGGAGGGGAAACACGCTGAAAACAGGAGAGTAGAGGCGGTCTGGAATCCGGCAGTAGTAGCGAAGGCAGCGGAGGGGAGACACGCTGAACACAGGAGAGTAGAGACGGTCTGGAATCCGGCAGCAGTAGCAGATAGGAATCAGTGGAGAGCTGACACGATGAACACAGGAGAGTTGAGATGGTCTGGAACCCGGTAGTAGTAACGGAGGCAGCGGAGAGCAGACACACTGAACACAGGAGAGTTGAGGCGGTCTGGAATCCGACAGCAGTAGCAGATAGGAATCAGCTGAGTGCAGACACGATGAACACAGGAGAGTTGAAGTGGTCTGGAAACCACAATCGTAGTAGACAGGAATCAGCTGGAGCTGAATACACGAGGAAACACAGGAACACCTTCAGAGGCTCATGGGGAATGAGACTCCAAGATCAGGCAACTAGGTAATGATCACAGGTGGTTTAAATAGGGAGGGTTGCCTGATCATCCAATCAATTAAAAGCAACAGGTACTGAAGGTTTCATAAGGGCTGCACATGCGCAGACCCTCAGGATGGCGGACGGCCACGGTTCCTGAACACAGGAGAAATGGCACTCACAGTCCGGTGAGTGACATCCCCTAGACCTCAATTTTAACCAAATTAGCCTAAATTATTCCTAAATTGCACCCACTTTCAGCATTGTGCCCTGGGCGGTCGCCCCTATCGCACAGCCCTAGTTACGGCCCTGGCCTATAGTACCTGCCTCCTCTACAATTGATTGGTTGCTTTAATGGTACCCACCCAGAATGCTTTCTACTACCTCTATCTTTATTTTCCTTCCTTTAAATAAAAATCAGAGGCCCATTAGCTAGGTAACACTAATTCCTTATACGCTACCTAGCCACAGATTGAAGGGAGAAGGAAAACGTTCTGTGACTAATTTCAATTTCATGGGCACATTGATTTCATTGTTCCATTGGAGGTAATTGACTATACCAGCAGAACGTATTGTTAAAAAGTTTTCAGCAAAATACATTAAATAATGGCACTGCATTGTTTGATAAAAAGGCAAAGTATATCTGCTAAACTGACTGATTTTCCAAAAGAACTGAAAGTACATTTTGACCAGTGATTCCTACTTTGCAGTATAATTAGGCAGTGTAGGCCTAACCTTTGTGGAAAATAATTGTAAAACAACATTGAAGCTTGATAAATAGATACCAAAAATGTTTGCTTTGGTTTAGATCACTTAAAATGAATTTAAAAAGTGATATTTTCAGAGAGTTTACATAGATATTGAAAAAAAATTACATTACATTTAAGGGTATGTTTAATTTATCAATGGTAGTTACTCAATGTTACATTTAATGTATACTTAATTACATTACATAAATATATACTGTAGATGACATGTATATTTTACTTAGGTACATGGCTGTAGTTCGCCAGACTTTTGTCAGCAAATTATCTTACAACACAGATACAAAGACTACAAATTAAATAATAATTATACAGCGTGGATGTTACTGTACACTCAGGCAGCAAGTAGACGAGCCGATTGAAGCATTGTCCACACAGTTAAGTACTAGAACTCAAAGAGGGAAATGATTATTTGGGTTCAAAAAAGGAATTATTTATTTTAAAGAGAGATAATTGTGAGATATATTATAATGCTCACACTGAATCTGACTCCATGAAGCCAAAAAACCACTTATTTCCTGCAAGAAAGTGTTGTGATTAGAATATATACGTTACATGTGGATTGTAAATTTCCACAATAATTGATAACATCGCGCAGCTTCTTGCAGAACAGTTCTGTTTTCAAAATGTCATGCAAAGGATGCTATGTCTCAAAAAATCTTTGCAGTCCAGGGGCAATATGCATCAAGCTGCGATTTGCCTTTTCAGCGATTTTCTCGGGTGAGTTTGAACCCGTGCGACGTATGAAAGTGCAAGTTGATAATAAATCGCTAGTAAAGTGATATAACCAAAATCAATATGCTACAAATCACCATACCTACTTTTGGCCATTCTAAGAATACAAGTCACCATATGTATGATGCTGCGAATTTGCAAAACTTGTCTGAGATTGCTGTGAAAATCACCAGAATCATCATGCTGCTTTGGATTGGCGAGATTAGCAAACACATTTTCTTTCCACTGCTGACAAATGTTAGCATAATAGGAGGCACAATACAACTTTTAATTATGAGGGTAATCATGATTTCTCATTTAGAGGGGCAAAATATATTATAATTTACCTTACAGGGGCCAAATTACTTTATGAATACATTAGTGGTCCAAATTTCATTAATGATTCTATGTAAAAGGATTTTTTTTATTTTATTATATTATAGTAGCATACTATTTCATTATCAGTGGGCCAATAATACATTTTTTTCATGTGGAAACATTTAATATTTCCAGATGGAGACATCATTTAAAGTACATACTTGTAGCACTACAAGTGACAGCATGCACTTGTGCCATTGTGCACAAGTGCATGCTGCCTTTTTCAGTTGAATCTCGGGCGAGCTTCTGTTGAATATCTGACGAGTTTGACAAAAGTGACGACGGGATAGGTGTTTTAAAATCAGCACAAATTGAGATTGGCTTTTGGAATCGCAGGACAAAATATAGGGCAACTTTGCACATAAAATCACGAAAGATCTCGAGCGATTTGCAGCAATTTGAAATTGTTGAGAAAATCGCACTTTGATACATTTACCCCCAAATCTCCTCAAATATTTAAAAGAGATGGGGGCACTGAAAAACCATTTTGTTGGCTATGCTATGTTTAACAGAATATCCAGGTTCCCACATGTGATTGGCCATGGGGCACTGATTTAAATTTTTGTAATTTCTTCAGAAGTTGATTCAAGAACCTAAAAATCTGCAAAAATCCAAGCAGTGTGACATCCTTCTTATCTATCTCTAAACAGTTTGAAAATCATATATTATAGAAAGTGGGACATTCAGTGTGAGATGCTAAAATCTCCCGATCACATGCCACATTTTAATTGCAGTACAATTTCCTGTTTACAGTGACATCATTATCAAATGTTAGAGATTCACTACATGTGTGCCCAAGAGGTACACCTTATATAAAATATACTTCTAACTTCTGTTAATAGGTACATTCATATATACATAATGTCAATAACTATATTTATATATGTATAATAAAACATTAATTCAGCAATGTTTTGTTGAAGAATGATTACAAAAACATTTTAGCAATATTTCTTCATTTTATCCAATTCCATCTATCACTCTTGTTGATGTAAAGGTCTAGAGAAATTCCCCCAGTAGAGACAATAGCTTAGAATACTTTGGGGTTGATTAGCAAAATGTATCCTGTGATATTAGCACTGTAACAAAATTCAATCTAAAAGCAAATTAAAGTTTACAACTGCTTTAGGCACTCTGTAAATTAGTCCTTCATTGCATATTAATGAAGTACTAATTACTCTTTGTGACCACATTTATGCAAATGATGCCATACAAAAAATCTGCTGTTGATTTTATTGCAAGTATGAACATGTGAACAAGCTTCATTTAAAGCAAGTAAATCATGATGCATATTTGTAATAGACAATGATGAAGTGTGTTTACAACATATTACTAGTGATGGGTACAAAATAACAGTACCGCATAAGGCAGTTGGATGTTTTAGGAATATCTAGCTAGATTATTTTATTCAACATTTCACAATATAAATTATAATAACAAATTTAAGCCATTTATGCAAACCCCTGTAATAAAAGCACAAGTACATAAGCTTACACATACTTTCCAACTGACAGGCCACCAATCAGAGAGCAGGCTATATACAGTTTATGGCAGCATTGTAGAACAGCTAAACCTATTCTTTAGTGTACTAGGAGGCAGTGGCGGATCCAGGGGGGGTGGCGATCGGGGCAATCGCAGCAGGGACTTGCTGCCGACGGCTGCACACTATGTGCAGGTCCGTTTGGCAGTGACAGTGTGCTGCCCGGCTGCTCTGATTGTGTTTTAAACACAGTCAGAGCAGTGGGGCAGCACACTGTCACTGCCGAGCGGACCTGCACATAGTGTGCAGCCGCCGGCAGCCTTAGATGTCAGAAAAAAGGCGGAGCCTAAATCACCCCCCCCCCCTAAATTGCTCGGGGTATAGCAATTTTCTAGATCCGCCCCTGCTAGGATGCAGCATGGAACTGCAGGATTGCTAAGAATTTCTTTCAGTTGTTACCAGAGACGGGTTGTGATCTTGTTACTAACGGAGAATGGAGGGGGGGGGGGGCAGAGGGGTCTACCGGGTTCTGGGATCTGTATAGTATAGCCACCATAGATCTCTGATCAATATAGTAAGGCTATCTGATATTGTGGGTGGGGGTCTATATTATAAGGCTGCCATACATTTGGGGTCTGTATAATAAAGCCTTAGAGATTTAGGGCTAAATTTACTAAGCTGCGGGTTTGAAAAAGTGGGGATGTTGCCTATAACAACCAATCAGATTCTAGCTTTTATTTATTTAGTACTTTCTACAAAATGACAGCTAGAATCTGATAGGTTGCTATAGGCAACATCCCCACTTTTTCAAACTCGCATCTTAGTAAATCTAGCCCTTAGGGTGGGCTGCATTATAAAGCCACCAGATATCTGGGTTATGCACAGTAAAAACACAATAGATTAGAGGTGGTCTACATTATAAAGCCACCAGAGGTCCCCTGCATAGTAAAATCAGCAAGGGACAGAATAGGGTTGGCATTGAATAATATTCACATACATGACAGATATTCCCTGTACCATCATCTCCTGGAATACACTGACACTTCTAAACATATTTGATCCACAGGAACATAAATATGGTCTGTAAGATATCAGATATCTCTTTAAGGGAGGATGTATATTCTAGTGTAAAAGATAATGCTTTTGAAACTCAATTTAAAGTTCAGCATACATATCAAGCTGCTATTAGTGCATAAACGGCACAAATGTTTAACATGATTTATTTTTCTTCCAATGAAGATTAGAGATATGAACAAATATATTATAACCAAGTTCAGCAACCATATTGGTTCTAGTGCACCAAACTTTTCCAGGCAGTATTGTACAAGATGTTCTTAGATACACATGGTCAACAGGCAAGTGTCCATGGAAAGTATTTTAAAATATTGGAAAGTAAGCATGACCTTTGATTATTACTAGCTTCCTGATGGCCTAATTCATTAAGGTTTGCATACTGAGCGCAATGTGCATTTGTTTTAAAACGCACATAAATAGGTATACGTATGCCCAAAATTCAACAAGGAGCAGCTGAGAAGATACGTATGGTGATGAATACGGGTGTAAGTATGCTCTACTCTACTAGACAAGACACTGCAGAATAGGTCCAATACATATGTGGAATATAAAATCACAAAAGAATGCACAGAAAACTATTTAACTATTCAATGTCACCTGTTAAAAATATAGCCATTAATGATAAAACATTAAAATATAAATATTTTTTCATAAAATACATTTTTTTGCATGTTATAAATGTCTACTGTACATAAAATAAATTTTTACAGTTGATTTTAAACACATGTAATAGCATGCATATACATCCATCATCACTAGTAATTAATGTTTAGACTAGACCTGTAGCTAGAGCATGAGATACGGCTGAAAATCAAGAACTTGAGAGATATATAGAGCTTGAATCGCATGCTGCTGCATGCGTTTGAGCTTGGCACGCACTTACTGTACACTGACTATGGGTAAATGCCCCTTGCCCGTCCTGTTCGTAGGTAGTGATAAGTGTCCTTTGTGCTCGAAGATTATTTAAACGTGGCTGTGTTCTGTGGCTATGGTCCAGTTTTGGGCATGCGCAGAGTGATTTTGTGGATTGTATGCACAAAATCACCGTTTATGTCCCTTGATGAATCAGGCCCATAGAGAGGTGCAAAATGGCAGTAGAACAAGTGGTTTCGCAGAGGCTCCAGTTTTGCTTTGGCATTCCACTTTGTAAATTCCCATTTTGCGGAATTTATTTTCTATGAATAGAGCTATAAACAGCATTTGATATATGCTACTGTGTGGTGTGACTGGAGTGTGACTTAGAAGAAGCACAGATATGTTTCAAATATTTAATGTTTAATATAAATAAAACTATGCTACATCTGGTCTACAAAATTTATAAAACAAAACAACATGCTCTAATGTGCAATGTTTATAATGATGTTGGATGAAACTCATTTAAATAAACATTGCCAGCAACAAACTAATGAATTATATATTTCTGTCCACCTCTCCTTATGAACGTACCAAAGAATGTACTGTTTCCGTATTTGCAGAACCATTCCTTGTTTTCTACTCCTTGCGTTCCTTCCACTTCATGTCTAATGCATATTTTCTCAGTGGCACCGAGGCTCTAAATACAAATATTTGCATTAATACTTGTACAATCTCAATGACTCAGTTGTTACAGATTCTTTTCTGCTCCAAATCAGCAACTTGGTTTAGGTAGCTTTTTATATACAAGTAAAAGAGAATAGGTATGAGTTTAATTTCACACAACTATAATTTCATAATAACAAGGGACTGGAAAACTTTGCTTAGCAGCTTGACACAGTTAATGCTATGCTATTAGCCATGCATTAGAGGAGGGACTGTACAAGTCCCTCCAGCATCTTAGGCGTCTAATGTAGCCAAAGCCCTGTATTCACTGAAGCAATGTTTCCCTTCCTCTGTGAATCCTTAGTATCATAGCAGCAAGCTTTTATTTTATCTTCCTATTTCCCTATTCCACCAGGGTATTAAAAATTTGATCTCAACAATGGTTCAGTTCATATGCATATTACAAACTGCTTTAGGGACTGCTCAGTGCAAAATGGGTGGATAATGTTCCAGATTAACTTGACTCATGAGTGTGAGCTGTCAACTATATCCTTTAGCTGGGGAGAAGATTTTAAACAGTACCTGGAAAATTGTGAGGCCTAATCTTTCTGCTGTGCTGGCTGGCTGCATAATCCATATAATGCAAATGTGCTTTCCATTTGACTGAAACACTCATGCTGTTAAGTGATTTAAACATTTTGCGTGGTGTTAGTCTTGTTGATACCAAGAACTTCTTGGAAACTGTTACCTTTTTTCTTGCATATTTTATAGTAAACGCACAACTGTGCCAATTTTATGCATTTAAAAAAATTAATATATCCGTAAGCTCTGTTGTCACTGATATTTTGTTTCGTTTTTTTTCACTTTTAGATCTTATCAGTCTACAATCCAGCAGGACTTGTTCCAGATGGGTTAATAACAGTTTATTTTCAAATTAGATTTATGTACTGGAAAAAAACAGATATTTAACTTGACAGCAGGTAGAAGAGATAATGGCTAGCCTTTTCCTTAGAGGTCCTTGAAATGGCCATGTTTAATTATAAGAAAAAGTTAACAATCTGATTGCAGCTGTAACAACTGGGAAGACTAAGATGATATTTGAGAACATCAGATAATTGGAATGTTATTTTATTGTTCAATTATTTGAATCTGCATATTTTGCAGACATATACACCAATCAGCCACAACATTAAAACCTTTGACAAGTTAAGTGAATAACATTGATTATTTTGTTACAATGGCACCTGTCAAGGGGTGAGATATATTAGGCAGTAAGTGAACAGTTAGTTTTTCGAGGTTGATGTGTTGGAAGCAGAAAAGATGGGCAAGTGTAAAGATCTGAGCAACTGTGACTTGGGCCAAATTGTGAAGGATAGACGACTGTGTCAGAGCAACTACAAAACAACAGGTCTTGTGGGGTACTCCCAGTTTGCAGTGGTTAGTACCTACCAAAAGCATTCAAAGGAAGGACAATCGGTGAACCAGCGATAGGATCATGGCCATACAAGGCTCATTGATGCATGTGGGAAGCGCAGACTAGCGTGTCTGGTCCAATCCCACAGAAGAGCTACTGTAGCACAAATTGCTGAAAAAGTTAATGCTGGCTATGATAGAAAAGTGTCAGAACATACAGTGCATCATAGATTGCTGTGTATGAGGCTGCGTAGTTGCAGACTGGTCAGAGTTTTCTTGCAATCCACTGCAGAAAGTGCCTAAAATGGGCACATGAGTGCCAGAATTGGACCATGGAGCAATGGAAGAAGGTGGTCTGGTCTGATGAATCTCATTTTTTTTTTTACATCATGTGGATGGTCAGGTGTGTGTGCGTCATTTACCGGGGGAAGAAATAGCACCAGAATGCACTATGGGAAGAAGGCACGCCAGCGGAGACATTGTGACACTCTGGGCAATATATTGCTGGGAAACCTTTTTGTTCTGTCATTTATGTGGATGTTACTTTGACACAAACCACCTACTTAAATATTGTTGCAGACCAAGTACACCCCTTCATTGCAACGGAATTCCCTGATGGCAGTGGCCTCTTTCTGCAGAATAATGCACTCTGACACACTGCAAAAATTGTTCAGGAATGGTTTGACGAACATGACAAACATTCACGGTGTGAACTTAGCCTCTAAATTCCCCAAATCTCAATTTGTTCGAGTATCTAGGGGATGTATTGGAAAAACAAACTTGAGCTATGGAGGCCCCATCTTGCAACTTACAGGACTTAAAGAATCAGCTGCTATCATCTTCATGCAAGTAATCATAGGATGCCTTCAGATGTTATGTGGAGTCCATGCCTCAATGGGTTTAAGTTGTTTTGGACGCTCAAGGAGACCTACACAATATTAGGTGGTTTTAATTTTGTGGATGATCTGTGTATGTACATGTTGTAGGTTCCTGTGAATTTAAGAATAAAATGCATTTTGGAGACTTTAAAGAGAAACCTTATTACTTCTTGTATAAATGGAATTTAACGTAAAATTATTTTTATTTCTGTCCTTGCTGTTTCAGTTGATACATTTTCTGTAACTTAAAGGGTGAGTATAATTAAAAATAAAACTATTCCTTACTTTGTAATTAATTAATTATGATTAATGATTAATTAATTAATTATAATTAATGATTAATTATACATGTATAAGTTAGCCTCAGGCAATTGTCAGTATGGCTTACTTTGTTTCTAGATGTTTTGTTTCCAACTTATGCTATATACATTCATTGTACTGTCTGGGAGGATTCACATAGTTTTTAGGAACATTTCACTAGTGTGTGAGCATCAATTCTATTGCTGTCTGCATGTAAGTTAGTTTGAAGTGGGAGGGACCTAAAATGTAAACAATTAGATTTTAAATTAACAACAAAACTAATAAAAAGATTGACAGAGGAATAAGTCAAAGTGTGATGGGCCATTTAAATATGTTTGTATACTGTATATAAACAACTTAAATTGCTATTGAATGAATGGGTTGTCATTGTATTGTACTAATAGAATTGTCAACATAATATTAGTGTGAAACACACCTTTATTGTAAGCAAAGTTTATGCATACAATTTGCTTTCACATTTGATCTTACCCTCCTCACTGCCTCCACTGTTTCCTCCTACATACAGCATACTTACCAACTTTAAGAGGCAGCTGTCCGGGAGGGGGTCCGTCGAGGGGGTGTGGCCTTGCGTGGTGTGCCGATAGGCTCCGCCCCTGTCAATATTACCCCCATTTTAGCCAATCGCAACAGGGGGCGGGGCCACAATGCCACATTTAGCCCCGCCCCCCGCCATCTTCAACAGCGGCGACTTCGGGATCCGGGGTTTTTGCCTGCTCTCTCGGGAGCCCGGGAGAACTCCTAAAAATTGGGGAGTCTCCCGGACATTCCGGGAGAGTAGGCAACTATGACATACAGTAAGTCAGACAGATAGACATAAGACAAAACAAATACATGGTGGGACACTGAAATGAAAGAGTAAGTCTGTAATTCAAAAGTTCTAGCACTATTATTTGATTCTGTGATCTCACATCTGTTGTATAGTGAATATTATGGGTGAAAAAAACAATTATTCATTCAGCATACCATTGAAAACATTCAGTTTAGGGTATCTAGTTCTACTCACATAAGGATTTCTTTGGATAGAAATATTTGAACTGAGGAATCAAATGATACACCATTGAGTGCTGTGGAGCTTGGTAAATATATTAAAGTACCTGCTTGCTATTCTTTAACAGACAAACTTTTAATACTGATCCCCACTGGAGAGATTGACCGTCTGATGCCTAGAAATTATTTGAAGCCTTAACAAAACAACTGGGCAAACATGGAAGAGGGTACTCACATAAAAAAAATGCAGAATACACACATGTCATGTCTGGCAAGTCTGCAAAGTAGAACTACAAGTATTGTAATAGCTGAGATCTTAAAGGAATTATGTAAATGTGATATAATGTTTCATGACAACCAAAGACTTAAGTAGTACTGAAATATGGGGAACTCTGTCCAATGCATAAAACATATTGTGGTTTAACACCCTCAAATAGGACCCTCAAATAGGGCCCAACCTCTGCATGGCATATTAACAGCATGCTGCCATTAACTGTCCTCTTCGCTATCCCTAGATGCCAATTGGATACCTATCTAGTGGATAGTGGTGATACTGTCTGTTCGGGTTCTGTATATATTAGCGATGACTGTAACCCCGACAACAGATAACACGACAGGAATACACCATAGATGTATTCCCGACAGAGTGCTAATTCTGACAGGATGGAAGACAGACCTCAAACAGTGGTGGTGAAGGAAGAAGCTGGCAGCCAGCGATGATGTAACTTTCAAGGTGCACTCTGTTTCCTGCTGTTAACCCGGTAATTTAAGGATGTGCCTCATCTACAATGTTGTTTAAAAAGCCTAGTACATTGTAGAGAAGGCGCGTCCTTAAATTACCATGTTAACAGCAGGAAACAGAGTGTGCACCTTGAAAGTGACGTCATCGCTGGCTGACGGCTTCTTCATTTGTCGCCACTGTTTGAGGTCTGTTTTCCAACCTGTTAGTATTACCAGTGTGTCGGGGAATACAACTCCGGTGTATTCATGTAGTATTATCTGTTGACAGGGTTATGGCCATCGGTTTTAAGACTACAACTGGTCTGTTCAAGGCCTCCCAACAATGCTTTTGCCTTATTTCTAGCTGGTGTTGGATGAACCATCCCTGATGATAGCTCCTAATACAATAATACTCTGGAATTATACTTAGGCAGAGTGTACAGTCTCAGGCTAGGTAGTGATGCAGTTTCTGGATTAGTAGAGCACAACAGTAATACAGACATAAAGGGATATTTCCTTATAGTCACTACATGGCACTGTTCCTGAACAATATACTGGACATAACCTGGCTAGTTCTTATTATACCTCCCAAAATTTATCCAGGCAAATTTGGTCCAGTATGAAGAATCAGTATCTCTGGCTTGTCCCTTCTATAGACTCCCATCATTCCATAAAAAAAGGCTTGGGCTGATGGCATCATCAATTCCAGTCGCACCTGTCACCCATTTTGCAAAGGTAAACAAACTAGAGATTCTGCCTTTTTTTGCCAATGGGTTTACTGGGTCCTACAGAGCAGAACAGGATCTGCCAGGGGGACGCAGAGTACATCCTTTATATGTGCTATTCAGAGACAAACTATTAATCTGATGAGCACAGAGAGAAGGAAACAGAAATACACTGTGTATAGAAAGTATTTAATGAGGTTTGGGTACAAAATGGACATGTATAGTAAGTAGGTAAACATAATTAAGAATATATTGCTGCCTCCTACCCGCATATCCAAGACTTTGCCCGCGCTGCCCCCCTCCACTGGAACAAGCTCCCTCCCTCCATCAGGACTTCCCCTAACCTGTCCAGTTTCAAACGGGCTTTAAAAACCCACCTTTTTCTTAAAGCCTTCCAGTCTCCCACTTAACTACCTACCTTATCCTCTGCCTCTCCCCCTTCTTTCCCCTTCCCTGCCTCCGTCCCTCTACTCTCCCTCTCTCCCCTGCGTTTCTCCGTCTGTCCACCCCTCCCCTTAGATTGCACGCTCCTTTGAGCAGGGCCATCTCTCCTCTTGTTTCCACCACTTCTAACTCTGCCCTCCAGCTACTTTGCCCTCCTCCTCGAGGGTCCTCCTCCCCCTCTGGGGGTCTCCCTGTCTTCCACGCCGTCCTTTTGGGCCCCGTCATTTTCAGATACTCCCCCCACCCTCACTAGCTGTGCATTGAGGTTACTGAGTTACTGTGCTTTATGTTTACTGTACTGTGCTGTCTCACCTTGTATTGTAATTCGTTTTTGTCCCTGTACGGCGCCACGGACACCTTGTGGCGCCCTATAAATAAAAATTAATAATAATAATAATTAATAATAATTATATTTAAACTGGAATTCATAATTCTTTCTAAATGTATTTTTGTTTTTCAACCTAAAACACTATCAGCAAATGGAGTTGTAATCCACATTAAACATAATCTACAACAGACAATGCTAAAACTACACCACCAATGATATCATATGATTGATTTAAATCAAAATCTAATCCCTTGCAGAAATGTATCCTGTTTACCTTTCATTCTTCTGAAATGTTACAGACAGCAGCTTTTGACAGCAGATTTATCTATATGGTCTGTTGCTGTTGCCTGTAGTGGTTACTGTGGTGAAAAAAATGAAATACTCCAATGATCCACTCATTATTCCTGTGAATCTACCTTGCAGGCACCAAATGTGATATTTTCAAAATCAACATTATATATCTGGAATAAGTTTCACTTCAAAGAACAAAAGCAAACCATACATATTAACCTAGTATTGCTTTGCATGTGCTGCATACAAAATTGTAAGAAATACACGTTGTTATGTTTACTTTTTAACAATACAGGAAACATTAAGTAAAAAAAAATACTCTTTTTCTTGTGTTCACAAAGGCACTCGCACATCACAAAACATTATAGAAGTAATAGTAAATAAGTGAATGCAAAATTTAAATTTAGGAGACACAATATTATAATTATTAGTATATAATGATCATCATCGTTTATTTATTTAGCTCAGGATACTCCGCAGTACTTTACAGTTACAAGAACAAACACAGTAGTAAAACAAGACTGGATATTAGCAAACAGACCATGGGCTAGATTTACTAAACGGTGGGTTTGAAAAAGTGGAGATGTTGCCGATAGCAACCAATCAGATTCTAGCTGTCATTTTGTAGGATGCACTAAATAAATGAAAGCTAGAATATGATTGATTGCTATAGGCAACATCTCCACTTTTCCAAACCTGCCGTTTAGTAAATATACCCCCAAGAGGTAAGATAACCCTGCTTGCCAGCTTACAATCTATAAGGAGTTGATATATGAGGCTACATGCCACATACCTTTTTAGTCAATGAATCGTGGCATTGTGGATGCAGACCATAGAGATTTAGATGAGTGGAATTTTCAACACTATTCTACTGGATATTTGCCTTATTTCCACACTTGGGTGCAGAATTTGACATATTTCTCCTAGCCCAGTCACATAACAAAGCAGAATAGATTGACATTGTTGTCACCCCAGCAGAATACTGAATAAGAGATTGACAAACTGAGTGCAGTGTGCCATTTGGCAATATAGTGAAGCAAATAAACGAGACTCAAAAGATGGTATCACCCAAGATTGTATTTGCGCAAAACATTTGCAGCACATTCACTCATCTCTACTTACACATACAATAATAGTTTTTTAAACTAGAATTTGCAGGCAATCATTAGGATGCATACATAGACATTAATTTGGTTTAAAAGTAAGCAGAACTCTTTGGGCATAATCTGTGATCAGGCAGTATAATAATCAGGAAACTATTTTATTTATAATACACATTAAAGGAGAACTTGGGCGGTTACTTCGGGTAACAGCCCGGAGGGGGATCCACTCAACTATTTCTATTGGTAGTGATGTTGCCATTTTCTGAGCACCCTATGTGCTAGTGCATAGCCACCAAGCAAAATTTGAACAGCTGTGAACGGGGAGTGTGCACTGAAAGAAACTGATTGGACAAGTGCAACAGTGATCCAATCGAGTATTATTTTCAGTGCATACTTCCTGTTGATAGCTGTTAAATCTTCCTGGTGGCTCAATTCCTCTAAAAACTCCCCAGCTGTGGGGCCCAGATCAGGCTGATATTAGAAAGGTTTCTCCTTTTTTTGGGAAAAAAATTTTTGATTGGAGTTTTACTTTAATTCCCTTGTCAGCATGACAGCTCTGTTAGCTGCATAACCAATCACATCAAATCTGTGCAAATAAAAAAGACATTTATGAAAGTATTGTACATTTAATCATCAAAACAATTGGGTGTCAGCCCACTACCTTCTATTTGAAATAGCAAAAATATATAAATTTAGAAAGTCACATACTCTGATAACTTATTTCTAAAGTTCCCCTTTACAACATATAAGCCTATAAGCCAATTTTCATAAGATAGAAACCTTCAAAGTGTAAAATTAAATTTGCACATGCAATCCACAAATAATATTGTATGTCTAAGCATACAGGGATTTTATGTCAGTATTAATACAATATTTCAAAGCAAACATATTGACTGTGGGCTCTGAAATAATAGCATGAGGGTTGAGGTATATAATTCAAATAAGCTAAGTATTGACTGCCTTTCTATTAATAGCTCTGCTGAAAACATTGAAATCTAGGCATTTTATGCAAGTGATTTCTTGGTACTATCCACAGTTTCTTCATAGACTACATGTGCAGTTTATTGTACAGTGTCAGTGTGGTCCCTCTAGCCATTTTAGAGTAGCTTCTTCAATATTAGGTTCTTCTGACTCTCGGAGATCCCAGTGGCTCATATTAAATTAAATTAAATGTAAGTAATTGCATCACCAGCTGTATATTATTGCACACCATGTCCTGAAACTTAAACATTATTTAATATGCTTAAAGAAACAAGTGGTCCATCACTTACACCCAGACATTGAACAAGGATTGTTGTGCTGTTCAATGAAAGAGTTAACTGTTTTAAGTATGTAGTAGTATGCACTGGAAACAAAAGTACACTACTAAACACTTCACAGAGAATACAGATGGTACCTTATGACCCACATCTATTAAAATGCAAAAAGAAAACAACAAGTTAGATGTATGAACTTTGTTTCACAGAGAGGTGAGTTTGTCCCCACCATCTTCCCACTTCAGTTTTAAAGTAAGAGTTCTGCTCATTCTGGTATCTCTCCGTCTGTTGCTTCATGTTCACTTCCTTATATCATGATACTGTGCCACGTAACCCCCATTTTAAAAACTCACGTTTACACTTTTTTTTAATCCTAGATTTTCCAAAATGCATTTCAGTGAGCCTATTTCTCTGATTGTATGCTACTTTTTCTAACATATTTTACCATAAAAAAACAAGATACAGTACCTTGAGCTGGCATAATAATTATAAATCCTCACTGACCCCCGTGAACTGGTTTTGGTTTTGGATCTGGATTAGCTTCGTGTTTTGGTTTTTGTTTTGGCAAAACCACCCTCGTATGTTTTTGGTTTTGGTTTTGTTTGTTTTAGGAAAAATCCTAAAATATGCTACAATCACATATTTTTGCTCTTTTCTTATTCCTACATTATTATTAACCTCAATAACACTAATTTCAAGTCATTTGCAGTCAATTTTGACCACCTCACAGATCCCAATATTATTTTCATACACTTTCGGACAAATACTGCAGCGCCCTGGCTGTATGGTAAGCGACAGAGCAATGACACAAACACACAGCAGTTCCTAGCACATCTAGGACACATTGGCAGACAGCAGTGGCAGAAAAGAAAAATGGGGATCTGCCCTCCCTCCCACCCCCTGTAATGTTGGATCTTAAAAAGGAATTCAAAACTTGCGAGATCCGATGACGTAATGTCGTTGGATCGTTTTAGATTCTGAGGGTGCGCAAAAGTACCGAACCGGCTCTGCTCGGTACTCGGATCCCCTAGGTTCAGGTGTGTTCGGTTCTCAAGGAACCGAGCCTGAGCATCTCTAATAATAATGTATAGCAGTTTTCTTCGTTTTGTATTGCTACATGTATACAGTACAGTATAGTAGATTAGATATTAATTTTAATGCTACAGTTACAAAATATGCAATCCCTGCAGGATTGGATTGTATTGCGCCCAACTTTTATGTTATCGTACATAAATGATTTTTCCTGGAAAGTTCACATGTAGACATTTTAAAAAAAATAACCCATTGCTGTCAACTGCAAATTACCTTGTTTGATGTACTAATATTACTATAAGTGTTGGGTGTTTTTAGACTCCTCCTTCATTTTCTAACTATTACACTCTTTACAAAGACTTTTTCCAGGTCCTGTAAAAAATGTAAAACAGGGGTTTGGCTAATGTTTATTAATGATTCATAAAAATGATTTAAAACAACATATTTGAGCATGAACAATGTTTACAGGAATAATTAACATTTGTTTAATGTTTGACTTTCACATTTATTTTAAATGTATTTGCTCTCTGTAGAGTAAAATTCATAGTAAAGTGGGTTTGGTCTGGATCGTGTCAGACTAAGGATTTTCTTTGGAGAGCTTTTCATTCGACTTAACTGTTTAAATTCTGCATTAAGTGCATAGAACAAACAAGCAAAATGATGCAATTCATGTCAAATTCAAATAGTGTAGTTAGCATTAAGGATATTTTGCTGTAAAAAATGCAAAATTGTCCTGTACGTGCTTGATGTAACGTGTCTGCTTTTGCTGAAGTGTGTCCATTTTTATGTGTAAAAGCATATTTTTATGGGCCAAAATTAGAAACTCTGCAGTAAAAGATTGTACTGGTTGATAAGTTGTGTGGATGTGTGGCCTTCCCTACTAGGCATGGGATAAGTGCACAACTGCTTCTATATTTGCACTTAAATTCAAAATGAAATTGTATTTTGCTCTACAGGATTATTTAAATGAGCTGAAAGTGGGGTCAAATTGGAAAATTTAGGAAGAGATGGATAAATCAAAGTTGCAATGCATGGGGTGCAAATTGTATATGTATATGTTTTATTTCGCATGTAGCACACAAGTAATAGGCATTTTTATTTTTGCACTTTGGTTCAGAGTTGAGCTAAAACATGTCCCCTTCTAACTATAAAGCTGTACAGACATTGTAAATTTTCACCCCTGAAGCACAGCATGGTTTTGCCAATGTGCAAGCTGTATGTACTCCTAACTGTAAATGAGAACCTTATTGTGGATGCAATACAAGTAGCACCTCTATGGTTTTCAGATTAGGAAGCATTTCACTAGCATACAAGCCCGTCCCTTTCTATAACTTAATATCTCACAGGAGTTCAGATTTATTTGCATTGTTATCTGGCAATCTGCAGAGAAAAGCAGAGTAGTATATTCATCCAACAGTGCACTTAGTTTAAGGATAAACAGGTGGAGGACATATGTGTGACAAAATAATGGTATATAGTTTGATTTAACCTACATGCTATTGAAGTATATTTTCCCATGCAGTAAGATACCAGAGTATGCCTGCAGTAAGAGCAATAAAACAGAACCAAGTTCTGAGAATTCCATTTTAAAGGGAAGGTGGGAGTGTCACTTGCCAATCAAGCTAGGGCAGTTTTGGCTAACCTGTGGCACTCCAGGTGTTATGAAACTACAAGCCCCAGCATGCTTTGCCAATATATAGCAGCTTATTGCTGGAAGGGTATGCTGGGACTTCTAGCTTCACAACACCTGGAGTGCCACAGGTTAGCCAATCATGAACTAGGGCTCTGGGTGGAGTGTCAGGTATAAAAACCTGCTTGTTTCACTGTTCAGTGTGATTGATGCTAAGTAAGCTGACTGGTGGTTAGAGAGCTGGACTCTGGTTGTTTAGTGTTTAGGGTCACAAGAAACTGTGAGTAATATTTATGTACTTTTACCAGTATGACATTAAAACAAAATGAAAAGGCAAGAAGCTGTTTGCATGTGTTTCAATATATATATATATATATATATATATATTGCAAAAATATGTACAGTATATTTACAATGCTTTTTTATTTACAGCACTATGCAGTTTTTTTTTATAGACTGCAAGTATCATTGAAGACATTTAGTCAATGTATAAAACTCTCTATAGCAATCAATATACCAAGGAGTATGAACAGAAGATTTTAATGCAAGCTTTCTATTGAATAGACTCGCTAACTAAAAATAAAAAATGAAATTTACACAGTATTTTAAATGAATTGTACTGTGATTATAGTACAATTCATTTTGCTCTGCATGGATAGTAAAATTGAAAAAATGTTGCAGTTTGATAAATACTCTTTCTTATGTCATACAATCATGATCTATAGAGGCACTGTAAATTGGCATAAAGCTAAATGAAATCTACCATAATTTTCCCCAGTGTACCTGTTTTAACCTATCTAGTAGAACTGCAGGCTAACAGTTGGGAGAAGTTTGAATGTCAGCAGGAGAAAATTAATGTTCATTGTGTTGATTGCAAAAACCATGGTAGCAGTCAACTCGATCAACACCCTTCTTAGATCAAGGTTTGCATTCATGCTTATCCAGCTGTTAGCAAATATCAGGTGCTAGTTATGGGGTGTTAAACATCAGCATCAGGTTCCGTCCATGAGGACCCCTCAATTTTTACTGGTTGAGTGGAGAGAGATTTGTTTTGAAAAAATAGTTTTATGTTGAATTATCACTTTAATGGAGATACATTTTATGATCATTTTGATATCTGTTACTTGCTAATTATACCGGCACACAATTTGACAACAGAAGTACCGCACTTGACACAGAAGATGACATGTGAATGATCTTATGATGCGCTCTGGTATTTTTTTTTCACCAACACACACACAGACAAGTAGAGTTGCATATCCACTAAAAAATATGCTGGGTTTATATCAGGTGTACTTCAGAAATACAAACACCAAAATCAAATATAATAGTATAAAATTTACTTTTTTGGGGGAGCGGGAGGTGGTGGTTTATAATAATCAGACATTATTTTAAATAGAACAGTTATGAGTAAGGCCTATTTTAACACAAATGTAAGTATTTGTAATGACTGTTGATGCTATATCTCTTTTACATGCTTTGCTGCTTTTAGAGAAATAAGCCTCCTGTTAGGATGTGTGAAGCATCTGTATGATCTTCAATCTGTGGACCTCTGGGACAATACACTTATGAACCACAGAGATTTGCTTTGCAAATTAAATCAACAGAATTCTTTACAAAACTGCAAATTTGCAGACACATGCAAATCAGTGATCTATGTGATAAACTATCATCTGTCAAAATAACAGAGAACAAACTGAAAGAAGGAAAATTCTCCTCTCCACTTATTATGTTTCTGGTGTCTGCCTTTGTATTTCAGAAAATGTTAAAATAAATGCTATATTAAAAAGCCAACACTTAAATAATTTTCATTTTGTACATATGGATAATTATACAGTGTTTACTCTATATGTTGTGACAAAGGAAGTGGTTTTCCACAAGGCTCTAAGAGAGGAGTTAGGTATTCAGCTGACATTCTGCAGGGCAAGGCTGCAAACAGGGTTACACATTTGTGGAGCAGCACACCTAGTTTAAAGATATACAGATGGAGGACATATGTGTGTCAAAATAATATTATAGAGTGTGTCTTCACTTACATATTTTGAAGTGGTTTGGATGGGTCTTTTTCCTCAACTAAACAGCAGTTGACAGGGTGTATCTGCAGTGAGGCTAATCAAGCTGAGCACCTGAAGAGAACACCTCTATGAAGACCAGGTGGGCGTGTCACCTGTCTATAAAGCTAGGGCTGTGAGAAAAGTGTAAAGTATATAAGCCTGAGTTGTTCTTTATGCAGGGTGACTGATGGTCTCTGTTAACTTAGCATCAGGATCACAAGAAAGTGTGTGGAACGTTGCGATCCGGAGAATAAAGGCAAAGTACAAGCAAGAAGTAGTAGTGTGTGCATCATCCAAAAGGTGCCTGTATCACAAAATGTATTTTGAAAATGTAAAATATTGAAAGTAGAACGATATGACTTACAAAATCAAACTCAGAGTGGTGTATCGCAGAAGTCAATATTGTATGGAAATTTAGAAAATGATGTGCATAGACCAAAGCCATCATTGAAATGTAAAAAGTACTCAACTTCTGCTAAATTCTTTTCATATATCAACTAATATGAATATATAAATTGAGTAATATAGCTATGCTGTGGTAGTCAATCCTGGAATGTACATATGCACAAAATGGAAAAGAGATTAAATTGCCCTTGACCCAAAAGTGCAAGGGATTAATTGTTTGACTTCCAAGTAATAGGGCCTAAATAGGGGACTAAAATAAAAGAAATATCTGTCTCCATCTCCTGGGGGTAAATTTATGAAGCATCGGCAAACTTGCATTTAAAAGTCATTTCCGCTTTAAATTTCCCCTGCAAAGTCGCCAATTTCCGGGGACTTGCAGAAACCGATGCTTCATACATTATTAAAGAAAATAATTTTATTTCCAATAAATTCTTGACCGAATTAATGTTGGTCCTCCTGACACAAAAAGACCAAAGTCTTAATCCTAAATCTTACATGTCCCATTAATCTAATCTTAAATTTAGACCTACTGTTTGACTTTGCATAAACAAAAAGAAACTTAGCATAGTCACTCTTGGGTATTAATAGCAGATAGCAACACTGACCAATAAGCTTCCAGGAAGACAACCCTTTGTCAAGCTTAATAATTAGCATATATAACTTTATTTTATAAAGAAGCAATGTGCTGACAGGTTGTAAACAGATCATGCCATTTAGAGAGATGTAGATCCAATCTTGGCATATTAGTAGCATTGAACCATTTTCCAGGTAGCTCTTCAAATGATTTACTGTAATTATTCGGTTTGGAGTTTGTGTGAAGTTTGTGTCTTGGATATCTTGCTTATCTTGTTGAAAATAATTAAAATACAGCCCTGGGGCAAACTTTAATTGAGTATTGTGCACGCAGTAACTCAGCAAATAATGCTGGATAAATTACATTGAACAGACTATTGTAAAGTAAATTTGGTCACGGTGACATCTTGTGAGGTAATAACATGCCAAGCAATTAGCTGAATATTATAACGCTGACAGGTGAACTAATTATATTAATGTGGTCACAGATATAGTATAACCGTTACAAAGACAACAAATGGCTTTATAAAGGAAGAAACCGGCAAACATGGTGGGGACATATCTTTTCCATAATTCTGCCAATGTGGTTGTGTTTACACAATTAGTACGAGAACAGAAAAATATTTCCAAAAATGTCCAGCTACTATACATCACCCAGTATTAGCTATTTATGTTACAGACGTTATTTTATTATAGATCCTTTTAAGAAAATCCTGAACTTGTGATGAGTCCAAAAATCATATGATCTTTTTCTTTTCCCTTAGTTCCTAATGGTGTGATCCAACATTTATTCTGTGTCACATAATATCTATCAGCACAATGCACCTTTACAAATTGTTTGTTATAAATAGCTTAGAATGCTCTGTCTTTTAATTTGTCTGTCTTACATTGTTGAAGATAATCACTAGGCCAAGCAATGTAAATTCATCACTGCTGAAGAAGACTGAACGCTACTGTTGGTTAAATCTTGAAATATTAAATATGGGATAGATTTTCAAATTCAATCATGAAATTCAGAAATCAACCAATCGATTTGTTGATCCTGCATTTCCCACAGGATATCCTGCTAGATAGGTTTCATTTCTCCAGAGCTGTTTTCTTCTTTTTCTAGTCTGATGAATGTGAATGGGAGCTGTGGAGTTTATTTGCCAGCATTGTTTTTCAGCCTGTGACGTTAAAATTTCTTCCCTTTTTGTTTGTCTTAAAATGTAACATATTATTTTAATTCATTCAAAACATACAACCACTGAGCATCAACAGTGCTTTGTTTCTGGAACAAAGCAATGCCAAATGTAACATTCTTTCCTACATATAATGCAGCTCTACTCCAAAACCGTTGTAGAGTTCACTGGCGGCAAAACATTTTGCCACACAGAAGAGAGTAGGGAACGACACACGCATAGCATGGTAATGATAAATCTCATTAATAAGCATGTTGAGCCCTGCTTCATTCCTCCTGTGGGCATTCACCCAGTGAATGGATACACAATTTGATAAAGAGGTTGATAACGGGGAAAAGAAAATAAAAAATAAAAAATACTATATATACCTATATATATATAGCTATATATATATATATATATATATATAGATATAGATATAGATATAGATATATATATATATATATATATATATATATATATATATATATATAACTATATATATATATATATAGTTAGATAGATATAGATATAGATAGATAGATAGATAGATAGATAGATAGATAGATAGATAGATAGATAGATAGATATAGAAGAGGAACATAGGTAGGGGTTAAATTCAAATCAACCCCCACTGTAGTTTATATATCACCCCTTCCTGTGCAAGAGGCAGCTGTGTTGCAATCACCCAGATGGTAGGTCCGGAAGAGCCAATCTACAAAAAAAGTAAAGCTGTGCGCCTGATAGTGTAATATTTCAGAAACTGATTAAAAAAAAATGGTGGTATTCTATATGCGTACCAGATATATTATTATTAGCTTGATGTATTAAAGTTGTAGTGCTGACAAACTGCACCCGAATATCTTCAAAGGCTCCACACTGTATGTAGAAAATATATGGAAAACAACAATAGTATAAGATTGCTTCAAGAGAACTCCCAGCACCAAGACACCCTGTGGATGTGTTTATGCGTACCTCTTGATATTTCTTATTACCAGATAGATATAGATATGAAGCGTGTAACAGACAATCAGTCACAAATCTCCCATTGAGATCCCTCCTCAGTCCCTTTTCATCTCACGGGGAATGTTATGACTCTCCGGGCTCTCTGTCAGAGTAACTAGATAGATAGGTAGATAGATAGTTAGTTAGGGATAGGTAGGTAGGTAGTTTGGTAGGTATTAGATAGCCACCTGGGTGTTTAGAGAGGTAGTTAGTTTAGTTCTTAAATAGATTAGGTAGATTAGTTTAGTTAGATCAGATAATCAGATAGATTAACAAGATAGATTAGATAGGTCTTAGATAGGGTCAGTTAGGTCTGTTTTCTGTCAGAATCTGCCCTCATTTATGCTGTCATTTCTATGTAATGCCTCACCTGGCCAGCCTGTTTCTCTGAGCTCACTCACCTGGCTCCTCATTATCACCTACAGCCCATTGGTTCTGCTCTCCTTAAATAGCCGTCTAATCCTCTGCAGGATTGCCGGTAATATATTTACCATAGTGTTCTGCTCCCTTGTGTTTTCCCTGTTACCTGTTTCTGTTGTTTCCTGCCGGCTTGCGGTATCCCGTGTACCAGACCGTTTCCATTCCCGTCTACTCTTCATTGGATTTCCCTGTGTACCGACTCGGCTTTGCTTTGACTCTTCTCTTGTGTGGATTTCCCTTGTACCAAACCTGATTCGTTTCCTGACTATTGTACTATCTACTCACCAGTTCCAGTTCCATTCAGCTATCTCCTGGACCCCGGGAAAATCGTGCTCCCAGGCATGGCTCCGACATGATCTGCAGCTCCTCTGCTCATCCTACCTGTATTCGGAGACGCAGCCCTGCAGCATCACTGCTCTAAGATTTCAACAATCTTCCTGTGGACTCAAACCTGCCACAGGTACTTTTGACTGTGTGCCTGTAATTGTAGTTACCTGTGTGCCTGTAATTGTAGTTACCCCTGGCAAACACCTAAGAACTGTTTCCCCTAAATCTCTGGACTCTCACCGGTACTGTGGGTTGCAGTTACCCCAGGCAATTTATTCTGCATAAAATACACTCACTATATACAAATAAAAGAGGGCTTATCTGGAATCAGTACAGGACACTTGATTCACACCACCCTGACGGCGATCTCACAGTCCTCGAGTTCCTTAGTTGCCAGTTTGCCACCAATCAGTAATGTCCACAATTCGCAGCACTTTCTCAATGTGTTTTGTCTTATCAATGAAGACTTCCTCAGGAGATAATTAGTCCACCTAACAAGCGCTGTTCTTATACTCCTCAGTACCAGTTCATGCATGCACATTGAGAGAGTCCAACTGCGCATGCACGATCTTGCTTATTTTCACGGGATCATGCTCAAGAGACAATTCGCTAGATACATCTGACTGCGATCCTGCGTATTACCGCTGGATCACGTTTAAAGTACCCATTCAATAGGTTAATGCTCAAACTAAATGCCAATCACCATACTGCTTATAGCCACTTATCCAATAATAGCAATGGTCCCTAAAGTATTATGTTACCATTTATAAAAGGGCAAATTTAGCGCTATAAATAAAAAAAATCATATATAATAAAATGAAATAGATGTTAAAATAAGTAATTATTTAGAACCAAATTCTTATAAAAACCCCTAAAACATAAATATATAAAGGGATTACAAATTACATAACTCAAAGAGCATACAATATAATTATCATAATATATCCTAAAATCAATAACCACCATAAACAACACAGAAATAATAAAAAATGGTCAATCTCATAACTTTCATTTAATCCTTGTGGTGCCCAGTTCATATATCCAATACATCTCTCTTTGGGAGAGCCTTTTTTGTAAACTCCTCCCCCTAAATTGATATATTAGGGGTCAAAATTTTGTTTATAAATAAAATGTTTTGACACTGAACTGCTCTCAATTTTATTCTTGATATTTCTAATGTGTTCTTGTACATAAAGTTTTAGAGGACATTTTGTTTTGCCTATATATTTAAGGCTACATGTACATTCTAGCATATAAATAACTGATTAACTGATGTAGTCATACAGTTCATTAAGTGTTTTATCTCATTTTTTTGCTATTATCATGATTAAAAAAGGCTCTTTTTAGCATTCATATACTTGCAAACTGTCAGGATTTCCCAGGTATGACCACGGAGAGGGGATAAGTGGTTATAATGAGTTTATTAACAAACACAGATGACAAGGTAACTCATGAGACAGTTCAATGTGCAGATGAGAAACAACAGGTAACTGCAATAGTAGATTTCAACAGGCAGCGTGGAACTATAAGTACCAGGTATAATGGTTGAAGATGCAGGAGTCTAGTAGCAGGTAACAGCAGTAGAGAATACAATGAAGTAATTTGCAGGAGTCCAGATAGCAGACAACAGCAGTAGTGAATTCAATGAAGAAATATGCAGGAGTCCAGATAGCAGATAACAACAGTAGTGATTTCAATGAAGAAATATGCAGGAGTCTGGATAGCAGACAGAAGCTGAGCAAAGGGAATGCTCCTAGGAATGACCTGATGATCTGGCCCAGACCGTATGAAGCAGGCAGGTTTATATAGGCCTCATGCAGGTGACACAACTCTCAGTAATCAAGGAAAATGATCAAGATAGCACAGTGGCCCCTTTGGTGGGCAGTGGTACTACAAGTAGAATACATAATTAATCCAATAAAGTCACTGCAGACAGCAGCTGCAGAGTGCAAGTCGTGACACAAACATTGCAGTGATTACATTTGATTGAGCCTTTTACATCAAGGAATGTCACATGATTATCATCCTTTTCTTTCCTGAGCATACTCGGAGCCAGAGTGCCTTTCAAATTTGTATTCTTTCTAAAAAGAACTACAGTTTATTCTGGTAATACATTGGATAAAATTGGGTATTTTCTAAGATACCCCATTGTTTTGATATGACTGATCTGATCCTGTTTTCCCCATAATTAAATTGAGTAATAAACATAAATAAGCCTTTTCTCCTTCTTGGATTATTTCAATAGGTCTAGTCTATATGTAATTGCAATCTTGTCCATAACTCCTTTAATCAGGCTTTCGGGTAGCCTCTTTTCTTAATCTGTCAGAATAAATAGACATTTGTTCCTCACAGTCTGAGTTCTTGCTACAATTTGGTTTAATGTGATTGAACTGAGAGAATAGGATATTGGTTTTCATTGGTATATCATCAATATATCTTTTATAAAGGATTATATTTTCAGAAAATGGATTAGGGTTGTACACATATTTTTGCTCCCAACTGCCTATTAGAAGATTTGCGAAGCTGGGCGCAAAAATTGTGCCCATCGCAGTCCCACAGGTTTGTAAATAGAAGACATCTAAAAAACTGAAATAGTTATGTGTTAAAATAAATTTTATGAGATCACAAATTTATATTTTATGCTCGTTCGTGAAGAGTCTAGATCCAGAAATTGTTGGCAGACTTCAATCCCTTTTTCATGCTTAATTGAGGTATAGAGAGACTGTACATCTATCGTAACCCATAGATATTCAGGGTTCCACAGAAAATCCCCAAAGATTTGTAAGACACTGGTAGTGTCCATTATATATGAGTTTAAATTAACAACATACTTTCTTAATAATACATCAACATATTTTGAGGCATGTGATGTCAATGACTCAATACCAGGGGTTGGTTAGGTTTTTATGGATCTTGGGTAAAAAATAGAATATTAGTATGATAGGGTTTGTCACCATTAAATATTGGAACTTGTTTGCGATAATATTTTCATATAGTCCCTTTGTCAAGACATAAAATATGGCTCTGTGTAGGGTCTTTATTTAATAAGGCATAGGATTCTTTATCATTCAAAAGTCTCTTTTACATAATCTGTTCTATTTAAAATAACAACCCTACCGCCTTTCTCAGCTCGTTTCAATACTATGCTATTATTATCCCTCAAGTTATTCATAGCTAATTTTTCCCCCTTAGAAAGATTTTGATTAGGTGTTTTATAATCATATTGGCAGAGATCGGGTATTACTTATTCCTGTAGAATGTCTATATAATTACTCTTGGACTCTAAAGGAAAGTATTTTGACACAGGTGTTAGGCCTGATTTAGATATAGTCTCAAATTTCTTTATGACAGCTTGGTCTTTTTTAGCGAAATGTCTTTTTAATATTAGGTTCCTTGTATTTTTATTAATGTCAATGTAGAGTTGGAATTTATAAACCTTTGCTGAGCACAAAGAACTTTGATTTTGATAAAATATGGCATGATAAGTTAAAAATACCATTTTCTCTTTTTTCATCACTGGTTACAAGTGTCTTCTCTGGGTGGGTCCTATGTCTTCTGTATACCTTCTTTTTAGAGGAGAGGCTAATCTGAAATCCTCCCTGAGAGTATGTTTTCGGTGTATTATTTTGTCTCGAGGTGTTGGTGCCAGGGACAAAAATAATCATCATTGTCACTAATTTCTGATCTGTCAAAACCAGAAAACTTATTTCTGATGGGGAGCTCAGACTGTACCTGTTTGTTCAATCTAGGGATATGGTAACTTTTACTATTTTTAACAAGGATCATTCTCGAAGAAGTGGATGGTTTGTCTTCCCTGGCTGAGTAATTTGGTTTAAACTTCCTATTTTTAGGTTTGGTCAATTTTTTAACACATTCTTGTTTATAATCTCTTTTATGTCTGTTGAATTTTCTCTCTTTCATTTTTATAGTCTCATTCTCAACCTTATCTATTTTTTATTTAAGGCAACCTCATTGGCTTTAAAGTCCTCCTTATCTTTATGTGTTTCCAGCATTTTTTCTTTGGTTTTGATTTTTTTCCTGTATAATTAACTTAATTAAGTTTTGGCGGAAATAGTAGTAGATGGTGCATATTTGTGACCACATCCGGTGTTACTAGATGGTTCCTGGCTTTCCTAAACTTTGGCTATACAAAATTATGTTCACAGTAGAGCATACGACTGGAAGTCAGCTACTGAATATGGATGCACTATCCCAAGATGGTTGTTTAGTGGCTAGAGGTGTTCCTCCCCCTAGGCCAATAATGTAGATGTGGATATTTGAGGGAGGCACTGAGAAAATAATAGATGGTACATATTTGTGTCCAAGGTTTCATCTCATGTCTTTTAAACTCTAGGGATATATTAGTATGTGTTGGAAAGGGCCCAATAGTGAATTGAGGGGAGAGCAAAGGCCTCATTCTTTTAGACTAATTTAGTGTCTACAGGCATCCAAGCCAGGTAACTGCCTTATTAGCAGGCTTCAGATGTGAGGCCTAAATAAAAGGCCATGGCAGTCTGCTCTCTTTATCTCACATTCTGTCACATATCGAAGTCCGGTTGTTACTTTTCAAACTCACTTTCCCGCATGCTCCCTCTTCTCTCCCTCAGCTCCAGGGGCAGAACCCTAGGTTATAAGCCTTCTCAGCATAGCAGAAGGCACATGGCCATTTAAGAGCAGCTCTGAACTGTGACTCACCCTATTCTTCAGCTCAGCTAATTAATCCTGCTCTGTGCACAGGTCTGTGCCAGAGTATTAGGCTCCAAACCATTACTCCAGTGGTCATGTACATATTGTGGCTGATTCCTGTGAATTCTGACGCAGACTGTTCCTGATCTCTTTTCTGCCTGTTGTTTGGTACTGTTTATGCTTCTGTTTGTTGATGACCTGGTTTGTTCTGACACTCCTCCTGGTTGCTGATTTGACATTCTGCAGTCCGCTTGTGTACCAGTTCTGGCTACGTTGACTAGTCTCTAGGTTCAGTTAGATACCATCTCTCCACGCCTGGAGGCAGCACAGAGGACCATGACCTGCTAACTTACCTGCAGCGAAGGACAAATCTCCTTGCTGGGGTCCCTAGTGAAAAACTGGGGGTTCGTTAGACTCCACACCTCGGTTACTGCCACCGCCATCCAGTTTGGTGAAAATGAATCCACGCTATACGCTAACTTTGTGACACTACCTGAGGAAAGAAGCATGGAAGCTTATGTCGATTTAGACACCTTGTTTGTAAGTGGCACAAAGTTGCTGTGTGCATGTATTGTGTATGTCACTGGATACTAGATACCGCACAAGGAGAATCAAAATTTATATTATTTGAAGCTGAGTAGACTGTTATTTTATTGTTTTCTTTATTTTTGCTTTCCCATTTGAGAATCAATAAAACTAGATGCAGGCTAGTCGCACCAGACTGCAGTACTTTAGTATCTATTACTCGCTGTCGTGTTGCTATGCATCACAGTCTATACTATTAGACTGTGTCTTCTACATATACATGTCACACTATAAATGGAAAGCGTAAACCTAACTGTTCTGAAAACAATGTACAAACTTTCAATGGGAACACTACAAGGTGAAATAATTATTACAATTGCTCCAATTAAATGAATGTAGCCATGATCGAACTTTTACAGCCATATTATTATATAGAAACATTGCAATTGTTTTAATGACAGATTTGCAGTCATAATAACTTTGCAGTCAGTCTTAACACAGGCAGAAATGAGCCTGCAGCAGAGAATAAATATTACAATAATGGTGAACAGCACAGCTTTGACTCGTTACTGCATTGTAGCTATAAGTACTAATTTGCATAGGCTTTAACATCTTTAATATGACTCATGATATAGATAACCACAATGAATATGTAACACAGTCATTACTAGCCCTGATTAGCATAATCTCTTGTCTGTGTGTTGATATCTTTATTATTTCATTAAACCCTTCTAGTATTAAGTCATTACAGCACCCATGAACCAGTTTTTACATGCATTCTTTCAAAGCAAGAACTTAAAGTGACACTAACACCAAAGTATAGTTAAACTATAATATGTAAACTGTTTATAATGTGTAAATTTATGTGTTTTGGGATTATAGACAGATTACAGTGCATCTGAGACCTGGAATAGAGACAGATATGGGGGTGCTCTAAAAAGTTGATAAAGTAATATTTTTAAGCTAAAAATTAGTGGCACTCATAGATGAATGATATGGTATTTATAATAGTAAAGGTATGTAGCTGTTTTTACCAAGCTGAAAAAAATCTAAATTATATCAATTAAATATGTGCTTTTACAATACATTATGATACTTACTATAAATTAAATGAAAACCAGGCACAACCAAGGTTATACAAATGCACCGGTGCCCTTACAAAGCCAAAACAGCTAAAATATCTACTAATAAAAAAGCCACTCACTGGTCTATTTGAACCAATTAACATTAAGCATACAAAGATGCAGCAGCAGCAATTTTTTGGGGTTTATATTTCCCCCTTTGCAAGCTACATCACCATTGTGGCAATGGACTTTCTTTTGAAAATTTAAAACAGACCCACCCCTGTGACCTAAACCAATTAAAAGTCATCAAGTTGGACAAATAAGATCAAACAACAGTATCAGTTTGGCTGAGTAACACGAGGTACACACTACAGAATTTGCTGACTAATGTGCTGTCTACAAAGATTTTACTAACAACTGGAAAAACAAAGTCCTGATCAGCATGTCAATTCATACGTACACACTATACATGTTTTAAAAGATTTACCCTCAGATCTGTGCTCTTCAACTGTCATAACCATTGGCTGAAAGGATTACGACTCTGTAGTCTCTATGGAGATCCTGATTGTGAGTGCATATACACTGCAGGGTTGGAAGGATGTCGTTCCATAGCTGAACAAATATTATAGTTCTGCTGAACAATCAAAACAAAACAATGGTTGTTGCTTTGGAAATATGATTGTTCATTGTCTAAGTGTGCACACTAATGCAATATTGGGTTGAACGATCATTTATTGGATGATTGGCCTGATAATTGGCTGAAGAGACTGTAGTGTGTGCCCTGCCTAAAGCTGGTTACTTACTACAGAATTTTCCACCAACTTTTTATGCTGATTGATTTTACATCTGATCGATGGTCCGATCGCTTGGTCCATGGACTGCTTACACACTAGCCTTGTTTTAGATGATAAAGGGAAGAGCGGCCGTCCCATTAGCGACTTTTTAGAGCCATGTTGTCGTGAGCAATGATTTTAATTTCATACACACTGAAGCAAAATTTACAGGGCATGTAACGATATACCAAAGACATTAGCATAAAGCGGCAGAGCTTTCACTATAGGTAACACGCAAAGCAGCATAAAAAGAGAAGGCAAAACTGTCTTTTCATTCATTCCTATAAAATAGAAGTTTATTACCATACATAACATTCAGAAAAAACATTTAACTTGTAAAGTGCAATGCAATAATTATTCCCTAGTAATAAAATTCCTTTCGTATGTAATGGAATGCTCTATTCTCTGTGGGCATCATCGCTGATAGGTCCACAGCAGAAATGAACACCCATGTCTGAGTGTATAAAATGACAGGTGCCTGTCTGGCGCTGAGGAGCGTGAGAAGATGGCGAGTGAGTAGAAGGTGTCAGTGACGGTTGCGAGTGAGGAGAAGGTGTCAGTGGCAGTTGCGGGTGAGGAGAAGGTGTCGGTGGGGGATGCAGCTATGGAGACGAGACAGAGTCAGAGATGGTGCTGGAAGGGCCAAAAAATGATGACAAAGTTAAGGGGGGGTGGAGATGCTCAAGAAGAGCAAAGACCAAAGCCAATGAGCCCAAGAGATGTAGAGATGATGGTAAAAGAACTGGACCAGTACGACTACAACATTAAAAAAGGTCAGTAGCACATGTAGGGTACCTGTTTGAAGGACTTTATTTCATTCTCATTTCACGCGAAGCAATGTAAACGCCTAATTTGTAACATAGATATTTTTTTTATACTACATAAACTGATCTCGAGCAGTGTGCAAGGTGAGCAAATGAGAGTATTTCTGTTGCTGGATATGAATTACAGATATAGAAGTTTAATGGTAAACAATTTTTGTTTCCTTGTATTGTAGGTAAAGAAATCAAAGGGAATAGAAACCCAAGCGACATCAAGAAAAAAATCAAAAACCTTGAGAAAAATTTTGTTGAAATGTGTATGCTGTTTGGAACTGTTCTGCCACAAACCACTAGCACCTTTAAAGTGTAATATAATTTTTTTCACTTGTCATATTCTGCAATAAAACTTTTTGTACTTTTTTGTTACTGCAATAAAACTGTTGCATGAACACTGTGTGGTTTATTCTGGGTGTTTTACAAATATTATTTAATAAAGGTTAATATGACTTTATAAGTTTAATAGTTTATAAAGGTATAAGTTTATAAAGGGTAAATATGAATGGGTTCCCAACATAGATGCAAAGGGTAATAACACACGTGCTTTACACAAGTGTAATGGTCTGCAACCAGACAGGTGCAATACACATCTATACATAACACAAGTCTGTGATGTGCGGATACCGCACCACATGGTACTGGTGCAGGCATCGCAAATTTACATACACACGCCCCCCAGGTCAAGAAAGTATCAGAGGATTGTCGTGGATCGGTCGGAAATCTATACATACTACACAGCGGAAAGGAGATTGGAACGAAAATATTGAACGGTACGACCAACCAAATGAGGTGACAATCGTCCATTTGGGCGGACTTTCGACCATCATGTCACTGCACACACTGACCCGACTTTCGAAAGAGCGGTCATATGTTGGCTAGTTGAGCTGATTATTGGACAAAAACCCTGTAGTGTGTACCCAGCTTAACTTCACAAGTGCTAGGTAATTTACAACTCTACAAACAAAACTTTTCGCTGACCAGTCAGAGTAAGAATGAGGTAACCATGTCATGGTTGCCATAACTATCATACAAACAACAGAAAACCCCAGTGATTAGAGTCTAGTGAATTCATGTCATTATGTGAGATAAAACATCCCTTGTAAAAAAAAAAGTGAAACCATTGCATAATAACCTAATAAACTGTAAATGTTCGAAACAGTTCATAAATTATGGTTAATCAGTGTCCCTTGCAAACTCCAACATATGAAAGACCACTTTGTACTAGAAAACTAGCACATCTGCAAACAAAGCTGAACACCATTTTTTGTATAGTCATTCCCTGTCCGCCATGCATCAAATACCATGGCAACTACTGTAAACTACCAGCAAGACAAAATGTAAATAAATATACATCTCACCAAGGAAAATTACAACAGCTGGATAGCATAGCTACGTGGTTCAATTCAAACTTTTATCAGTTAACAAAACCTGCCGAGGAAGATTATAATTGAAAGAGCATATGCTGCACTACTCTAGGAATACAACATTTAAAAAGATCACTATATAACTATATAAGGGACACTAATATATAATATATATATATATATATATATATATATATATATATATATATATATATAATGCTCGGAGTGGACATTTAGAAGTAGTGCTCTGGAAATTTAGAAGGGGCAATATGGAAAGTGAGTGAATCTAATTGGAATTTGACAGTTTTACATTCAAAGCAGTAGAAGTGGTGGTGGTATGGTATGCTGCTGTATACTGGCCAAATTTGACCACACAACAACAAGCTGCAGAATGCAGTCACAAGAAAATAGTCACAATGACAATCATGGCAACCGCGTAAATAGTGACACCATGTTGCCAACCAGATTTAGATTTATGTATAACATCTAGGTGTACAATGTAACAAAAGTCGGAGACTTCCTGAGATATGTGCAATGGAGTGAACAGTGGATAGCGTTGAGACACCCATGTATAGCTACATATAACTATCATAAGGGGAAGTAAAGTACAGATATAGAAAAAAAAAATTATAGTACAGAAATGAAACAAAAAGTAAAGATATAAAAGGTGTAATTCATATGCCAGTTATTTTGCAACACTGCAAGCACTGTTTACCTATATATAGTTTATTGGGGCCTCAGTTAAGGAAAACAAGGTATTATTTTATAATAGTAAAAAGTACAGAATACCTACAGTTTATAAACAAAAATAAATAAATAATTATAGTTAATATATAGCAAAAACAAAAACAGTAGCAGAATAGTATTATGTGAAACAGGAACTCTCTATTAACCTATGTATCCTTTTTGAGATACAAATACAGCTCGATATCAATATATATGGTGTCAGTAACAGGAGTGAAAAGCAAGCATTCTAGGCAATAATAGGAGAATAGGGGAATCAAACAGTAGAAATAGAACAAAGAAAGTAGAGTTAACAAGAGATTATATAAATGAAAATTTGACAGCGGGAATGGGTGAGATGAAAATAAAATGACAATAAATAAAAACAACAACCAATGCACCTACTTTAACTGTAATGACAAAAAATGTGAAAGAACAAAAGATTGATTCACAATTTAAACATAAAAAAGCAAGACAAATTCAATTATTTTATAATAAAGGATGAATACATCAAAAAGCCTTAATCCCAAAACACCATAAAGGTGTTCATAGTATCATATAAAAAAACATAAGAGATAGTTGTATCTTAGTAAGTACTGTCACAAGATCAGGTTAGGGATATCGCCTCCTGAGGTAAACGGCTGCACTTCACATGCATCAGCCAAGTTAGATCACACAAGTCCAGTGCCTCAGTATAAGTAGCCAAAGCAAGTTTTATTTAGCAGCATAAAAATAAACAAAAAACATAAACATAAATCCTAGCCTGTCCTGCTCTAACTAATGCAATAAAGAGAATTTCCTCTCTAAGGTGGAAGAACCTAATGTCCCACATACATAAAATAACAGAACTCACAGGTAATAATGGCATTGTATGTCAGCAGGCCTTTGACCTGTTCCCCAGGTAGCGCGAGAGTGAGGATACAGCCTCACAGCTTTTTAACAGCACCTTAAAGGTGCAACTCCTGGTAAGCACTTAACTGGCTAGCAGGTTGGAAGATCCGAAATGTGCCTTACGATGGACCCCATCCCTGTCTCCATTCATATCTCCAGGGACCGTTACACCGACTGACTGAAGCCAGACCACATATGATAGAAACTTGGGACATACGTATTTGCCCTTAACAATGTCCCCAGTGCACATATCGAAGGGGAAAGATGGGGATTGAAAAGTGTAAATGTGGAGAAACATGTTTGGGATGTCCCCACATGGGTATAGATCACTCATGCAAAGAATTAGGTACAAACAGTGGTCGAACTGGGCTGGTATATAGTGGTATGGCATACCATCACTTATCCTACTGCGTTTATTGTAAAACAATCAAAGTTCATTCACATAATTGTTCATACCACTTCTAAATTTTCATAATGCCACTTTTTCAAATTTCAACTTCAATCACTGGGTACAAATATAAAATGTGTTTTTTGTGTAAATACACAAGGACCAACATAAAAATAATAGCAGAACAATAACTTTAGCAAATTGCAGCAATCTGATTACCCGGCGCTAACTAAGCCCTGGTTGAAAGTTAACCTGTGTGGGGCTTAATCTCCAGTCTGAGACTCTCCACCAATATTGAGTTGTAAAGGTATGCGGTTCTATAGTGGTGAACACTGGCTGCAGTTCTGTGTCTCCAAGCCTGGGATATCAGCTCACACAGCCTCCTGCACCAAGGACTCTACTCACTAACAGATCCCTAGATTCTGCACAGTGTTTTAGATACAGAGGTCCCACTCTTTCTAAAGCTGGGTACACACTACACTGTTTTCATCCAATAATCGGCTCAAACAGCCGACATACGACTGCTCGTTCAAAAGTTGGGTCAGTGTGTGCAGTGACACGATGGTCGAAAGCCTGCCCAAATGGACGATTATCGCCTCATTTGGTTGGTCGTACCGTTTAATATTTTCGTTCCAATCTCGTTTCCGCTGTGTAGTGTGTATAAACTTCCGACCGATCCACAACAGTGAGAACAAAATTACAGTCATTGCTCATGACAACATGGCTGTAAAAAATCGCTAAAGGAACGTCCGCTCTTCCCTTTATCGTCCTAAACAAGGCTAGTGTGTATGCAGTCCATGGACCGAGCGATCGGAACATCGATCACATGTAAAATCGCTCGGCATAAAAAGTTGGTCGAAATTTCTGTAGTGTGTACCCAGCTTAAGCCATCTTTCGTCATACTTTTTACCATAGTCACATTATTGACACCATAGAGGGTGCCATAAAGTCTGATGATGGGCAGAGACAAGATGTCTAGATCCCTGCACACAATGAGGTGTGGGATTTGATTAACCACAATTCAGCCATGGAATGTTATTTGGTCTAAAAAAGGAATCTCTACAGCCATACACAGAAATTACTAGGTCCCCACATCCCTTGGAGACAAATACTATGAATTAATTAGTCTGGGGAGGTGTGGATCAGTCAACAATGACTGTTGATAATCTGTTTACCTGCTCAGCTGCACAACGTCTGCACCTGGGTGTTTTAGTGCCACAAGACTTCTCTGACAGTGTTATATAACTATATGTGAGTGCAGCTGTACCTCCACTATCTATTAAAACATTGAGTACATACAGGTGCTTGAACAACATAATCCTGCACATTGCGATAAACCGCATAACAAATGTACTTCACACAATAATTTATATCATTGTATAAAATACAGGCACATTTAGAACAAAGCTGAACACATCAAATACATTTGCCCCTTTTGATTGGGACATTAACTGCAACATATATTTCTACCATAATAAAGTCTGTGATGAGGGAACCAGGGATAAAAAGTAAAGTAACTTCTACTCCCTATTAGTGTAACAAATGAGGTACAGTTTGTCTGCATTATAAGCAAACTCTCATTTCATCACAGTATATAAATGGGACACTTTGTATCACTTTTTTCTGGATTGACTGCTGTTAATAGTGAACAAAAATTATTTCATATTTGAAAATTGTATATATTATAACTATATATATTTCAGTCCAGCACTGCAATAGGGATCATTTTTGTATCTTTCTTTGCATTAAATTAAATTTCTATGCATTACTTCTATGGGATTCAGCAACAGGCTGATTGATCAAGTCAATGGAGACAGCTCTATTATTACAGTCTCACTTCCTCATAGTATTATCTCTTTTCCTTGATCTGATTATTCATCAATTTGGCTCCTGCAACTCTGTTCCAGAAGCCTACAGATCGAAAAATACTCTAGTCCATTATGCCAGCCATTAAAATGGGCTTACCCTTCTCTCAAATCCTTAGACTTCACAACACAATGAGTTCTGAGGATGACTTTGAGTTGGATCAACAGAACATGATACATAGATTTCAGCAAAGGGTTTTGCTTTGGGTTTTGACTGTGGCTTCTACGGGGTAATCAATCTGAGATATTCTGGTATTTCCACATATGAGGTCAACAAGAAATTCACAAGATTACCACTTGTTTCCACCACTCTAGCAAATCCAATAAAGAAAACTATCAAACAACATTGGTCCATCTTACAGTCTGACATTTTGTTGCCACCAATTGTTCATGTTCCCATGCTTTTTTTTAAAAAGAGATAAGAATGAGAGATTCTTTGGTTTATAGAGACAATTTCTCCTTGAAGCCTAAACACATTGTTATTGATCTGTCAGGTTCTGTTAAATACCTTGTGACTGGAATACCTTTTACCTATCTCAATTCAAGTAAAACATAAACATCAGATATATTACAGTTAAGCTGCAATTTTGTTATTTATCTTATTAGCTAATCGTGTAATTTGAGCTATGTCAGCGGAAAGAGCTGTACAGGAAAGGAAAGTCCAATGCCAATTAGTGTTTGAGTCAGCCCTAATCATTGGCAAATAATACCAACCAGTTCCAACCCATTTGGTAAAAGCTGGACATCAGCTATCTACTATGGATCATATATTAAGAGATAATATCCCTGTATTCAATAGATGGACCTGAAACTTAATGGACAAGACACAGCCTTGGAACTTTGTCTCCAGGTTGCCTGAAAGAGACCCTACACCTTAAATTTATCTTGGGTAATTTTTTAATTAAAAATGTGTACTTTATTTTGCATAAATATACAAAAAAAAACATACATAAGACATTACATTCCAGTGTACTACGTCACAGCAGAGCTGGAACGCAATATACCGTGAAACATAAATCAGACATACCTTTATAGTACAATAAAAGACATGTGGCATATGATATAACATCCTACACTATACATCAGGTACTGCACTATTCAAGCATTACTTCAGCAAAACAACTGTTTCAAAAAGCAATGGATGTGAGTGGGAGGTAGGTGAAGGGGATAAGGGAGACTAATCACAGGTCCAAAGCTTTACTGATAGACAGACACATATAGGGTGAATACATAAGTCAAAACAATCAACAAACTTCAAGCAGTGTGATGGGGGAAGGGAGGGATGGTAAGAGAGGGGGAATCACAGGTCCAAGGTTTTACTGAAAAACAGACACATAAAGGGAGAAGGGGAGAGAAGGAAAGGTATTCAGTCCCCTTCTTCCTCGGGGCTGTCAATGATGGAATAGTCTCTTAGCAGGCTGTGCTTCTTAGGTGTTACATGATTTACAAACTTACAAATGGACATTTATATCTATTTCTTTACCTGCCCCCATTGATATGTCTACATTATGTTACCTAATTTCATGATTCTATCTGTTCTATTTTTATATGATTGTATACACACCTAAGGGTGACAAAAGAGGCATTGTTACCTAATAGTCTGGCAAATATGGTGAGGACCATTTAATAACATTAGTTATGACTATTACTATTACCATTACAAACCCCTCACAAAGGCAAGAAATATAATTTCTATTTTTCCAAAATCAACAGCACCAATATTTACATAATAATCCTATGCTTATATTTTCAAGAAAGACTGCATGCAAGATGTAGCTTCATTTAAAATGTTTTGTATTTTAATTAACATTCTAATAGCAACACTCATATATAATATAAAACAGTAAACAGTACATTATACAAACTCAACAGCTTTTGTTTACTCCATTAGCATAGATGGTATAGCATTGATGTTAATAGTAGACATTACATTCATTGGCTGTTTTATAAATATACAAGTTATTGTGTGTGTGTGTCTGTTTGTATGTATGTGTGCTATTGTTAGTAGGGGTGTGTATATATATATATATATATATATATATATATATATCTCAGCTTGTATTGTGGAGCGTAAGGTGTTTCTGAATCAGTTTTACCCAATGTGAAGGATGTGTGATGTGCTCTTGTATTATGTGTGTGTGTGTGGGGGGGGGGTCGCTGTGGTGGAGACACTCTCAGACTGTCCTTCATTTTAAGCATTCAACAAACAAGCATTCTAATCTTCCATCTTGAATATCATAAAACTATAAGCCTCAAGTATAACTTATAACCCATATTACTCACATTCACTATATCTGAACTAAAATCATATATTCTCACACTATAAATGCCAGTTATCTCACATAGAAACATATACCATTTATTCTCATATTATTCAATTCTCCTTATCTCAACAAGCTCAGAAATGTATGTGTAAAATTCATCATTCCATTGCACACTATCCACATTCCACCTATCTCACATGGAAACTTTTACCATCACAACAAAGACATTATGTGTCCCACACAGTAGCCATTTTGTTCAATCATGGTGGTTAAATTAACTTACAATGACAGCCATCTTGAATGCATGGAGGGATTAGATCAATCCCATTTTGCCTATTGCCTGCCTAAACACAATCTCTACTAAACACATTGGGCCTGGTTCATTAAGGAAAGCAAACTTTCAACCTTGGCAAAACCATGTTGCACTGCAATGAGTTTAGTTTAATATTTTGCACATAAGGAAAATACAGGCTGTTTTTCCATGTAGGATGCAAATACTTGATAGCTTTATTTTTACACTGACATTAAATGTTTATCTAGGACATGCTATACCCCAATTATAAATCTGTCCTCACATTTTAAATGTGAGGACAAATGACAATTGACAATCAAGCAGTCCTCTATGGCATGCAGTAGCTAGATGCCAAGCCTTTAGTTCTCACTTTTAGCAGTGAATAGCTCTGTGACCTAAGGTTTGGGATACCATCTCAAACGGTCAGCTAAACTGACAATGTAAATCTCGGATCTATGGAACCTGGAAGCCTGCTAAGTCATCAATGTTTTTGTTTCCCATACTTGTACCCATGACCTAGCAATGGGCAGACTACATGGTGTATGAACTGACATGGAGCTATGTTTATCAGATCCTTTTTTAAACAATAAGATTAGCTGAAAATGTATTAAAATTATTTCCCAACCCATATACTCTGCAAACCTCATTATAGCTGTCACACGCCGGACTCCCGCTGCCTCCCCGGGAGCCGGCGGGTGTACCCACTAACTACAGAGGCCATCCCCACCAAGACCCGCTATTTCTTTCACTTACCTGGTCCACGCTGCTGCAGCTCTCCAGCGCTGTCTCTCCCCTTCTTCCGTTCAGCGCTCAGTGGTTCTGCGCATGCGCAGAACCGTCTAACTGTTTTATGTGTTCTCACTGCCCTCTATTGGCTGTCCAATTGGAACTGCACTATATCTACTTCCTCTGACCTGAACTCAATGCTGGTTCTTTCAGTCAGTCCCTGACTTTAAGATTGGAAACAGCTCCTGTGTTTTTGCTATTCCCTCAAGCTTCCAAGCTACGTCTCTCCGGGGAACTCACCTCCAGGTGACTACGCTGCTAGCATTCCGGTAAAGCACTTCCAAGTGGCGACACTATCTTTTCCTGCTAACCAGCTCCCTAGTGACTACTTCGCTGAACATCCCAGTTATATTTCCTCTCTCGAGTGACAACGCTGCCAAACCTCCCGCCTAAACACCGCTATCAAGTGACAGCGCTACTTCTACCTGATTCTACGCTCCGTCTGCTGTGTTCGCTGAGAACTTCTCCAGGGGACCGCGACCTGCAAGTGGAAGCCGCAAAAGCCCATATTCCCTTGCGGGAATCTCTGGTGAACACCTTTCACTTGTTAGACTCCGCGCCCCTCGCTGAAGTAACGTCAATCTCGGCTGAACTATCAGGATCCAGTTGAAGTCTCTCTGGTAACGTGACACTAAGAACCAGCCATGTCAGATCCTGATAGAGAACCTTCCGCCAAGGACATGCTTCAACACCTGGTTGGAAGAGTGGAGCGTCAGGATGCAGTTCAGATGCAACTTCTGCAAGGTTTGCAAACTCTGGCATCCCGTTTAGACGCCTTACAGGAGACCCCGCCTCAGCCGGCTGCTCAACCACAAGCAGTCGAAGTCCCTGCTGCAGCCGCTTCCTCTCTGCGTTTGCATACACCCTCCAAATTTGATGGTGATCCTACCTCTTGCCGAGGCTTTTTAAATCAGTGCTCCATCCAATTTGAGTTATTACCTCAGAATTTTCCTACTCCCAGGTCAAAAGTCGCTTATATGGTCTCCCTCCTATCCGGGAAAGCCCTGGCATGGGCCTCGCCTCTTTGGGAACGTAATGACAATCTCCTCAATGATGTTTCCGCCTTCACTTCGGCATTCAGGAGGATTTTTGATGAGCCGGGACGAGTGACGTCCGCTGCTACTAGCATCCTAAGACTACGTCAAAATTCCCGTTCTGTGGCTCAATACGTTATTGAGTTTCAGACCCTAGCTTCCGAGCTCCAGTGGAACGATGAGGCTCTTGTTGCTGCCTTCTGGCAAGGGCTGTCAGATAAAATCAAGGATGCCCTCTCTTCTCAAGAATTGCCACCCACCTTAGATGCCCTAATTTCTCTCTGCAACCGGGTAGATCTTCGGCTTCGGGAAAGATCGTCCGAGAAAGACCTTCCTAGACGGTCTACCTTTCGTCTAGCTCCTCGTTTTCAACCACCAACATCTACGGATGAGCCTATGCAACTGGGGCGCTCCCGTTTATCTCCGGATGAAAGAGAGAGAAGAATGAAGAATAAACTATGCCTATATTGTGGAGATCCTGGTCACCTCCTGGCTTCATGTACCCGGCGTTCGGGAAACGACAAACCCTAGCCTGCACTGGAGAGGTCAGTCTAGGGACTCTTACTTCCTCTCCAACTTCTTTTCCAGATCTAACGTGTTCTTTCCCTGTCACTTTACATTTGCTTTCAGGGCCCCAGTCGTCCAAGGCCTTGTTGGATTCTGGAGCAGCCGGGAACTTTATGTCACAATCTCTGGTTACTAGGCTAGTGCTGCCCACTGTTCCGCTGAAAAAGCCCTTAGCTACTACGGGCATTGACGGTTCCCGTCTCCCTAATGGTAGTATTCTTAAACGAACAAACCCATCTCCATGCAAGTTGGGGCTCTCCACTGGGAAAAGATTTCCTTTCTCGTTCTCCCACTAACCATCAGCCCAATCATCCTAGGTCTACCATGGCTTCATCTACATTCACCCCATCTGGATTGGCCTTCATCACAAATCATTGCGTGGGGCCCTGCCTGCTCTCGCCAATGCCTAACACCAGTCAAACCTCTCGGCTTCACACAGATTCCTTCAGAACCCACCACAGTTATGTTACCGCACCAGTATTCTTCCTTTTCGGATGTCTTCTCTAAAGCCTCCTCTGAGCGTCTACCACCCCATCGAGCTTGGGATTGCCCCATCGATCTCATTCCGGGGAAAACTCCTCCACGAGGTCGAGTCTATCCGCTCTCACTGCCCGAGACAGAGGCTACTACACTCTACATCAAGGAAAATCTGCAACGTGGTTTCATCAGACCTTCCTCCTCACCCGCCGGGGCCGGGTTTTTCTTTGTGAAAAAAAAAGATGGAGCTCTCCGTCCGTGTATCGACTACAGGGGCCTGAACTCCATCACTATTAAAAACCGCTATCCCATTCCATTAATCACCGAACTCTTCGATCGCATTAAAGGTGCGAGAATCTTCACTAAACTCGATCTACGCGGAGCTTACAACCTGATCCGGATTCGCTCTGGGGATGAGTGGAAGACGGCTTTTAATACACGGGACGGCCATTACGAATATCTAGTGATGCCGTTTGGCTTATGTAACGCCCCAGCCATTTTCCAGGGGTTTGTGAATGAAATCTTTCGCGATCTGCTATATTCCAATGTAGTAGTATATCTGGATGACATCTTAATTTTCTCCAAAGACCTTCCCAATCATCGTTTACATGTGGCTGAAGTTCTTTCCAGATTACGTACCAACCATTTGTTCTGCAAATTGGAGAAATGAATATTTGAGGTCCCTAAGTTGCCTTTCCTGGGCTATTTGGTTTCTGGATCCGGTCTACAAATGGACCCGGGAAAAGTTCATGCTATAATCAACTGGCCCCAACCAACTACACTCAAATCCATTCAACGTTTTTTGGGTTTCTCCAATTATTACAGGCGCATTATTGCTGGTTACTCATCTGTGGTGGCACCTCTGACAGCTCTCACCCGAAAAGGGGCAAACCCGCAAAATTGGACCGCAGAAGCATTGGAAGCGTTCCAATTTCTTAAAAGAGCCTTTTCATCGGCACCTATCCTCCAGCAACCCGATGTCTCTCTTCCTTTTTTCCTAGAGGTGGATGCATCTTCCACCGGTGTAGGAGCAGTTCTTTCGCAAAAAAGTATTCAAGGCAAGTTCCATCCCTGCGCTTTCTTCTCCCGCAAGTTCCTGCCAGCAGAGAGTAATTACGCCATTGGGGATAAAGAACTCCTGGCCATGAAGTTGGCTCTAACTGAGTGGCGTTATCTTCTAGAGGGGGCTCGTCACCCGGTTACGATCTTCACGGATCATAAGAATCTACTCTATCTCCAGTCAGCCCAATGCCTGAATCCACGTCAAGCCCGCTGGTCCCTCTTTTTTACCCGCTTTGATCTGCGGGTCACCTTCAAACCCGGTATCAAAAATAAGAAAGCGGATGCATTATCCCGGGCTTTCCCAGAAAATTTGGGATCAGACACCTTGCTGGAACGTCCCATCCTGGACTCCAAATGCATTAAATTATTCTCAACTTCCTCAAACCCCATTCCCCCCCAGGGAAAAACATTTGTTCCTCCTCATCTACGGAAGAGTCTTCTTCACTGGTGTCATTCTTCACGATTTACAGGTCATCTTGGCTCTCGTAAAACATCCGAACTACTCTCTCGACAGTACTGGTGGCCCAAATTCCACTCCGAAGTTAAAGATTTCGTGGCTGCCTGCCCTACCTGTGCCCAAAACAAAATTCCTCGCCAGGTTCCACAAGGGTTACTTCAACCTCTTCCACTACCTACCAAGCCATGGACCAATCTTAGCATGGATTTCATCACTGACCTACCTCCAGCTAATAAATTTAATACCATCTGGGTTATTGTGGATCGTTTCTCGAAAATGGCACACTTCGTTCCACTCATCGGCCTTCCATCCTCAGCATGTCTAGCTCAACATTTCATTAAGGAAATCTTCCGACTACATGGCTGCCCCGCTGAAATTGTCTCGGATCGTGGGGTACAATTTGTCTCAAAATTCTGGAGATCCCTTTGTCATCTTCTGGGTATCCGTCTGAAATTCTCCTCCGCATATCATCCCCAGACCAACGGCCAGACAGAAAGGGTCAATCAGGATCTGGAGACGTTTCTCAGGATATTTTCTTCAGCCAACCAGAGTAATTGGGTGGATTTGCTACCCTGGGCAGAGTTCGTACATAACAATTCCTTTCACGAATCCACATCAACCACTCCGTTCTCCGTGGTATTTGGAGGCCATCCGCGTATGCCAGAGTTTTCAGCCCTCCCTCCCACCCAAGTTCCAGCAGTTAACACTCTTCGACAGGACCTTCTATCCATCTGGTCTCGAGTTCGAAAGGCCCTTCAGAAATCCTCTACTCGCTACAAGCTGGCAGCAGATAAAAAACGCAGAGCTATTCCTCTTTTGAAGGTTGGCGACAAGGTGTGGTTATCTACAAAGAACATCCGTCTTAAAGTGCCCTGCATGAAACTTGCTCCTCGCTACATTGGTCCTTATAGGATCATTCAAGTAATCAGTCCCGTGTGTTTTAAGCTACGGCTACCACCCACTCTACGTATTGCCAATGCCTTTCATATTTCCTTATTGAGACCACTCATCATTAATCGGTTCTCGGTTCCTGTCACATCTACCACTCCCCTTTCTCTCCAACAAACTGATGAATTCGAGATCAGCCATATTCTGGATTCCAAAAATTCTAGAGGAACAATCAAGTATTTAGTGGATTGGAAGGGGTACGGTCCCGAAGAGCGCTCCTGGGTACGGGCTGCAGACATCCGTGCTCCTCTTCTGCTGAAAAAATTTCATTCCAAATTTCCAAAGAAACCAGGTCCTAGGTGTTCGGTGCCCACCTCTAAAGGGGGAGGTACTGTCACACGCCGGACTCCCGCTGCCTCCCCGGGAGCCGGCGGGTGTACCCACTAACTACAAAGGCCATCCCCACCAAGACCCGCTATTTCTTTCACTTACCTGGTCCACGCTGCTGCAGCTCTCCAGCGCTGTCTCTCCCCTTCTTCCGTTCAGCGCTCAGTGGTTCTGCGCATGCGCAGAACCGTCTAACTGTTTTATGTGTTCTCACTGCCCTCTATTGGCTGTCCAATTGGAACTGCACTATATCTACTTCCTCTGACCTGAACTCAATGCTGGTTCTTTCAGTCAGTCCCTGACTTTAAGATTGGAAACAGCTCCTGTGTTTTTGCTATTCCCTCAAGCTTCCAAGCTACGTCTCTCCGGGGAACTCACCTCCAGGTGACTACGCTGCTAGCATTCCGGTAAAGCACTTCCAAGTGGCGACACTATCTTTTCCTGCTAACCAGCTCCCTAGTGACTACTTCGCTGAACATCCCAGTTATATTTCCTCTCTCGAGTGACAACGCTGCCAAACCTCCCGCCTAAACACCGCTATCAAGTGACAGCGCTACTTCTACCTGATTCTACGCTCCGTCTGCTGTGTTCGCTGAGAACTTCTCCAGGGGACCGCGACCTGCAAGTGGAAGCCGCAAAAGCCCATATTCCCTTGCGGGAATCTCTGGTGAACACCTTTCACTTGTTAGACTCCGCGCCCCTCGCTGAAGTAACGTCAATCTCGGCTGAACTATCAGGATCCAGTTGAAGTCTCTCTGGTAACGTGACAATAGCCTAATGGTTGAACAATGTATCCCATTATATCTGGCACCCACCTGGCTGAGGCTAGGTACACACTGAAGAATTTTCCAATCTATGTGTTATCTGAAACGATTTTACTAACGACTGAAGGTGTGATCAGTCTGACGATTCATGCAAACACACTGACACGATTTACCTTCAGATCTGTGCTCTTCAACTGGTCCTTCATCTGGTCCTCTAATCTTCAGAGAAGGACAACACAATATTCATTCATTCATTTTTGTCACATTGTGACGCTGATTAAAACCTCCTTGATATAGCTATCCACATGTCCTAACAAATTTCGATAGCTTCTGTGAATTATTCCTTCTACAGCACTCTCTACATTTATTCATTATTAGCATCGGCTGAAAAAACACGACTCTGTAAACAGAGATCGTGAGCATGAGTGCATACACATCACAGGATCGGTCAGTGATTGGTCGGAAAGTAATAAACAGCACGACCAACCAAAAGAAACAATGATCGACAGTTTGGAACGACTTTCGACCATCGTGTCACTATACACACTAACCCGACTTTGACCGAACAGTTGTATGTCGCCTTATTTGCCCGATTATTGGATGAAAATGCTCTAGTGTGTACCTAGCCTGAAATGTAAGGGACATCATATAGGATTTCTATAAGCAAACATTTAACTAAACATGGTCAATCATGTAATTAACTTAAAAGTACCTGCTCTATCTATGAACGTGCAATGAGGTTTACTGTTACATACATCACACACAAAATGATTTTACAAAGGCCACATACATATTTACAGGAATAAACCCATAAGTACATACTTAATAATGTTACACAAAGTTTATCCCCAACAATTGTTACAATAGACAACATATATTTGCAGTTTATATGCAGTTGAAAGAGGGTGTTTAAAAGTGTCTGGTTTTTATTACTCAGCCTGGCCACCCTGTATTCTCCACACATGAACGTTCTACAAATTGAACTGGACAAGAGCTGAAGAAAGGACTCAGTAGCAGAAGCTTGACCACTAACCCAGTGGACGTACCTTATGAAAAAAAAAAAAATACAATTACTGTAGCACCAGGCTCACCTGCTAACATAATTCTAGCTTGCAACCATCTTTAGTATTACTGGTCCTAATTGTGTTACTGTGAAAAAATGGGTTTGACATGTACCATCTTCCTGATCTGTCACTTTGAATATTTATAATGCATGGTGCTTATATGAATGGTTTACTTTGACATCATGTCATTATTTTTAGTTTTATTAAGTACATTAGAGTATCCTCTGACTATGGTATAACTGCAGGAGGATGGATTGAAGAGAACCACCTTGTTCTTAAGCAAAGTCAAGTGGGTTACATATATTCATTACAGTTTTACAGTGGACTACAAAATGGCATTTTTTCCATTTCCTGACCTACATCTCCCATCTCTTTGAGCAAATAGGAAGCCAGCAGCCTCTGATGCACCTGCAAAGTCATAAAAGCTTGTAAGGGGTTAAAATCAGGAGGTGCTCTTCATTAAGTAGGATTAGGATGCTCACTAATCAGACTAAACCACCACTGTCCTTCCCTGGACTTTAAAAGACATTGAGGCACCATCTCATTAAGAAAAAAGAACACATTGGGAAGCCAGATCCTTGCTCTTCTTCAACATCTAGACTCATCCCAACCAATCCTGATGCAGTTGACCTGGACATAACTCTGCAGGGTATGATTATTCTTGTGGAAAATTTTGTCAATTTAAGAGAGCCCTACAGGGAGAGCTTAGGGTGTGAGTTCATGGATCTCCTGAGTCTGGAGGTAGAGTCTTGTCTCTTACCAGCTCAACTGTGATTTCTGCTTGGTCTTGTGGGTCTGATACACAAATGTAACATACTTGTTACAGGGAATTTCTGCCAGATGGTCTATCACTCCTGGTGTGCCTACAGAAGTAGGGTGCCTGGGGTGCAGGTCCCTACCATGCTGGTAGAGAGCATTGGTCAGGTGGCTGGGGACATTAAGACATTGGGAAAAAGCAGCAGTTTGGTGGTCAGTAGTATCTATCAGTGTTTATGGAGCTGACAGCTTGGCTGGATCATAATTATTAAAGTATAGGATAGCAGCTGCTTGGACAGACACTGTTTAACCATTATCCCATAGGATTTTATAACTTTGCTTGGGAATTTTACAACTAGGTCCAGTTAATTTTATTATTTACATAATGGTTATTGTCATATTGCCTCTGGGATACTGTGGGGGTTATTTTGAGTTTGGTGAAGATGCTGTTGATAATTTAAAGTTATTTTGTCATAGTATTATCTATTGTTTACAGTTGTATTATCTTCTTTAATAAAGATACATTTGGATCATGCTTCTGTTCTTGCCTGTGTGATCCAAAGAAACCTAAATGTGCCAGAAGTATTTAGCGATATCAGACTCTGATATCCTGACCATTTCATTGGAATGTTTTAGTTTGTTTTTATAATGTAGAGTACAAAACATTCTGTTATGCCTATTATGTATACACCAGTAGATTCAAATAAAAAGAAAATCTGTAGAACGCTTCTGCAATCATTGCAAAAAGAAATAAATACTTTTGCTTTGCCATTAAAACAAAAGCCCATTTCCATGACAGATGTAATTTGTGTATAGTGCTTGAAAAATACAAACTACAGTGGAAGAAACAAATTATATTCCTTCTTACTGTGATGCATACATGTTTTAATACAATGAACTCTTTTCCAGATTTCTTTCTCCCCTTTGTCTTCATCTCTACAGTAGCTATGACAGAACTATGGAGAAAGCAACATAATTGCAAAAAAGCATGACATGTACAATATAGACGCGATACTATTTTCTGCTATTAGACATTGTCTGCAGCCCCATGCTTCCCTAGTATTATTTAAGAAACTTTGTAAATAGGCAGCTATGAAAAGTGAAAAGTGATACTATAGCTGAATAAAAGAACAGTGCCCTCTGAAAGAAAATGGTTACATCCCATGCCTACAATTAATTTCGGAGTTAAATTATTACAGTAATAATTTGTTCAGTAGGAACATAACTAAATAATGTAGTACTTTAATATTCAGTAATATACATTTAAATTAAAGTAATACGTTAGATTTTAGAGCAATATTTGGGAAACTGTAATATGTTGCCAATGTATAACATGAAACAAATGTTAAAAGCATATCCTGAACAACTGTCAGTGGTTTGTTTGTGTGAATTGCAGTAATGTATCTACTTTGGGAGTTTCCGCACAGATAAAGACCAATAATAGCCAATGATTCAGAGAAGGGTATAACCTGTGTACACCCCTATCAGTTTGGCTTTATGAGGTCATTCCCATATATGTTAGCTTTGCCTGCACTCATTGTCAGCTGAAAACTTTTAGATTAACACAATTGGCTGATTCAAGTTAATAAAGTACAAAAAGACAAAAAGAAAGATCAGGTAAGTAAACCAATTGTTTCTTACCCTCATCACAAATCACCAAAAAAACTTGTATTAATGCTATACTGACGCACCCTTCATTTAAATTTAAGATAAACAGTTTTGAATACCCAAACATGAACCAGTAGTAGAATGAGACGGCATTGTGAATCTCCATTATCTATTTGATGGTCTATTATATCATAAGAAAAACAGTAAAGGTCAGTTACAAAAGTGTGAATGTTCTTTCATGAAGATGTCAAGATGAACACATGGAGCCCTCTCTACCATCTGCTCATCCGATTGAAGCTCTATTGCTCCAACTACAGTAGTTAAGCTAGGTATACACTGAAGAATTTTCTGACCCATGTGTTCTCAAACGATTGTACCTACGACTGAAGGTCTGATCAGTCTGGCGATTCACCGATACACACTGACATGATTTACCTTCAGATCTGTACTCTTCATCTGGTCCTCTAGTCTTCAGAGAATGACAACACAATATTCATTCATTTATTCTTGTCACATTGTCACACTAATTAAGACCGCCTTGTTATAGCTATCCACATGTACTAACGAATTTCGTTAGCTTCTGTGACTCTGAAACAAAACGTTCTGTCTCACAACGAACAGATCAATTATTCCTTCTACAGCACTCACTACATTTATTCACCGTGACATTCATCGCTAGCATCGACTGAAAAGAACACGACTCTGTAAACTCTAACGAGATTGTGAGCATGAGTGCATACACACTACATGATTTTTAGGTGATTGGACGGAAAGTATTAAACAGCAGGACCAACCAAAAGAAACGATGATCGTCACTTTGGGACGTCTTTTGACATTTCCAGATTATTGGACGAAAATGCTCCAGTGTGAACTCAGTCTTAATCTTTTGGTCCTATATATATATATATATATATATATATATATATATATGTTCCAATGTTTTCAAGCTTATTCCTATACTTTTAATGGGATGAATTTTGCAACTTCCAACTTGGACTGTAGTGTATTTCTACCAATTTATTAGAAACACGATGAAGGATATTAAAGTGACAGATGTAATAATGTTTCCTCATTATCATCATTAATTTAACACATAAATAAGGCTAAAGATTTTAGAAGAAAAACAGGGCTTGAGTCATTAAGGAAAGTAAGGCAAAAAAAAAAGGAGTAAATGTTCTCCGGGACAAACCATGTTACAATGAAAAGGGTGCAAATGAGGTTTTTTTTTGCAGATAAGTTAAATACTGGCTGTTTTGTTCATGTAGCACACAGATACTTGAATACTTTATTTTTACACTGAAATTTAAAGTTGATCTAGAACATGCCATAACCAAACCATAAATCTGTCCCAACATTTTAAATTTACCTCCCCCTCCAATGCAACATGGTTTTTCTTGGGTGCAAAGTTACTCCATTTTTATGCTTTAATCTCCATAATGACTCAGACCCAGAGTGTTTAAATTAATGAAGGGGTTGTCCTAAGAGGTTGTTGGTAGAATTTATGCCTGCAAATTCAGGTACATCTAATTTCTACTCTGTTGTTTCCAAAGAAGTGGGTGTGTGCCTTGAAATGTGCTTGATGGATAATTAAGTACCCTCACTCAAATAAAACACCAGTGCATTTTTTGTGGTTAATAAGTGAACCTTAGGGACTTCATGTGTGATTAAACCATGTGTAGTGCTCATAAAGTACATTGTTATTACCTCATATTTTGTGGATTTTTTTAATTAGCTCTTTTTATGAGGATGAGAATATTACACAAATCTGGTAGTGTTGTTAAATGTTACATGGTTTCAGTTAGTCTGATCCTCCCAATCAATAAAAAATGCATAAACCCCAATTCACATATTCTCCCATGGCTCATAAGAAACAATAGTGCTTTCTAATACCCGTTAACTTAGAAGTTTATGAGAATTAAGATTGCCACTAAATATAATAGATATATATCCCACTGTAAAGATTCTTTAAGCTTAACAGTTGATATTATTATTCTTATTTTACTCTTTATTTATATAGTGTCAATAGTTTTTGTAGCGATGTACAGATAATGTTTATGGATTTATAACAGCCCCTACCCCATTAGAGCATAGAATGTAATTTCCCTACCGCACATACACATAGAAAAGATTAATGTAGTTAGAAGCCAATTCATCAACCTGTGTGTTTTTGGACTGTTGGAGAAAACCAGAGTATCGATAAGAAATCCACATGGACCATATACCAACATCATACTAATAACACCCCCACAGATTGCAATCTAAAGCTCCAGTGCTGCTAGACTGCAGTGCTAACCACTATGACACTTGCTCTAATATATCCAGCACAGGAGAATTCCTATTCTTTTCTATACATAGCTTTATACTATTCTTTCATACAAGCTATAAGCAAACTTAGATGTCTTGTGACTGCCTTCCATTTGCATGCAGGGTATTATATTTTTGGACATCCTACAATTCTTTATGATGTCACACCCACCTCCAATGATGCCATACCTGTCTTCTGGCTCAATGACTACATCCCAAGCTGTTCAATTGTGAGAAGATTTGTACGCATTAATAAGATTGACATTATCGCTTTGGGAGGCTATAACATCAATATCACACTAATAAAAGGCAAACTCTGCCAGTGAGTTTATTTATTAAATTTGTATTCATTAATGTTATCATTTACATCTGATAATTTCAAAGAAGAAAAAAATACGGTTAATGCTAATCCTAATAAGATTTCAAATACATTAATCTCAGGCGATTAATTGTTCAAAGTAGCATAATATAGCCTTATGTTTTCTAAGCGAGTAATCTCATGAGATTTAATCACAATGACTAAAAAGCACCCATGTAGTGTAGACCTAAAGAATAAGCCCAAAAAAAATATTGAAGTCATTTTTTTGCTGGAACATACATGCCATACAATACAACTAGTTATCTATAGAAATTAATAAAAAAAGACACAGAAATAACAGTTCATTAGATGTTTTCATAGGCTAAAGAAACAAGTGCAACGATGCATGTACCCATTTCATTTAAACTAATTGAAAACCACCTGTACATAAATAGTAGAAAAAATAAATGCTTATAACAGTTTTGAACTATGGAATGTCTTCTAATTTTATATGATTGTGTAGTGAGTTCTCCCAGACACCTACCTGACGATATCCTTAGGCTAAATGCTTAGCTGTAGCTCTGTATCTCTCTATCTTTCCATTCCAGGGTGTATGTATCAATGTAGATAAAACAATGTCCCCCACAGTCGCGGGCTGCGACAGCAGTGATTAGTGTCGTCCGGGTGAGGCCAAGTCAGATCTCTACGGCTCTAGCCTTGCGAGGAGGGTGGTTCCACCTTTATGGGCACCTGCTGGGTGGCGTGTTGTGGCTGGCAGAAATGGTCTAAATGGCCCATTTGGGGGCGGCATGTAAGGGGGAGTTCTGTGGCTTTTCAGCACCTCCCAGTTGCAGTGCAAGGGCCTGCTTGGAGGGGCTCCCCCCTTGGTGGTTCTGCCTCCCCTGACTTGTTTTCAGGATCTTTCTGGGCCTCCTTGGGGCAGGTGGTCCTGGTCATGGGGCTGGGTCCTGAGGGTCTCAGGATAGGCATTGCTCCACTGGGACTTTTCCAGTTTATGCATGGCCGTTACCACCCAATTTTGTTCCCCCATTGTGGAACCAGTTGTTGTACCCATATCCTTGGCTGCCCCAGTACCTTTACACCCCTTTTTCCAGGCCTGGCATTCCCACCCTATTTGCAGCCCTGTCCTGAGAACACCTCTAGGTCTTCAGTGGGGTTTGGTGTCTATTTTGCTGGTGATTGCTGCACAGCACAATGGCTCGGTGATTGGTTTCACTCTAGCTGGACATCTAACCTGGTCCTGCTGGAACTTTTTCCTATAGAAGTGGCAGTCGAGTTGTGGGTGTCAAGGTTTCAAGGGAAGCAAATTGTTTTCTGGTGTGATAACCTGTGCTTCCTCCACTCCAGTAGTCCGCTTTCTATGTAGGCTGATTTTCCACAGCTTGATTTTTGATATTAGCTTCTGAGCTTGGCATGTTCCTGGTGTTGAGAACAGATTAGCAGATATATTGTCGTGAGGTTATTGGGTCAAATTTAGGTCTTTGGCTCCCGGAGCGGCCCTCATTGGTTCTCTTTGTCCTACTTATGTCAGATTGTCAAACTGGCATAAAAGGATTGTCAGAATTGTCACTTGCTTCTGCTACTCTGCCTGGCAGCAGTGGGTCATGTTTTGGGACTCTGGATCTGGTGGTAATGAAGGGTGGCAAATGCTTGCTTTTTTGGGGGCTGGTTACAACGGTGCTAAATGCAAAGTGGTGATGTCTGCCTCTCTGATGGGCGTCTTGCTTTGTTCCAAGTTGTATAGCCAGGAGAATTTGGAAAAGGGTTTTCATGCATATATGGAATTGTGGGGTTGGGCACACAAATGCCCAGCTCTCCCAGATTAGAGGAGACAAGTTAGTGGTACCATGCTGGAAGGTTGCGGTAGTGGCGCAAGGTACTTTCGAGTGTTCACTATTTTGTGCTGCTTTCATAATCTTATATTTTGTTGTATTTTGGGTTCTTCCAGGTCAGCCCCTTCCTTCGGAAAGCTTGTGCACCATGTGATATTAGCTGGTTCCTCTGTAAGTTACGATGTGTACAGGTCCAAATCAGATCTGCTCAGTAAGGATATTGGGCAATATTGTCCCCCACGAGTGGTAGCTTGGTTTGTCCAGTTACAGTGGTAGCTGAATTTGCAATCCATGTAACAATATCCTCAGGAAGCTGTGCCGTGGTTGGTGCATTGTGATGGGTACACGGCTCACGGGGTTCCTGTTCTCAGTTTGTAAGAGCACTGTTGATATGATGGGTTTGGATAGCGCATAGTTTGGCACCCATTCCTTTAGAATCAGGGTTGCCAAATCCGCAGCAGCAGATGGACTACAGTTCAGTGCATTAAGAATTTAAGCAGGAGGAAGTCTAATGCTTAAAGTCGGTATGTGAGGCCTTCTCTCCTGTGATACCCTTCTCTGTTCTCTTCAAACTCTCTTTTGCAGGAACAAAATGCTTGGTTGCTTGTTGCTTTTGGGTCAAGGGAGGGAAATTTTACCTCCATATGTGGGCCTAGTTGACTGTTGGCAGCACAAGGTTTTTTATGGTTTAACTTCACTTGTGTCTCCTGATGCCCCCTTTTTCTCTTTAATTTTATTTTCTTTGTTTTCTTTTCCATGTCCCTTTACTCCTTTTGCAGTTGTTTTTTGTCTTGTTCCTTTTTTTTGAGCCATTTTTGTGCTGGTCACCCACAGTCAGCTAACTTTTCACTTTCCTTTTCCATTTTTTCCTCTGTGAAGGTTCTGCTCCTCACGTGTATTTTTATACAGCTCTCTCCGTATGTTAAGAATTTGTTGGTTCTTCTTCTTGCCCTACAGTGCAAACCCCAGATCTGCTGCGGATGTGGGGTTTGCACCACTCTTTCATACACTGGGTTGTGTTTCCTCCATCAGCTCGAGATACTTCCTCTTTCTTGGGGTCTGTAGTGGTGTCTTGTTGGGCTGAGTTTAGAGTCTTCTGACCGGTGAGATTTTCAAGAAGGGGGTCCCAATATTTTGGTTATCCATATGAGGGGGTAACAATTTTGGCCACATTACATCCGTGGATTTGATTTTGCTGATGCAACCTGACCTGGCCTGGTTTCATGCATCCTGGCCTGGCCTGCTTAGGTGCTGGTCCGATATAGTTCTCCAGAGGGTATGGCAGTCCTTTTGTCATGGGAGGGTAGTGAATAAAACTTGAAGGTGAATTCAGTGGGGGCCAGATTTCTACGCTCGCTAGGTGACTTGCTGATTGAGCACCCATATTAATTAGGTTCCAGAGTGCTGGCTTTTGTTGGCCTGATGGGGTTCATTTGACCAACGAAGGCAGTGGTTTGTTTATTGGGGAGATTTATGGAGTATGGTTAGAGTAGGTTTCGGTATGATGGCAGGCCTTGGTTCTTGAGAAACCAGACATGGCCGGAAACAATGTGCAGTCGGCAGGACATAGATAGTTGATTCCAAGTGAAGGTGACAGATAATATGTGCCCCCAGGTGAAAGTGTTACCCACGTTGATTGATATCCAGAGGTTTTTTTTCTCCACCATACAGGTTTGTTTTACTTCTCTATTTTGCCACTACTTACATATGGGGGTATATTTGCTAAACTGTGTGTTTGACAAAATGGATATCTTGACTATAGCAACCAATCAGATTCTAGCTGTTATTTTGTAGAATGTACTAAATAAATTATAGCTAGAATCTGATTGGTTGCTATAGGTAACATCTCCACTTTTTCAAACCCTGAGCATGAAAGTTTACCCTCTAGTCTCAATTGTTTAAGTAAAATATTAAGAAGGTAAGAGAGGTTAATTAAGATTAGAACCAACTATTAAGCATTTTAAGTAATAAGGATAACATGTTTCAGGGACAAATGCTTGATTTCAGTATAAAGCACAAAAAAACTAGTGTTGCTTATAAACGTAAGATATTATCTAATAACAACTAGCATTTAATATTAGTGACCACATATTCGGCAAGTAGTACTCATACAGAAGAAACAAGTGAGGAGTGTTTGCGCAGAAGGGATATATCTGTCAAGTGGTTCACCTGCCACTGCCAGCTGTTGCAGAGTGAAAGTGGGGGAGAAGCTGGGAACATTGTTAGAGCATGAAACAAGCAAAGGCACCCCATGTACAGTACAATGAAAGTGCACATGTCCGTGCATAAGAGATGCTGAAAATTACATAAAAAGAAGTAGTACTGTGCGGTTGTAGGTTGTATATCTACATCAAAATCAAACAATTCACAAATACATACAGAACTAAAATTATGCAGTAACACAGTAGTCAGATATGAAAAAAAGTAAAATGCACATAATGCAATAAACCATTACAGAATAAAAACTATAGACAATATCTTAAATTTTATCTAATGCAGATACTAAAAGGAAGGTTCATAGAAGGGGGATTTTTCTCTATAAGTTCCTAGAAGTCAGCAGATCATGTATTTGGAGCAAGGGAGATTCTGGGTAACTTGACCCCTGCCTCCCGAAGTTTGTCCCTCTAACTGTATATATAATTCAAATTAATGTTCCAGACTGTTACCAAAGCAACTAATACTCTGTCCTAACGGACTGACTGGAGATGGAAAGTCAACAGGTTGGGGAATGACTTTATGATTGTGCAGAAGAATTCTGTTATGGGGTCCAGACATTTCTGGTTACACTCTTGTTGGTGGGTCTGAAATAGTATCCATCTCTATGACCCCATTAAACCTTGATGAGACATTGCAATTTAATAATGTGAGGCCCACACCTAGAGTATAACAGTCTTACGCTTAATATCCTGCCATTGATTTTATTTTTCTGTGCATAAGTACAGTAAAGTATTTTATATATAAGCCAAAGCAAGCTGAAAAAATATTTAAGGTAATCAAGTGAATGGAAGAAAAAGAAGCAACTGATCAAACAGATTATGAAGAAATTAGAGATGAATTTATCATTTCAATAATGCATGTTATCCATCGTAGCAGCTGCCACATATTGACTTTTATCATTTTGCAGAATAATAGCTGGACAGTAGTGAGGAGAATATTTTTTTTTTTGCAGAACATATTCCTTTATTTTCTGTTACATTTTTACTATAGTATCTGTTTCAAATCAACTCTAGTTGTAATCAAGTCTTGTGAAAATATTAATACACATGCTTTTTCTGCTAAACTGTCAAATGGCTAATTATCTTGAGCTATGATGAGGAAGACTAAATCAATAAAACAGTCATTATTACTGTTGAGTCTGTCTTTTGAATTTCAAAGAATTGGTTGTTGATTGGGAAAGATTTTTACGAGTATGAAGCTGCTATATAACTATTCTGTAATATATAAAAGGAATAAAGGAGTTAAAGAAACCCAGCACAGTCATGACACTGTCTTTGTAATTAAATTTAATAAAATAGATTTAAAAATGTTTTAGAGAATTGTTTGTTTTTATACTATTAAGTCCTTAGCTGTTAAGTGACTAAAACAATATACCTTAAAAACTTGTTTATATTAGATATGGTAGAATACGGTGACCCCCAATGTGCAGAAAATATGCCACATCAAAGTTGTAACAGCTTTGAACTTGATTCATTAAGGAAAGCAAAGCAAAATAAGGAGTAATTTTGCACCTTCGGAAAATCATGTTGCAATGGAGGGGGAGGTAAATTTAAAATGTAGATTTATAGTTGGGTAAGGCATGTCCTAGATCAACTTTACATTTCAGTGTAAACATAAAACTATCTAGAATTTGTGTGTTACATGAAAAAGCAGCCAGTATTTTCTCTACATGCAAAATAATAAACTCATTTGCACCCCTTGCATTGTCACATGGTTTGTCCAGAAGCAAATGTACTCCTTTTTTGCTCTGCTTTCGTTAATGAATCAGGCCCTTGGTCTTATGTTGTTTTTCAATGGTAGTAGTTCAGGGTTGAGCTTGATCATATAAAAAACATGCTCCATCTGTATTACTAAAAATAAATAAAACTAACCGTTATTTTTATTTGAAAGGTCCCATACTGTTGCTTCCAATGAAAAAGTCTAACTGTTGGTAATATTATTTCCAGTCACATAAATTGCAAATGTGACATTTGCAAGCTTTATTGGTGTTAATCAAAAAATATGGAAGATTGAAACAATACATATTTTCTCACGTATGTATTCATTTCTATGATAATAAAAAATAAACATTAAATAGCAATGTATATCAAGCCTCCTTAGCTGACACAGATTTGAATAATAATAATAATAATAATAATAATAATTGATTTGCATTAGTCTAACAAATGCAGAATGCATTAAAGATCATATAGGAACATGGAAAAAAGAAAGCTTGTTACACAAATTCCATTTCCTCTTTTGTGACTCTATGCACCTATTTTTCCACAACTCTGCCTGTTCTCAGGTATAAGTGCATGAAATGACAGTCGGAGGCTATATTTTTCTCCTTCTGACTAGGACCTCTGGAAGATTCGGGTTTTCCATGCTGTCTGCAAGCAACGTGAAAAATGTTTAAATATATTTTAGTAAAAGTCAAACTGTAGGTACTGTCTAGTCAGCAGGTGTTGTAAAGTTTTCACAGGCCCACAAAATTACATGATTTTGTCCTCTAAGGTGCTAATTGGGTATCATCTACTACTTTAAATAAGAAACCATTTGCACCATCTGGGGACAATTAATATGTAAAAATTAGGTTCTAATGCAGTGGATTCCAAACTTTTTCAGTTCAAGGCACCCTTAGGGTCTCCACAATATTTTCAAGGCACCCCTAAGCCAAAATTATTACCAAGTAGTCCCCCGCCTTGCTTACTACTGGTCCTGGCCGAGGCACCCCTGTGAGATCGCCGAGGAATCCCAGGGAGCCTAAGCACACAGTTTGGTAACCACTGCTCTAATGGACAGAATCTTAGGAGCAAAAAGGGAACTTAATTAAAGGTGTTGTTCACAGGATGGTACACAAGATTTTGAATCAGAATTTTAATGTTTGCTGTTATGCACATTCCTATGATGGGCTGCAAATTGTGTCATCGTGTCTCTCATACTTGCCCCATAGACATCCCATCTGGGATCTCCTGGAGGGGAGCTACAAAAAGTAGGTAACTATGCAAGTTGGTGTATTTGCGCAGGAAGTGTACTCATTGTTTACCGTTAATGAATGACACCACTGACTTATTTTCTCAATACATTGTCTAAGCTACAAGTTTACATTGTATACAACAGACCTCTATTATTCAAAACTTATTACTGCCCAATGGTTCTAGGCAATTGAAACATCGCTTTATAATTCAGCACGTATTCCAATATCAGTTCTGTCTGAAATGACCCTCATAATGAAATGTTTAATGCATTAACTTTACAGCACATCTTCATCTTCATACATAAATGTCATCATTGGAAATAATGTCAGATATATTCTTACATTTTTAAATTATACAATTTTACTATGCATCTATTACCATTAATTACTGCATTATTGCATTTCAGAAAGTACAGTATAGTGGAACTGTGTGGATTTGAGCCAAGTCTCATTTAGTATTGTGAATATTTAAAATGATTACATACAAATAATTAAAGCACAACAACAGGAGCAAAATAAGTAATTCTTCGCTGAAAAACAGCTGCATATATTCATCATCCACATTCATCTGTGACAATGTAAATGTTTGATGCCTGTTAGGACATACTCTCTAGTGTCTGATTTTTCTACAGCTACAAAACCAGATATGCTTCTCGGTAATTATCTTTAACAGCCACCTTTTTTAAGAAATAATGTAAAGTGACATTCGCAAGGGTAAAATGATGTACAAAAATGTCTTCTAATGAGGCCCCTGTAGTATGGAACCAGCAAGGACCATTAAAACTACATTTGTCAGCTTCCTTGTCTATCATCAAGAAAAGGATACCTAGAGATTTAAAGTCATTATTCTTGATTAAAGACTACAATGGTATAATTTTATTCTTCCCAAAACAAGTTTTCTTGCGGAAGGGGATTTATTTATGTAAATTTAGTTATTTTTCTTAGATAGATAGAATTGAAATAAGCCCCTTAAGCTCAGGTCCTCTTTGCAATAAATACACATTAAATAAATGAATCCTGTGAATGCAATGGATTTCCCCCCAACTAGCCCCCATGCTGTCTGGCCAGACTGATTACCATGACCATCCTGGTAAAAAAAAAGTATATTTATTCAGGATTTGGACAACCTTTCACTAGAGCTTGCTATGGCTTTATTGCAGAGAGTATTCATAAGCTCAGTTGCGTACGGTATTCCGATGCTGGGGATACCGACACCTAATACCCCTCCAAAAGAACACCGAAGCGTGTAATCACCGAAGTTATTAAAATATACCTTCTCCCCGACGCTGGACATTCCCGGAGGCGCTGCTCTGCGACTGCTGTAAAATCCGAAGAGGCTGGATGCTGACGCTGCATTGTGAAGCTTAATTGTCACAATGCAGCGCCGGTATCCATCCTGTTTGGATTTTACAGCAGTCGCTGAGCAGCTCCTGTGACCTGTGGCACTACAAGCCCCAGCATGCTTTGTCAATATACAGCAGCTTATTGCTGGAAGGGTATGCTGGGACTTGTAGTTTCACAACACCTGGAGTGACACAGGTTAGCCAAGCCTGCCCTAGCTAGTGGGAGTCACATTTTTTAGGCTGTAAATCTTTAAGATGATGTTACTAGAATTCAGAGCCCTGATGTAATTACATTAACATTATATATGGGAATAATCAGGGGAGGGCTGGCAAGTTTCAGCCGAAGAGGCAAGACTCGACTCAGCAGCCTATTAGGAACATTTTAAAGTAAAAAATGCAGTTGGCCTAGTGACCCAGCCCAAGATAGCTCACTATGTGACTGACCTAGGGGGCAGATGCCCCCCTGCCCTTCATCTCAACCTGACCCTGGGAATAATCAAATACAACTGTTTTGCTATGAATGGCGCCCAAAAGGACAGAGCAAGCTTCATGGGTTGCTCATGATTTCCAAACCTAAACTATAAGGACTCATATAACCAATATATTATTGGGACCCACTCCCTATTAGTGATTACAACATGGCGGCTCTGCTTTATATTAATAAAACCACTATGCAAAGAATATATTTATGCAGAAAACTGAAGTTTCCTATGCAAAATAATTTATGATCAACTGTAGGATAGTAATAAGTGAACACAAATCCTACCTATAATTAAGGTTCTCCTCATGCTATATGCCATACAACCCATATGTTTAAACACTTATACACTACTTTATATTGCCTGGGATATGCAGGATATATGTGATATAATGGAGCTTGCAACACTGTTATAATGGCACTCCCAGTCATAAGCTAGCTAGAGGATGCACTATGAGAGTTCATGTTAAATTGTCCTTCCATAGAATTCACCTGCATTTTTAAATCCCCTGTGACACAATGCTTAATCATATGGAACGATTTCTATTTTAAACATATTCACAATTTATGTTCTTCTAAACTGATGAAATTATATGTGTTGTGTTGCCTCACTGCACCAGTCTACACCAGCTCACAACTTATATTATTAGTTACCTTATTTTACATTCAGACGGCACAATATAACCTCACAACATTTTTGTATGAAAAACATTATGTAAAATTCACTAGGAGATTAGATATTTAGAATAAGATTAGTAAAAGAAAGTAGAAAGTAAAAGAAAGTGGTAAAAGAAAAGAAGCGGAAGTGTAAGCAGTAGCTGAGGTAAAAGTAATACAATATAAGGCAATAAATATTACAAAGCAAAACACCAGGGGATACATTTATTTAAAAAAAAAACACATTTGGTTGCGGTTTTAAACCACTACATATCACCAGAGGTTTAGTGCTCCAAACCACTGTATTTACTATAGGGCGGTTTGAAGCTGCAGTCTTAAATGCCTAGTGGTTTAGTCAAAGCCGCCAGTAATTTGGTCAAAACCTCCATCCAATCTGCCATAAAAAAGACATTTTTTTTATACCTGTTTCTGATTGGCTCAAAGTTCAAACATGCAGTTGACCAACGATGAGCAATCATAGACTTATAAATTATTGGGACAATCCTTATTTATTGTTTAATGGGCAAAATTAAGTTAATTTTGTTTTTCATTATATTGGTTATATCCCCCAACAATCAAATAGTATTTTCCAGTTAATATAATTATATATTCATATTTCCCCCATACTGCAATACAATAATAGTGTCCCCTTAATATAATGGAAACAAATGTTTGCTCCCATAAGTTAATTATAAATTATTTTTTCCTCTTAATCAATAAATAATGAATGGAGGCAGAACTAGTGAGCTGTAGGCCCCATTGCAGAGAAGAGGAAACCAAGGGCCACAGCTCCCTAGTTCCCCATGCAGCTGGCCCCATTATCTCCATGGGCCCCAGTGCACCACACCTGCTGCACTAATAGTATTTCCACCACGGAATAGCCCCATAACTTATATGTCACTTGTAATTCCTCTTATGTTCTGAATGACAATATAGCTCAACAGCATGCAGTTTGAGCAAACTCACCTCTCACAACCACCTCTTTTTTTTGGCTATTTCTCTGGCCAGTTTTCCGGAGATTTGTCAAGCAGCAGCTTAGTAAATATATAGCTGTTTGTATTTAGATCATGTTAAAAATCAGGTGATTTGTACAGTGGTGGTTTGTAAAACTGTGGTTTTCAGCCTTGTAACTGGTGGCTTGGATTCTTGTAAGTCTGGTGGTTTCAAAACTGACGGAAAATACGCCGAACACTGGCCGTTTCATCAAACCGCCCTTTAGTAAATCTAGCTCTACGTATGCATTTAGAAAACAACACATAACTGGTCTATTTAAATTAGGACAGGGTTGTTTTAGCAAGATAATTAGCCTATAAATGCAAGGTGACAATAATATAATAATAATAATAATAATAATAATAATAATAATAATAATAATAATAATTGCATTAATATTATATATTGGAATAATTAAGGGAGGGCTGGCAAATTGTAGCCCAAGGGGCAAATCTCGACTCAGCAGCCTATTAGGAACATTTTAAAAGAAAAAAAATGTAGGTGGTCCAGTGACCCAGCCCCAGATAGCCCACTATGGGACTATAATAATATTGTGGCAAAACTAGATCTTAATAACATGAAGAATTTGTATAATATCAATTTCAATGAATGATTCCTATAAAAGTTAATAAAGGTCAGTAAACAAAGACATGCAAGGTTTTAAAAGAGCTCTGTACTACATAGATCATTGTATTAGCAGCGACTGTCCTAGAGCAGAGATATCCAATAATCTGTCTATGGGCCAGACGTGTCTCCTCAAAGGCATTCTTGTGGCTTAGAATAGTCCTGATTGTGCCTTATTTGCTGAACTTTTTCCTATAGTGCTATAAACTATTAATATATAAACTTTAATAATTACTGTTACGAATGAGGCCCTAAATTTTCTGTTACCACTAAGCATTTAAATGAAATTTCATTGCTTATCTACAAGCTAGTTATGTTTATTAACGAAGTCTTCTTTCCCCATTCAGGATCTGCCTTAGGCATCTGTGGTGCCTCAGGGCTGTGGTGAGGGTTACAGTGACACTGTCTCATAAGAAGAATATAGTGAGGCTTTTTAACATGAGAATTGGTGCCTACTTGGAATAATAAAATACCACTCTGGAACCATTAGTCATTGGAATGAATCAGTGTATGGGTTTTTTTAAAACGATTTTACTTGAAACTTATAAGATACAGGCTTTACAGGTATCTAACTTCTATAGCAGGCAAATGGAGCAAATTCAGGAAAAGCGCTCCTATATCTGGTGTTGGGGATAGGTGGTTGGGCTGCTGCCTTTGTTACCCTCTTGAAGGTAGTCTGGAGCCCTCAGAAGTGAGATATGTAGAAACAAAAATATGTGGGGTGGGTAGTGGCGCAGAATGGGGGTGGGTGGGAGAATAGGGGACGGATGATGGCGGGGTGTGAGGAAATGGAGCATTGTGCGCATGAATAATAATTAATTGAAAGTCAAAATGAGTTTCTTAAATGTCACACAGTATTTGAATACAATCCTCCAGTAGTCTAATATTGAATGGAGTTCTTTGCAGAGAGAAAGGGTCCGGGAGAATTGTCTCTTGATCAAAAGGTGAGTAGAGATATATAGTGTGACATGGTATCAATCGGTAATTGGTGGTGGTTTACCGGGTGCACTTACATGGTTCATTCTGTATTCTGTGTGGATGTACAATAGTCCATTTCCCCACACCCCACCACCACCTGGCCCCTATCCCCCCCCCCCCACGTATTTTTGTTTCACAGGAATCTAGTTTGCTTCCAGTATTTGTGGACCGATAAGAGACCACGCACCAAAAACACAATTCTCCTCCTTTGTAGAGCTTGTGTTCTTCTTCTAACAATGCTAGTAAAAAAACAAACTTTGCAAAAATGTGATGTTTGTATCTTAGGACCCTAAGGACATACAGTATCTGCAGTATAGAAGATAAGGAAAAATGATAGCCAACCACCACATGTTCTACATTAACAAGATACTGCTGTCAAAATGAATGATAGCAAAAAATTGTACCTGCTATTACATTTCATGACACATTTCTTTTAAAGTAAATTTGTCACAATAAATAACATCCTCTGATTTGATAGTATCCTCATCATGGCATTTGTTTAATTTTTCATTACTCATTTTTCACATTTTACTTTTCACATGGTATCTACCTTTTACCTGTTTTCTAAAACCAAATTTCTTAAGAGATTAAAAATATAGATAGTTGTTATCACTGTAGGATTGGGGGAATAATCGATGTGGCAATTCTAAAATCTCCTTTCTGCTTTAAATACAAAACTCCCAAAAAAAATTTGATGTTTTAAACACAAACTGTGATTTTATGTTTTACAAAGGTACAATGAGTCAAGGGATCATTGGAATAAAATATCTCCCCCTGCCAGCTTCAGTGCTCATGCTTAACCCAGACTTTATAATTATCCTATGTGTAAAACATTTGATAACAAATTCCCTGTCTAGCATTGCTGGTTGTCATCCGTATTTATGGTATTACACTATCTGCCATCTGATTTTTTTGCAATCTGGACTAGGCTGACAAACTAGAACAGAAAATAAAAACTAAGGACAAGAAAAATAAAGTATTTTAGCCAACATACTTTCCATCTATTTGTCTCATCAATCCTATGTATAATCTCTTTCTCATCTTTAACTTATCATCCCTCTTTTTGTCTTTTTCACCTTCACATCTTCCTTATCTCTCGCTCATACCTGTTCAGCTTAATTCATGTTATCATTTTTTATAGAAAAGAATGGGAGAAACTTGTCATTGCCTTATAGTACCCGAAAAAACATAAAAACACATTTAGCACAAATGATGAATTTTAGTAGACATGTTAAGTAATAAAAAAAACACATTTAGAATAAGGAATAGGATAATAATAATAATAATAATAATAATAATAATAATAATATTTTATATAGTGCTTTTCTCCCAAGAGAATTCAAAGCACTTTACATAATGAACTGTAAAATTTGATTTAAAGTTGTTAACAGCTTGAACACATATATTGACTGCAGAATTCATCAATTATCACAGGGTGTGATTGTGTGATCTCAATGCCACATGTCACATATCACAGTCTAGTTATCCAAATGTAACGACAGATAGGGTGTTGTATAGTATCTCAAAGTAGGATGAACTTTCTTTTGCTAACTTTATCCACAATAGTTTCTGAAATGCACATATGTTGCGTCCCCATGCAGCTGTTGGATGGCCATTGTCCATTTCCTGTATGCCAAATAGGTCAACTAGCATGACCGTATTTAGAGTAAAAACGACAGGCAAAGAAAATGCCAGTTGACCAAGCACGTGCTGGGTCTAAGGATTGACCGATCCATTTTGCTACAAACTATGTCCTTTTGGTCCTTAAAAGCAAAACAAAGACCAAAAAAAACACCAAATAAAACTACCATCAATATCTGCATATGTAAATAAAAAATGTTGCTGGATTTAATCATTATTTGTTCTACTACCAATTAGAAGCTACTAATGCAGACATTTGTATCAATAAGACTAGCATTTTTCAAATGTGTTCTCTATACATTACTCCCCCCCCAAAAAAAAACAACTACACTTAAGATACAGAACACAAAATGGTTACTTCCATTTAGAACCTTCTAGACAACAGATGTACCTGGTACAGTTTATCAAATGTATATAAAAACAATCTGAAGTCCAGTGTGTCAATTTATCTCATAGTATTTCATGTGCAGAACATACAGTACACATCTCTCACCCTGCTTCTGCCAAATGATCTTATCAGTTATCAAAATATCTTCAGGTGGTTCAGTGCTACATTTTATGGCAACAAATTGACTTACGAGCACACCAGTTCACTAACATATACCCTATTGGAGTTACTTTTACTATTTATTATATTTTGCTCTTTATTTTTATTTAATTTTGAGATTAAACCCTCATTTTAACAATATTCTGCTCAGAACGTGTGTCCCCCATGCTTCGAATAATTAATATATGACATGAAGATTCCATTTCCGCATTTACCCCTACCCACTTTTTTCTAATACCTTCTACTCTTTTAATAACTGAACTAACAAGTTGCTTTTTCAAAAAAAAAAAAAAAAAAGTATTTATTGGATTGTGGCATCTGTTACACCAGTATAATATGTATTTAGATAATGTAACATAACATGTATGTAGTATTTTACAGTAATTAGCTACAAGTTTTAAAATGCCCTTTTTTATATATCCTTGTCTTGTCAATTGTATGCTTTTCAACCTATAGAAGGCTGCATTATATTCAAAGCTGCCATCCTACATAGACTGGTGAAAGATTTGTACCTTTTTAACATGAACGTGATCGTTGTAGTGCTATGATGTCCTCCTATATATTTCTTTGTGGGGGAGACTTATATGGCTGCCACCTTATGTAGTTTCCCAAGTGGAATGATTTTTTAATTTTCACTACTCTATCCATGTTCATGATGGCAGAGGAATGAGGGAGAAGTGGGGTTCTGTCTTCTTACATAAACATTTATGTCAAGAAAACAACACATTTTTATCTTATTGCAGAATAAATAATTTCACCTCTATGTAACAGATCTCCCATTAGTCCAATAGCAACTAACACACAGTGACTAGCGGTGAAAAACACTCACATTGTTACATTTCATCAATTATATATAATGTATCTTTTCATATCCCATTGATAATAGGATTTTGTTATGGATGAAACTGTAATAGCATAGTAAAATAATAGGAATCCAAGAGAAAAAGCCTGAAGATAAACTGACAAATAATAAGCTGTTTTGGGAATGGTTCTCGCGGTAAGAGCAATGACTGAAATATTGCTGCTGTGGGGCGAGTAAAGTATGCATGACAGAAATAAGACAGACTTCAGCATAAGAAGTGCCTTGTAACTGTAGTGATTGGGAAGACTTGGCATCCTCACTCCTATATTGTTTTTCTGTTTAATACGCAGTATACAGCCATATATTCATACGTGGATACTTCAAAATGTACATTGTGAGGACTATAAATCATATTAATAGAGCATTATTTTTCTAGTTTTGAACAATTTTAGCAAAAGTTGTGTAGTGTACAATAAACACCTTGGGCCTAACGCAACCCACGTTTAGTATTATACTCATAATTGGGCTTTGCGTGCTCCCGAATTCATCAAAGCATGGATCTCAAGTTACATGTGCTGTTGAAATCAGGAGCAGGTCTGCTGTGCTCTACTACACAAGATCCTGTTAGATACATCCAATACCTATGTGGATTAGAAATTCGCCAAAGAATGCACAGGAAAAAAATATTTAAATAATGTCACCTATTAATAAAAAAGGCACTAATGATAAAACTGAAAAGAAAAAAGTTTTTTTTGCTTTTTGTTTTCCATGAAACACTTTTATTAGAAAGTTGCTAATGTCTACTGAATTAAAAAACATTTTTACAGTTGCACGTGATTGCAAATACATGTTATAGCATGCATACAAGACGGTCATCACTATTGATTAGGACTTAGACCAGTGGATTCCAAACTTTCTCAGTTCGAGGCACCCTTAGGGTCTCAATAATTTTTTCAAGGCACCCCTATGCCAAAATATTTACCAAGAAGTCCCCTGCCTTGCTTACAAATGGGCCGGGCTGAGGCACCCCTGTGAGATAGCCGTTGTACCCCAGGGAGCCACGGAACACGGTTTGGGAACCACTGACTTAGACTAGTCCTTTATCTGGAGCAAGAGATACGACAGTAAAATAAGTAACTTTGAGATGGCCAGAGTTGGATTCATACGTGGCTGTGTGCGCTTCAGTTTAGCATGCCCCTACTGCAAATTGACTATGGCACAATGCTCCTTCCCCACCCTGTTCACTCCCAGAAATTCTAGATCATAGTAAGTGTCCTTTGCATACAGGGCTGCGTTCAGACGTTTCTCCCGGTTCTAGCCATGCGCAGAGTGATTTTGAGGACGATACACACAAAATCAGCAGTAACATGCCGTGATGAATCAGGCCCCTTGTATTTAGCCCTCCCAGATGTGTGGTTAAATTACTGTGCTGATGTCACATTGGAAGCTTGACACAAAAGCATCATGTGCTATCCATCTAACACTTCACCTCCTATTCATTTTGTTGCAATAAATACTAGATATTTTAAATGTAAAATCTTATTGTGGAGTATAATGTTAGCATGGCTAATGAATCATACATATAACATGAATAATGGAGTTTTGGAAGGATTTTTCATTAACCCTTATATGATCAAAAACAGTGTTTCTTCCATGCCACCCCATTTATATCAGCATATTCTGAAGATGTAGTTATCCGTATAAGTCATTTAACCCTTTTTGAGTGCTTCTAACATCATGAGAGCCCCATAGTGAATAACTACTGCTTCCTAGGAGAAACAAATATAAATCTATTTCATTTGTTATCCATTTAACATTTATTGTGATTTTACTTTAACCTATAGGTGCAATAAACATTATTAAAATATTATACGTTCACATAAGTAGATATTTATCATGTGTTTATAGCTTTATATATGTTTTATAGAATAATATTGTAAACATAAAACGACTCTTAAAACTGCAGGCATTTACATGAACCTGCTATAAAAATAATTAGGGCTGCATACATGACATATATGAAATGAATTGCATGTTTCCACCAAAAATAATAGTGGTTAAACCCTCAATTTATTAGTATTCTGAGATAATGCTACCTTATAGCAGGAAGCATATTAATGCTTTTTGTGTATTTTGACTTTCAGTCCACCTCACCCTAATTGTACTAGATTTTATGTAGATCAGAAGAGAAGATCTCCAGCCCAATACCTTGTGAATTAGAACTATACTCTTAATACTAGTGAATGAGTCCACTGTTTTCTTGAAATAGAAAGTTTGTAAAACTACACAAAAGAATAATATCATAAACTTACCCTAACAGAAAAAACGAGGGTCGGTGAAAAGGTGTCAGTAGCTAGTGATGGAGCCGCGTCAGTTCTATATATGACCTTTCCATAGTCGTTGGGAGCGTGCAAGAAAGTCGCAGTACAAGCGAGGCAGTTGCATTGTACAGTGGTGCCACCCTGCAAGTTAAAGATGATCAGTAAAGTATACTATTTTCTTTTTCTGTGTTGCCAATAGGCTGTTATTCAATTTTACTGAGAACTACAAGCTTCATTAACACTCCAAAACAACAGTTCTTTTTCACCAAAGCATATGTAAATCACACAATGCAATCTATAGACAAAAAAACAAAAATAGCAAAGAAAAGAAAATCCTCTTGCAGACCAAAAACTGGATTTTTGGTTTTAAATTACATTAATTACAAGACAAATGTAGGGATAGGTAATATTATTTAGATCAATGTATTGCTTGTTTTTAAAAATGCAACATGTTTTCAGCAGCACTATATAGTTGGAAAACATGGTTACACGTAACAGATGCACAATAGACCAAAAGCACGGATCTGCTCAGTTACAATCTAGACATAATAGATGTACAAGTAAAACATAATGTACCAAACCAGAGAGTGTGAGAGATGGAAAGAGAGAAAGAGAGTCAAAATAAAAACGTACATTCACCTAGTAAACGTTATTTTAACTCTAATGCCTGGTGTAACAGAGATCCTATTCCACTGAAGTATTTCTTCATTAATAAACCTGGAAATAACAAATAAGTGGGACTGAAAAAATAAATTTGCTTTATGAGCAGTTCTGTGTGTTAGTGGTAAATGATAGCTGAAGACTTTTAACAGGCTAACATGAATGTTCTCCAGATATATAGTACAAGAGGGTAAAAACATTGTTCCTGCCACCCTTAAAACCATGCAGCCCAGTGTAACATTCTCACCTTGCTTTGTGGAATGAATAAATATGACTTACACCTAGTAAAACGCTAGGCTTCAGTCTTTATATTATTAAAGTTCAAAAATGACTGCCTCCACTGTATGTAAATAACACAAGGATTTTACTGCATTTTATTATTGGGGTAACATCTTTGACAAACTGTGCTGGTGTCCTATGCTGCAGCTGTTTAAGAAGAGGTTTTTAATCTAAGATATGACACAAATGACATTGTTATTAATAATATTAAATACCTATTTGCCAACTTTATTGAGGGGAGGTCAAAGTGGCAAGTTGGCGGGGTGCGGCCATGCAATTAGTGTCATCACGCCCCCAGTCTGCCGCTGGATTATATGCACTTTGCATCATCAAGGAGCTGGGGCCATGTTCACATGATTTACGGGATGAGGAAGGGTGACCTTCTCTCCCAGGTATCCAGGAGAGCTTAGCCAAACTTTTAAGTCTCCTGGAGGCTCCAGTAGAGTAGAGAAATATGATTAAGTCACAAGTTCTGGGAGAGAGGGAACCCTCCCACCCCCCTTCGCATTCACTGCAAATTGCATTATCATTGGATCAGGTCAAAAAGTTGTCAAATATGCTAAATATACACCAATCAGCCACAACATGCCTAATATTGTGTAGGTCCCCTCATGCTGACAAAACAGCTCTGCCCCATCAAGTTTATGGACCCCATAAACATCTGAAAGTGTCATATGTTATCTGGCACCAAGACTTCAGCAACAGATCCTGTGAGTTCTGTAAGTCACGAGGTGGGGCCTCCACAGCTCGGACATATTTTTCCAGCACATCCCACAGTTTCTCATTCGGATTGAGATCTGGGGAATTCAAAGCCCAAGTCAATACCATGTACATTTTGTCATGTTCCTCAAACCATTCATGAACAATTTTTGCAGTATGGCAGGACGCATTATCCTACTGAAAGAGGCCACTGCGATCAGGGAATATCATTGCCATGAAGGGTTGCACTTGGCCTGCCACAATGTTTAGATAGGTCATATGTGTCAAAGTAACATTCACATGAATGCTAGGGCCCAAAGTTTCCCAGTAGAACATTGCCCAGAGCATCACACTGCCTCCACCGGTTTGCCTTCTTCCCATAGTGCCTCCTGGTGCCATCTCTTCCCCAGGTAAATGATGCACATGCACCTGTCCCTCCATATGATGTAAAAGAAAACCTGATTCAACAGACCACAACACCTTCTTCCATTTCTCCATGGTTGAATTCTTTCACTCACATGCCCATTCTAGGTGCTTTCGGCAGTGGGTAGGGGTCAGCATGGGCATTTTGACCAGTATGCAGCTATGCAGCCCCAAACGCTGCAAGCTGTGATACAGTGTGTGTTCTGTCAATTGCCAGCATTAACTTTTTTGGCAAATTGTGCTACATTTGCTCTTCTATGGGAGTGTGCCAGATGGGCTAGCCTTTGCTCCCCTCACACATCAATGAGCCTTGGGCACCCATGAGCCTGTCATCAGATCACCAGTTGTACTTCCTTGGATCACTTTTGGTAGGTACTATCTATCCACTGTATACCGGGAACACACCATAAGCCCTGCTCTTTTGGGATTCTCTGACCCAGTTTTCTAGCCATCACAATTTGGCTCTTGATCCTTACGCTTGCTCATTCTTCCTGCTTCCATCTCATCGACTTCAAGAACTCACTGTTCACTTGCTGCCTAATATATCCCACCCCTTGACAGCTGCCATTGTAATGAGATAATCAATGTTGTTCAATTTACTTGTCAGTGTAGCATTATGAAGATAAGGCTGTGACAGTCTGACAGCTACACCTCCAACATAACTTCCTCATCCATTTCAGAATTCAGTTCAAGCTCCTTACTCTCACTTACAAAGCCCTTACTGACACTTCTCCCATTACATCTCAGACCTTGTCTCAAGGTACATATCTACCCATCCACCCCGCTTTGCTTCTAACCTCTCCCTCAATTCACCTCTCAATACCTCCTCCAATGCTGAACTCCAAGAATTCTGCAGTGCTGCCCCCATTCTTTGGAACTCCCTCCCCCGCCTCATTCGATTTTCCAACCTTCAGTCCTTGAAATGCTCACTCAAAACCCATCTTTTCAAGCTCACCTATCCTACCACCTCCTGATCATCTTATTCATCACATCCTATTCCTTCACCTGCCATCTCCATTTTCTCCCAGCTGGTCCTACTGTCTCTCACCACCCCTCCCTCTAGAATGTAAGCTCTCAAGGACAGAATCCTCTCTACCTATTTTCCCATGTCTGCCTCCTGTCTGCCTTGTATGTCCTGTCATATATTTTGATGCATTCTGTGTTAGTCCCCATAGCATTACTCACATTCATCTGTGCTACTTATTTGTATTGCCTCATCTATTTGTTACTTGCTTCTATATCCAGCTTTACGGAACCTGTGGCGCCTTATAAATAAATTAATTGATTAATTACTTATTAATAATAATAATAATAATAATAATAATAATAATAATAATAATAATAATAAATGTCTTCGAAAGCAAGCAACATTCTACAAAAGCACACCATCATTAAAAAAAATTGGGATCCTCTGAAAATGCTACTACCAGCCCTAGACTATGATAAACTGGGCTAGTAATACCATAACCTACAGCATGGGGTCCCCCTGTGATAATGTCACACAGTCCTAGCTTGTTCAGCATGAGGCTAAATCTAAATATTAAGATACGTGCAACTCAGCATATACACACAATTGTGTGTTTTGTGTAAATTGTATGTTTTCTGCAATTTATATGCATTCCCACTCTGCATCAGGCCCATTGTGTGAAATTTACTTTTTCTCTTTTTATTGCAAAATATTTAGTTACCTAGTGCTTCCTTTACTCAGATTGCTTACAAACTGTTTCTTAAAGTTAAACTTTTTAGAAAAAGAATTGCTTTAAATATTGTGCAAAATTAAATATAACCAAACATATGCTAAGTATTTTATTAAAAATAAACATATTTTGATTATTTGTGTTTTCTTTTTATAGTTTACTCCATTAAGATATTGCTAGGTTTGAAGGCTACACTCATTTATAGACAGTAAAGGGTGAACATAAATCATAGTATGCACAATGTTATATGTATCCAGTATTTGTTCAGAAACCTTGAAAAACATGAATTCTATAATTTTACCTTCATTACTTTCATTAATTAAATATTTTTTGACAACAACAAAGAGATGAGTCAAAATAGCAGAGTTTGAATCTGTAACCTGGGAGCAGGAGCGTAAAAGGGATGACATTTCCCACATTAAAACTGTATGATGTAGTTCGGACCTTAGCAATGTGATGAAATAAACTTGTGAACAGTTCATATTCCAATGAACTATGGAAGATGTTGTTTATTACAAAACATTTGTAGTGTTTTGTAATACACAAAAGAAGGATTATTATGTAGAGGAATTGTTAGTAAATGAATACATGCAGCAGGGGCAGCATGGTGGCTTAGTGGTTAGCACTTCTGCTTCACAGCACTGGGGTCATGAGTTCAATTCCCGACCATGGCCTTATCTGTGTGGAGTTTGTATGTTCTCCCTGTGTTTGCGTGGGTTTCCTCCGGGTACTCCGGTTTCCTCCCAAACTGGCTGCTATCAAATTGACCCTAGTCTGTGTTTCTGTCTGTCTGTGTGTGTTAGGGAATTTAGACTGTTAGCTCCATTGGGGTAAGGACGGATGTGAGTGAGTTCTCTGTACAGCGCTGCGGAATTAGTGCCACTATATAAATAAATGATGATGATGATGCGGTAGGCTGGCAAATATTAGCCCGTGGGGCAAAATTCGACTCAGCAGCCTATTAGGAACATTTTAAAGGAACAAAATGCAAGTGGCCCAGTGACCCAGCCCAAGGTAGAGCCCACTATGGGACCGCTCGGGGGGTAGATGCCCCCTTTCCCCAAGCCCAGCCTGCCCCTGAATGCATATTCTAAATGTCATTTAAACACTGTAGCTGTAGTTTTCTCCTAAAGTAAACAAAGAGAGAGCAATTGTTTAGACAGGCATATCAGACAAGCATAAACTACCGCTGCAAATAGTTGTATATTGCTTCTTAAGTAACAAGTACGGTATAATTAATAAAGCAAACATAATAGGCAATTTAGCCATAAGCAAATCAAAACCTATAACATATTTTGTCGGACTTATAAATGTTCTAATATTCAGATATTAGTTTAAATAATTATTTTGTCAAATATAAAATATATATAATATAAATTAGTATGTTGAATTAAATACAATATTTACTATTTAAAATCTTTAAACATGATATGAAAGGTATAGAAAAATGATACTACTGGTAGTACACCCATAATAACATAAATGTAAGAATAAGTGTCAACGAGCAATAAGCTTTGCTTCAGGCTCAATAGCCCTATAGCAGAGGTGAATTTAGTGGCTTTTGGTGCATTTCAACCTACACAAATCATTTTGATACCTGTGTAGTGTAACTTGCATGGCATTGCATAAGTATATGAGTCATTTGATAAAAAAAAACTAATTCAACATAAAAAACAAGCTAATTTTGAAGAGCAATCATTTTAAAAAGTACAATTCAACCTTTAAAATTAAACTAGACTTTATAAATGACAAAAGCTTTGTTAGAGCGCCCCCAGTTTCATAAAAAAAACAGCCCAATATTACCAAAGAGTGCCAACAGACTTAAAATATGGATACAAATAAAAACAGAGGATATTAGGCACTAAAACTTATCTCATAGGAATATTCCAAATTTCAACAATTAATAAAATATAAAAATATAATAATAAGGTCAAATTCACTGAAAAATAAAGTTCTGTCTAGATTTCCAAATATTCCTCTGTTTTGTTTATAAATGCTGTTGCTTTCACCTCAGTCTGTACGTTCTTTCTGGAGGATGCATAGCATCTTCATTTATCTTAATGTCTACTATGGATAATTTCATCAGTTACTAATGTAAGTTATACAACTGAAACTTTAGCATCTAAATATATCAGTTGGAATCATATGAGAACTTGTTTTGCAGAAATTCAGTCAGGTTGAATTAGATTATAAAGGTGATAAGCAATGATGAACACTCAGGGTCTTTTTTTGTGTTGGGGACAAGGCCCAGTTTTAAATGTAAAATATGCATGTAACTCCCTGTCACTGTGTGTAGTGTTTAGGTGCACAGTTTAGGCACATGCAATTTTTTTTTTACAGTTTCTCTGTGAAGATGTGGGGACACAGGTGACATAACTTGGTGGTGCAATGCAATCAGATGTCTCAATAACTTGGGCACCGGATCATTTCTATATTGCAAAATTGCAAAAATAAATATATTGCAAAATAAATTTATTTACATTCTTTCTTCACTCCAGCACATTCTTAAACTGTTGCAGTGATAAATATGATATTTTCAGTGTCTATATATATCTTCTGTCTCCTCTTGCACAGTACTTAACGGCTACATGCACTAAATATTAATGTCACTTTTAAAATTAGTTCACATTTCTCTCTCACAGCAGTGTTCACTCTCCCCTCTCTCTCCTGTCCTCTGCTTGGGTATTATCTCTCTCCCAGGCTCTGAGGGGCTATTATCTCTCACCCCTCCCCTGCGGGGCTATTATCTCTCACCCATCCTCTGCGGGGGTATTATCTCTCACCCATCCCCTGCAGGGCTATTATCTCTCACCCATCCTCTGCCGGGGTAATATCTCTCACCCATCCTCTGTGGGGGTATTATCTCTCACCCATCCTCTGCGGGGGTATTATCTCTCACCCATCCTCTGCGGGGGTATTATCTCTCATCCATCCCCTGCAGGGCTATTATCTCTCACCCATCCTCTGCGGGGGTATTATCTCTCACCCATCCCCTGCAGGGCTATTATTTCTCACCCCTCCCCTGCGGAGCTATTATCTCTCACCAATCCCCTGCAGGGCTATTATCTCTCACCCCTCCCCTGCGGGGCTATTATCTCTCACCCATCCCCTGCAGGGCTATTATCTCTCACCCCTCCCCTGCGGATTTATTATCTCTCACCCATCCTCTGCGGGGGTATTATCTCCCACCCATCCCCTGCAGGGCTATTATCTCTCACCCATCCTCTGCGGGGGTAATATCTCTCACCCATCCTCTGTGGGGGTATTATCTCTCACCCATCCTCTGCGGGGGTATTATCTCTCACCCATCCCCTGCAGGGCTATTATCTCTCACCCATCCTCTGCGGGGGTAATATCTCTCACCCATCCTCTGTGGGGGTATTATCTCTCACCCATCCTCTGTGGGGGTATTATCTCTCACCCATCCCCTGCAGGGCTATTATCTCTCGCCCATCCTCTGTGGGGCTATTATTTCTCACCCATCCTCTGTGGGGGTATTATCTCTCACTCCTCCTTTCCGGGGCTATTATCTCTCACTCCTCCTCTGTGGGGGTAATATCTCTCACCCATCCTCTGTGGGGGTAGTATCTCTCGCCCATCCACTATGGGGCTATTATCTCTCACCCATCCTCTGTGGGGGTATTATCTCTCACCCCTCCTTTGCGGGGCTATTATCTCTCACTCCTCCTCTGTGGGGGTAGTATCTCTCTCCCATCCTCTGCAGTGATATTATTTCTCTCCTGTCCTTTGTGGGTGTATTATCTCTCAACCCCTTCAATGTTTGCTCCCTCTCCTTTCTATCATCCTATCACTTTCTGAGCTAATTTAGCCCTGAAATCTGTCCCATGTCACTAGTATTATGTCAGTGATGTTATACTTTGGCCCCTAGTGGCAGCAGGCGATAGACCAGCTCCCCAGACTAAAAAGGAGGTTCCAGGACCTCCTCCACTCTGTCCTGGGTCCCTGGCTGTCACTCTCCACACAGGGTCTGATCCCCTTATACCAGCCTGATATTGTTACGCAACATTCCTGGTGTGTTTAGGTAGTGCTGGGCTACACATTAAGTCACTGGGAGGTGTGAACAACACCACCAGAGAGAGTGTTACATGCACTGTTTAACTGCATTGGCAAACAAATGTACATATCTATGTACAGATTGCACTATTTCCAGATCGCTCTATATGTCTGTAGAGGTGGACTAGGAAGGGAAAGTACAATAGAGTCATGTGTACTTATTCTGTCTAGAGCCACAGATGTGCCTGTCTTAGGCATTTCTGTTGTGGGTGCTATATTCATGAGCAAAGGTGTGTGTCAATGATGATGATCATGAGCATGTACCTTTGCAGTAAAAAAAAGTATTTGAAATAAATAATTGTTGTTTAAAAAGACATGCCCCACTCCCGAAATAGTGTTTCCAGCACCATCACTTTGAGTTGGTAGCGGCAATTGCCATTGAGTAAACAATCTGGGGTCCCCCACAAAGGCTTCTACCTGCACTATGCTGTGACAGGCTGATGTCACTATAACAGGGAACCCTGCAATGTGGGGTCTCCAGTCATAATATCACAGAGCCCTAACTTGTTCGGTCTGATCCATCACCCCAATCACCCTCTCCAGGAGAAAACAGCCTGCGTTATAAGCACTAAGGCTCCTACCAACACCCCTGCCTGTCAGTGTTGGACTAATAAATAATTTTGAAATTGTTTTAAACATTCCTGGTGCATCACTGTCAAAATCCTTGCACTGCTCTTAATAGTTAACTCCTAATAAGCAGGACAAACAAAACTGAGTTACAGTGGGAAAGAGAAGTGTTTATAGCCAAATGGAGGAGACGTTTTCAATTCTAGATCCACCTTCTCAAGTAACATTCGCAAACCCACAAATGTCTAAATTGTTTAAAATAATTATTCAGTATTGGTAGGATGTTTGTGTTCCAAAGAAAATAAATACAACTTAAATTTCAATAAACATTTAAAAATTAAGTTTCACAACATTGCGTAATTAAATTGCAACAAAAGCAGATGTACCACGGTTTTACAGCACTATTCTCTATGAAATACTATAATATAAAACATAAAACAGTACATGCAAGAGTATATGTAACATAACAATGAGCTCCACTGTGTTAAGTCCTGGATGCTGACTAGGATTGATAACATGATGTAGGAAATCTGTCTTATATGGCATTTGGAGGACATACATTTTAACTTGAGGGAATTATAAAAAAAAATATTTGCTCTTAAATATTGTGCAATTACAGTCGGAAATTGCGGAGCTGTTTGCTAAACGTTTTTCTTTCTTTTAACATTGGCCCCTAACATGCCGAATTGTCTTGTTTTACACCATATAATGTAACACATCTCTCCTAAGGTAAAACATGGATCAGTAAAACTGATTGCAGGGCACCAGTATGGGCAAGCAGCGGCACAAGACACAAACCATTTATCCAAATGACTTCTGTCAGCCACATACATTTGGATGAAAATGGGTTATATGCAAATACTCAAGATTGCTCTCCAAGATCCCTGCCCTCACTGATGAATACATAATTGATTTGAAATGATTTCATTTCACATGAATATCCCGGGTCTTTACAAGGTCTAAGATTAAAATAAAACAACCATTTTCTTGCTGATTGTTGCAACTAGTCAGTGACATCACTGACCTATTCATCTCTTGAATTAACATTAGATGATGACTTCAACAACCTTTGTTACACTTTCTTGTGTATCTATGTTACATGATGGAAGATACAGTGCTTTATACTTCAAGCATATCTATAATCTGGGTAACAATGACAGCCATGTATACATAATATTACATTGTTTACAATAACAGATACACAAACACTTAGAACTTTCAGAAAATGATCTTCACTTATGACAATTGCTACATGCTAATGTTCCTCTAGTAATAAATCATCCTGACATGTAATAAGGGGCTCAGGTAGAGTTGGTTGAACATCTTTTTTTTTGCATAAAATACGCTTTTCTGTACTGCACATAAGCTCCAAAAATGTGTACGCATACATCTGTATGCAGATACTGCCATATCTTACACCTGCGACTCCTTATAACTGGAAAGTACAGTAAGGGAGTGTTCTCATAAATATGATTAAAATAGACCAGGAAGATGATATAGATACACCTGTCAGGTGATATATTTCTTGTGGGTGCTGGAAGGCTGGTGCAACAATACGTGATCATGATGATCAGCAGCACTAACTAGTCACTTCTGATTTGCTGATTGTGAATTGACCTCTCCAGCTGATAGCACTTTATTCATAGTGTGTCTGATATATTCTAAACAGTTGTGGCTGTCTATTTGTAGTATTTAATTGACATTTTCATTTGAGATAGAAAAGGTGATTCCCATTGATTTTTTTAAAGGGGAAAATAACAGATGTTTGTGTTTTCCTATCGAATGTCACTGGCGCAAATCTTGTACCTCTAATGATTACAGTGCATATACTGCTATCTACCACTCCTATCGAAATGCTCTGGACACTGCAAAACAAACATACTTCCAATCTCGCATCTATGCTCAGGCTTCTAACCCCAAATGCCTTTTTAACACATTTAAACCTCTCCTCAATCCTCCCACACCAAACCCTCCGACTACCATCAGTGCCCAGTATCTTGCTTCCTATTTCAAGGACAAGATTGATAAACTTAGACTTGAAATGGTATCATCTCCCTCAACTAGCAATCAGCTCAATTACTTCCCAGCATCCTTTCACACCCTCTCTTCATTTGATCCCACAAATGAAGAGGAAGTTTTTACTCTCTTCTTATCTTCCTACTCTACTCTTGTCCTCTTAATCCCATTCCCTCACAAATTGGTAGGTCCTTGTATCATGTGCTTATTCCACCTCTAACCAAAATCTTTAATCTATCTATCTCTACTGGTATCTTTTCATCACTATTCAAGCATGCAGTGATTGCTCCTATTCTAACCCAAACTCTCTTTCAAATTTCCACCCCATCTCTCAGCTCCCATGCCCTTCCAAACTTTTTGAGCGAATTACCTACACTCACCTCACACGTTTCCTTTCTGCAAACAGCCTATTGGATCCTCTTCAATCATGCTTACGTTCTCAACACTCCACAGAGACTGCACTGACAAGGTTGTCATTAATCTGATGACAGCTAAAAATAAAGGTGATTACTCTCTTCTAATTCTCCTGGATCTCTCTGCTGCATTTGACAGTGTTGACTACACTCTCCTCATACAGATGCTACAATCCCTAGGTCTTCAAGACACTGTCCTATCCTTATTCTCATCCTACCTATTTAATCATTCTTTCAGTGTTAATTTCTCTGGAACAACCTCCAGTCTGCTTCCTTTATCAGTTGAAGTACCACAAGGCTCAGTCCTAGGTCTTCTGCTATTCTCTATCCACACAACTTCTCTAGGAAAACTAATAAGCTCCTTTGGATTTCAGTATCATCTCTGTGCAGATGATGCACAAATATATCTATCAACTCCTAATCTCTCACCATCTGTGTTGTCTTGACTTACTGATTGTCTTTCTGCCATTTCATCTTGGATGTCCTCTCGCCAACTCAAGTTCAATCTTTCAAAATGAGAATTAATAATATTCCCACCCAAAAATAAAGTTTACTGCCTGACATTTCTATTTATATTGAGAACATGACCATAAATCCTACCCTGTAAGCTCGCTGCCTAGGTGTAATCCTTGACTAGCAACTATCCTTTGTTCCCCACACCAACTCTATATTTACATCATGCTGCATACATCTAGAAAACATTTCCAGAATGCGTACATATCTCATGCAAGACACTGCAAAAACATTAATTCATGCACTCATCATCTCCCGCATCGACTATTGTAATTCCCTCTTTACTGGTCTTTCCAAAATCAGGCTTGATCGCATGCAATCTATATTGTATGCAGCAGCTAGATTAATTTTCCTTGCAAATCGATTTACATCTGCTGAGTCAATCTGTCAGTTTCTACATTGGTTACCTGTTTTTCAACTAATCCAATATAAAATTCTTCTACTAACATATAAGGCCATCAACAAAATTGCACCAACATACATCTCCTCACTTGTCTCGAATTACCTCCCAACTCGACATCTCCGTTCTGCACAAGATCTGCGTCTCTTTTCGACTCTCATCACCTCCTTCCATTCTCGGTTACACAACTTTTTTCGGGCGCAACCACTTGATAGAATTCACTCCCTCGCACCACAAGACTTTCCTCTATCCATAGATTGTAAGCTTGCGCGCAGAGCCCTCTTACCTCTCTGTCTGTATGTATTACCCAGTATTGTCTTAAAAATGTTTGTTCTCAATTGTAAAGCGCTATGGAATTTGCTGGCACTATATAAATAGATGATGATGATGGTGATAGTTTTCAAACCTTCATGCATTCTCTGAAAACCCACCTCTTCAGACAAGCTTATAGTAGTCCTTTACCACCCTCTTAATCTCCCTAGGTTACCCTATTACCATCCTCTGCACAGCCAACACAAAACAACAACTCTCTAACCAACATAGTTGTGTGACTGAGCATACAGCCCACTTAATACTTTGTAACCTTTGCATTCTAGCTAGTCAAATATTCAATATGATGTAGCACTTACCCTTGTGTATCAAACCATTGTCCCATAGATTGTAAGCTTGCGAGCAGGGTCTTCTTACCTCTGTATGTATGTTTTACCAAGAATTGTTTTATTACTGTTTGTTCCTAATTGTAAAGTGCTACGGAATCTGCTGGCGCTATATAAATGTTGATGATGATGATTTTATATTTGTTTTAAAATAGTCAGGACTCATTTTCTAAAATAATAATGACAGAATCAGTTGCAAATGACGTAGGTCTGATTAGTAAACATGGGTATCTTAACAACTAAACAGTTGTTACAACTGTAACAGTTATATATTTCATTATAACGGTATTTTCACATAGAGGCATTTATTACGTATATACACTACATTGGGCCATGAGGCTGCCTTCCCATCATAGTCAGCCTTATAAGTGCATGAATGGGAATAGCCCTTTGGATTTCTATAATAACCTTTCAAAGTACTCCTAATAAAAGTCCATTACATTTTTATGAATTTATGGACTAAATTTATTGTATTAGAACACTAAGAAACAGAAAAAAAAATATTTGTGGGTATATAACAGTTGTCGCCTTATTCTCCACAATACATGCCATTTGGATTTATTGATATTTCCTTCTAGGGAATCTGCAGGGCAAGCAGGATTTCATATTGTCTTTGGGAAATTATGTACAAAACATGTCTTCAGGTTTTTTTACAGATCCTATAATGTCTCTTGCCCTCCCCTGATGGCAACAGCTTAATATAATAAACACAGTTATTACACAAACACACAAAAACACACACAAAGCCTGAAGTACATAATAAGTGAGAATATGCTTCATTTTCTTATGTATCTCAATAAATGTCATCATCAAACCTCAATTATGTATGTTTGAATTTGGAATGGGTGGTGGGACATTCTACACAATGTGTTCCTCCTGATCAATGAGAGTGCAGTTATGAAAAACGTTAATTAGTGTAATCAATATTCAAAGTAAAAGCAGAACAATTCTGAGTGAAAATAATTAACCTAACGAAATAATCATCAAAACCATCATCGGCATCTTATAAAAACAACGATATTGTTGTCAATACTGATACCAATTACTGCTGTCTGAACTGTGCCACAGGTTGCATGATGTGGCCTAATGGATCAAGATACAGTCTGTTGGCCACTGTCAGGATAGATAATGAATCATACATGTCTTTTACTTAAAGGCGATGGATAAGTATTCTGTTGCTGATACTTTCAATGCACAAATGCTTATTCGATTGCTATGTCTGGGCCAACTGTCAGGGGGAAAGATCCATAATTCAGGTGCATTACAAGAGAAGTTGTTATTGAGAAAATTAATAAAAGGAGAGGGAAAGAACAGCTGTTTCCTCTGGATGTAAATTTGAATACAATGAGACATCTGGGGCAAATACACTCGAAAAACCTACAAAGTCCCACAGGAGCTGCCTTGCCATCTCTGTACAACTGTCAACTTCTGATATCATAACCACTAATATCTACATTACACTAACCTGTAACGGTTTATGCATTATGTACATGCCCTTCTCTATACCTTTCTTCGCGTTCTGCATATTGCTTCCCTATCTCTCTCCACTCTCTACAATGATCTTCCTCCTGCCTCTCTCCTCTTCCACCTGCCTCCCTCCATTCCCTGCAATAATTTCCCCCCTCATTTCTTCCACTCCATCAAATGATCTTCCCCCTCCCTTCCTCCACTCCTTGCAGTGCACTCATGTCGCACAACTGTAAACAGTACTGGCAATGTATACACAATGATAATAAAAATAACACATCTACAGAAGTACACATAGATAATAAGGGATAGCACAATGTAAACAAATACACAAACTAACAAACAAAAATGAACTTGTTCTCTTCAGTGTATGCAAAACTTATTTCAGTATAATATTATAACTACACCTGCACATATACACAGGCAGAAACATACACAGTGTAGGACTGATACCAATCAATGTCTGTTTGGTTGGCTACAGCACTCATCCAATAAAGAGCCAGTTTTCATTACAGATATTGTGATGAGCCCATTCTTTCCTACAGCTCTGCTATAGTTTCATGTACAAATAAATGCTGATAGTAGTGTCTTGCAAACAATGAGTGTCCTATTACCCATTCTGATCTGTCTATTTCTGGGTCTGTCTATCTCTGGGTCTGTCTATCTCTGGGTCTGTCTATCTCTGGGTCTGCCTATCTCTGAGTCTGTCTATCTCTGGGTCTGCCTATCTCTGGGTCTGCCTATCTCTGGGTCTGTCTATCTCGGGGTCTGTCTATCTTGGGGTCTGTCTATCTCTGGGTCTGAAAAATCTCTGGGTCTGTCTATCTCTGGGTCTGTCTATCTCTGGGTCTGCCTATCTCTGGGTCTCTCTATCTCTGGGTCTGCCTATCTCTGGGCTATCTCTGGGTATGTCTATCTCTGGGTCTCTCTGTGTCTCTTTCTCTCTCTATCTCTCTATCTGTCCATGTGTACAGGGACTGCTCGGGCAGTAGATAGAACAGTGGGATTTAGGTATAGATAAAAAAAGGTGAATTGTTTTATATAATTTTATATCAGCTATTCAGAGGTGATACTATACTACGTATAAGGATATTAGGTTGGCATAAGTGGTCCGAGAACAGCTGAGGTACGAAGACAGACTTATACTACCCCAAAAGAAAAATACAGTGGTAGGATGTGTAAATGAAGGAGACACTGAAAAACTGATTAAAAACATATGATAGCTATCAAGAAAAGGACACATCACAAACAATAGCTAAACTCCAAAAGCGTTAATGCGATTTCATAAAACAGAGAATATTTTTTAGCATGATTAAATGACACCGAGGATTACTTTCTTTTTTATTTGTCTGCTGAGGATAATTAGTTCAAAGGTATATGCATAAACATCTTTGTGGCTTGAATGCATTTATTGTATAAGCATTGTTCTGTTTTCTTAGTTTTAACTTATGCTGGAGGAAAATAATTGATTTTGATTATAAGACTTGAAAAGCACTAAGCTTAGGTTGCCCGATCAATACAAAGGATAATGAACCATTGTTATATTTTGTGAAAAAAGGATAATAAAGCAAAAAACTTAGAACTTTTATACATAAACAATAAAATATGATCCTTCTGAAACAGGTAAGGTCATCAGTTGAAATAATAAAAGTAAAATAAAGTTGTACAGTATATCGTTTTTAAAATACGCAAAAACAAATGAACACCAACAAACGGATTGTGTTGCAGCATGAATACACCCTGCAATTTTAATCTGGATATAATTGTAAAAGTTTATGCAATGGCTATTAATAAAATATACACATATATTTGTCTAGTTATGACTGAAATACAAAAAAACAACATTTTAATTAATATTTCTAGTAATTGAAAAACATGGAAATACATTTTGATTTATTGAGTGTGGGTAATACTATGAAGCCATGAAGTCAAATCCCATGTTATCTGATGAAGTCTAGTTGATAGATTTTCTGGGGTTCTTTGATGATTATGTTTCATACAATCATATTTGATCTAGAATTTTTTTTATATTCAGATGGCTGAGCTATAAAACCCAACATTTTATTTAATCACTGACCTTGTATTTTAAGGATAATCGTATAGCTGTAAAAAGTAAGCACTTTTAGAATGCACAATTTCTAGTATGATTACTTTATTTATTAGTATACAAAAATTATCTTGTAAACTATCCCGATAGAGTGCTATTTTGTCCCATGCAAAATATATAAAAATAAAATGTAAGTGATTAAAGATTATAGGAAATATTAGTGAAATAGATTTAATAAAGGGGAAAAGGAAAACAAAACCCTATAAGCACCAGATGATCTCTTAATATTCTTAATTTTTATAGATATAATATTTGCCTTTTTTTATATCGCTCCAAAATTATAATTTAAATAAAACATAATTGTATTTGTTGGGATACATTATCACTTAAGAATCTTTAATATTATAGGTATTTACTTTTAAGATCTTATGTCAAATTGTATTATCTATTTCTACTAGCATGTTTTAGTCCTTTCATATATATATTCTCTTTAGCCAAGTGGATATTAATATATATTGATTAATCATAAATAGTTTCTATTTGTTTGCACAGCAATTCAATCTGATTACATTTTAAGCCTGGGAGCTACTGAGGTTACAGTTCAGCATACTCTATATTTTAATTACTTTCCTTTATGATCAACAGTATGCCTTTATTAGATGTTGCTACAAGTCAGTCAAAAGTGCAACAAATATTTTGGATGATATTGTTTTATTTATACTACTTGGAATGTCTCTCCAAAGTTTCAAAATATGTTGCTATATATCTTATTTAATTGTTTTGTAATTGTTGTGCATTATTTGCTTGAGAATGCCACTTGCAATTAGCCTCACAATCAACCAATGCTGTCCGCTATAGATCTCAAGTTATTCAAGTTGTACTTATAGCACAGTGCAGTGATTCCCAAACTTTTTCAGTTTGTGGCACCCTTAGAGTCTCCAAATTTTTTCAAGGCACCCCTCCAAAATAATTACTGAGCAGTCCTGTTTTAGAAGTAGTTGGGTCAAAAAAATGTAATAAGTATTTAGGTCACGACAGAAATACTTATTTAGTTATATGCAAAAATGCCCTCTCTGCATGCAGACACTCTGCCCCCTCTGCATCCAGGCACACTGCCCCCTCTGCATCCAGGCACACTGCCCCCTCTGCATCCAGGCACACTGCCCCCTCTGCATCCAGGTACACTGCCCTCTCTCACGTTGCCCCCACTGCCCTCTGTCACGCTGTCCCCTCCTCTGCCCTCTGTCACGCTGTCCCCTCCTCTGCCCTCTGTCACGCTGGCCCCCTCCTCTGCCCTCTGTCACGCTGGCCCCTCCTCTGCCCTCTGTCATGCTGGCCCCTCCTCTGCCCTCTCTCACGCTGTCCCCCTCCTCTGCCCTCTCTCACGCTGTCCCCCTCCTCTGCCCTCTCTCACGCTGTCCCCCTCCTCTGCCCTCTGCCCCCCTCATCTGCTCTCTGTCCCCCTCCTCTGCTCTCTGTCCCCCTCCTCTGCCATCATTCTGTCCTCCTGCTCTGCCATCATTCTGTCCTCCTCCTCTGCCATCATTCTGTCCTCCTCCTCTGCCATCATTCTGTCCCCCTCCTCTGCCATCATTCTGTCCTCCTCCGCCATCATTCTGTCCTCCTCTGCCATCATTCTGTCCCCCTCCTCTGCCATCATTCTGTCCTCCTCCTCTGCCATAATTCTGTCCCCCTCCTCTGCCATCATTCTGTCCTCCTCCTCTGCCATCATTCTGTCCTCCTCCTCTGCCATCATTCTGTCCCCCTCCTCTGCAATCATTCTGTCCCCCTCCTCTGCCATCATTCTGTCCCCCTCCTCTGCCATCATTCTGTCCCCCTCCTTTGCCATCATTCTGTCCCCCTCCTCTGCCATCATTCTGTCCTCCTCCTCTGCTATGAGTATGATCCCTCTCACTCTGCCCCGCGCCAGGCGCCAGCCACAGAAAGAAGAAAGAAAACAGGAACTTACCAATCTGCCGGGCGCCGGGACCCAGCAGCCTCCTCTCTCCCGCAGCTGTCACGGACGTCGATATTCAGTGACAGCTGCGGGAGAGGGGAGGCTGCTGGGTCCCAGCGCCCGGCGGATTGGTAAGTTCCTGTTTTCTTTCTTTTTTCTAGGTCTGGCCCGCGGCACCCCAGTGACAGCGCCGCGGCACCCCTGGGAGCCGCGGTGCACAGTTTGGGAACCGCTGGCATAGTGTAACACACTGTCAGTGGTTGTTAGCTTTATCAGCACTATCAAGTCCAGCAGCTTTCTGGTAGTGCACTGTCCGCTGCGTGTCTGAGCAATTTGCATGCCCTAGCACAGTGGAACCTAAACATTTTCAGTTCGAGGCACCCTTAGGGTCTCCATAATTTTTTCAAGGCACCCCTAAGCCAAAATAGTTACCAAGTAGTCCACTGCCTTGCTTACCACTGCCCCGGGCCGCGGCGCACCTGTGAGATCGCCGTGGCTCTCCAAGGAGCTGCAGGTTGGGAAGCACTGCCCTAGCATATTATATTTTCCTTTACTGGCTTTTACATGCTGCTATTGAGATTTGTACACATACACATACAAATACAAATATCAATAGCAGCATGTAAAAGACAGTAAAGGAATTCATTATTGTATAGTTTTCATAGAAACTCTATGCTATTTTTACTATTCATCAACAATAAGTTATATTGCAATTTATTGATTATAACAATATAATCTACAATAAATAATCACACTATTAATAATGCTTACATATCATATATTTGTAAAATAAAACTCCATATAAATCTTCCTACATTATTTAACCTTCTAACCACCCAAGAAATAAAACCAAGGTTCAGTAGGTACTCATTGTGGAGAGGGCAAACAGGGCAAGTACCTAGGGTCCCAACCCTCATAGGGGCAAGCACTGGCTTACTTTAACTGTTGTTTACTACACTATGTATATTTTTCATTATCTTTAGGACTACTCTGCCAGATCACTATTAATTGGAAAAGACCAGGGTGGATAAACTGTTCAGGAAAAAGCCAAAACTTGTAATATTGGCTGCATGACTTAATTCAGGAAAAGCAGACAGTGCATGACAGCACAATCTGCATATGTTCAATAAGTTCCAGCATTAATTATACTGTAGCTCTCTGAAATAGACATGTTTCATATTTACATTTTACTGGCTGTGTAAAAGCATGTCAGTGCCAGCCATATTGTGCTTGCTTTGTGCCCTGCTGTGCTTTGCATACCTCAATTGTTTCCAATTGTTCACATCTCTGCAACAGAGGGTCTCACCTTGAACTGTGCCCCAGACATATCTTGTATAAATCTGGCTCTGCTAATGTCTACTGGCTCATCATCAGCCTTTGAGCACAGACAGCTTCAAGTCTATAGCTCTACTCAGAGCCATTTAAATGTCAACTTCTCCAAATGTTTAGCTTAGGATATCTGGAGCTGGAGCAATGGTCATGACGAGTTCCTCTTGCACCAAAACTAAGGGGGTCCTGAGCATTGGACCCTTATAATTCTGTTACTTTTGGGGAAAGAGCTGTCGAAGTCAGATAATTAGATATGGTCATTTCAAATTAATATCTATCAATCCGATTGTCTATGTCCGGATTTATGCGATTAGTACGCTACGGGCTGGAGGAGCGTAACTAACCACAACACGTGCAAACACTTATACACGCATTTACACTAACACATACACATGTAATTAGCTCACATTAAAATTAGTTGCAACACATAGTTATTTGTAACGAAATGTAACAGAGTTTATGGTTAAATATTATAATGTTATGTACATGTTAGTGAGATCTATGGTTCAGGTCACAGGAAACATATTATGTGTGGTATCATTCTAATCCTCTATTTATCCGCAGACGTCCGGTTTAAATAATTTAAACTTTAAATAATTCTCTCATTGTTCCTTAACATTTTTCATCAAGGCCATGGTGTTGATTCTTAAATTCAAGATGCTAAATTGTTAATTTCCCAATGTTATATTTTATTATGTGAGCCGAAATTAATGCTCTGCAGACCAGATATATTAGGTTATAAAGAAGACTTTTACTGTGTTAACAGGCTCTTGAATTGTCAAGCAGAAAATGTTCACAGTATATCATATATACAAATGTTAATTCACCTGTTTCATGTTCATGCATAAAATGATACTATGTCTAATTTTAATTATCCAATAAAAAAGCATGTTATTTGCAAAATGTATCTGTCGATTTTCATCCCAACCACATTTAGCTGCATAGATAAGCTATTGTGATATATGATAGCCAGTGATTTGTGATCATGAAGGAAACAGATATGGCTTTTAACTATCATTTAAAGAACCAACCTCTAATGAACCATTTATATAACTTACCATCTTGATGATGTTTTTAGAGATCGATGTTTGAATGGGACTATGGGTGATATTAAATACATTTAGATTAATGGGGAATTATAGTCTTCTTATGGATCATTAACTGATCACTAACAGAGTTAATAATATTTAAAGGATTTCTGAGGAAAAGATGCCTTTTTGAAAGATAAGATTATCATGTTGTTTAATAGCTTTATTTTTACTCAGTAATCTGGACTGCTGGGGCACACTGTAGCATGCCTTCTGATGTAGATTTATGAAACCATGGTATAAATGAGCTATTAAAACTGAGTACAAATACCATATCAGTTTTCATATCAATTACAAATTATGGCTTGGTATGACGTTTTCTTTCAACTGAGTTATACCTATCCAGTTAAAAAAAAAAAGTTGGGATACTTTATTACTATACCTGTCATTTTAGCTCATTTTCACTTTAGGATAATAGTTCCATTCTGTTTTTCCACATGTTTTCCAATTACAATAAACTGGTATGAGTAAATTAACTGGTTAAATGCATTCTGACATGATTATCTAATTCAACATAGCTTGCATAATACATATCTTAATTACTGCCTTTTAGGCAGATAAAATGCATTAATGTGTTAGCACAAATTAAACATAATATTTTGCACAAGTATATCATTAACTATGATGACCCAATGTGCAAAATTCTGAAATTTGTCACTGGTTCCTTTATTTCCATAATATACCGATTTTTGCAGGTTCCAAAATATTTTTTTTACAACCCACCCACAACTTGACTTAGGGCTTGAGCTCAACCGATCCCACCTATTCATCAACATTCAGAACGACAGTGATAACTATTTCTCTTGCAAAATTTGTGAAAATTTTCTGTTGGTAATTCTACCCAAGTGAATAAATTTAAAACACTATGGGCCTGTTTCATCATGGCACGTATCTGCCAATTTTGAGCATATGCCCAGAACTGGCAGAAGCATCCATGAACGCAGTTCTGTTCCATGCGCTTTTGAGCACAAAGGATACTTACTACAGACTACGATCTCGGGGAGTGAACTGGGTGCCGAATGGGCATTTTGCCATAGTCAATGTACAATAGGGGTGTTCCAAACTCAAGCGTACGCAGCCACGTCCTAATCAAGCCCTATGCATATCAAAGTTACTTGTTGTTCAGTATCATATGCATGTGTGTGCAATCACGAGCATCTGTAAAAATATATTTTATGTTCATTAGATGTAAAGAACATCGTAATAAATGTTTTTTATTGGAAAAAAATATAAAAATACTTTTTTACTGTTTTATCAATAATGCCTATATTATAAAGAATATGTACTTTCCCCCTAATTTTCCTGTAAGTACATTTTTAAATTGTGTATAAATTTAAGTTTTAAATATATGATCATAAACACCAGAGAGTTGAGTATGGAATTTCAGAAACAATTGTATTCATAAATACACACGTGAAACAAACTGAACATAACAGTTTTCTAGTGTTTCTTGCCCTTTTTTTATAGTGGTCTAGATTTTGAAAGTGGCTTCTGGTAGCCTGTGATGTGTTGGGCAACAGTTTAGAAAAAGCAGAGGTCATTGGGGCAACAGACAGTGATGAGTGAGACAAAATAGGAGCTGTAGTGGCTTGAGGGTGTGCAGAATGGACTTGGGAGAAAGAGGTGTCTGGGGGGTTGGCAGACATGGTTAGACAATAATATGCTGGTAGTGATAAATTATGTTGGTGCAAAAATTGGTTTGGGCCAAAAGAATGCATTTGGGTTGAGAGGCTAGGAGTAAGGTATTATGCTAATGGCAAAATAGCCACAGCATTGACCTGCGTTATGTCATCCCAAGCATGAAATTTCACAGGGGTAGAGTGCAGCCTCTCAGCCATCAGCTGGACCAATACTTCCACCTAAATTTGGCCTACCTCCACTTCAATGTTGAAGCGGAGGAGCCTGAAGCCTGACTCGGCCATGGCTGGTCATGGTTAGATATGGGTCTAAAGAGAAGTAAATAGAGAGACATTAGCAACAGTACTTTAATGCCCTGTAAAGTGGCTCACATAGATGCTACTCACCAATAGAACAGAATGGAGGGCAGACTGTAGACCAAGAGATGTCTTAAAAAAAATTCTAAATGTAGAAGCTCAGAACTCTGCTGAGATCCTAAATCACAAAATGGCAGGTGAATGGTAGACTAATATTTGGCCAAAGTTGTTGAATAGGGCATGCAGGTGTTTATCACCTACTACTACGACTGTGTATAAATGGCTAGGCGTTGTCACGCCCGTGGATGCAGTTAATGGCTGAAAATAATTGACAGGTGAGTCATCAGATATCTTACATATAGTATTGAAGGGATCCGCGAGTGACGTGCATACTCCCATACGTGTACTAAGAAAGAATCAGCGCACGGCATGCTGAAAAGTTTAATTACCTTGCAAACATGAGGGTTGCTACATTTGCCCATGCAAAGTTGCGGGTACTAACGACAATAATGGACAATTGTTTCAGAACTGCAGGTGGTCAAAAGTGACTTGAGGAGGGGACAGCCCAAACTCCTCGCGGACTTGAGAGCTGAGGGTAAATTCTCTATTAATCGCATTTTATTTTTACTTTTTTAAAAAAATGTATATGTTTTATCTGTACTATTTTTAATCATTATGCCTTGTAATAACCTTCATTGGACCAAGTACAAGGCCTGCTATGTTATAGTGATGTTTGTGAGTCACTATGTGATTCAGACAAACCTCCCAGATTAAGTCTATATGAAATGGGTTGTAAAGGTGCGTTTATTTGGCCAATGATAGTCCATGTGTTGTATAGGATTTTTCTCATGCAGCGTCGGACTGGCCCACCGGGATACCGGAAAAATCACCAGTAGGCCCCACTGCCCTACGGCCACACCCCCTTCTAAAAGTGGGCGGAACCCATCCAGCTCACCTGGGGGTTGATGTCCTCTTCGGCGGCCCCCGCTGCCCTCCTCGGCGTCCCCGCTGCTGCAGATGACTGGCTGTCAGTGACAGCCAGTCATCTTTCAAATAAGATTGCAGCTGCGATCATGTGACCCGCCCCCTCCTCTTGTCAGCTGACTGTCTTATGCTCCCACCACCGCTGAAGGACTAAGGAGCAGAGAGGCTGCATCAATCAAAATATGGGTAAGTAGATTTTTTTTTTTTTTTTTAATATTACTGGATATATCTTAATTTCCTCAAAATTACAGGACTTGCAGCATGAGACAGAATTATCATTATATATATAATCTTCCATCTGTGCTCTAGCTACTGGGAGAGCAAAGGCTGACTGCAGAGAATATACATATATATATATATATATATATATATATATATATATATATACAGTGTGTGTGTGAATTGAGAGCTCTATTCCATTGCATATGTGAATTGGGGGGGCACTTTTGTGGGTATAATGTGAAATGGGGACACTATTGCGTGGTATATGTGAATTTCGGGTACTACTGTATGGCATAGCACTGGGGGCACCACTGTGTGGTGTAACATTGTTTGGGGCACTACTGTGTGGCATAACATTGTTTGGGGGCACCACTCTGTGGCATAATATTGTTTGGGGGCACTACTATGTGGCATAACATTGGGGGCACTATTGTGTGGAGTAACATTGTTTGGGGGCACTACTGTGTGGCATAATTTTGTTTTGGGGCACTACTATGTGGCATAGGGGGCTGCCTATCTATACTAAACTATAGTGAGGGGGCTGCCTATGCTAAACTATAATTAGGGGGGACTGCCTATGCTAAACTATAGGGAGGGGGGCTGTACAGAGAACACTATAGGGAGGGGGTGATGGGACCTTTAATTTAATGCTGGGGTGGTTTGGGTCTATAATTGAATGTGGGGCTGAGTGTGGGGAGGAGGGCTATCTATTAAATGTAAATATTAATTATTTAATGCTGGGAATGGTCGTGGGAAATGAATGTATTAAACGTAAATGCTATTAATTTATTGCTGGGGCTGTTTGGAGGGAGGGTAATAGGTTTATTTATTAAATGGGAATACTATTAATTTGATGTTGGGGTCTGTTGGAGGGAAATAGATCTATTTATCAAATGTGAGCACTATTACTTTAATGTTGAGGCTGGAGAGAGGCCTAATTATTAAATGTGGGTGCTGTTGATTTAATGGCAGGGAAGGTTGGCGTTTTTAAATGTACCCATTATTTTTTTTCAATTAGGGCCCTCAACATTCCAGGATCCAGACAAGCCGCAACTAGAGAAACCAGCAGCCACAGGTGATCAAAGTGACAACAACAGGTAGGACAGTCTTTCAAATGCTCTGAGTCTAGCACAGGCTTGGCTCACCTGTGGTACTCCAGGTGTTGTGAAACTACAAGTCCCAGCATACCCTTCCAGAAATAAGCTGCTATATATTGGCAAAGCATGCTGGGGCTTGTAGTTTCACAACACCTGGAGTGCCACAGGTTAGCCAAGCCTGATTTTTGGTGACTGTTCTTCCCAATCTAAGGGGCAGGTCAAGACTGTGTATTCTTTATACACACACTGCATTCTTTATATACTACACTAAGGTGCTAGCTGTCCTTTGTGGACTGACCACTCCCCCTCTAGTGTCTGGTCCCACCTCTATGATGACTGACCACACCCCTTCTGGTGGGCCCCTAGTGTTGCAGTCCCCCGGTGGGCCCTTCATGCCCCAGTCCGACACTGTTCACATGGCAACCTAACATTATCTGGATGTCTCTTGTATGGGTAAGACAGAACTAAAATGTCTAAAAACAACTAATATGTCCTATTTATTCAAACAGAACGACTATGCTCATGATTGATATGCAGCCACCGTCTGCAGGAAGAGTCTGCTCGGGAGGAGGTGGCCTTTAATTTTGTCCCCGTTCACTTGGAACAGCCAAGAAAGGAGTCAGGGGAGCAGCTGCAGGTTCTTGTGTAAGAAAGATTTTTGGTGTTATAATAGAATAATTTTACAAACTTTGTTGGCAGCCATAAAAAAGACCACTTAGAGCTAAGATATTTTTTATCATTGTACTATCATAGCAAATTTTTCTCATTTATTTTTCTTTTTCAGCTGACAAAGAAATCACCCACAATGAGAGGCCCCTATGCACAGTTGCCATTCACCCTGGTGAAAATCCCATCCCATTTTAACTTTGAACATAGCCTAAAATTTGATACACATTTTTAACTTTTCCCTAGGTATTAACTACAAATTTGCTAAATACATGAAGAGTGTGATGAGGGTAGCAAGGATACAGTTTGTGTGGGTGAAAATTGTTTCCTTTCCACACACAGTATATGGCCTCAGAGTCATTATGCCATTATTATCATATGGGATACAACCACAATATTGCCATAAATTATTACATTTATACCTACAATTTTTTTTTTTAAAAAATGGTGGGCCCCCCAAACCAGCTTAACCAACCCTAGTGCTGCCAGTCTAGGCAGGAACTAGAAAATGAAGGTCAGCCAAACAGCATCTGTTTTTCACTCTTACCAGCAATAGGCATTGCCTGCCTGAGCTGGTGGCACTACAGCAGGGAATCCCGAAGCATGAGATCCCACTGCCATAATGACAACCAACCCCGAAATAGTCAGCACCAGGCTTCATTCCCTAGGCCCACCACTGACCAACCCCCCTTAGGGGTACCACTCCTGTGCTGAAAGCACTATGGCCCTTCCTACACCCCAGAGCATTGTGTATGAGGTAATATTAATAGTATAATACATCAAATTATTTGTCCCTGGTGCACTACAGGTCCCAGGATAGCCAGGCTGCCATTAAGTGGTACTAGTACTACAAACACAAGCATCCTCCATGGCTGCAAGCCCATGCTGGGACCTGTAGTGCCCCAGCATGGGACACTACAGGTAAATAAAACAGACACAAGTGTAAACATCATTTATAATGCCATAAATTATACACCCCTACACCCCTATTAACCATGTTTATTGGTCACCTACATGAAGGGTCTTTCATCTGTAAAACATTGCAGGATTAAACTAAAAAACTGCTAGATGATGCAAAATCAGCTCCTCAGAGCTCCCTTGCAAAGTAAGCTCAAGCATCCTATTTATAATAAGCAGAAAATCCAAATGCCTAGTATAATGAAACGTACAGTATGTGTGCCGTTTATTTGGTAGTGACGACACTTCCGTAGTCAGACGCAGTGGTACACCACGCCAATTTTTACACTACATAAATGTCTTTTGTACCGTATACAAACCCTAGATATGTGGGTATACTGAATGCAGGATGCACTCCGATGCCTTGGTGAATCAAGCCTGAGGTGAACACCTTGTAGTTCACGAGACATTTTGTAGTGCACATTGGGAATGTTTTTCACATGACTTCCACAATAATTCATCTTACAAAGTAGTCAATGATATTCAATTAATTAAAGGATAAACATAATTGGATATTTAATCCGTAAAATGTAAATAAACCAAAAGCTTTATTTATATATTTAGGGGGGTTGGGTGTATACAATTCTGCATATGTTCAGCTCCCACTTCAATGTCACAAGCCTGAAACCTTGGAATCTAATATGCACCTGTAGAAACAAGTCCCAAAAGTATAGACTTATCCTTTAAATGTTTCAAAGATGGCTAAATAGCACTACAGCCATGGCCAAAAGTTTTGAGAATGACGTGTTTTTAGACCTTTTTGTCAGATGTTGCTATGGTATACTGAAGTAAAAATACAAGCTTTTCATAAGTGTCAAAGGCTTTTATTGACAATTACATTTAGTTTATGCAAAGGGTCAATATTTGCAGTGTTGACCCTAGTTTTTGAAGACCTCTGTGATTCGCCCTGGCATGCTGTCATCAACTGGGCCACATACTGACTGATGGCCGCCAATTCTTTCCTAATCAATGCTTGGAGTTTGTCAGAATTTGTGGGTTTTTGTTTGTCCACCCGCCTCTTGAGGATTGACCACAAGTTGTCAATGGGATTAAGGTCTGGGGAGTTTCCTGGCCATGGACCCAAAATTTTGATGTTTCAATTCTGAGCCACTTAGTTATACTTTTGCCTTATGGCAAGGTGCTCCATCATGCTAGAAAAGGCATTGTTTGTAACCATACTGTTCTTGGATGGTTGGGAGAAGTTGCTCTTGGAGGATGTTTTGGTACCATTCTTTACTCATGGCTGTGTTCATAGTCAAAATTGTGAGTGAGCCCACTCCCTTGGCTGAGTTGCAACCTCACACATAATTGGTCTCAGGGTTATTTATCGTTGGCATGACACAGGACTGATGGTAGCGCTCACCTTTCCTTCTCCGGACAAGCGTTTTTCAAGATACCCCAAGAGGGTATCTTGAGAGGGAATTCATCAGAGAAAATGACTTTACCCCAGTCAGCAGCAGTCCAATCCCTGTACCTTTTGCAAAATATCACTCTGTCCCTGATGTTTTATCTGGAGAGAAGTGGCTTCTTTGCTGGCCTTCTTGAGACCAGGCCGTCCTCCAAAAGTCTTTGCCTCACTGTTCATGCAGATGCACTCACACCTGCCTGCTACCAGTCCTGAGCAAGTTCTGTACTGGTGGTGCCTTGATCCCGTGGTTGAATCAACTTTAGGAGACAGTCCTGGTGCTTGCTGGACATTCTTGGGTGCTCTGAAGCCTTCTCCACAACTATTGAACCGACTAATGAACCGATAAATGGTTGATTTATTTGCAATTTTACTAGCAGCAATATCCTTGCCTGTGAAGCCCTTTTTGTGCAAAGCAATGATGATACCACGTGTTTCCTTGCAGGTAACCATGGTTAACAGAGGAAGAACAATGATTTCAAGCAGCAGCCTCCTTTTAAAGCTTCCAATCTGTTATTCTAACTCAATCAGCATGACAGAGTGATCTCCAGGCTTTTCCTTGTCAACAGTCTCACCTGAGAGAATTACTTACTTGATGTCAGCTGCTCCTTTTGTGGCAGGGCTGAAATGCAGTGGAAATGTTGTTTTTGGAAAAAAGTTAATTGTCATGGCAAAGAGGGACTTTGAAAATAATTGCAATTCATCTGATCACTCTTCACGACATTCTGGAGAATATGCAAATTGCCATCATAAAAACTGAGGCAACAGACTTTATGAAAAATGATGTTTGTGTCATTCTCAAAACTTTTGGCCATGACTGTATATCTGAGCTCTTTTAGTTTTTGAATCCCTAGTTAACATACATATATTTTCTTTTTAATGGTGGTCATTTATACAAGTGCCAATTTCTGATAAAGAGGACTACATGGATTGCAATACTCTACTTTAGCTTCATGGAAATAGCACAAACATAGAAACATAGAATTGACAGTAGTAGTGAAGCATCCGTTCCATCCAGTCTGCCCCTTTTAATGTATTTTTCATGATTGTTTGATTATTTAGCATTTTTTGTGTGTCTTAACAATAGCAATATGTTCAATGAATTCTTGAATTATTTTACTATATAAGTCCCCACCAAACTGCTGGGTGACTATACCATGGATTTCTCCCTTTTTCTATAAAACAATATATTTTTTATGTACTCAATCTTCCTCTCTCCAACTTGAGAGTGTGTATACAACCCGTAGTGCCATGTATCTCCTGGCTTCAGATATAAGAGAGGGTTTCCAGATGGAGGAAGCCCCCATAATTACTACTCAGGGGGAAGTGAAACATCTTTAAAGTAGCGCACTGTGAAGCAAATGTAATGAACATAATCCTGATTTGAATAGTCGTCACTAACTTAAGTTACTTGCTTTTGTCAAATGTTAATTATAATACACTGCTTCATGTCTGACAAATCACATTGAAGTATTTTTCTTATTATAGGCACTCACTTTGTTTTGTATTGCTACAGTATGTTTTTGATTTTACATTGTTGCAATTAAATAAAAATCCCAGTAACAAATGGAAAACGTGTGCACCGAGTTCTCATATTTTAGACCAGAATGATAATACTTACAGATGTATTCCATTAATAAAGTAGTCCCAGGTAGCAGCAAAGCATAAATGAACTATGTAAATACAAAAACAAATGTATTTTTTTATGAGTACACATGATTCAATAGAAAAATATGCTTTCATGGAGATTCATCTGCAATAACCCTGGGTGGCACAGGCATAAATAATGAATGATAGGACTATAGTAAGTGTTTCTACTTTATTTTCCTATTACAGGAACAATGATTTTGAATGTAATAAAAGCAAGCAATGCTAGGTTGAATATATTGGCAATGTAAATTAATTAAACATACATCATGTTTGCCCTGCAGGACACATGCTTTCTGCATGCTTGTAGTTCTTACCAGAAGGCATACAGAATGCAAGATGTAGCCTGTGAGCATCATAAGTGGCAGTTCTTGTAACTGTGTGTGTATATATATATATATATATATATATATATATTGTAACAAAGGGAGGCATTTATTTGACAAGATGCAGAGAAAGCATGCAAGCAGAGTAAAACATTTGTGCAGTAATGCACCTAGATTGAAGATAAACCAGGTAAAGACTTATGTGTGACAAACAATAGTTTAAAGTTTGGGTTAACTCACATGGTTTGAAAGCTCCTTCCTCACAGCAAACAGACAGGGTGTGTCTGTTAGTGCAAACAGAACCATTGATGGGAGTTTCCTCTTAAAAGGAAGGTGGGTGTGTCACCTGCCATTCAAGCTAGGCCTGTGGGAGGAGTTTCATGTATAAAACCCTGCTTGTTTCCATTGTTCAGCGAGACCAACACTGGGGAAGCTGGCTGGGCTATAGAGAGCTGGTCTCTGTCTAGATAGCGTGCAGGGTCTCCAGAATTGCTGTGAAAACTGTAAGGTGTCAAAACATTTACCACGCTGACAATAAAACTACATAAAAAGGAAGAAGTTGTTCACATGTGCTTCAGCAGTAATGGGCTCTTGCCTAATATATATATATATATATATATATATATATATATATATATATATATACACATATACGTGCATTATCAGAATAAAAATTAGCTATCAAAACCCTACTTCTAACTTTTATATGTTTTAACTCTTGACATTATCATCATTTAAAATACATTTTCTTTAAAATAATATATAAATATGTGTCTTTAAAGCACACATATGTATGTATACCAATTACATTAATGCAAGGGATTCTTGATAACAATTCTTTAGTTTACATATTAATAAACATAAAATTTCCATTTGCCTTAAGGGCGTGAATAGTAATTGTATTAACATGTAAGAGTGCTGTACATCTGGGTTAATTGCATGGGAGTGTAAGCAAATTCATAATATCATATTATTAAGAATGCAGGTGGTGATTCTTGAGTTTGCATTGATTACATTACTGCCTGCATACATTTAGCAAAGGTAGTGACAATGTTTCAACAAGGTCATATATTTTTTAAAGCGAAAATTGCAAAAGATTCCACAGCAGTCTTAAATAACTAGGCAAAAGGTTTATTTTTCAACTGAGGTTGAAATATAGATTGAGATTAACTATTCAGATAATATAATATGTATTCTTTGAAACAAAGAACTGAATGTGTAATCAACATACATATTTATAGATATTAGCTCCAGGAACCCAAGAAAGTGTTATACTCCTTCAAGCCACCTGAGGGAGCTCATTATAGTTGACAATAGCATACATGATTGACATCCATACCATTTCCAAAATTTGACAGCTATGTAAATGCTCTGCTTAAGACTCCCCTAACTCTATAAAGTAAATATTGCATAAAAGCACAATGTATTTTTACCCAACTTATCAAATGAAGACAAATTAAAGAGACTCAAATGTCAAACAGAAAGTGAATTTGACATGCCAGAATAATCATTCAGTATTTATTCGGACTAAACCGTCTTGACTTTTTTTCCAATTGGGGACAGTTATGTAAAACATTCATTGTTGGACTGTAATGACAGTGGAACAGCCCTGCCTAACACACTAGTAATAATCTATCATTCCAGATGATGCAGTTATGCAGATACATAGCCACAGACATTAGGAAAAAATCATACATCATAATAAAACATTAACACCAACAAACTTACTACGTATTTTGCCATGAAGTACAAAAAAAAATAGTTTTCAAATTAAGCACAGGTATAAAGATGGAAAGCCAGATTATGCAAATATTGCCTTAGAATTGATAGTCATATGCAGAGTTGAGAGAAGATTGTGCACTTTTGAATCCAAAATTTTATTAAATCCTTGCAATAGAAAAGTTAAATGCCATAGTTTATACTCACATTGTAAAGTGGCATCACAGCAAAATCCTCAGACTATATGCTTTTGAATTTTAACTTTTCTATTATAAGGATATCATAACATTTGCATCATTTTCTGCCTCCTTTCATTTCTGCATCTGACTTTAAACTATTTAACTTTACATTATGTAATATCACTTAGATTATGTTAATTAACAAGGTAGTGTGGAGCAGTTTTATTTTCAGGAAGTAATCCAATCAAAGTCGCAGACCTTGGATTATGCATTACTGGTCTTTTGCCTTGTGTGTCTGTTCCTGATACAATTATCACTTGAATGACTGTTTCAAAGGATTTCTAATTACTCAATGAGACACACATGTTCCTAATCCTTATCAGATGACACACTGGTTTATTTAATCCCAACAGTTTCCTGTTTTCTTTCTGGCTATTATGTTTTGTATCTGTATATTTCTTTGCCACTTTTAATACTGTTACCTGTGCAGTGAACTCGCTTGCACTTGGCCAAATCTATGCTTGGTTAGCTGTGTACTGACTTTAGCTAACTACATTGTTTTGTTTTCACTGATCTTTTCTGGTCCAGATTACTTTCACTATGGCAAATGGAATCCTTTTCTGATATCAGATCCATTACGAAATAATCAGGGCTGAACCTTGGAGTCCACTAGAGCTAGAATCTACTCTGACCCAGCAAGCGATTGCTTTGACTCAAAGACTGCACTCTCAGGCCCAGGTTTATACAAGATCTCTAAAATCAGGTTCAGGATCTTACTGGATAGGTCTACAACTATACAGATTTAACCATCACTTTACAACAACAGATTCAACAACTGCATTTCCACTTTCTCCTGTAGCTTCTTAGAAACCCATTTATCTTTTCCTCCAAAGTTCAGCATTACTGGTATTTCTAAACCAATGCAGGTTGCATTTCCAACTACAATTTTACGGGTACCACTCCAAGATATAAAGAAGATGGATAATTTTGTTTTTCACAGATGAGGTTATGAATTAGCCATCCATCCTACTTGACTAATGCATCACAAAATTACTTAATCCGGATGAGTTAATTACTGAAGCTAATTTACTTTTCTATGACCCAAACTGTTATGCCACATCTGTAGCTATCTTGACTCTGCCAAGAAGGACATAGAGTATCAGGGTACACTGCTTAAAGCTATGTACACACTACACGGTTTTCGTCCAATAATCGGCTCAATCAGTCGACATACGACCGCTCTTTCAAAAGTCGGGTCAGTGTGTGTAGTGACACGATGGTCGAAAGTCTGCCCAAATGGATGATTGTCGCCTCATTTGGTTGGCCGTACCGTTTAATATTTTCATTCCAATCTCGTTTCCGTTGTGTAGTGTGTATAAACTTCCGACCGATCCACAACAGTGAGTACGAAATTACAGTCATTGATCACGACAACATGGCTGTAAAAAGTCGCTAAAGGGACATCCGCTCTTCCCTTTATCGTCCTAAACAAGGCTAGTGTGTATGCAGTCCATGGACCGAGCGATCGGAACATCGATCGCATGTAAAATCGCTCGGCATAAAAAGTTGGTTGAAATTTCTGTAGGGTGTACCCAGCTTAACTCTGCAGATGGGTTGTTGACACTACTTGGAATGCTTCTGTACATCATTTTCATTGCGGTTTATCCAAACAAATGATAAGCTTGTCTGAGTTCTTGAAACTCTAAATAATTTAGACGCATATGTTAAGTGAAGTATTCTTATTGATCAAACACTTTCTGAGATAAGAATGGAGATATAGGACATATTTTCTTTATGCTATAAGTATAAAATTATCCATATCTTACCATTGAAATCATCTATATAACTACATCTACTTCAGAGCCCGTGCCTGAACCAATGCTGGTGTATTTGATTAAAGGACCTCTCACTTCTAAAGAGAAGCACCAACATTGCACTGTAGTAAACCTGGTTATTTTGTAGCTAACTATTCTACCAGTGTTAAAGGGGCAACATTTACAACAATTTGCAGAACAATAAACTCTTTCATGCGTTTAATACCAATGTAATTAAAATTTTTACACAACCCCCTTTCTTTATATCTCAGGGAAATACCAGCTATGCAGTGTTATAGCCACACAGAAACAAGGACACTGAGATGTTGTTGAGCACATTGACAAGCATGATAAACAAAGCAAAAAGATAAATATTAAAGAGCCGTTGATTGTCTTGAGAAACCACAGAGCTGTGATGACAAGTTTGCATTGATTGAGCAGACTTTCCTAAGTGTAGGGGATTACTACAGCAGATATTTGCACATTGCCAATCTACAAAAGCTTAAAGCCATACTAGGAACATATGGTAAATATGGCGAGTTGATTACAGACAATGGCAATCAGAATGTAATCATTTTAAATACCAATCTCACAAAGTGCATAGAAATGGAAATATATCCAGGACTATATTCACTATATGCACCCCTGTAACAGCGCCGCGGTACCCCTGAGAGCCGCGGCACACACTTTGGGAACTGCTGCACTAAGTGCATAGTTTGCAGTTTTCATTATAACACTGTTTCTCTATTAGTGGCTAATGCAGAGTGAGCTGTATCTCAGTTTGTATAGCATATCTTGTGGGAAATCGATCTGCGCATGCCCAGTGTGCGCCTATGCAAACTTGCGCAGCTCTGGCACTTTCACCTGCCTACATCTGGAGAGCTGGTAAAGGGGAGGGAAGGGGTGGTCTAATGTTGGCCAAGTACGGTAAAGTAGTGTTTACCCAAATGCGGTTCACGCAGACATGTCAAGACACGTATATATATGATTATCAGGGGGTGTATATTTTGCACCTGCTATAAGGCAGGTGCAAATTTCCGAGGAGGGTGACGTCATAAACCAGGCGCATTTACTGCTGATGCAGAGGGTGGATGCATCTCGAGATGTGTACAACTCTGCATATGGGTGTAAATATTCTATTTGACTGTGCTCTTTTTTTTAATTTAGTCCTGACTCCGCATCAGTCCCTTACAGTCCCTTACTATGCAAATAAAAATTGAAGTGGGCATTTAAAGATGTTCTGCCTCCTGGCTTTTCCAGCCAAATTTTGGCTATCTTTCTCAATGGAATAATGTTACACTAGCAGGTCTTCTCAATGAAACCCTGGACTATGTACAGAGAGGGCACGTGCAGAAAAAAACATACTGTGGGTGTGAAGAAAATATTAAAGTAATGTTCCATAGTCCTTTAACAGGCTGAAATACACATCGGGTGGCTAGAACGCCTTAGTGATCAACACTAACAATATGTATGTCACAGATGCTTAACAATTGTCTACTAGTGTAATTACACTGTGCTTACTGACATTTATTTATATTCTTCTATAGATCAATAAACAAGCTGTATAAAGAAGTAACACAGACCAAAAAATAAAGTTAACTAATGAATAGATATCTCCTGGCTTACTCAGCTAAATTACATCTTAGAACAGTGTCAATCAGTCCGGCTTTGGGCAGCCCACATACCATGCAGCCTACAGTACATTTGTCGAACTAAGCTATTAATAGAGCTGGGAAATAATAGTTAGGTCAAAACACTTTATATGAGTGGTACATTAAAGTAAATGAGTGGAGTTCACACAGCTGTATCATAATGAATAGTCTCTTCTTTTGAACCATTAACTCGAGAAATAAGTACAAGCCTGTGCACCTGATAAGCACAAAGGGTTCTCTATGTCTGATAAGAAAAAATCTTTAAATATACAAACAATGAGTTCAGTTTGAGACAGACATAGACTGGTTATACGCTAATTTTAGATAACAGGTGCTATTTTTACAGGTCCTTTCCACTAGCTGTTATTATTTTATGGAAAAATATCTGATTTCACATTTAGGAATTGATTGTGGTTTTTTTAGCAGACTAATATCAACTGCATGAAGGGAAGAGCTCCAGCTCAACCATGCTCAGTATTCATTTCAAGGCCCCATGGGCCTACATTAGAAAATAAAAATGGCCTTTAATGGCAATTAAAATGAAAGAGTAACTTATACACTAACAACTGCACATAAAAAAGTTCCCCTCCCAGTACTATTTTTTAATGAATTGCAAGTTGGGCATTTTTTTGTGCAACTATAGATGTAAACACCATTTAAAACATAGGGAACTCTGTGTTAAAGAAGATACATTTGTATGTTACCAAGGAAACTACAGTCATGTCCAAAAGTTTGAGAATGACACAAGTATTGGTTTTCGCAAAGTTTGCTGCTTCAGTGTTTTTAGGACTTTTTGTCAGATGTTGCAATGGTAAACTGAAGAAAAATGACAAGCATTTTATAAGTGGGAAAGGCTTTTATTGACAATTACATTAAGTTTATGCAAAGAGTTAATATTTGCAGTGTTGACCCTTCTTTTTGAAGACCTCTGCAATTCGCCCTGGCATGATGTCAATCAAATTCTGGGCCACATACTGACTGATGACCGCCAATTCTTGCCTAATCAATGCTTGGAATTTGTCAGAATTTGTGGGTTTTTGCTTGTCCACTTGCCTCTTGAGGATTGACCACAAGTTGTTAATGGGATTACGGTCTGGGGAGTTTCCTGGCCATTGACCCAAAATTTTGATATTTTGATCCCTGTGCCACTTAGTTATCACTTTTGCCTTATGTCAAGGTGCTTCATCATGCTGGAAAAGGCATTGTTCGTCACCAAACTGTTCTTGGATGGTTGGTAGAAGTTGCTCTTGGAGGATGTTTTGGTACCATTCTTTATTCATGGCTGTGTTCTTAGACAAAATTGTAAGTGAGCCTACTTCCTTGGTTGAGAAGCAACCCCACACATGAATGGTCTCAGGATGCTTTACTGTTGGCATGACACAGGACTGATGGTAGCATTCACCTTTCCTTCTCCGGACAAGCATTTTTCCAGATGCCCCAAACAATCTGAAACGGGATTCATCCGAGAAAATGACTTTACCCCAGTCTTCAGCAGTTCAATCCCTGTACCTTTTGCAGAATATCAGTCTGTTCCTGATGTTTTTCCTGTTGAGAAGTGTCTTCTTTGCTTGCCTTTTTGTCACCAGGCTATCCTCCAAAAGTCTATGCCTCACTGTGCATGCAGATGCACTCACACCTGCCTGCTGACATTCCTGAGCAAGCTCTGCACTGGTGGTGCCGTGATCCTGCAGCTGAATCAACTTAAGGAGACCATCCTGGCACTTGCTGGATGTTTTTGGGTGCCCTGAAGCCTTCTCCACAACTATTGAAACTCTCTCCTTGAAGTTCTTGATGATCTGATAAATGGTTGCTTTATGGCAATGGCAATTTTACTAACAGCAATATCCTTTGCTGTGAAGTCCTTTTTGTGCAAAGCAATGATGACTGCATGTGTTTCCTTGCAGGTAACAATGGTTAAAAGAGGAAGAACAATGATTTAAAGCACCACCCTCCTTTTAAAGCATCCAGTCTGTTATTCTAACTCAGTATGACAGAGTGATCTCCAGCCTTTTCCTCGTCAACACTCTCATCTGTGTTAATGAGAGAATCACTGAGCTTATATCAGCTGGTCCTTTTGGGGTAGGGCTGAAATGCAGAGGAAATGTTGTTATTGGGATAAAGTTCATTGTCATGGCAAAGAGGTACTCTTCATGACATTCAGGAGTATATGCAAATTGTCAACATAAAATCTGAGGCAGCAGACTTTGGGAAAAATAATATTTGTGTCATTCTCAAAACTTTTGGCCATGACTGTACAGTGCCAAAAACAGAAACACATATAGAGAAGTTATAGAAACTCAATTTCAGTGTCAAATAAATTATGTGAAATTAAATAGAGATACTAAAACCACTTACAGACCAGGGGAAAACTTATCAAGCTGCAATTTTGAAAAAGTGGAGATGTTGCCTATTGCAACCAATCAGATTCTAACTGTCAATTTGTAGAATGTACTAAATAAATAATAACTAGAATCTGATTGGTTGCTACAGGCAACATCTACACTTTTTCAACCTGCAGCTTGATAAATTTATTTAAATTTATTTATTTAGTTTTTTGGCCCTTTGCGATGACCAAATGTAACTTTATGCGCTATATCAGTTTAAATGGCATCAACTAACTAATTTAATTGTATAATTCTTATCAGTACAATGAAACCAAATATTTTTATGGCCAATAGACAAAATATCATATTTTCCTTTTTCTCCCCTCGATGGTATACCAGACTAAAACTCAAGTGCAAATCATCTATTTGCAAAACTCCATAGGGTGTAAATAAGTAGAATTATGGTTGGGGGTGAGCAGACAAACCATAGGGAGACTTTGTGATCAAGTGACAATCAGGAATGAAGGAGTCACTCACCTGATGAGCTTTCAGTGTAGATGTGAGGGAAAAGGACCATTTTTAGTCCTTAATATTTTATTTTATATTTTAACATTTTATTTATTTTACTTTTTTCTTTTATTTTACTGGGTTGTTTTTTTTGGACATGTTTTAAAACCTTTATTTCCACTGATGGTATCAGATGGGTGCAGGGTAGACCTAAATGTCTTCCTTGCCCCTCAGCAATGTCAGTGCTAGTTGACATGTATGCTAGTCATAGATGATTATTACAGTGGTCTACTGCTGCCAAGTGGACATCTATTGTGTATCTACAAGTACCAGCATGGCCTCTGCTAGGCATGCTGGGGCTTATATTTGTACAATGCTGAGAATTCACAGGCAATCTACTATATATTGCGTAATTGTGACATTAAGTTAGCTGCCTTTTAAAACATTAAAGGCAATGTCACTGTAACTCATCATATAGCCTGTCACTCAACTCTAGCCGATGGTTCCTTTGACTGAATGTCAGGCTTGTGATGTGATGTTTATGATGATCTTCATGCAGCTGAGTGCCTTGACCAACCAACATCCTAAAAGAGGTCTGGCACATGGGGATTAAAACATAGAAACATAGAATTTGATGGCAGATAAAAGCCACTTCGCCCTTCTAGTCTGCCAAATTCTTAACCTAAGGAACATCAAACCCTCTTTGATCCTTTAATCTTTATAAGGATATCCTTATGTGTATCCCAAGCATGTTTAAATTGCTCTATTGTAATAGCCCTAACAACCTCTTATGGAACGCTATTCCACTTATCCACTACCCATTCTGTGAAGTAGTTTTTCCTTACATTTCCTCTGAACCTTCTTCCCTCCAGTTTCAGTGCATGTTCTCTTCCTTTGTAGAATGTTCCCCTCCTGTATCTTCTTAAAACCCTTGATATATTTGAAAGTTTCTCTCATGTCCTCTCGTTGCCTTCTCTAAATCAGGGAGCTAAATTTGCAATACTGTTTACACACCTATGTGGCAAATTTAGTGTGCACAGTCGTATACAGATATCTGGGTCTCTAATAGAGAGCATCCACAGACATTTTCCCTGTGTACAATCCAGGAAGAAAAATTGTCAAAATTTCTGTTAACTTCTTTCATAAGGCTATAGACAGGTGACATTTGTCATTGGCTTATAATTATTCACTGAATTTTGAGCAAATCAGGATCAACATATGAATTAATTAGCCCACTACAAATTTCTGAAAATCATTTGCTCATCTCTACTGGTAAGCAGAGCTATAGGGGGGAATTCAATTCCCTGCATTGTTCTTCAGAACAACATGGACCGTGCACTATTACCGTTACTGCAGTAATTTCAATGCTGATTTACTTCACTTGTTCTATGAGCAACAAGCAAAAATATGCGCTAAAATTACCGTAGTAATGATAATTGAGCATGTGTTCTTTAGAACAACGTGGGAAATTGAGTTCCCCCCAAAGTGTCAGCTTGTAGTGCGGATGTGAGCAGGAGGAGGGGATGTCCAGCCTGGTTAGTGACTATTAGGCTGTAACCAAGGTTGGGCTACAGGAGCAAATGCCCAGGATACAAAGCTATAAGGTAATTATTATTTTAGGTACATTTGGTTAAATTTGAGGGCAAAGTGGTCTCAGTTTTCTTTTTTGCGCAAATATTTCTAGTTAAGGCTCTGGTGACCATTGTGGTTCTGCTACTCCACTGGGAACTGAGTCTCTTTTTTCAGTTAAATGTAAGTGCAACAACACAGGCGGAGAAAAGGAAAACAGGCCCCCTCCACCTCCAAGGTCCCAGAAACAGGTGCACTTCCTGTACTACAAGTAGTTGCCTCCATGGTTCCAGTACCAGGTGTACTGCCTGTACTGTAAGTAGTAACCTCCATGGCCCCAGTACAAGGTGCACTGCCTGTACTGTAAGTAGTTGCCTCCATGGTCCCAATACCAGGTGTACTGCCTGTACTGTAAGTAGTTACCTCCATGGTCACAGTACCACGCTTTATGGCACTTGCACAAATTCAGCAGGGGGGGCTCTGAAGAGCCCAGCACTGGCCCTGCCTCCACAGTTCCCATACCAGGTGCACCGCCTGTTCTGCAAGTAGTTCAGTCCCTGCTGCTACTCTTATAGCCTGTACTGTAAGTAGTTACCTGCATGGTCACAGTACCAGGTGTACTGCCTGTACTGCAAGTAGTTGCCTCCATGGCCCCAGTACCAGGTGTACTGCCTATACTGTAAGTAGTAACCTCCATGGTCACAGTACCAGGTGCACTGCCTGTACTGTAATTAGTAACCTCCATGGTCACAGTACCAGGTGCACTGCCTGTACTTCAAGTAGTTGTCTCCATGGCCCCAGTACCAGGTGTACTGCCTGTACTGTAAGTAGTTACCTCCATGGTCCCAGTACCAGGTGCACTGCCTGTACTGTAAGTAGTTACCTCCATGGTCACAGGACCAGGTGCAGAGCCTGTACTGTAAGTAGTTACCTCCATGGCCCCAGTACCAGGTGTACTGCCTATACTGTAAGTAGTAACCTCCATGGTCACAGTACCAGGTGCACTGCCTGTACTGTAATTAGTAACCTCCATGGTCACAGTACCAGGTGCACTGCCTGTACTTCAAGTAGTTGTCTCCATGGCCCCAGTACCAGGTGTACTGCCTGTACTGTAAGTAGTTACCTCCATGGTCCCAGTACCAGGTGCACTGCCTGTACTGTAAGTAGTTACCTCCATGGTCCCAGTACCAGGTGCACTGCCTGTACTGTAAGTAGTTACCTCCATGGTCCCAGTACCAGGTGCACTGCCTGTACTGTAAGTAGTTGCCTTCATGGTACCAGGTGCACTGCCTGTACTATAAGTAGTTACCTTCATGGTCACAGTACCAGGTGCACTGCCTGTACTGTAAGTAGTTACCTCCATGGTCCCAATACCAGGTGCACTGCCTGTACTGTAAGTAGTTACCTCCATGGTCACAGTACCAGGTGCACTACCTGTACTGTAAGTAGTTACCTCCATGGTCCCAGTACCAGGTGCACTGCCTGTACTGTAAGTAGTTACCTCCATGGTCCCAGGACCAGGTGCACTGTCTGTACTGCAGTAGTTACCTCCATGGTCACAGTACCAGGTGCACTGCCTGTACTGAAAGTAGTTACCTCCATGATCCCAGTACCAGGTGCAGAGCCTGTACTGTAAGTAGTTACCTCCATGGTCCCAGTACCTCGCTTCATGGCACATGCACAAATTCAGCAGGGTGGCTCTTAAGAGCCCAGCACTGACCCTGCCTCCAAAGTTCCCATACCAGGTGCACCGCCTGCTCTGCAAGTAGTTTAGTCCCTGCTGCTACTTTTATAGTCTTTCCTGTATCCAAAGTTCCCAGAAATGGTTTTCTATTGTCAAGTGGGGCAATTTTGTGAAAGGTCTTAATTTGAAACTCCACTAGCCACCTTGCTAATCCAATCCAGACAATGTTTATGTAAAAACATTATTTATCATATTACTTGCACAAGAGCCACATTGGGCTTTTGCCATTTTGCATTATAGTAGTAACGTTATAGTCCTACCCTAATATTGTAAGCAAATGTTTTTGACTCTGTGATTCATACACAATGAAAATTGTGATCTCTGCCATTACAAAAATTCAATTTCATCAGAACATGTACTTTGCTTATCCAGACCTAATGTCACCATGGTATTTTCTTTTATACACTGTTATTTCCTGTGCAGTGTTACTTAATGTCCAACCTAGAAGAGCCACAATGAAATTTGCTAAATACGTTATGTGGGTAATAAGCTACATACTTTAATCATTTCTACATTATAAGTCACTTCTTACTGGGAACTGACATGACATTCTCTACCATGATTGTTACAAAACAGGCACGAAAATGGCTGCCATAGCATGATAGTAGCTACATCCAAGTAGCTAGAGGAAGACAGAAAATGTGTACTAATTTTTGCTATTTGATTTGTACAGTATCTTCCTCTAGTTATTTTTCAATTTCAAGTAATTAAATTGCAATCTACACCAAACTTCCCAACTGTCTCAAGTACGCAGGGCAGTCCCAGAGCTGCTGGCAGCCCAGAGCGTCAAAATCATTTGACACCCCCCTGGGATGACGTGCAACAATGTGAAGTGACCCTGCCTCATTTAGCGTGACCTTGAGCCCTTTTCATAAATGTACCACCACAAAGAGCTGCAATGCTCTCACAGAGTCCCGAAGAGTAAACTATTCAAATTAGGAGGTATGCACATCCATTGATGATGTAACCCATGGAGTGAAACAGGTGCTGAACTGTGTTATATCCATGGGCAATGGAAATAAGCAACTCTGAATAAGAGACATAAAGTCCTTACTTACAATCACCACAAAGATAGAAAATTCCATCTACTGTAATAAAAGTTGCACAAAGCCATGTTTAAACCACTAAATTAAAAATGTCTCTAAACTACTTTAAATACTAAACATATTATTTGTAAGTTTAAATTCCATTTTTGCAACTACACTGCATAGCATAATTCCGTTACTGTCACATCAAATTCTATTATATGTTTTAAATGGACACAAATTTCCTGAGTGCATAAGGAGAAAGGATCAGAAAATTAGAGAAGTTTATTTCAAGCTAAAGTACAGAGGAGGAAAGGAAAATATCCAAGTAACAGAAGGACACAACATGGGTGGTGAACTGCCTTTGTGACTATACTTTCAGATGGCTAATTGATATCTTCAGATAAGATAAACACTGAAAAATATTCCTCTACTCTATACATTTACAATATGAAGTCTTATGTATTGAAACCTAAGCCATGGATTTTTACAAAAAAACATTTTAAATTTAAAGTAGAAACTGCACATCAAGACACATTTTTTTTCAAACCAACAGGTGCGGATTTTTTGACTTGTGATACATATAAAATCTGCAAGAAGAGACTCCAATTTTTTAGATGTGGTTCTCGGTGATGTTGCTCAAGTTGCATATGTTTTGCGTATGATGCCTCTGAAAAAGAACCTGATTTAGAGTTGATTGCAAATCTTAGGCCTGAAAGTAGCAATAAAAATATGTCTGGATATGTGCTGTAAAACATGTGTAAGACAAAATAAAACGAACTGCACAGGGTCATGGTTAACATCCGTCCTTTCTGTACTGCATTTACACATGAACGCCTTTCCAAGCAAAAGTGGCCTCAATTATAAAATACTCAATTTAGGAGGACAAGTTGTTTACATAAACAGTGTGACAAAATTGATGTATTTTTACTTGATGCGAATGGACTACGTCCAAATCCTACAACAGGTGCTAACAGTCCTGAGATTTGACTTACTATAAAACTAATGCAGTTTGCGTCTCTTAAAACCGCTGATTAATAAATAATATGGAGTGTGTTTTAAAATCAACAGGACATTTTAAAAATTTGATAATTTACAGACTTAGTATTTATTCATACTTTGGTATGCCTAAGCTATACTTGTTTTTCATTGACTTAATGAAATATTTTGTTTTACCATTTGTATTTTTATCATTGTAAGCTATTGTAACGTAATCTTTACCATTCTCATCCTTTATTTTGTATCATTAGGTCACCTGTATTTATTTACAATTTATTTGAATGTGTGTTTAAAAGACATCATGCAAACTAATGGCTAGCTGCTAGACACTATATTGAATAAGGCACTCCATAATGTAATGATAAGAAAATTAGAAGTCACTGAAGAGTTCTGTGACCATATAAAGGCACGTGGCTGTATGCTTGCTGTTATACTGGTCACAGGAATCCAAGGCGACTTCTAATATCTGTAATAATTTATATGGTGCACACTTTTAACCCTAATAAACCTTCTGAATCCAACGTTGTTTTTATCATACTTATCTCAATGCTGATCCTCCTTTTGACGCAGCAAAGGATGGATTTTGCACACATGCAATCATATCAAAAGAGCACAATTTTATTAACATATAAGCAACAATGTTTCTAACAGATCAACACATATCATACTCAAGACATAATCTCACACAACACCTAATGTGGGCATTTCGGGGACATGTCACAGTAAGCCTTTTATCATACCATCACTTAATTAGCATAACTTGTAATAAGTTGATCATTTCCATTCAACTCATTCTATCAGAGCTTGCTAAATTACTTGAACTTAGGACTATAAAATAAGTGCTCATTTACATTGTCTTGATCAAGATCACTCAATGAATATGTAATCAAATATTCATTTGAATGTGGAATGTCAGATGCTGATCTATTTGTAATGTCTATGAAACGTAAGATTTGTGTTAAAATATCACTCATAAATTTACCCTTCGTTTACAGTATTGGAGTAATGTATGACGAGAGTATATTTTATGGATGGTATATATTTTATTTATTGAATACACTATAATCTATTTCAGCAATAGGCAACCTGATACGGTTCAGGGGCCGGGTGGGCAGCCCTCTATCCTTCAAAAGGGCACATGACCCTTAAATTTAAAACAACAATTTAATCAAAGAAAGAGACACCTATCTTTAATAACATATCAGCAGGTATTTTAAAGAAGTGATATAACAAGCAATAACAAACAAATCTAACACAAAAGAGCTGGGGGCAGAGGTGAAGCCTCAGAGGGCTGATTCAGCTCCTAGGGCTGTCTGTTATCCATCACTGGTATAAATGTATTTTTCCCTGGATTGTAGGCATCAGAGGGAAAAGAAAAGTAACTTTTCCCATATTTCCTTGTGTCTTGCATGGGACCCATTTCTGCTTGAAGTCTGAGGATTTTCTAGGAACTTCAAAGGTCAATGAAAGCCTGCTCAGATTTTAAATTCATCAAGCAGAAATTTGACTTATAGGTAAAGAAATATTTATAGTACTGACTGTCACCTTTATTAGATATTAGTGATATTGGTAATAATGATATTACAAGTTTGTGTTAATGATACATTTATGCTACTGTTCATCAGATTAATTTGAACTGTGTGCATTATGCTATTTTTGTTTCTTGATTATATTTTAGATATCACACTGTTTTCCAATATGTAGTTGTTTTTGTATAAAGCATGATAATATGGATAAAAACATTAATTCAACATCTTTCTTCCACAAAGCAGGGACCAAGATATGGCACAAAATAATTACACTTCAACGACACTCGACAGGGAAATAATTACACTGTTGGTCCCTATAGGCATAACAGGGTAAAGTGGGCTTACTTATAAAAGCTATTAGTAATCAGATTGTTTTTAAAGTGGGAGTATTGTATACAGTGGATTAATAGACTTTAGCATTCTTCCAGCAGCTAGTTATATTATTTATTATTATTATTATTATTATTATTATTATTATTAATAAGAAACCAGAAAAATCAGCAGCATCATACAATGGGGAAGTAGAGTTTAGAAAAAAGATTATATAACAAGATTACAAACCAAAGAGTGGGCAAACATTAGAACATACTGAAAGTAAGACAGCATAATACAGCATACATGTGGGAAGCATAATAGTGAAAAATAGAGTACATAAACAGTGAGGTGAATAATAGGCGATATACGGGACCTGAGGCATTAAAGAGAGCTAAGCAAAAAAAAAGAGTAAGTTTGATCATGGAAAACCATGTTACAATGCAAGGGGTGCACATAAGTTAAATACTGGCTGTTTATTCATGTAGCACACAAATACTCGATAACTTTATTTTTATATACTAAAATTTAAAGTTGACCTAGGACATGCCTTATCCCAATTGTAAATTTGGCCACATTTTAAATTTACCTCCCCCTCCAATGCAACATGGTTTTGCCCAGGTGCAAAGTTACTCCCTTTTTATGCTTTGCTCTCCTTAATGACTCAGTCCCACATAGTGTGCAGGAGGTAAAGGATGAAGATGTGAATGAGAGGGGAATAGACACAAAGACCAGAAAGGAGGGCCTGGCTTGTGAGAGCTTACTTTCTAAAGGGGATTGGCTGACACAAGAGCAGGTAATGTACAGTGGGGTGTTGGCATTGTGAGGGTGAGTAAACAGCATTTGAAGCAGTGGAGGCTGTATTCACAATCACACAACATAGTTCTACAACCTGGTTTTTGACAGCCAGCATTCAACCGATCACTTAAACCAGTCTGTCAATGATAGCTCCAAATATAGTTCTTTTATTGTGTTTTATCATAAGGTGTGCATGATGATGGAGCCCACTTTGTGGGATTGCTAGGGTCCTAATGACATAGGGCCTGATTCATTAAGGAAAGTTGAGCAAAAACTTAAGTTTTCTTACTCAAGTTTCCTGGACAAAACCATGTTGCAATGTTAGGGATGTAAATTAGTTTATTGTTTTGCACATAAGGAAAATACTGGCAGTTTTTTCATGTAGCACACAAATACTTGATAGCTTATTTGTACACTGAAATTAATTTAAAATGTATCTAGGACATGCTTTACCCCCAAATATAAATCTGCTATCGCTCTTTAAATGTACCTCCCCCTCCAATGTAACATAGTTTTGCCTTACTTACTTTTGCTTGACTTTGAATCAGGCCCATAATCACCAAATGTTCGTGCAGAAATCTAACTTATTAATTGAATTGAACTGGGACATGGGCATACAGGCTGGCTTTTATGAAAGAAGAATAGGTTGTAGGTTGTATTAAATATGTTAAATAGGGCATGATTTTGAGTTAGGAGCAAAGTAAAGAAAAGGAGCAAAGTTTCAATTTGACTTAAACATTTTGCATTATGGGAACGTAAATTTAAAATGTAAGGACAGATTTATAGCTGGGCTAGGGCGTGTCATAGATCAACTTTAATTTCAGTGTAAAAATAAAGCTATCAAGAATTTGTGTACTACATGAAAAAAAGAGGCAAGATTTTCCTTGCATGCAAAAAATAAGTCAAGTTATACCTCTTGTATTGTAACCTGGTTTGTCTAGGTGCAAATGTGCTCCATTTTTTTGCTTTGTTCAAATTCTGGCCCTCGGTGCTTTTATACACTGTTCCAAGATAGTCTTGTTAATTATCTCTGCTTTGTTCAAACTTTTCTTTAGTTCCTTAATCTATCACAATCCCATATAAATATAGGTTCTCAATATATCTCTACATCTATATCTATATCTCTCATACACAGCCTTAAATGTATCTGGACTGGACTTCATTAATCATTGTGTAGATCCAAGTGGTAGGGTGTGGTGATGTGGTGAAAGAATGTTAGGGAGGTTATGGGAGACAGGATGTGAAATGACTGATATATTTAAAGGTCCATGTGGAAATAGAATATTAGAACTCTGTGTCTACAGATTTATGAATCAGTAGGAAGAGCCCTGTCCAGGAAGTGAGTATCATTGCTCTGTAAACTGTACTTGGACTATTGTAGCGCTTTGTCACTTTTTTCCTCCATCACCCAACATTCTTACACTGGACTGAAAAATATCAGGTTCTCTCTGGAGCGGAAACATGAGTTACAAATCTAAGGAGATCATCAATGTACAGCAATGATGGGGAGAGCACTGTCCATTGTAGTATAACTGGGGAGTAGCAACCCAGGTGGTGTGCAAAATAACACTTGATTTTGCACTATGTAAGTAAGGAATATGCTCTAGTCTCACCGTTTCTGTCTGCACTCACTTCCTTATGACTCATCAGGAACCTTTTTATATGCCCAGCAGAGGACTCGGGTCATACCTCATGGCACTTATTTATTTTATCTGAACATTTTTAACTTTCACTTCTGTGTTTTTTTCATAGTTGGCAGTGTGCCTTATGACCTTCGATCCCTAACATCTAGCAAAGGATGTGTAGCCATCTGGTATCTTCCACTTGAGCCCAATGATGACCCCTCTTCCAGGAGGGGGCCAGAAATGGTTGAGGATTGGGTATAGAGGGGTGCTTTCTCATTTTGAGGACGGCCTGAAATTCTGCAACTCATTTTTGCTTTTTTTGTGTTTTAACATATTTTTAGTCAGCTTTTGGGTTTTGACAGCACCATCTGAAGCTTTAAAGAAAAACACATATGTCATACACGTATTAATAATAGTGTATCAGTACCCACAATACGCCTATTGCACAATAAGAGACAGATAAATGATTTAATTGTTGTTTTTTTGTTTTTCATCAAACAACTAATAACTTATGGAATTTTATAATATTTTAAAATACACAGCTATAGGTTTAACATATTTTATAGGTAAGTCAATAGAGTGGTCAAAATCCACTATGTCTTCCTGTTCCCTACATTTATCCTTGACTGAATGTGGACATATCCTTTATATGTGGTTTTATAGATTAAACACCTCACTGCATGCCTACAAATAGTTCTTTAACCCACTTTATTTTATTGCCAAGCACAGAAGGCCAAACCAATAATTTAAGCAGATTGAAAATAAATTGCAAAACCATTATTTTTCTATGAATTACAATGAATTTGTTCAGAAATATTAAATTCATGACTCACTGTAGAGCATGAGTCTAGTTTGCAAGTTATTTATTGGCTCACTTCTCCATGCATACATTATGTAAGTAATGTTTTTGTTCTTCCAGGACTTAATAAAGAAATTTAGAGAGACATTCTTCTGAATTATTTGAATATCTGTATACAAACAAACCATACACAGATACTAAAATTGACCATGAATGCCAATTTACTGGAGAAAACAAAGACAGATGCTTAACAAGCCAATAAGGAATAAAAGCTAAATAATTTTCTCTACCTGCACAAAACAGTCAACAATAAAATATAATTCCACAAGCCTTGGAATGCAAATTCATTGCAATTTCAAAGTTGTTATTTTGTTCCACCTGAAACCACATTTATTGTATATAGCTCGTACTATATTATAATAACCATATTAAATTCACATTTGCTACAGTTGCTCTTTTGTTCTAGCGTTAAATCCGCATATTTATTACATTCTTTCTACAATTCTACTTTACATTTTATTAAATTACCTAAATAACAATGTCCATCACCTGTGTTGATTTTCTGAATTGGGAACAAAAAAAGAATGTGTTATAACGCAATTCAGATCTCACTTTGAAGTTTCAAAGGATTTTGATAGGATTGTCTACAATAGAAAACACCATCGCTTGCAGCATCACTTAAACTATCACAAAAGGGAATTTAGTCAAAGCCTACTGTTGGAAAACATAGAAAAATGTGATTTTTAAAATTGTAAACATGACATTGGATTATAAAGGTGTCTATAAACATTGCGATCCAACTGCTCAGCTTAACTATTGAGAAGTCCAATCTCTGTATGTAATGTCTGTGTGCTGGTTCTTTGGCTAATCAGATGCAGATCTAACAGTGTACAATAGGTGTGGTCGGATAATGGCCTAATTCACAGTTTGTCACCTACATCTTTTTTGGGCTGCTACATGTACTCCAGCATCTATTACAAATGTTATTACTTTATATTGTTGGCTTATTTTGTGATTTTCACCAAGGCTTATTCATACTTCTCAAAATTTTTATCTTCGATATTGGGGTTCCCTCTTGAAGGGGGTGTAACTGTGTAATGGTTGTGTGGGTTCAGTCACCTAAACAAAGGCCAGAAAATCTGCTGGCACCAGTGGATGGTGCACACTTCGCAAATGCAGTATACACCTACTAAAAGTTTGAGCTGTCAGAATAAAAGTGGGCAACACAAGTTTCACCTAAATCAGCACATTTAGGAGGTATGAATATATATTGTCACAGAAACAGGTAGCAGATGCCGTTTTCTAAAGTAGATAGTGGCACTTTGCAATACAGCAGATAGTAAATGTCACAACAGTAATCTGCCACAGCTAGTTTTATTCATCCACAAACAAATAGTAAACAAAATATAGGAGAGCATTCTAGATGAGTGACGGGCCTAATATCCAGCCCACAGACACAAATGTCACAGTCAAACTTATTTCACTTTCTCTCTATCTCTGTGTGTGTGTCTCTCTCTCCTCCCATTGGATTCTTGCTTCCCAGGGTAGTGAGACAAAAGCACTAACTGTCATACACTTTTATTTAGAACTTGCAGCTGCTAATCAACCTGTTGTCTGGCTGTGAAGCCAGAAAATGTGGCTGAGAGGCAAAAAGATATCGGGTATGGAGGTCCATCTTCTCTCTACGTTAAAACCAGGGACACCTTAAACTGTCTACTTGAGCTGAACCTTTTGGAAAACAGTCTTTCCAATACTCTATACACTTTCTCTGTGTCAAGATTGTAGAAAGAGGCTGGAACAGAAACAGGGGCAGACTCGTTTTTGACCAGTCTTTCCTACCACCTGTCTAGTCCTTTTGTTATGGATAATTCTGTCTGCTGCCCATACTGACCTCAACTTGTTACCGTTCATCCTGTCTACTGCTATTTCTCTTGTCTTCTGCTAGCTACTGTTCATCCTGTCTGCCGCCGTTTCTCCTGTCTGCTTGTTACCATTTATCCTAGTCTGCTGCTCACCCAGACCCCGGTTTGTAACTTCTATGATTCTCCTAGCTGCCTGCCCCAATTTTGCAGTGTATTTGATTACTGTTGCAGGTTATGTTATTATTCCTACTTCTAGTAGGACAAGTCTTTTTCATTAATTTACATTTTTAGGGGTCAGTCGCTTATATTCTTTGTTTGCCTCTGTCCATATATAAAGCTAAACTATTGCACAAAGGGCCAGGGGGCAGCTGAGTACCTGTGAGCACATTGTGCTCTATGGGAATGGACTTCTATAGATGAACACCTCACATGGTTCTATGGATTTGCAGAAATGGAAGATGCTCAATCAATAGGTTTACAGCAGGTGCTTGAAGAGGTTGAGTTATCCAGACAGGGAAAAAATACAGAGAAAAATCCCCTAGCAACACTGCTGTGAGCCAGTAAAAGAGCTACCTTTCTATTTGTACAGAATTCTCAGTTACACACATTTGCAAATGCATGATAAGCTACCTGCCACTTCACGGCGATCTGCTAATAGGACGGTCCGACTCTAAACAATGAGAGTCCCTATGGGTCATATATTCATGTGTTTTTAAATTAAGAGGTAACTTACCAATAGATACCCCAAAAGCCTCCAAATGAGGACCAGCACTCCCCATCAGCTACTGATACCAAACATGCCTCTAAAACAACAATACAGAAATGGAAGTTGCTGAATCAATTTATAGGTTCATCAGAGGTTCTATGGTTTACTGGGATGTGATGGCAAACATTACACCCTGGAAATGAAAAAAAGAATATGATAGAAACCTAGAACACGGCCAACTACTCTACTCTTTCAGTGTTTCTCTCACACACATTACATATAGTCAGTGCTTATTGTCAACGACCTCTACAATGGCACAAAACTGATCTATGGATACAATTGAATCAAAACATTCTGCTCAATCTAACAATCTAAAACCTTGTCTTTGTCCTTGAACAGACGAGACCTACCTCAGTGTAAACCTGTAGACTTCAAATAGCACACAAGACAGGATTGTAAAAAAAATGATGTAAGGAAAATAAAACAAAAACTGGTAGCACTAATTCATTCTGATTTAATGCAGCTTTTTTTATTTAAGGAGAAAACATCCTGACACTCATAGTCTTGAAAACAATTACAATTTTATTGTAATCAAATCCTAAAAAATGTTTCCTCACATCTCACATAACTGGAGTCAAGTAAATACAATTTAAACTCATATGTATTATTCTATAGACATTCCAATGAGAACAATACGTCACATTCAAACATTTCTTAGTTTGAGTAGCAGCAGGCAGGAGACAATGTTGCAATATTACACTTCACTGCAGTGTAAATGTTCACAGCATTCATTTTCATGTGATAGACATACTACGTTCACAGTCTCAAAGATCAAAAGTAAAGTCAGTACTTGACATTAATATATTTTAAATGTTGTTAATTGCTGAACTGAATAATAATTAGGAAATCACTTCCATTTAACTAAATATACCCACCAAGCAGGAGGGAGGTTCTGAAACAGTGTCTGACAGTGACTGGCAGAGTTGTTGTGTAAACATGTACTATACTTGAAGACTTCAGAAGATCCTTAGAGGGGAGGTACAAATGGCAGGTGTGGGGGATGTGATGATGCAATTCAAGAGTTGAGTAGGCAAGTATGAAGTGCATCATGTGGATAGTAGTGGATTCATACACAGAGGCAGGATCAGTGATGTCAAGGCAACTCAAATGAGAGCTATCTCAGCTTTTTACTTGTATTAGATCTCATCCAGACACTGTTCTAAAGATGTATGATACCTTCACTTGTCTGTAGCTGTGTGGGATGATAATATTTTATTTTCTAACATTTCTGAAACTCCACATCTATACTAGAGCCTTCCCTACTCCCACAAGCACTACTCACAAAGTACACTCTTGCTGCAGTCCCAATCTCCACTCTGTACCATACCTGCTCCTCTAATCCAAGGTCTGCCCTTTTATCACTACATATATTATATGTTAACAGTAATCAAATAGTGCTAAAGCTAATATTGTGTTATAAGTCAATATATAATTTCCATTTACACCTCGTAACAATTCCATTATACAGGGTGTCTGCCTTCCTTCAATATATCCGATGGATTAGTAACATCTAGAAAGAGAGAAGTAGAAGGACAAAGGGTCCCTGATAGTTTACTAGTTTAGGAATTATGTATTAAAGCTGGCCAGGTGTTAGCAATATGCATACCAGACTTAGATAATAATAAGGCACATCTGTATATAAATCCTAAGATCTTCAGACAATGACATGCCGATAGACTACAGGTATGCCAAGACAAAACACAAACGCGGACACCAAAAAGATGGTGCAGTATGTTCTATGAACCGTGAATGATTAACTATATCCCACCAAAGGTTTATGAGCTTACCAGATGTGAGATATATATATATATATATATATATATATATATATATATATGCTTATCTGTTACGGTTTTTGTTGCTGCAGAACACCTGATCCAGTGCGCGGAATAGAATCAATGACAGACCCACAAACAGACTGGATCAGGTTTACTGCAGCATCAAAAGGTTTAGTGTTGCTTTAAGCTTTCACCCAATATAATGAGACCTCAAATCTTCCCATTTAGGTACTGAGAACTGGTTACCTTACTAATCCATTACAAAACAGAATCCTCCCGTGTGACCAGACCTCTTTTCACTTTTTCTCATCTATCAATTTACACATATTTTTTATAACAAACCTGATATCCAGATATAAATACATTGGTATTAGTGTACTGATTTAACATTTACTTTTTAAAATATCTTTATTGAAGTAATGGATGCTTACATGATTTACTGTTTTGATTAATCCCATATTTGTTTGTTAATATTTAAAAGAAAATTGAGGATGGTAAATCCACAAAGAAAATATGTGTCTGTTCATTGTTCATATCAGCTAACAGCCTTTTCCTACGTAATTAACTTAATTATTTCTTTGTTAATTAAACAACAAGATTAGAATATCAATACCGTTGAGATTATATTAACACAGTTTGTCAGCTATTAATTCAGAATAATATACCAGCATTCATGTTCTATTTTATTTACTTTTATAAGTGCTACATTACTTGAGATGCCCCAGTGGCCCTGATAACTGTTCTTAAAATAGATTTAGTAAATGCTTACAACCAAGGATACTATGAACTGGCTGAGGTTACTGTTGCATAGTCTAGCACTTCCACATCACACCATTGATCCATTTCTATTTTGCTTCATATGTAGCAAAACAATATTGTCAGAATAATAAATTCAGGTTTAAACCTAAAACACAATGTAACCTAGGGATAGTAGTAATACTGGCCAACATTTTAAAATAATTTCCATGGTAACATTGCTCCAAGCTCATCCCACACTGTACTGTCTTCCACAGCATCCTGGGGGGAGACGAGCTCAAATCGGAACCATCCATTGGGAGGTATGCATATCTACTTAACATGTTTTTTAAATTCTCTTTATTTTCAAGTTACAAACAAAATTCAATGAGGATAAACATGTTGCTGCTTGAAATACAGTATACATAACTTAATAACATCCTGAAAGTCACATCTAATGTATAAAAATTAGTCATACTGCAATTGAGCAAACATTCAGTTAATGTGTTGTGATTGTTATTATATATAATAAAAAAGAGCAAAAGAAAATCAGGGATAGGATAAAAAAGATGGCATGGAAATGGGGTAGATTGGGCTTGACGGGTAAGGAGGGAGCAAATGAGTCAGGAGATGTCTTTCATGATACTACAATTTCACAAGTTGCCAGGAAGTGAAATATCTTAGTCAAAGGCAGACTGAGCTGGGGGGCAGGGGGGGCATCTTCCCCCTGAGTCGGTCCTATAGTGGGCTACCTTGGGCTTGATCACTGGGCCAACTGCATTTTTTTCCCCTTTAAAATTTGCTAATAGACTGCCTAGTCGAGTCTTTTGCCTGCCCTCCTCTGGTCATGCTAGTACCCAGATCTTGTGGAAATTTGAAACTTTGATGTTTTGAAGACTGTTGATTTATTTAATTATCATGGTTTTAAAATAGTATTTTTGGGCATTTTAAATGCTCAAAGTTTCATTAAATCATAATTCATAGCACACAGAATAAACAGATAATATGAAAGAACAGTCAAAATACAGGATAAGAGCAAATGAACTGTACAGATGGTCAATATTTCAAATATTAAAATTTTCAGGGACAGCAATATCCAGGGACACATCTTGTAACTTTCCCTAGTAATTATGGAGAGTTGACATCTGCGTGGCCATATTAAGCAGTTCGATATTTTTTAATGCATTGTCTTTCTATATCATATTATATATTATATTATTATAGTATTATAGTAAACTTGCTTCTATATTGCAGCCATCATGCACACAAATAATGCAACAAACAGGATGAGATGCAAAATATACTTCCGTTCTCAATACATCATGATATATTCAGCATGAAAGCTGTACAAAGGGAAGTTCCAGATCTGTTGCAACCTGAACTTTGCTATCTTTTTTCAAATCCTTTCTGCCTGAAAATAAATGGGTATTTATGGATGGCAGGTGGTCTAACAATACAGCACTTACGTATTTTTAAACCTCTAGGTAATCAAGAAAATGACACAACACCCATACAAACCTAAACAAGTGTTATATTCCCTAAAAGTACTGAACTGTCAGCATAGACAGCATGACATTTTCATTTAAACCTTCGTTTGAAGTTGTTACCCTGAAAATGTAATTTCTACTTCTTATGTCATTAAAAAAACATATTTACTTTTTTGTGAAATATTGCCTTTTTATTATGCTCATTCAAAGTAGGTTCATGTATGTTCACTGATTCTATGCCAATCCAAATCTTATTGCTGGCATGTAAAAATAAATTACCCTAAAGTCATTAAATCAATTTAGTATTACAGTGACTGCATTTTATTATTTTCATGCTTCAATGCACTAAAAACTCAGCCGATACAAGAGCACTAGAACATCTGCAGAATAGCAAACACAGATAATATATCATAGCCAAGTTTTGAATTTCCCTTTATTTACTGTTTATGTGGATGCTTAAAAATAAATCATATTATTACCAAGGTCCTAGAAGCACCCATTACAATATATAATACGAACAAATATTACGCAGAATGACCCTGCATTCTAGCAAGCTAATGGTGTTTTCTGAATAAGAAATGTGTAGCCTTGTGTATAATAACTCTGTGTTAGTGAAAAGTGAAAACATGCTATAGAGGCTAAAATTAAAAGGAACGTTTTGTTTTATGTGGATTATGGTGGATTGTCCATGTGCACCAGTTTTCATAAATATCTCCCATCTGTCACAAGGACAAATAATATAATCAGTTAATAAAATAGTGCAGGTAGCACAAATATGCTACAACCAATAGGATCTAAATATTGTCTACATTTAACTGTTTAGCAGCACAACTTTTACATTATTTCAGCTTTTTGACGGTCACACAGGGGCCTGGTTTATCAAGGAATGTAAATGCTTATATTTGCTGTATTTTGCATAAAATCGCTCTGCACATACACCAGACCGGACAATACGCCAGGGAACGCAAGAACATCCAATGCATCTTGGAGCTCAAAGGATACATACAAGGTTCTACAATTTATAGGGTGGAACGGGGAGGAGAATTGGTGTATACACGTAGTCAATGTGCATTAAAGGGAACGTGCCAAGCTAGAGCGCACGCAGCAACATCCGATTCAAGCTTTGGGCATCTTAAAGCTACATGTTTATCTGTCATATCACTACAGATCATCTACAGATCAGGTGTAATTGGCAATTGATAGTGATGACGGATGTGTATGCATGCTAGCAACTGTAAAAATGCATTTTATGTATAATAGACATTAATAACATAATGATAAATGTATTTTATTGGGGGGAAATGGAAAAAATAGACTTTTTAAAAAAGTTTCATCATTGATCACTATATTATTAACATGTGACAATATATGAACACTTTCTGTGTGTTTTGTTGGGGGTCTTTAAATTCCACACGTGTATTGGACGTATCCTGCAGTGTATTGTGTCTGTCAAAGCAGAGCGTACCTAGGTGGGTATTCAACAAGAAACGTTTCTTCAGACCCACTTGTAGTTGAATACAGATGTGTTTATGCCAAAAAAAACATAATTTGTTGCGTTTAAAAAAAAACGCATAATACTTTCATTTTGCATGTCTTAAAGAATTAGGCCCAGAATAGTCAGATTACACTACCTGTGGGAACCATTAGACTGTTAAGCACACTTTATGATCCAACCAATGTTATCCCAAAAGGAAATTATGTTTTTTTGACTTACAGTTTTCCCCAAAGACAATCATTTTGCCTTGACTCATCATACTTTAATTCCAACTAGGAATGCATCTTGTTTAAGAGTTACCTTGAAATTTCATGGTGTGATAATCTTGGCTACTTCTGTTTATAGGGACAGTTTTTATGGAGTGTCTCCGTTACCATTGTACAGAGCGACGCACTTGAACAGGGCCCTGAACTTAACAGCTTCAGTCCCATCTACCCAAGGATACAATACTATAGTAATTCTGTGGAGGTGTTAAAAAAAAAGTGTTATCAAGAGTGTCACCAGCAACAGTGATCATAGTCTGGACTAGTTACTGCTAATGCAGGGATGACAAACAATGTGGGGTCTCCCTGCAAAAGCCACAACCAGCACCAGGCTATTCTAGGCTGGACTGGTCATTCTATAACATAGAGACCCTCAGTGTGGGGTTCCCTTCTCATACTGGGAACCAGCCTCTGTCCGATCAGCACGAGGATGAATTTATATGGCAAATCCTTACTGTAATTCAGCTATGATTGCACATCACTGATGCGTCTCTCTAGACATAGAGAGTCACAAGTGCAACATATATGTCATACTAAATTCCATGATGCTTCACTGCACTCTATATGTAAGAAAATGTTGACACTTTAATCCTTAATGGATAATACCAGGATGTAGGAGGTCAATCCCACTTAATTGGACAGCAAAGTATATTTGTATTGTAAATAGATTGATTACATTTTATTACCCCAAAATAGTATGTACCTTTGTCCATCTTATTATGGGGTCGCCCCGGGTTTTGATCTACATAAAGTTATTGTTATATTACCTGTGACATATGGTACTGAACAGATGTACATTGAACATAAACAGTTCAGCTACGTTGAGCTCATTGCCATCATTTAACAACTTTTGGAAATCGCACATTCTATACAAGTGTGCATATGTTTAATTTAAGTAATAAAATGGCATAGTAAACAGTTAGGCATCAAAATTGGATCAGCTTTCACCCCAGTAGGGCACTTTTACATATGTCATGAGTTTTGTGCATCTGTCTCATGACAAACATTAAATGATTGAATTCACTGTCAATTACAGGCAAGAACAAGTTTATTTTCAATTACAACAGGAGATCAAAAACAGCTGGGAAATCCCCATGGGGAGGTACAACAACCAATAGGGTGAATCATGCATCAGAATGGTACACTGCACAGTACTAATTAGGGAGAAATGAATTAATGTCTGAAATACACTCTTGCATCATATATTTTACTGTTCACAAATTAAAACAACAACTCATATATTATTGTTATAGGTAGGTTCTTTGTTTTCCACAGCATTCTTCTACATTTTTTGGATTAAGAACTATCCTTCAATCATGCTCCAACACGTGATGGTGTTTGTAACTCTGTAACAATTGTGTCAAACACGTTTATGCAGAAAATACACTTATTGTTACTTGAGTTAAATTCAAATTATAGTCATGATTAGAGAGCTGTTACAGGCAGGGCGCACATGTGTACAAGTGCCTATGAAAAAGTGTATCAGACACCAGTGGGAATGTAATTAATTACAACAGCAGGGGATTTTTAACAAGTTATCAGCCAGCAGTATCTTGACACTAAAATGCTCTTATACATTCTTGTAGCTTTGGAATCACATACGACACGATTAAATCATCCTTGTTTTTATACTTGGGGTAATATATAAAAGATAATTTACTAACAGAAAAAAATGTAGATGTTAACCTCATTACATTTTACGCAAATGTACCTAGTGCACACTCATTGACCAGTTTGTGAGATGGATCCATGTAAATAGTCTAAGCATTGATCTGTGGGGTTGAGACAGAAAGACTAAAAAAAAAAGGTCATTTATAAATCTTGTAAACTATCATTTTAGAGTGCTACTTCCTTCGTTTCTACTTTTCCATAATTTTCCTAAAATACTGCTTGTTTGAGCATCATTCATATCTTAGACAAATCACAGGAAAAAGGTGACATGTTTTTAATCCATTAGTTGAATTGTGCTTTCCTGCATAAAGGGCCTCATTTAGAGTCGGACGCAATGTGCGTCTAAGACTTACATGAAAGTGTAGGAGTGGGAGTGTGCCACAGCTTGGTAGGGTGTTACGAGTGGCATGCATCCCCAGTTGCGTCACACTCGTAATACCTTCCCAAGCTGCGACCAGTTCCTGCAGCTAGCTAACTACTTGCGCCCCCTAATTTCTGCCGCAATTTTTCAGTCTTGTTTTGACGTGTGTTCCACCTGCAGCTAGATCCAACTAGGGAAGTGTTTGCAGCTAGACGCCCATAGTATCTGAATTATTCATGGTCACTTCTACATAACTCCGTGTTCCACCCTTTCCCTCGTACTGAGACATACTGAGACGCAAGCTGTCACAGTGTACACTTGCGCCTGAAAAGCAGATGGAACTGCAGGGAACTATTGCTTACTGCTCATGCCCGTCAGTGGAAATGTGCAGGATGAGCCTAAAATGGACTTTGCGTCTGACTCTAAATGAGGCCCAAAGTGTGCCTGTATGGGGCAATAGTCACCATTTAAAGTATATTGTTCAGTTGCCAACACCTTTGAAGACATGTAAAATGGTCATTTTGTGGGAAGAAAGAAGCTCCCGTTAATCCAGGGACACCCCCAGAATACACTAATCTATATATTGCCTGTACCAATGGGTTCAATTACACAACAATAAGCTCAACAATGTGCTCAACACAAAAAAAGCATTCGTTATGTGAGCCTGCAGTTTTGCAGCTTTGTACAATACCTTTATTATGTTATATGGCTGTGATACATTATACTTCTCACAGCACACAGCCTTAAATAAATCAAGTAATTAATCTTGTAAATATTTTTCATTTATATAGCTAGACAATATTATTTGTATTTTTAAAACTAAATGAAATGGGTTCATTTGAAACATAAAGGAACAAATCGGAAGTACTCATGAACTATATTTCATTTTAAAGAGTGCTTGACATATTTTGAGGTTTGTAAGATGCAAAAGACCATAACATGAACCAATGGTGATAGAGTTATGTAAAAGAACCCTGATATGATAGCAACCTGGGCATACAAGCAGTGCTGAATAGGTTTTGTTTTTTTTACCACACTGCATCCGTCCCCCTATATAAACTGCTATTTGTCTGCAATGGAAAAAGGAAGCAGCATTCTATGAACATTCTAGCGCTTTCCAGATTAGTTTACTGAACATTTTATAACTGTTCATATGTTCTTGTTTGCTACAAACACAAGACCTTGATTAAAAGAACTCAGTAGGTATCCTTATACCCTGTAGAACTAAACAGATATATTTCAAAATCATTTTCCTGGGATTTTCTCTGTACAGCGCTGCAGAATCGGCTCTATATAAATAAATACAATAAATAAAGAAATAAATGATGATGATAAAAATTGCTAGAAGTTTGCAATAGTAAATAGATATAAGAAAATGGATATTTTGTATGATGTTTTTTAATTATATATATAAAGCTATTTTGATATGTTGCCAAAAGAAACCCCAAAACGATAATAGAAAATTTGTTTGAATAAAATAAAATATTAAAATGTAAATCCCAGATAAATTGTCACAGCATTAAATCATGAGTATGGGTCATAATCGTGTAAACCAAATTTGCTCTTCTTAACACACGCACACAACACATAGACGCACATGCACAAATGGTAACTTCATACTTGCTAACACAACGTAAGACAAATAGGAAATAAATAGGTCAACTTAAACTGTACTGTAATATTAATAATAGAAAGCACAGATTGAGGATAAAACGGAAGAAAAATAATAAAAGTAAACCCCGGTGTCTGCTAAAAAACATGAAAAAAATAACAACAGGATAACAGAATAATTTACAGTACATTAAATTGTCAAACTGTTGCCTCCAACATTACAAAAAACAACACTATTGATTTCTGGCAGCATACAATAGGAATTTGTTATTATTGCAGCATAGGAAGGACTGACTACTGCCAAGCATTTTCTGTTGTAAACTTCCTTTTGCCATGCTTCCACATTGCTAAATTATTCAGTAAATACATAAATATGTATGTATGGACATTTAGTGCATTTTTTACTCTAGTCCTGGTGCCCCTACTCTTTTGAAATTAGCACCAAGTCAGAAGTAATCAGAACAATGTGAATCAATGAGAAAAAGAAAAGGAGGCAAGCTAATCAAACTAATTCACTATTTATATTGGTGAACAGACCTTGATATACAATTACTATGGCCAACACGAGGATATTTTTTTTTAAATGTGTTATGTCATACTAAGAATGGCTGCAACACAATGTGTGACATTTTACACTTGTCCTACATGAGCGTGTGAGATAAATTACATAACACAGTCATAGGTGGCCAAATTATTCATTGATGGTTTAGGGTGCAATAGTTGCTTGCAAAACCATCTAAACTTGCAGGATCATCATTATAATTTCTGCCTAAAGTGCAACAACAAACTTTTTAATGGTACTTTCTGTTCCATATACGGCACATGTTGATCACTTTGCTTCGTAGCCAAATAACAAATTAAGTAAATATTAGTCAATTTTCACATTCAGTTTATTGAAATGGCAGAGAAAACATAGAAATGGCCATTTATATAATCATTTGCTCTGTCTTTTGAATTTTAGTTCATTTATATACCAGAAGGGCCCATTTACCATATTGGCCTTTTATCTTTAATAAAAGCTTTCATGTTGAGAACAATGCTTCTTGCAACATTAAAATCATTAGTTCCGAAGGCAGGTTAGTTGTTTTACTTTGCCACCAATTTTTCAAGGTTGATTCCACCTAAGATTCACCCCTCCCCTCCTCAACTAACAAAACTGTATGGGATTTAATGCAGGTCTGGAATTCATTTTTTCCTCCTGGGCTGTTTTTCTTAATGATGGGGCAATGGTAGTCCAATGATGCTGACCTACTTCATGCAAAATATTTATAGAATAAATAATAAAGTGTTCTACCATAAGAATTACAAACACAAATGCAATATATAATAAAGACAATAAAAATGTGAACTGCAAACTATAGAAATATATAGAATATAAGAGCAAAAAAGAATATTTGATGAAATTAGGTACAGCCTACCCCCTTATGATTCTGCTGCTCTTTCAGAAATCCAGGCCAGTTACATTCCAGGGCAATATGTTTTGATCCCTACTCTAAGAACCAACAAGAGTCTAAATACAAATGTCTTGTTTTTTAGTAATGATTGGATTGAGTCATGGCTCTGCTCAGACATCATCACTGTTACAAAAGTACACAATGCAGTTACAATTCCCCTTTCTTGGGGTAACAGTGCTGGAACAAGGTTGGAGTGGGTTGCCCTGGACTGCAGAGGCTCACAGGTCTGCTAATTGGAAGGAGGGAGTTTTAGGTGGAGTTACCCTTTAATCAAAGCGTATCTCAGATTTAAAAGGAGGCTGGTATACCATGGTATGGCATACCAGCCTGGCATTAATTTAGGTTTACAAAAAAAGTCTGACACTTGTATAACTTAGTCACTGTAAAATAAAAGTTAATTCACCTGGAACTGGTGTCTTGGAAAACATTATTTTGAAACTTCCTTTCAGCAAACCAGCTCTACTATTTATTTCTTCATTACTCAACACCATTATCAGCATCTATTTCAGGACACAGGCAGGTCAATCTGTCTGTGTGTGCTATGTGTGTCTGTGTGTCCCATGTAAGTAAGTATATATCCAAAAGGCCAGGCACATGCTAGGTGTTTGTCTTTCTATGTGTGCCGTGTGTGTGTAACATAGCAGTGGGGATACAGAGCCATCATCATCATCATCTTCATCATCTATTTATTTATTTATATAGCACCACTAATTCCGCAACGCTGTACATAGAACTCATTCACATCAGTGCCTGCCCTATTGGAGCTTACAATCTACATCCCCTAACATACACACACACAGACCGAGAGAGACTAAGGGCAATTTAATAGCAGTCAATTAACCTACCAGTATGTTTTTTTTTTGGAGTGTGGGAGGAAACTGGAGCACCCGGAGGAAACCCACGCAAACATGGGGAGAACATACAAACTCCACACAGATAAGGCCATGGTTGAGAATTGAACTCATGACCCCATTGCTGTGAGGCAGAAGTCATCATTTTAGATGTTTTTTTTTAACATTATTTAGTTAAATACAAATACATGAAAACTAAATATCTCTTTGCATTGTTTAAAATAGTGTTAAAAGGCATCTAAAATTAGGGTTTAAATTAATTTAAACCTATCAAAATCCCTGAAGTTTCAAGGCTAGATGCCCCCAGACAATAGGTTACATTAAACATACCAGCATTTTGAAACTTCCACTTCAACCACTGTATATCTATCTATCTATCTATCTAATTTTGGAAATTTGCAAGTTTATTATTTTTTTTTGTTTTTGTTTTTTGTATTTGTTGTTTTTTTCTTTTAGCAAGGCATAATACAATATATAAAACAATCATGGTGGAAGTATTTTAGAACACAACCATATGTGTGAAGTAAATCTCCCCCAGCAGACACACTTATACCGCTTTCATACTGCCGCCCCGGCAATATCCCGGGTTTTTCAAGCCGGGTTTTTGCCGGGGCTTGGAGCGTCCCAGCTCAGAAACACCATTCATACTGCACCTCGGACCCGGGAATTTCCCGGGTTGACCCCATTCATACTGCACAAGTGTGTGCCCTGGCAATTTGTGGGAGTCATCACCAGAGCAGTTTTCATTGGCTGAAAAATGGTGATGTCATTGAAAGGTGACCCACCGATGACATCATCCTCCAGAGACAGGCAGACAGCCAATCAGCTTGTTTTCTGTGCAACCCGGGTTGAAAGACCCGGGTTGCACCATTCATAGTGCAGGCAACCCGGGTCCGACCCGGGAATTACCCCTCGATAAATCCCGGGTTGAAGACCCGGGTTTTTAGACCCGGGATTTTTGACTTGTACCATTCATACTGCACCAAGACCCGGGTCGTTTGAGCTTGCCCCGGCAAAAACCCGGGATTTTGGTGCAGTATGAATGGGGTATTACTGTACATTTCCCTTTATCTTTGCTATTCAGACACATGATGTGCAGCATTTATAGCTACACTACTGCATAACAATTTACCTTCTGTAAACCAACTTTACAATACAACAACAGATTTTTCAAATAGTAGAGCAGGTTTTTATTATTCTCTTCATCAAACTACCAAGTTCCACTGCAGCTTTATAATAAGGAGAAACTTTTTTCTTAATTTAATGCACTATTAAGCTTTTTATTAAGATATTATTAATCAACTCTGAGCCTCTGAAAAGCAACAACAGCAGATCTTTGGAACAGCAATTAAAGCTGTGTTTAATGTGGGTGCATTAATGTATGTTAATGCTCTGTCACTAACTGCTGAATACAAATAGTACCAAACATTTTGGCTATCCTTCAGGTGCAAACTGTGAATACCCCAAAATTCATGTCTTATATTTATCACAAAAATAAATATAATTTGACTGTTTTATTTGATGTATTGTATTAACTCGCTTTCTGTACCTAGTGAAAATATAATTTATTACTGAAGCTGAAATCCATGTAGTGATTGTAGTACAGAGGTGTGTAACCTTTTGTTGTTTGGAGGTATTACTAGGATCAGTTACACTATACAAATGTTGCATCACTATATATTATTGTGCATTTTATTGCTGTAACTAAGTATGGCAAAACTGATTTGTAACACTTTTAACCACATTTTAATTTGCTACACTGATTTAACCTATGTGCCAGTTCATTGTTCCCTTCATGACTGAGAGCTATCTGGTTCCTAAGGTTGCAAAGCAGACCTGAACAATGATACTCCCAATACCATGCCACATGAATATAAATAAGGCTCCTTTTTGGAATGGAATATACGGTTTTGTTTCTTCAAACATAACATCTATTATAGTCTTCTAGATCATCCAGATGAGTTTTGGGAGACTTGAGACAGACAGCAAGGTTCTGTATGGAAAACAGTGACGTCCCTGTTTAGTTTCTTATGCAAAGCAATCTACTGCAGATTTTTCCTTATGGTAGTCTCATATAATTCACCACATTACCTATTCTAAATTTGGATAAATTACGTCCCCTCCCGAATTGCCAAAATCATGTCCGATAAGCCCATGTCACACCCATTTCACAACAGGATTACACTCTTTCATTGAAGGCCATGCCTTTATGGTCTTGTTGGCAGGTATGGACTGCTGATACTACACAACCTGAAAAGGTCCTGTAGGTTTTTAGCTGTTACCTATAGACTTGCATTTTGCTCTATTTTTACGACTGTGCATGGACTAATAGCTATCAAACTATTAGCCAATATTTTTGCAACTATCAATTAACTTTGACAACTGTTTTATTTTCCACGAGGACCACAAACATTTAATTTGATATATGTATGATTTACTTAAATAATCCTGCGTAGTGAAAACCAAACTCTGACTGTTTATCCTTTAATTATTTATGTATTATTTTTGTTAATTTATTTATTTGTATTAGATCACCTCATTCAAATTAGAGCAATAAATATTTTTGTATATCTAAGTAGCCTTATGATTTTCAGGTGCTGCTGATTAGGGAGTAGTGGGTTGCCCTTCAATTTTTAACAGCATAAAGTCACCAGGAAGTTCCATGTAACTTCCAGCTGACTTTATGTTATAACTGCAGAAAGTACCAGCAATGCAGCATCTCTTAACATTTGATTGCTTATGTTTTACTCTATGACTTTTTTTTTTTACCATTTTTACCACATTTTTTTCTGTCTCTGAATTCATATTATTATTAATAGAGCAAACAAAAATAATATATCATAAAAGAGTGTTGAAACAATTAACAATGACTCTCCAATATCACTGATAATTACTGTATGAAGTGTGAATTTTATCAGTGATCAATTTTAACTAGCCTGCGGGCAAAAAAATTATAATGAGTACTAGTTAATTGTGGTACACCAAATCAAGATCAAATTGTAGTTGCATAGGTGTCCTGCAGCTGCTGTACCTATGCTGTTCTTAACTAGCAGAAATAAATTGCAGAACAGCACAGTGGGGCTCATGCTGAAATGTTCGTTTGCAGATCTGACTCTTGATCCTCTTTTCCGCTGGAAGAATTGGAAGGGAGGAGAGAAGGAGTGTGCAAACCTAGACCGAGTACTGTAAGGGGTGTACACATAATTATGAACTGAGTCAGACCCACTTGGAGATGCAAATAAGCTTTTCCATAGCCATATCACTTGCAGGTGCCAGAGGGCTGATGCGAATACACACTGATGATGATAATGACAATCAACAACACTAGCTCGCTGCTTCTGATTGTTTGATTGTGGATTAACTTTTGAAAGTGAAAGTGCTTTCTTCATTGATCGTGCCTATATTATATAATTTTGTGGCCATATTTTAGAATATTTTTTTTGCTACTTTTATTTGTACACTAGCAGGAAGATTATACCTGCTCCATTATAAATGTTTTGTTTTTTTTTTATTTATTTAAACCTAATAGTGAATGCATTTTTCACTAGCAAAACAAGGTTAGAAAACTTTTCTTGAGTTTATTTCCTGGTTGGGTGTAAGAGTATCTAGTTGTAAGTGTGCCTGATGTACAGCTAGTGCATATGCTACTGGTGTGGAAGTGGATACATCTTGAGATGATTTTGACTCAGCATATGGGCATAAATATGGCATTTTTATGTGCAGCTTCTTAAAGTTTTTTTATGCATATGCTTCTAACTCAGCATATCACCACCAGTATGAGAAAATAATGATGACCAGAAAGTGATATTATTAAATTGAACAGATAGAGAACATCACAATTCCCACAGTAGGCCTTGAGCCACTACTAGTAGTGGGCAAAAAATAATCATCACTAATAATTATTCTGGTGCACCAAACAAGGCCGCCAAGAGAAATTTTGGAATCTGGTACAGCAACTTCATGGGGGCCCCCTGTAGACGACTAGAAGGGAAACCTATGTGCCGTCACTATGCAGTGATGTCCCACCAAAGGAGTGTGACCATACCATTGTGGGCATGGATGTGCATAATTGAGGTCGTGCCTAGGAGGTGAAAAGCACAAGGCAAGAAATAATTCTATATATCCTCATTAGAGGACACAAGCATTTGGTGCTATAGGGCTCCCGTAGTCTAGGGAAGGAGCCCTGTAACACTGTCATTACAGAAATGCCCAGCAGTTTTACTCACATATGTCGCCTGTGCCCAGCAGCTTTACTCACACATGTACCCTCTGTCCACATGCTTTACTTACACTTACACATGTCCCCCATGTGCCCAGCAACATTATTCACACATGCCCCCATCTGCCTAGCAGCTTTACTCACACATGTCATCTCTGCATACATGATTTACACAAACATACCCCCTCTGTCAAGCATTTTTACATGCACATACCCCCTCTGCCAGGCAGCTTTACACACACATACCCACTCTGCCCACATGCTTTACACACACACCCACTATGCCCACATGCTTTACACGCACATACTCCCTTTGTCAAGCAACTTTACTTACACATGCCCCCTCCGCATCACCCCTTCTTTTTACCTTTTTCTCCACTAGTAAATCAGCGCAGGGACAGGAGGATATTAAACAGCAACTCCTGGACTGTGTACCATGTGACTGCTGCAGTCACATGACCTGGTGCTGTCACAGGGATTCTGACTGGGATCTAGTCACTGCCTTATGGAGATGCGATGCAGCCTGTGCGGTCCCTGCATAGATTGTTACATGGCATAGTGCTCACTGCGGGGGCATCATTCATTCATAGAATATTGTACTACAATATATAATACAGTATTCTATAACTGAATAACACTGCCGCATTTAGTAGTATGTGACTTGACAGCCTATATAGGAACCGCATAGACTGCCTGTCTGACACCTCAATGTCCCCCTCCTTCCCAGTAAAACACGAAAAAAATTGCAGAGAAAAAAATTAAAGAAGTAAAACAAAAACCAACATTCTAAGCCTCAGGACTTTTTCGGGCTGCACCCACTTTATGGAATTCACTCCCTCGCACAACAAGACTTTTCTCTAGTCTTCAAGCCTTCAAGCATTCTCTGAAAACCCACTTCTTCAGGGAAGGTTATAATATTCCTCAACCACCCTCGTAATCTCCCTAGGTTACCCTATTACCCCCTCTACACAACTAACACAAGACAACAACCCTCTGACCAACATAGTTGTGTGACTGAGCATAAAGTCCACTAAATACTTTGTAACCTTTGCAATCTAGCTGAACAAATATTCAATATGATGTAGAGCTTACCCTTCTGTATCAAACCATTGTCCCATAGATTGTAAGTTTGCGAGCAAGGCCCTCTTTCCTCTCTGTCTGTATGTATTACCCAGTATTGTTTTTTACTGTTTGTTCCCAATTGTAAAGCGCTACGGAATGCAGGAATTATCTAAATAAATTTTGATGATGAAGATGATGATGATGATATGACGAACAAGTTTGTACAAAAAAGTTTGTAGCCTGCAGTGTGGGCCCGGGCCCCCTGGCATACCTGGGCCCCAGTAATCAGCACCTGACCCCCCTTCAGGTGCTGATTACTGGGGCCCAGGTATGCAGGAATGGAAGATTTTATGTACAGAGATTTGCACTTCTGCAAAATGTCCTGTTATGATGCATAAAATAAATTTATGTGAAATTGTGATGCATTTTTGCTCATTTGTAGTTACATGTGACAATTGTCGAGTGACAATTGCTTTTCTGCACTGCTTTGATGTGGAAATTGTTCCTACACTGAGCAATAAAAAAAACATAAAAGTGGCCTCCATGAAACAAACTTTTTCTTACATTGCTTAAATTACTGGCTGTCATAAGACAGTAATGTTCACTGTATAACATGATTTTTTAATGCCTATTCTGTAATCAATGCTGTTCATTAGATTTGCCAAAAAACATACCTTTAACATTTACTCCAGGTACACTTTAGACAGAGCCTTTTGTGTTCTATAAATCAGTATGCAAAGGCAGATAAAAAGCACATTATTTGCCATTTTTCTACCAGCGATTATGCAGAAAGTAGCATTCTACTCCATTTGCCTGCTCAACATGATTATCGCACCTTACGATGTACAAGCTTTACTTTTAATATTATAACAGGACGAATAGTAAGAACTGCAGTATGATAAAGATGAGCACATATTTCATGTTTGAAATGTTGAACATTATCACTGCAGAAGATGGAATATATTATCTTATGATCTGTAATCAAACGGTAACTCATATATTTACACATTTCTGCTGAGCTAAAATTACTAGGTCTTTGGAGAACTGCTAAGGTGTATATGATATAAAATGCACATTTTCATCACATTTTAGATTTTTGTTGCTTTAGTACCCTCTCCTATGTAGCAACTAATAATTCTGTCACCTTCCATGGAAAATTAAGAGGAGCATAGCTGTAATAGTTTCCCATAAAGAAGTCAGGCACATTAATATCTTATCTGCAACCACAGAAATATTATTGCAGGTTCCTCTACATTAACTCTTTCTAAAGTATAACATTTTCATAAAATATAAATATATGGGCTTGTTTCATAATCGCTATAACAAATATATAACTGATAAGCATAAAATGCAGAACTCTTTACAAATGTGTAAAGATCAATGAAAGGAGTTGTCTACTTTTTGACAATCCTTCCAATTTAATGGTATGCCACATGTACTATTTTGTTGGGGTACCCCACCTTAGACCCCAGGGCAGACTGGGTTGGGGAGGAGGGGGACAACTGCCCCCCAGGCTGGTCCAATAATGGGCTACCTTGGGCTGGTTTCACTGGGCCACCTGCATTTTCCTCCTATAAAATGTTCCTAATAGGCTGCTGAGTTGAGTCTTGTCACCTGGGTTAAAATTTGACAGCCCTCCCCTGCTTAGACCCCACGGTTATTAGAAGACTGCACTGGTAGCTGATACTTGTGAGAGAAGAGAGCAGTCTGGTTTGTCTGATCCAACCAGTGCTAGCTGTCCAAGGGACTTGTGTTGTACCACAACTTCTGATTGTATTGGCCACAGCTCCTGTCCAATCATGTGCCACATGCCCATATATACACAGTAAGCTAAAGTTTTATTCACCCGTCCTGTTTTGCTGCCAGCATTTCTTCTTGCAGTTAAACCCAGTTGCTGGTGGAGGTCTGCTTAATCGGTACATGGATGTTGTTCCTCAATAGCATAAGTAGCAGAAGGTGAACACACTTGCTATAAATACTGTGTGACAGTAATAAGATTTATTATTTATTCAGCAGTATGGTATGAAACATATTTCTAGACAGTTATTTACTTGCTTGCAATTGACCATACTTCTTTAATGGATTTAATACAGTAAAAGCATTTCGTTTTTGAGGACAGTCTTCAGTCTGCATTTACATTTAAGGGTAGGCTCTCCTATATTATTCCATAGTGTTCATATTTAAAGTATAAAATAAGCAAATGAAAGATCTATAAGAAGTCTTAATTGTCTAATATTTAAAAAAAAATGTTCAGTAAAATGTGTTGGAGCAAGGAAAATCTTTGTCTACATATTTAACTATTAATATCCCTAATGATAAAATAAAGATGGTAGAATCTGTTTAACGTTTTTATTATGTAATAACTTTTGTAAAAAAACACATCTGGGACATGGGTTTGTCTATGATCAGTTCAGAATAGATTTCTGCAGCTCTAAAATGTTTCAGATCTGTGTTTTTTCTGTATAAAATGATTTTATTTGTGCCTTGTGTCTTTTTTTATATATAGGATAATCCTTTCACTCCTTTACTTTTGATGTTGCAGATATTTTCCAGGAATGGAGGTGCTTCTTGTGACAGTAAAACACATTTGGCTCATTCTCAATAGTCCACAGAAGACTGTGACACATAAAACAAATCGATTCTGATTCATTTTTAGTGGGCTATGGATTCTTTCACATCCAAGTTAATGCTTTCTGTCGATATTGCAACTGGTCGACAGTCACAATGTCAACATTTTAACTGTGGAGACATAATGAACATGTAAACATTCTGATTGTCAACATTCTGAATGTTGATGTTTTCATTGTCACCATTTTTGACTACATCCCATAAATAAAAGGAAAGACAGGATTTCAAAATGACTTCTGAATGGAAACATTTTCATCTCTTATTTCTATAAATCTCATTATGTGCTAAAATCAAGCAACTGTGATAACCCATCTAGTCTAGTGTATTTTCTCTGTGAATCAATAATGTTATGAATTGTAAAAATTTATAGACTAATTCTCTATAATAGCAAAAAGCAATATATTATTGTATGGCATTTCTATGACAAGTATGGTGTGTAATTATTTTAATATCTCAAGAGGATTCCATCATTATTCTCTGGTATTGACCCGTATGAGTAGGTGTCAGTATCAAAGTCCCTCTTAATACAGTCGAGGTCAAGAGTTGCTGATGATACAGTTTAGCTTAATTCAAGAACATATTAATAGAGCACTTAGAATCAAATATGTGTGCATCTGCCAGCATGTGTAATTGCATGAAAGCAGCATATGTTTTCATAGGAATGTCTTTTAAGAATTCTGCTATTTAAATGTTCTTTCACATACTGGTGTTAAAGCAGTCCGTGTGCCTTTCAACAGTGCCTATTTTGGAACAAAATCTGCTGCATTTTCCATTTCAGATCATGCAAAATACTGACAACCTGTCCAAAGAACACTAAAAATTGTGTTTCCCCGAGTTAATAAAGTACATAAAACCTGAAAGCAGGAATGTTTGTGTATTGCTGGAATTGATTGCCAACCAGGACAATGCATGTGACTATTTTTACAGGCTCAGATGAGCGATGATTGGATGAATTACTGAGCTATGCAAAGCTTCCCCCAGTGGTGACTGGACATACCTCTCCACCTCAACATTGATCTTAGAAAAGAATATATGTCAGGATCAAAGGGCCAGGTATCAAGACACCCAACAAAGTCTGCACACAGCAATGCCCCATAACCATAACCAACACTATGCTATTACAATATAATTATACTTTTGTCATTTTTCATTACACTGTAACAGCCTCTTTATAAATAACATTCTTCAAATAAACATTTCATCACATATATATTATTAGTATAGATCTTTATCTATTTTTATAAATCTATCCACCTTTATACATATTGAACATATATAATTTCAGTAAGATACCCATAATGTACTATTTTAGGCAAAACGGTCCCAGCTTGAGGGAATTGTCTCGTTGTCTAGCATATCAGGAGTATTGTCCCGATTGGAGGACAGCTGGGAGATATGTCCCACTTAGTGATGATCCTTTAATGCCGTGCGTACCAGTGGCTTCATTGAAGGGGCATTTTTAGGGAATAGGAAGGGGCTGGTCATGCCCACAGGGTATGTGGAATACCCCCAATGTGACATGGCCCTGCCCCAGTGTAGATTGGACACGTCCCCTTTGCAGTAGTGCGCCCACTCCTAACTCTGAACAATAAAGTTTGGGAGGTATTCAAGATTCACACACACTTTTGTACTTTAATAAATACACTTTATAGAAATGCCTTATAAGCACCTTATACAGCTATGCTGAACCCTCTTATTATGCCTTTAGTTAATCTACCTATTTGTGTGAGCAGTCAGAATCACTTAGGAGCTGGTTGCTACAGCTACAGCTATTACTGGTACTTATCATCAGAGTTGAAAAACATTTTTTTGTCCAAGGCAGCAACTAAAGTGATATCATACTTAATAACTGCACAATCCGACAAATAAAATATTTTTTGTTCAGAAGACTACCACTTTGGGAATTGAGTGCACACAAAAATAGCTTATATCTGCACACATGCAGTTTCATACACCCCTCTAGATGCATCAGGCTCCGTATCTGCAGCATATGTGATTGATTTATGCCAAGTGAGCTTCCCTATATCAAGTGTAATAGATACACCCCTTAAAAGTGTTTCTGCAAGTCTGTATGGACTATGTTTGTGTGCACACTCCTTTACTGTACTCAGCCTGCATATGCATGTCCCTTCCCTCTGCCGCTCCAGTCATAAGGAGGTTCTGGTTCAAATGCCAGATATGTGCAAATCTGCACTTGTACTTATGCGCCCATTATCATTGTGGACATGTACTGTGTGCATTTGCTCATGTTGTGCTATGCAAACTAGCATAGGTTCAACTCAGCATCAGGCCCACACTGTGCAAAAAGTGTAAACGTTAGATCAAAATTCCAACCTACTACAACTTTAGAACTACACCTTTCATTCAATAAAAACAGCTTTTCGCCTAAAACACTGTTAGCCTTACTGATGGCTTGAATCATGGGAGTGAGGGAGCATTGGAACTATCTTTATTACAGCAGGCACTTTGTTGTGTTTGACACTTTGGCTTACAGTAGGCAGGGAGCAAATATACATAAGCTTCTCCATTGAATTGCAAATTCAAGAAGCAAAATGTGTACCATTAAAGGTGTAGAAATCTCTATTATCTCTAAACTTTTGTGAAAATCAGTTCCTTTCACAGAGTGTAAATACCATTGCTCACCTCAGCACAGAAAGTGATGCTCAAAAGATGCTCCTTTTCCAACTCATTTCTATAATCTAGCTTTGCAAAACTAGTCACACAGGTATACAGATGAAGATTGCCCACTCATCCACCTGTATTCAAGTACAAGTGGATCTCAAGAAATATTTCCATTTCAATTCGGTTATAAGTATGCTTTGGCTACAGGTTACTTGCTGTATGCAAACAGACAGTATAGACTGAAGGATACACACATACAAATGTGCAATATCCAATTCCATGAAAATGCATGGGTAAAAAAAAGAAAATACATTAACATCTCTTAATACTATAATCTTGAATAAAAGGACATTTAAAAACAATTATCTTTTTTTACATAAAGGACATATATTAGGATGTTATTAATGCCTACTGTATATAAAAGACATTTTTACAGTTGCTCTTAGATGCAAACACATGTGGTGGGATCCATACACATCTGTCATCCGGTAGGGTACTAAATTCCAACAGTGGAAGGGGCATATTCAATTGACGGCGGGATCGCCGAAAATCCCGCGCTCAAAAAATATTACCGTTATTACGGTAATATCTCGCTGGATTTCAGCTCGCAGCTCCCTGAGCTGCGAGCTGAAATCCAGCGAGTAAATTACAGTATTAACAGTTTTCCCGTGCAGGATTACCATAATAACGGTAATATTTTTTGAACGCGGGATTTTCGGCGATCCCGCCGTCAATTGAATATGCCCCGAAATGTCAGCAGTTAACCTGCCGACATAAAAATGTTGGCAGGCTAAATGCACTCCATCACTATACATTGATTAAGTGCATACTCCGAGTCCCCTCTCCATTCTGCTCCTGAAATCATAGGCTGTAGTAAGGATCCTTTGCGCTCAGAGATGAATTAGACGTTGCTGTGTTCACTGGCGTATGCTCTGGTTCGGGTATGCACAGTGGGATTTTACGCAAAAGATGGCAAGTATTGGCATTTACGCTCCTTAATGAATCAGGCCCACAATCTTCTTATCCAGGCATTCCAAACTGTATTTTTACATTTCGTTAGAGCTAGGATGACAACTATGTCAATTCTTTGTGCTCTATGATGCTTTTGGTGTATAATATGGTAGATGTCTAAGTGGAACAAAACATGGTAGAATTCTGAGAGGAAGAAATATAACAGATGAAATTGTGCAAAGGATACCTAATGCCAGACTCCATCACTAAAAAGTGCACTACTTCATAATTAGAAAAATAATATATGCAACAGTTCTGAAAATGTTGTTCTTCTCTAATGGATATGGATTTCACAAAAATATTTGTGAAGTTAACATCTACTTAATTGTGTCATATTTCGTTAGACTATCAGCATTCTGTATTTTACAAGTCCTTGTACAGTAATGCAATTTATATGAGCTATGCCAACATAAAAGTAGAATGTGAAAAATACATAACTTAAATTGAACAATGTTCATGTAGCATTTAAAATCTAGCCACAAACTTAGTACTAGCAGTATTACTGCTATTTATTCCATTGCTAATGTCTTCGGTAGCAATATAAAGTCTTTTGTTTCCTCTAGTGCTTGAAATAATGGTACATCACCTAATAATCACCCCCAATACTGTCACAATGACAGTCCCAGTGACAATTTAAAATGTACACTAAATGACAACATACTGCAGTATTCATGACTGCCAACAAATGGCTTCCTGAAACTGTGCATGCAAGTTTTACTTAGTATTTTCAAATTTAATTGGAATGAACTCTGCAGAGAAAAGTGCTAAGGTGAGTGTATTGCTCATTCATATCCCATGAAAAAACATACAAACATAAAATCAAAAGAATTCAATATTTAGTTTAAATTAAAATGTGTGTATTCGTAAACCAGCATTATTTGCTTAAGGGCAATGTACTCTACTTGCCTTAAATTAAACAGAGTTATTAATCTTCATTAAAAAAGTGTTCTTTTTAAATTATGTATACTTTGAAATTGCTTTTCCCTGTATTCTGAGAATTATGCAAATTATAAGAGAATATCTTTATTAAAAGAAGTAGTTTAGCTATAACTTACAAATTAAGGGTTTTAAAACACATTCTGAGATTTGTTTTCTGACGGGCAGGCTGGCAAAAATAAAAAAAAATAACTTTCATATAGGTCAGTCTTTCTAACACAAAAAAGAAGAAGGTCAACTGGAGAATAACACGGCAGCTAAAATTAACAGTTCTTCTTTTAAAACTTAACTTTGAAGAGCTGTGATTTTTCCACACTGAATCTATTAACACTTCATACCCTAATAAATACAATTCCCCTATAGTTTGTAACTTGCAGTGACATCAATGGGCAAATGTGTTCTGAAAGACATGCTGTACACTATGTCAATACTGGAGCTTTGTAAATGATTAACAGAGTGAATGTTTTAAATGAAAAATTGCTTGTGTTCTTTTTCTTTTATTTTAAGACAATGACATACTTACTATGACCCAGAAATAAAGTAATGCAGAGTACGCTGTGCTAGTTAAAGTTCTCAAGACACAAATATTATAGGCAAAGTAATAACACAGGGGAATCATTGGATAAGTTACAAATAAATCAAGTCTTGCTCAAAAAGTCTTGCACAAAACTTAGAAAATGCAGCGGGCTTAGAATGACTTAGATTCATCTAACTGAGCAGTTCTACAGCAAATACTTTATTTATGGCATTTTGCAACTTAAATATGCTCCAAATAAATGAAAGGGGCATGATTTTCATACAATGCTTTAGTTGATATTGTGCATGTTTCATATAACTGGAGTTCATTATTACTATACTAAAAGTTAAGACTGGAGCTGGATCATCCATTAGGCAGCCTAGGCTTCTGCCAAGGGCCTAGTGGGTATTGAGGGGCCAAATTACTCTAACCTATTTTATGTGTTATTTTCTTTAACAAATTGAGTGGGATATTGGGATATGTTGCCTAGGGCCCCATGGAGTCTTAATCAGACTCTGGTTTCAAGCTATTCAGGGCTACTTTCAGTACGATTATGATAGTCCTGTGTTTAAGGTGGACTGTCTATCCCCAATCATATTTTGCCTAGCTATAGTGCCTGTCTTATATATAATGATCTTTGTCTTCTTTCAGTTATTTACTTATGCATTTCTTTCACTAAGCCTTCTTTCCCTCCTTGACAGTGCTTCCAGCATAATATATTTTCCTACCCATTCAGGGTTGACAAATGGTACACACACAGGAACAGGAGAGTCATTGGTAGCATGATATGAAAATAAACTTCCCATTAGTGAAACATTCTTCTAATCACCTGGAAGAAGAATCTATAAGAAGCATGACCATGCCTGTAATGATGGCACAGCCTGATTAAGATGCTGTTATATATGTGCAGAAGACAAGGAGCTGAAACTTGGCAGTCAACTCAGATTTAATAAATATTCATCCATCTATTATGCAGATCGCTGAAAGTGGAATAGGGAAGCTGAAGTCTCTATAAGGTTAGAGTGTGCACATTTACAAAAAATATATATTTAAATTTCTCAAAAGCAGTTTTAGATGTAAGGTCAAGAGTTTATATGTTATCAGCAGACAGGTCCGCTTTAGCTGAGAATTTCAGGACAAACCACAACATAACGTAAAGGATTTCAATACAATGTTCATACTGCTGGTAAGTGTCATGTGTCTTAAGTCTCTTACTCTTGTTCTTCAATTAAGGTTTTTTTGTAGTCATAGTTATATAATTCCTAACAGCGAAATGCAGTGAAAGTTTTGCCACTCATTTGTCAACAGGACTTTCCCAAACCCCATTACAAGTGCATACAGTAGCAATACTTGCAAAGTATAGATAGACATGTAGATGTTCTGCAATATGCAGAACTATTGGTTATTACTAGATAATACCAACATTTTCTATTCAATACAGAATTAGACTTCAAGTACAGTTTGTCTCTGTTTATATTACCTTGATATGAGTTTTACCTATACTGTCGATCAATAACGTGAACCCGTAACCTACAAAGTCATTTTGTGGGCTTAATTAATCTTCATTATAAATTAGGCTATAAATTCACTAAATGCTAATGACATTAGTGAAGCACAGTTCTTCAACTTTTCTCAGAATCCTCATGACATGAAGCACGGTTACCTATATAATTATATAGTTATACTTAGTTCCCTAAACAACCACACGAAAACAAGTTGAGTACATTAAGCTTGTTTCTTATAAAGATGCATTTGCCTCCACAATCTTTCCACACCAGCCAGGTAGGTGGCTTGCATCACTACTCTGTGCTGTAGATAATGTTTATATGCTTGAATTGGCTATATGCTGGCTGGTCCCTTCCCACTCCAAACTTGCTTGCACAAGGACATACAGTAGGTAAATTGGCTGTAACACTTAGACAAGTCTGGAATCTGTCCTCCTAAATGATTCAGTACATAAACAGTAAAATAAACTGGTTTATATGGAGCAGGATTATCACAACAGCTCAATACCACATTTCAAAAGAATTCCCAGATAGGCAATCAGGCCATTAATTGTGTTCCAAGCTCTATAGTCTAATTTATTCTTATTGATGGATAGATCACCATCTCCAAGACCAGGGACCAACAAACTTGTCTCATGTTCAAACTGACACATATATGGCAAATGATGCAAGAAAATAGGTGCTGTAAGCAATAGTATCAAATCAGATATTTGGTTTGAATCTCTAATATGTACTACTTCCACGAAGTTCCTATCCGGCTATGTTTCTTTACCCCCAGAACTATTTTTCTTTCTGTCCACAGTGTGATTAAAGTTAATGGGATTTACGGAGGATGCATGTCTGCTGTTTAAATGTATATAATAAACAATAAAAATGTGTATATATTGTATATACTGTACTGTGTGTTTATATCTATAATATAAAAGCCTAGTGGCGTGTGTTAGTCTGTGTGTGTGTGTGAAAAAAAAACCCAAGCTGCAGCGCCACCTGCTGGGCGGAGTTATACACTGACCTACTAAATTCTTAGTGTGTGTGGGAAAAAAAACTCAGAAAGGGCTAAAATTTGGCATACTAAGATGTTTTTAATTTGTTGATTTAATTTGTTAATTGTTAAAAGTGTTTATAAAGATTTAAAAAATATATATATATATTTCTTGAAGGAGAAGTGACAGTTGGGATTGGTTGGTGGTTGCCGGGGGTGACAGTTGGGAGTGGTTGGTGGTTGCCGGGGGTGACAGTTGGGAGTGGTTGGTGGTTGCTGGGGGTGACAGTTGGGAGTGGTTGGTGGTTGCTGGGAGTGACAGAGCGAGAGGAGTGTGATACTCAGGACCGCTGAGAGAGATCCCTGTGTCTGGATAAACATCTGGATAGATGTGGCGATAAAGATGAAGGATGAGGTGATGGAGAAAAATGGTGAGGTGGTGACATGTGGACAAAACCACGTTAAAAAAGGGCGCTTGCGTCGGGAAGTAACGCTCTTCCCCTGAGGAGGCCTGGGCTATGGCCCAAATGCATGACAAGAACCTTTTTAACACCTTAAGTAGCTTGATTTGACTGGAATGCATGAGTATCATGCACGGGTTAACTTGTATATATATATATATATATATAATATATATATAATATAAACATATATATATATATATATATCTTAAATGTGCAACCTATCTTTACTAGTTATAGATCTGAATTTGATTGTAGTGAGTATACTGACTTAACCGCACTTACTTTAATATTTGTACAAGTGAAAAAGTGTGCCTTATGAGACAAACACGTTACTGTTGAAAAGCAACAATATATTAAAAGAATTTGAACCACACCTACTGTGCTGTTTATTTGAAAGAAAAAGAATCATTTAGGAGACAGACGTTTCCCAGGAGCAGTTGGTATAACTTATATTCTGATAACTTGAAAAACACATATTGCAATATTCATTCAAATAAACAAAGACTTGAAATTCTGGGTACGCTGAAAGACAAATCATCAAAATTGTTTTGTTCTTGGCTGTCATAAATTCATATCTTTCCAACACAATTGACGCTGTCCTGTTTATCTCCAGTGCATTTATGGTTTGATGCCTGCGTTTGTGAATATTGCAGAGAGGCTTTTGGTTCATTGCTTTGAAGAATAACTCCTTCACCATAGGTGAAGTACATATTGCTGGTTTCCAATGAAAAAAAGGCATTTTTAAGCCTTTCTAAATTGAAAACGTTTTGAGGCTAAAAGAATAAAGCATATTTCAATATACTGCAACCACACATACCTATGGCAAAATTTATAACTATAAACTGATACTACATTGATTGTAATCATTATTCAGTCAAAACAGGTATTTATTACACTGGGTAAGGTTAAAGTATATTCTTATATTCTGTTACCACACCTAGTGCAGTAATTTATTAGTGAAATGCAGGCTGTATGAGGCAGGTAATATGTTAGTGTGGTGCCCCAAAGCCCTATTAAACAGCACAGATGAAGTGCATAAACACTTTTAAAATGCAGGACTACAAGGGGTTACTAGAGGCTGAGGAAGACACAGTGGGAATGACAGTTGACAGTTGACAGTTGAACTGAAAGTACGTACCCAGGAGGATGTGCAGGAAGGAGGAATGTGTGATATAGCAACAAGAAAGGGGAAGCTCACATGAGAGACTGATCTGCTGCTGGAATTGGTGACATTGCCAGCACACACGGCTGGAGAACGGCTGGAGACACACAGTGGGGCGTCCAACACAGTTTCCACGAACTGCAGAACCTTTTCAAGGTAAAATCCTAGCCTGCAGTGTACTGCACACACCCCAGCGTCAGAGGGAAGAGTGATGAGAGAACAGCGCCATCTTGTGACTGAATTGAGTAACAGTCCTGTGTTTTGTTATAATCTTTAACACTGCCTACAGTTTAACATCTACCTTTTAGAGAGAAAGTACAGAGACTTAATCAGGATTATTAACCCTTCTGGAAACTTCTGCAGGATATTTAAACACTACAAAATTCCTGTGCACAGTTCAACCCAGGACTGAGTGTAAAATATGGTAACGTTACCAGGGATAATATTGGTGCACCAAATGTTTTAGATGAATGTTAATGTTAAGTGATTTACGTAAAAATTGATTTATTGATATTGAAGATGTTATCGCTATTGTGCCTTATACTGATCAGGTGTATATTATATGTTAAATGCTACTGTGCTCTATGCTGATCAAACGATTATTTTGTCATTACCATTGAGCTAAAGGGGTCAGTGGCGTGGTGGCTTACCAAAACTATCCTTACCGCATTCTTAATAAACCCAAGTTGTTTGACCAATCCTTGTCCCTTTTATTGAGGTATTTATCTCCTGACCACCGGATATCCGAACAGAAAAGAACCTGACTTGTGTCTGGAGGACAAGGTAAGGGAAGGAAATCCCATCCGTTTCGACCCCCACATTAGCTCTGTATAGATAAACTGTTTTCCAATATCCTATAACCACCCCTACTGCGGAAAAACATGTGTTTATTAAACAAGCATTTTGTTTGCTCTATAAGGATGAGTAAATTGGGATAATCTAGAAACACACCCACTGTGGTCATTTTTTTTGAAAGACAGATCAAATCTACTTACTTGATATAGCAAGAAGTGTAAAACTGTGAATAAAGAGAAGTGTAGACCATCATGTGAATGTATCGAGAACATTTTCTGCTACACAGAGTTGTGCATGAATCAAGATTAAATTAAGAGACACAGAGGGATGTTCCCCCTTTCACAAAATAAGGAAGAAACAGTGTTAAAAAGGCTGCAAGCTACTTTTATAAGGTTATGGTCAAGTAATTTAATTAAAGTGTCTTTTTGATAATGAACCAGTTTTCAACAATGTTCTAATGTTAACATTCTAATGTTCTGATTGGCTACAGTCTATTTGTGGCCCCATCAGCTTTAAAAAAAATGTTTGCATAGCTTGGTTGATGTGCCTTAAAGGAAGAATTAATAAAATGCATATTTTGACCCAAGAAAAATACATCTCAACATTTTGCAACCTTTAACTTAGTTAGAGTGCAATAAACCCAATATGTTGTAAACAGCTACAAAATGTAATGAATTCAACATGCTGGACTGAAATTGATAATTCCTAATAGATTCATAAAAAAGTAAATTCCTAACACTTTTTTCCTTGACCTTTTTGCTTAGAAAATCACAGCACCAGTAAAATAAGTGTAATAATTCGGAGCTAATGATAGGTTTTTTTCCCCCTCTGGAATAAGCAAGTCTTCGCACAATACAGATACAGTTGCTAAAGTACATTTCCATGCTTCCCAGCAAGTAAAGTGACAGTAGGTTTCCCATCCCTACATAGCACTGCAATTGGTACTGCATGGGACCTGTAAACCTTGTCTTCATTACCTAACAATAGACACCAAGCTTGAAGGCTGTGTAGCTCTTGAACAACTATTTGACCTTAATTGAATATTTGTAATTAGTTATGGAGTGGTCAAAAAGTGAATGTAGGAAGTATGTTGAAGTTTAATTTTTACATTTATCAGCATATTAAATATTCTGAAAATCTTCTTCACAGGTAAACAAAAAAGCAGCTCAAGGGGCTCAAATCAGTTTATATACTCAAAGGAAAATGTACTGAGTCTCCGCGTGTTTCTGTTTTGTAAATAACTGTCCTGTGTAACGAAACTTTGTAAAATCTGGATATACGATAGATAGATAGATAGATAGATAGATAGATAGATAGATAGATAGACTAAGTCTAGATTGTGATGTATCTCTAAAAGCATTACTGTGAGACTGACTCCATAAAAAGATAGAACTGCATTGTTCTACACACAATGTATCTGAAGATTATGTAAGGCAGCAGATGAAATAATCTATTTTACGAATAAAACAATTTAAATTTTACAAAATCTATTAACATAGTGAATATGATTTTTCACATGATAAGTAAACAAGTCCTGGATCTATTTTATTAACAATATCTTGTAGTAATATTTTAGAATTTATTTCAATACTATATGTCTTACCGCAAAGGAATACATACAAGCTGTAAAATAGTAGCCCACACAGATAAATTCATACTGCTGAACAACGATAAATTGTATGAAAGCAAATAACAACAAACAAAACTAACAGTTGGAAAGAGTGGAAAAGGCAAAACTAGCAAAGAAAATGCTGCTCTTAAAACACTATAATACACATTACCCAATTCTTCTAATCTCATTCCTAAGGAGCTGGTCTTATAGCGCCTGTGGCTGTTCTAATCCAAAAAAGATTGTGAACAGTGAGCTTAAACTAAGAGGTTATAGACTCCTACTAGATTCAGCAGGAAAATCCTATTACTCCCAACACCTGACAGCCAAACCCATATTTTCTTGCCAATACAATTTTTTAGCTTGTTATTATGAAACTCATTCCGAAATCTCTTGAAAGTCATTGGTGTTTATTCACTAAAGGCTGAACTCTCTTTAAGCAGAAACTATGCAGATGATGAATTTTATAGATGTTAAATTCACAGTATGGCCTTTATTTATTAAAAGAAAAAATATAATAATCCTTGAAACATTATTACCTTTATTGTTCAAATTTCATTTTATTAATATTTTAGGTAGAACAGAGTATAATTGTTACTAAAGTCGCACTATTGAAATAAATTTACTTAACAAAAGGGAAATCAGCCCAATGCTCTCATTTAAAATCAGAAAAAAAATATATCCTACATATAATATTAAAAAAATAGCTGTTACGCCAATAGGGAAAGTTCTGGACTATGGTGAAGCAGTCTATAAATGTCCTGCTGCTTGTGTACGTTTAATTAAAGGTAGGTGCAGTTCTAATTTTATTATTGATACTGTTATTATTAAGTAAATGGCTTGCTCTCTTTGGGTTTTCTGTTTTATCGCTTACAATGCTTTCCAGAATTCACTAAAGCAGTACAATGAATATAATCAAAATAAAAAAGCAGTTTAATACAAATAGTCTAATGAAATATTAATGAACAAAAAATAGTTTTGTTATATGTTCTGTAACTTTGTACAGTCATTCAATCCTGAAGTCTGTGGTCAAAGTAGACTGTATAGTGGACTCAGAGCCTGGTTTATATACAGTCTGTGATACATAGAAAAAAACAGTAGTGATGCCTTGGCATTTTTCAATAGGTTCAGAATTCAGGACAGTCAAGTGTAATGCAGGTCATAGGTCGGTTCAAATAATGCCCTCCAAGGGTGGGGGTCAACTCTCCAACAGCTGCATACGTGTCTTCCCACCGGAAAGCTAGTTTAAACTGGTCTATTTGCATTACACACACAATATCATTCTGATCATTATTCCTCTATCATCCATATCTTGCATACGCAAGATGCGATCGCTTAGCCAATTGTAGCAGATGTCTGGAGGTATAAAGAGGATTAAAATGACACTAAACATGATATGTTACCGAAATCCTGAACCTTAGATATCAATAAAGTGGTTTTAACATTATTATATTAAACTAGTAAATCTATTACATTCGATTATAAATGACTGTGTGTTGGAACTTTATTAAGGTGAACTATTTACATAATGAATGTGTGAATGTAAATGTATGTGTGCATTATTTATCTGTGCGATTGCGGCATAACACGTGGCGTACTGATCGCAATTGCACAGTAAAACAATAATAATTAATTTGATTTACTTCATCCAGTTATTTAACATTCACAGTCCACCCTTTGATAGTGCACAAAACTATTACCTTAGTAATTTCATTGCAGGATCTCAGTAGTACGTTTCATTCTCTGTAATGTATGTCCCCCTTTATTTATGACTACACTGCCTATGGATATTAGTCAGGTTAATATAAAAGAGAGTCACAATCCTAGAAACAAATTTCTTTTCCTATGGAACATATACCTTTTGTATGCCCTTCACCCATACATGTAATACATTATCTGGAAGGATACAAGATATGATAGAATATTGTACCGTGCTTCATGTCTAAAATGTTCATCTGTCCGAAGCATGCCTTATAGCTTAGATGAAATTTAACTAATACATTTTCACCAATAACACCATGATATGTCTGTTAATAGTCTCATTTATGATCTTCTTCAGCCTATGTTAGTAAATACACTCTAATAATATCAACAGGTTTTTCATCATCGCTTGTGTTATTGGGTTATTGTCTGTTTGTTCTATCCAGTTTCCCAATACTCAAGTTTCTTTGTAGGTGAAATGGTGATCAGACTGCTAAATATTGGGAGACTTCAAACTAAAGGACCTAACTGTATTACCTTTCCCCTACTGGCCTACCACCCCATAATTTGGGTACCTGAGAACTATTTAGTCCTACTTGGTATAGTCTCTGAGATACGTGAGAGTACACCCAGAACTCAGTTTGGTCTAAAACCTTACCCACCCAAGAATGATAATCATTCTCATGGATGCCTGCTCGAGTCCGAATTATTACTGGACTGGCATCGCTGAATGCATCTCTCTTCAACTATGGGGTCAAAGTACTTACGGACACAATACTCCTCAGACAATAGCCACTCACACTGTCTCCAAGCTCCAAGGTTAGCTAAATTTTCCTTTATCCCTAAATTGAATAGAGTAATTGGCTGGACAGATTGTGCTAACAACTTCTCCTTCATCCCCACCTCCCAAATATCACTACCTGAACCAGCCTCCGTCACCTGTTTTCAATTGAAAGAATAGACTGTCCTGAAAATAGAATGGGATAAGAGAAACACTGGACAGGGAAAAACAGGAAAACTGCTGCTCCATGCTGGATAACAGTCTTTGTAAAGTCCTTGACTCAGGTGTTGTTAACTGCGATCTTGGGTCTTCCGGACAGATTCAAAAGTGTAATTGGAACCTTCTCTGGGTGCTGACTCCTCTGCAGTGGGGGGAATGGGTACAAGTGTCTCTCTGCTACTCCTAGTGATGTGATGCTGGTCGTCAACACTTGGTACCTGTCTGCCAGACAACTAGACCGTAGAAAATTACAGTCCATAACATACTCTCCCGGTCCAACTTCATTACAGTTAGTATAACGTATCAGGAGACAGTGTTTCGAATGTCCTTTGTTGCTGTCTCACTATTTTTTTTTCTTTACAAGATCTTGATCAATCTCTCCATTATGAACTCAGATTTTCAGGGAAAGTTAAAAGTATTCTTAAAAGGTAACAGGTTAAGAAGCAATTTAGGAGTGATTTTGATAGTGGGGAGGACTAGTGGCCAAAGCTACCAGCTACTCCAATCTAGTTTCAACCACCACTCTATTCAATCTCTTCTAGATAGTACTGTTTACTCTATTTTACCACTGGTTTATGGCTGATAAAGAGTATGTAACTTACTATCACTGTTCATACTTTGTACTTATCACTTTTCCTAAAGTTATCATCAGTAAATGAATACATCTATCACTTTCTATATAACTCAAGAGAAACCATATCTGCTAACAAAAATCTTGAATATGACACAGTAATATTACAAACATTTCAATAAACCTTTGCTCAGATATATTTCATCAGTACACCATATATATATATATATATATATATATATATATATATATATATATATATATATATATATATATATATATATATATATGAATCCTGCAAGGTGGCAATTGGATGAAGTTGATTTGTTTTACCTGGAGAAAGTCCATCTGTAAGAGGGGTATGGGATGGTTCTATTGGTATTATCTTCCTGACATTTTCTCTCAATCAGGCAATCAGGTAAGACAGGATATTGCCTTCCTACTAGCCTGAGAAGAAATGTCTGATGTACACCAATATGCTCTTACCAGCTCGCACATACCTTCTTTACCCAGTTGAGTGAGACCATGTGCTGTCTCAGCTAGGCCTGTAATATACACTCTGGGAGCCAAAGGCCTACCTTGTCCATCTCTACAGAGTCCAGAGGACTCCTGTCCACATCCCTTCACCTTCCAGACCGCATTTTTTTCTGCAGGTAATACAAATCTTATATTTTAACTAATTCATGTGTGTTTACAATTTTAAAAACGCAACAAAAAAAAACAACAAAACATTGATTTATCGGTTGTCTTGTTTAAACCTGCTGTCCACTTTACGGCTTTGTCCGCCGAGTTATTAAAGTCAAGTACATACATGTGTGTAAGCTTTAACTTAAATAACAGCTACATCAGTTGGTAACTGTGTCACTGTCACAAGTCCTTCACATAATGTGAGTATTCTACTCATGTACTGCTATTGTCATAAAAGTACCTCAGTCGCCTCAATGTCGCCCCCTATCATAGAAAAGTACTCAAAAGCAATATAGATCAACTGATTTAATCTCTGCCAACTCACCTGCCATTTTCAATCCCACAAGTTCAGCTGGCTAAGTGAGGAGGGCAAACGAGTCAATTTGTATAGCACCTTCGTCAATTATAACAATATCCAGGACATGTCTATCTAACTATGAAAAATATAAAACATGAACATTTTACATTTTCTAAAGGGTTTCACTTATGTCAGGTCTTGTGGAAAAAATCGTAATCAAATGTTCCACACAGAGATGCATATCTGTATGTCTAGCTAATTCACCTTCAGCTAGTCTCCTGTCTCCTTCCATCCTTTGTGCATCTAAAGGCACACTTTGCTTATGAGACAAAAAGGCAGATACAACATGCAATCTATAAAACATGAATCACATTTTCACAACAAAACTCCTGCTTAAAATCAGCAGCTGCTATAAAAACAAAGCCCTTAGCTACCTTCATGACTATGTCAGTGTAGTGTGTACCCCTAATTCTGTCCGTTGTCAAAAATGCCATAGCCCCGTGGGTGTGACAATATCTCTAGTATTGGACCTTTGTCTGGCATGGCTGTGATCCATCCCCTTGCAACCTCATGTCCTGTTACCGAGAAATGAATGAACAAATCTTTAGTTTCAATCACTGATCATATAAACAAATCAGGACACAGCAACACTATTTTTCAAACTGCACCCATTATTTGGTTAAAAAAAGAATTGAAAATGCCAGACCTTTGTCCTAAAATATTGAGGTTGGCTACAACCCTTTGGGACAGTGTCTACGTATTTTGTATCTCTTTATAAGAAAAGAATGAGATACTGACAGAGATGTAAAGAATGGAAAATAGGAAAGCAAATAATAGAAAAGAGAATTAACACAAAATGACAGCTGGATTGGGCACTATGGGGAATTGGAACTCAACTATTCCACTAATCTCCTTGACACTTAACTAATCTATGACCCCCTCCCCATTCTTACTAAATTTAACAGGGAGTTACATCATCCATCCAATCCAGTGTCGACCATCAGCTCGTAAGGAGCCCAGTATCCCTGATCACAATAACTATACCTATATACCTTGCGATGGACTCGTGACTTTAATAGAGAAGTGCAAAATGAAGCCTTTGTGACAGGGAAAATTTTGTATTTCTCCTGCAATCCCCTTATTTATGAAATATTTTTATCTGTCCTTATCTACAAAAGGGAAAAGTAAAATGAAGTTACAGAGAAAGACAAAACATTTAAGTTATTTATTTTTAAACCTGAACAGTTATACTTAACAGACTAACAGTTAACCTACTTGGTTGTAGAATTACAGGTATGACCTGACCCCTAGTGTTGGCTATTGTTCTCTCTAAATGCATTTGCTGCTTTGATGTGTGCGGGCAACTGTTGAGAAACCTCTGAGACTTGTGTGTGCTTTCTTTGTGGTTATCTATGTGATTCCCTTCTAGGTGGCTGTGATCTTACTTCTCTACAGTACTTCCTCGTGTGTCCCTCTTTAAGGCAGTTAAAACACTTTAATGACATATGTTTCTTTTGTTCCTTATAATATGTGTTATGAGTCTGTGATTGTCTATATAGTCCTTCTAAAGCTTGGGTACATACCATCATTAACCTATCACTTTGCGCCTCTTTATTCTTACCTATATTTTTGTTATGCTCCACGGCAGACTCTCTAAGAGCATCTACCGTGATTCCCCTCCAATTAGGTAAAGAGGTTTGTACCCAAGTCTTTAGATTCTCCCTGAGACCATCCATTAGTACTGTAACAGCTACTGCCCTGTGGTGCATGTCATCCTTTATGTCTGATATCCCTGTGTACTGGGTCATTGCTCTCAGAGCTCAGGCAAAATAATCTGATGCATTTTCACTATCCTTTTGTTTGATAGTAAAAATTATACTCCAGTTCACTACCACTGGAAAGTATATGGCCAACTGTGAGATTATACGTTTAATATTTTTCTGATTATCATCATCTGTTAAGGACTTATCTTCCTCTAATATACAATCCTTAAAAAACTTTTGTATACCAGTATTACGTCTGCTAAAATAATGTTAAATATCATCCATGTTTAACAATAAAGAAAATGAAAAATAATTATATATTTTTTTAACTTCTAGAATGATGACACATTGGCAGTATGCATCCAAAAAAATGGTTGTGTGGAGTTTGTATGTTTTCCCCATGTTCGCATTGGTTTCCTCAGAGTGCTCCGGTTTCCTCCCACACTTCAAAAACTTTAGGCTAATTGGCTGCTGATAAAAAGTAACCATAGTTTAGGTGTATCTGTCTGTGAATTTAAATTGTAAGCTCAAATGGGGCAAGGACTGTTGTAAGTGACAAAAATTCTCAAAATTCAGTAACTCAAAAACTTCATTTTATAACATACAGATGACAACAAAGAGATGTGTGGCCATGCAGACATCCCCCCTTAAGATGTGTGTGCAGCTCTGGCAAAAGCTACTGCTATGCACACAGCATAAGAGGGCTGTGACTTGTGTGAACCAATAAAAAGCTATTGGTCTAAGCAGTCGCTTTGCCCAGTCTTTAATGTGGCTCAACAGGGATCATGGATGAAGCCGAACCCTACTTCTTCGCCATAACCTGTCACCACCAGGCTCTCAAGGAAGATTCAGGTAATTTTATGAACCCAACCCCCTTTTCAGTGCCCCTGTCTTCTCCACATTAGGTTTTGGGCCAGATTTATCTATGATGTATAACTAATGTGGAGTTTATCTCTTATTTCTTTATTTACAGGGTCTTTCTTTAGAATTTCAACAACTTAATTGCCAAATGTCATAGTAAATTTACAGCAATCATTTCACTTTTACATTTGTCAGTCATAAAAAGATATGTGTCCTAAATTAGCAACAACTAACCTGTGTTCAGGGCCGCCAAGAGATATATCAGGCTCAGGTACAACTTGGGCCCCTTCCATAGTCTCCAAAAAGGCTGGGGCCACACCAGGTTGGTAACTCCTCCCACTACACAAGAAGGCTTTGTACCTGCTGCCCATCCGTCTTGACACCCCTGTGTGTGTTAATACTAATTTTGACTGTGGATTGGGCCTACCTGCAACACTCTTGAATAGGTCCAATCCACAGAACACACTTGGAGTTAGTGGCCCTAAGCCTTTTTCCCATTCAAGAAACAAGTTATACTAGTTGCATGCTGTTTCAATGATCATTGTTGCTGTTTGCATAATGACAAAATGATGAAGCAGAAGTAATACTACCACTAATGTGCATGTGAAATATATGTAGCTATATAATAAAACTGATATATCTCTTTGCAAAAATACCTATCATAATGCATGAAACTATTGTTATGTGACCATATAAAATAGGCTTGCTCCATATTTGCCCTCTCATTTGCTTTTTGTGGCCATCCGCCTTGGGAGTGCACAGAGTCAGGGCTGAGCTAAAGCACACACACGGTAATGAGAAATATTACTACCAGTGAAGGAACTACAGTGTGTCAGGTGCAGTGCACCGGAGCCCATGGAGATTATGGGGCCCACTAAATGCAAGATGCAGAGGGTCAGGGGCCCCCAGTTTCCATCTCCACAGCTCCCTGCACCGGGGCCCACAGCTTCCTAGTTCTACCTCTGATTACTACCATGCTGATTGTGCACTGTTCTTCCCCTCCTCTTTGCGGCAAAATCTTCATCTTTGTTCTTTTTTTGCAGCAGAGCTGCATGTAAAAAACAATTCTTATACATGGCTCACTCCAAAAACATCCCTTAGTACTTTTATGAAGGCCATGCATCTCTGAGGTGACGCACAACTTATATGAGTTAATACCAATTTTGGCTGTGGATTGGGCCTACTCACAACACTCTTGAGTTGGCCCAATCCACAGAACACACCTGAAGTGGGTGCCCTAAGCCTTTTCTCCATTCAAGGAATGGGTTATATATGCTTGTTGCATACTATTTCAAGGCTCATTGTTGCTGTTTGCATAGTGACATAATGATGAAGCAGGAGTGATACTACCACTAATGTTCGTGTGTAATATATATAGCTATATATTAAAACTGCTATATCTCTTTACAAACATACTATTATAATACATGAAAGCAGAATAAAAACATTAAGCAAAAAACAGCAACTAATAAATGTGTTTTATATAATGACATGCATAAAATACAGGGGATTTGCGATATTTAGCAATTCTAAAATGCCTAAGAGCAGAGTAAGTGCACCCACCCATAAATTGTAAACACTGTACATGACAATACATCTTAAAATGTGCTAACATGTGTACACTGGGGACGAAATACAGTAACAGAATGCATTATGTTTCCAGTTTAAAAACGTTCACTAGATAAAGGTGCTATAGTTCCAACTTCATTTGAAAAACTGCATATTAACTATTTTAGTGCCCGCCACTGAACATTTGTTTTATCTAACTTTATTCTGCACATTAGACAGAAGCAAATCAGCTGTACCTTTATAATACTAGACATATTGAATATTTTACAATTATGTTTTTACCAATCAATCAGGTTGTCATGGAATTGGAAAGATGGCCGCTAACCGGTATTGGAGCAACTGAACAGGGAGGCGCGGAGTCTAATGTACCTCCAGTATTCACTAGGGACCCCTGCAAGGGAGTTTGGGCTTAGCTGCAGAGGGTATGCAGGTCACGGTTCTCCAAGTCAGTCACTGGTGTAGCGACAGTAGTAGACAGGCTTAGTCAGGCAATCCAGGTCAGAGCCAACCGAGCGGTGCAGTACACAGGGAGGATCCAGAGAGAAGTCATGTCAAGCCAAATAGTTAAACCAGCCGGGCAGCGAGGTACCAAATCTAAACACAGGAAAGTAGTAACAGGAAGCCGAGTCAGAACTGTAGAACACTGGATCAGAAGTTCAGGAAGCGCTGGAGCAGGAGTGAACCAATACTCTGGCACTAGACATGTGTCAAAGGGTGCTTTATATACCATAAGGTGCATCCTGATTGGGTTAGGGAGATTCTGCTAAGCAACGGGAAGCGGCTGCCGAGAAGGTTCAGACATCTGTCTCCTGCGACAAGTGTCAGTGCGGAGACCGAATCTGACACAGGTTGTATTGTGTGGTTTATTTAGTAATATGTTCCCAAGTACTTATTAAGTAACTATTGTTCTGTGGCAATATAGGAAGACAGGTTTGCTACATATTTGCTTCCTTTTTTGTTTTTCATAGCCATTAGCCTTCGGATTGTCATAGCGGAGCTAAAGCACGAACACATGGTAATGAGAATTATTACTACTGTCAAGTGCCGTCCCCGCACACTCACCGGGTGCCGGGGAAGGACGCCCTCTCTCCTACCAAAGGGATGTCACTTCCGGCCAGGAGAGGAAGTCCGGGCGCATGCGCCAGAACATCGCGTCTACGTTGCTAGGCAACGGAGACGCCAGGCCGCACTTCCATGTCCACCAATGAAGGAAGAGGGGCAAGTATTTAAACCTGACTCTGACACCACTAGGGTGCCAGAGTATATAGTCTCCTAGGTCTAGCCTCCACTCTCTTGGCTCCTGTTACCCCTGGGAATACTTACCTTCCTCCTCGGATTTGACCCTGCTTGCCTGACCACTCTGTTTGGATTTTCCTTTGTTCCCTTTTGATCTCCTGGTTTTGACTCCTGGCTCCCTGACTACTCTCCTGTCTGACCCCTCGGTACCTCCTAGCCCGCTCAGTTTTGATCCCGGACTGTTCGACTATGATTATTCACCAGACCTCGCTGGTGAATAATCTGGGAGGTCCGCGACCGACATGTCTCAGCAGCTAAATCCAAATCCCCTTGCGGGGTTCCCTGGTGAAAACCTGAGGCGTGGTTAGACTCCGCTCCTCCCAACATAGCAGCGCTGATACCAGCAGGTGAGGCCATCCTACTAGTCAGTTCATGACACCTACCTTGCACCATGTGCGCTGTTCCTTCCCCTTCTCTGTGAGGCAAAATCCTCTTCCACGTTGGAGGTGGTGCAGGTCATCTTTGTTCTGTTTTTGCATATAAGAAACAATACTTACACGTAGCTCACTCCAAAAACATCTCTTAATGCTTTTATGAAGGCCATACATTTCTGAGGTGATGCTAATATTTCTATAGGTTGCAGTAGGGTGTATGCTGTCCCTTATATTAATAGTACTAATTATTTCTGAACTGATACCATTAGAACTCAAGTTAGATTATATATTATGTGTAGGGATATAAGCTGCTCCGTTGACTCTTGCACACCCTCACTGGTGGTAGACAACATACTGCCTATCTTAAAAAAAAAGTCTGGGTCAGACATGCAACAATCTATCTACAGGAACTATCAAATGAGCAGAAAATGCATTAAAACATCTTAGTGACAGATCACGAGTGACAGAAAAATGGGCAATTACACCTTGCTATGCTCTGCTGAAAATCAAAACAAGCAGAATATTTATTTAAATGACAAATCAGCAATTCCGCTTGTTTACACAGCATACATTTTGAAACTTTGTGTGACCTTGTCCTATAGTTTCAGTATTATTAGTCACATCCCCAATATATTTTTAAAATGTGACACTAGACTTTAAAGGGGTCATTTTTAATGTTTCCACAATCAATATAAAGTAAATGTTGTAACAAGATAAATGTTTGCTCCTAATAATTCTAACTATAGTTTGAGCTTGCTTTTTAAGTGGCATATATTAGCAGTATGCTTATGCCATCTATAGTTTGTATTAGTGCTATGAATTATTTGTGCCAAAAATTAATTCACAGATCAGGAAAGTAATAATAACAGTCTACATGTTATAGGGAATGTATGTCTTTTCAACAACACACACTTGGCTTTTTGGTTTGTCTTATTTTCAGATAACGCACAGCAATACTAGGTGAAAGAGTGACATGTAGCCTAATACAATAACTTTCTACAAAGGAAGATATATGCACGCACCATTATATGTTATAGGCATATATATGAACTTCAGGAGGAGACAGGAATGGTTAAAGCAAGCTAAATGAATAAAAAAATAAAAATAAATATTGCCACTAGTATTACCAGAAGCAATCATACTTGTATTAATTGAAAAGGAATGTGTCCCTCTCCCCTAAAAAATTTACAACCAGCCACACCAATAGCTAGCTGGGCTTCACAGCATGATTGTGATAAGACTTGTAGAGTTTGAATCGTGGGCTGGACAGTGCTAAGCTATTTATTATTTATTTATCAACATTAGTTTATGCGGTGCCAGCATAGTCTGCAGCACTTTAAAATTAGACACAAGAGCAGTAAAACAACAAGGTTGGGTATTAACAGACATATAATAAAATGCCTTCCAAACCTCAGATAGATTAAAAAACCCTAGTGCTGACTAGTGCATTGGTTCCTCCCAGCCATCCTGATGACAGAGGTGGCTGGCGTTAATCTTGTGAATTGAAATAATAAAGTAAAACCGGATATTCAAGGCTAATGTCACAGCAAACTCTGAACATGTTGGCAAATATATTGTTGGGCAGCATATTAATAACAACTCCAACAATTTTGGTAAAACTTTCCTGTTATTTCAATCCTGTTACAGCGGTTACTAGAAGTAATAAACACAATTACAAATGAAGATCATCATCATTCATTATTATAGCGCCACTAATTCCGCAGCGTTGTACAGAGAACTCACTTACATCAGTCCCTGCCCCATTGGGGCTAACAGTCTAAATTCCCTAATATAGACACACACTCACACACACACACACAGACAGACAGACAGAGAGGGAAAGACTAGGGTCAATTTTGATAGCAACCAATTAACCTACCAGTATGTTTTTTTGGAGTGTGGGAGGAAACCGGAGCAAGCGGAGGAAACCTGAGCAACCGGAGAAAACCCAAGCAAACACAGGGAGTGTCACGGGCACTAGGAGTCTTTGCCCAGGATATCACCAGATGATGGACTTACCAGAGTAATATAGCTGGTATTATGGTTCTCTGGTAGCAGGGTGACAACGGAACAGGAGAAACAGCAGATGGTGAGAGAATGCTCAAGGAAAGTCTATGACTAGCAGCAACTGGAAATGAGTAGATGAATGTACACGAGGATCCAGATGGACAAGGAAACGTGAGGAGAGTCAGTGGTCTGCGTATAGCAAGTTGTACCACTGCTATAGTGAGGAGGAATGTCCAGGAGTAGCGAGGAGGTAGTGAGAGTCAGCGGTCTGCGTATAGCAAGTTGTACCACTGTCTATAGTGAAGGAATGGAATCCAGGTGAAGGTAAGTAACGGGGAAGTCAGTGGTCTGCGTGTAGCAAGTTGTACCACTGCTATGTGAGAGGATACTTGAAACTGGTGTCACAGGGAACAGGAGTCAGTGGTCTGCGTCAGCAAGTTGTACCACTGCTATAAATATGTGAGGAAGGGCACGAGAAGATGAATGTAAAGCAGAGTATACACGGGGCACACAGAACTTGATCCCACGATGATATCCACAATACAACAATAACTGACCAGCGCTGCTTGAAGTATACAAAGTCTCAATAGCAATCCAGGCAATAGAAAACAAAGTCAATGGTAACAATAGCTTCAGTGGATAGGAGGCTCCGGAGAAGAACACAACTCAGTCCAGATGGATATGCAATACAAAAGCAAAGTCAATAGAAAGTATGCATACCGCGGTTCAGGAGAGCAGGCTGTCAGAGCGACGTGCAGGGATACCTGAAGGCTGAAGGCCGGCAGGAGGAGAGACCACTGGAGGGTAGAAGCGGTAATCAGGTTGGTGCAGCGCACGGCAGGTAATCCAGAATCAAATAAGCAATACTCAGGAAGCAGTAGTAAGTGAAACTGGAAACATGATGAACACGGGAGAGTTGAGGCGGTCTGGTATCCAGTAGTAGTGGTAACGGAGGCAGCGGAGAGCTGACACGATAAACACAGGAGAGTTGAGACAACCAGGAACTCTGAAGTAGTAACAGAGGCAGCGGATAGGAATCAGCTGAGTGCAGGCACGATGAACACAGGAGAGTGAGGTGAGCAGGAACTCTATAGTAGTAACGGAGGCAGCGGATAGGAATCAGCTGAGTGCAGGCACGATAAACACAGGAGAGTTGAAGTGAGCAGGAACTCTGTAGTAGTAACGGAGGCAGCGGATAGGAATCAGCTGAGTGCAGGCACGATGAACACAGGAGAGTTGAAGTGGTCTGGCAACCACAATAGCAGTAAACAGGAATCAGCAGAAGCTGAATACACGAGGAACACAGGAACACCTTCAGAGGCTCATGGGGAATGAGACTCCAAGATCAGGCAACCAGGTAATGATCACAGGTGGTTTAAATAGGGAGGGTTGCCTGATCATCCAATCAACCAAAAGCAACAGGCATTGAAGGCTCGATAAGGGCTGCACATGCGCAGACCCTCAGGATGGCGGATGGCCACGGTTCCTGAACACACGGGAAATGGCACTCACAGTCCGGTGAGTGACAGGGAGAACATACAAACTCTGCACAGATAAGGCCGTGGTCGGGAATCGAACTCATGACCACTAGGCCACTGTGCTGCCCATAATACATTTCAGTGCATTAAGATTGATGACATTCAAAGCCCCTGCACCAATAGTTACCTGTCTGGGACTTTTCCATACAGTCATGGGGTCCTACCAATCCCTAAAGACGGGAATGGAGAGTGATGGTGGCTAATGTTGCCCACACACCAAGAGATTTTATGAATTTGAATTGAACAATGTAATTCTCTAGATTGTATGTCGCATAAATGTACGGATATGATGGCATATGTATTCTATATAAAAATCGTTGTGTGCAAGACCACAGGAGCAAGTACATTCAAAGTATTAAGATGACGTGGTCGTATTGCATATCTAGACAAAGAATCGTAACACCTAATTACAATCCAACCCCTCTCTATGGGTCTGCCAGCTTGTCCAGCATTGATAGTGCTTCCAATATCGACAAATCATCAATTTAAAGTCTGTAACCCATCCAAGCTGCACCCTAGAAGACATCTCCTGCATCCAAGTCCGAATAGATGATTAACACACCTGGTCTCCCCAGCTAATTCCATGATAGCTCTAAAGGGCAAAACAGATCCTCACAGGAGAACATGATCCCTCTCTTATTAGTAAGGGAATTGAAACAATCAAACAGTTGCAAGAATGTGATCCTTATAATATATATATATATATATATATATATTTATATATAATATATAATATAATATATTAAAATGAACAATGATCCTTATATAAGTGACATCAATGTCGATAAATTTATTTTTATAGCACAAGAGCCCTACAAAGTACAGCAAAAATGGTGAGGTGGTCATAGAACTCTTGTGAGAGTGAGATCAGGGTTACTTTACTAATAGGATTGAGTATTTTCTGCTTGTTTATATATATATGTATATACAGTAGCCAGAGTGGGGGTGTATAGAGTGGTATGCTGTACCATCACATTCCCTACTGCCTACCATTGTAAAACTATCAAACTCCATTCACTTACATTCTCATTTAATTTTTCATATCAACACTAATTATCTTCCCTAACACAACTTATAAATGTCCACTTCAACCACTGTATTATATTTATAGTCCTTTAGTAAACATTTAATTGAGAAAAAAAAACATTTAAGCAAACATGACTGTTGTGTAAATTATTCATGTTACTAAAAATTCTGAAAACAGAATTACATTTATCACAAAAATGTTCCATCTGAAGACTAGACAGAAACATTCTGTGCACTAAGGAAAGCTGGATAAATACAGATATTCTCACTGTTCTTGCTAATTTGTTATATTAATATGTTATTTTCTCAGTCCATAATTTGAGGCTTTTGGTTTTGTTGAATCAAAACCGTTTCTATTGACATCTGTGTCACTACATTTTCTTCCTTGTGATTCAATGGGCCAGAAAATGTTACAGAGTAGGTCAGTTTTAATGCTCAGTAAATGGTTAGTTAAGGGAGGACATCTGTCCACTGAAGAAATTGTTTGAGACCACCAACAGATCTCCTATGAGCTGCTAACATATTCCAGTGCTAATGATCTTCATTAAATGCCATAATTATTTACGCACAATTTCTCATTCTAAAAGGTTAGAGCATTGACAAGTTGTTGTTTTTTTTTGTTATACTGTTTATGCATTCATGGACTGACCACATTTTGACTGCATGAAAAATATGGAGCTTGCGAGATCCTTTTCAGTGCTTACCCAACCCTTCTCATACACGCACAGATTTTAAAATTGCTCCCTTGATGAAACGTAGCAGCTTTGTTTTGCATCATTTTGTAGCAGTGTCAATTATTTTAACATTTTTCTTTAGACTTATATAGCTGACACTTATCTCTTGGGTTCTCTATTTTGCCACACAATAGAAATAGTATTCATACATGACATTGCATTGACATGAAGTTAAGAGCAAATAGTTGTGATTTGAAATTCAAAGTCGAATATATTGTCATGCTGTGGTGCCCATGGGAGCTTCTAATGCAAGAGAGTTCTAGTCTAGTGTTCATTATGATTGCACTGATGATTTGGTACAAAAAGGGATCAGGGTAGGTGGCAGAGGCAGACAGTTATCTATTCAAGTTACACATTAAACGTGTTGAATTTCAGCATATTATAGTAAATAATATAGCAGTTACGGGTAGTCCGTGCATCAAAATGCTTTTGTGTATACTTTTTATAATTGGATTTGCTGACAGGTATTGGTTATTTGGGTCAAATTATATGTTATTATAATAGACACATTGGTTTAAATGATACACTACAAATATAGGTAAAATACATACATTTATATACAAATATATAAAATGACACTGTAATATCTAGAAACAAAAACTGTGACTGTCTATCTATCTATCTATCTATCTATCTATCTATCTATCTATCTATCTGTGCACAATAATAAAGCTTACATTCAAGTCATTTTATATGCTAGGACAAATAAATTCAAGTAAAAGTGTCATTGTGTTTTTTCTATGTGAACATGTACAAGACTTCCTGTCTTTAAAACTGCTGAAGCATATATCTGGGATCCATGATGAGCCTAAAATTGATAATTGCAGGTGAATTTAATTTGCATTGTTATAATTATCCTTTATCCCTTATTCTTACTTTTAAATCTTAAGCCTTACAAATGAGAATATTATTAATTATTATTTTTACATATGTTTCCTCAGATCATTCGGTGTGGTTTAGAGTATTTACTAACACACTATTTTTTATGGACCTTACCACTCTGCCGAATTCTGTCCCTACCTAGCTAGAATTAGCTGCCCCTGCAATCAGTGTCTTGCCGTGGTAGACAATGCACATGGCATCAACAAGCTGAAGATAACTGCTTTAAAAAGCATTGTGTGATAAATAAGCAGCGCATCTTTTTTTTAGCATATATAAATGGCAGACAGATCTTCTTGTTTCAGCAAAACCCACCTAGCATATGGTTATAAAAAATAATCTTGGAGTAATTAAACATCTATGGCTATAGTGAACTTAAAACCAATCATATGAGAACGTAATGTGTTAATGAAAATGTTGCCGCAGCTGGTTATTTAAGGATAAGGTTGTTTTAAACCCATGACACAGAGGAAAAGTGAAGACAAACCCCCTTTCCTCTGTCTTTGCCCTTTAGGAAAGCTGTCTGATAACTTTGATCTTTTTAGCTGTCTACTGTGTAAAGGCATGAGTCTGTGTGTTCTGTGCTGCCAGACAATATGGGCTCATGCATTTTTAATGAGTATTCTCTCCTATTATATTAAACTTAACATAGTAGCAGGACTGTGGTTGCCATTCCTATCTGTGTAAGCTGAGTACAGTAAAGATAAATTGGAAGAACTTGTGCAACTAGGGAAAAAGCATCACAAATTGTTTCTAAACAGTGTGACATTTTTTCTGTTACAATGCATGACAGTGTTTCTGTGTATTTTTTCAGGCGTCTTACAGTTTATTAAATAGTTCACTGTGTATGCCCTCCGTTATACACAATACCTTACATAACCATAACCAAACTTATATAAAATAAAGACACGGAGACTTGAGTAAAATGGCACTAAAAATGATTTTATTCTAACCTAACTGTAACCTGGTGGCGGAGAAAGGGCACTGAAAATCAGCTCCAGCGATACCCAAACAAGCATGGACATGGCAATATAGCCTTAAGTCCACCCACTTCTCTCATAACCCCACTGCTTGGCCGGCCCTAACCTGGCAAAGAGTAAACTGCACTCACCTTACTACTCACTCCCCCTCCCTCACTGAGCCAGGCGAGGCCCCTCCCCACGGAAGGGACAAGAGTAACCGATTGCCTTGTAAGGGGACAGATACCTGCGACCAAACACGATAGAGCCGTATATATCAGCCGCTGATCGCAGTGCCTTCCTCCCCCACCAAATTGTAATCCTACTTAAACCAGCTTATGCTAAAGCCCTCAAAATCTATATTTTAATTAAAATGGGGTGGGTGGGGCGGGATTTTGCAAGCCGAGTGACTAAGAACAGGAAATGCCTCCCCTCTACAAAGCCACAAGGCCCTCCCCTCATCATCATTGGCCAGCTCTACAACCCCATGTTAACCCTTTAAGGTAAGTGCAACTACGAAGCAACACTGTCACTATTTACTTTCGTTCGTCTAAAAGGGGGCTCTCTTGTACTTAATCGTACTCCATCTATGCATTTATTTAACTTCACTAAAAGTATTCTGCACAATAACATATAGATAGACCTAATTTGAATATGTAGTACAGTTCTGGGCACCACTCTATAAAAAAGATAATTTGGAACTAGAAAGGGTTCAGAGAAGGGCGACAAAATTGATAAAGGGTATGGAGTCATTAAGTTATGAGGAAAGGTTAGCCAGTTTAGGCATGTTTACTTTAGAAAAGAGGCATCTAAGGGGAGATATGATTACTATGTACAAATACATTAGGGGTTAATACAGAGAGCTTTCATGGGAACTTTTTACCCCAAGGACCATACACAGGACACGTGGTCATCCCCTAAGGTTAAAGGTGAGGAAATTTCACAACCAGCAAAGGAAGGGGTTCTTTACAGTAAGGGCAGTCAAGATATGGAATTCATTGCCAGGGAAGGTTGTGATGGCAGATTCAATAGATGTGTTTAAGAAAGGGTTAGACAAATTTTTAGTGGAAAGGTGTATCCAGGGATACAACCGTTAATTTAAAATGAAGGATAGTAGTGGATATAGGGTAAAAATAGGACTGCAATATTGAGTCTGGGGGGATTTTCACAATTGAAACAGATTGGCGGTTGCTTACTCTGGATTAATTTCAAATATAAGTGCAGGATCGCAGGAGATCTAAAATAGGTTAAACTTGATGGACTTGTGTCTTTTTTCAACCTCATCAACTATGTTACTATGTTACTATGTATAATTTCCCAAAAAAGAACTTTGAAGAAGTTCAATTTGAATATATTAATTGTGAGTTGCAGTTTTATTCCAGTTTGTGAAGAAAGGGAAAAAAATTCTTACTCTAGCAAAGGATTCTAGGTAAAAACTGCACGAACGCCATAAGATATAAATGATCTTTTTCCTGTTTAGATGTCTATTTAGCATAATGTATGTTAGTTCACGACACCTGAATCAAAAACTAAAACAAGGCCTAAAAGATCACTCACAAGCGTTATGTTATAGGCTATTTAATCCCTATCTTGTCCCTATTGACTTCAATAGATCTTAGCAGGTAGCCACAACTATTGCTTTTTTTTTAACTTAAAACAATGTTTCTGCACATTGCAATACATTTAAACTTTCTTTTTAATGATTCATTAATTTTGTTAATGAATCAGAAGTTGCTCACACCAGGTTCTAGGCCTAGCACTGATGTCAGTGCACCCCACTGCTGCTCACATAAAAGGCAATGTTAACTCCGGGATCCCGATGCCAACATGGTTTTCTGAGTGGTTTGCTCCCATAACCTTCTGTTTGGAATGTGGTGTGAGCTACTTCTGCAAAAAACTTTGCATATGAAACACAACATAGCAGAAGTATGCATGGCAATGTTTCTAAACCTGGTTATTTCCCACTGGAACATGTTAATTAAATAAATGGAGTCGACATCTATCTATCTGCCTTACTGAGCCTTTCATTTCCTTCCACTTCTGTTCACTTGTGTGGACAATTTAAGCTTATTTACTAAAACATTATACACAAATAAAAGTTGATTGCACCCTAGTGGAAATGTTTAATTACAGAAATGCAAGCAGCTAAACAACCCATCATGTTGTTTTAATTGGTAGATGCTAGGGCACAAACTGGAAATTTGATACATGTTCAATAAATATTACTTTTACACTACCCCAAAACAAAAATCAAAGCATAAGTTGGAAATTATTATGTCTATACATAACATTGTCAAACGTATTTTATGTACATGAACAGAAGTTTAGTGCTAAAAAAAATAGCAAAGAAAAAAGGAGCAAATTTGCATCTTGGCCAAACCATTTTGCACTATGGGTGGGGGAGGATCAAAGTTAAAATGTATGGCCAGATTTAGAGTTGGGAGGCAGCAAGTCCTAGCTCAGCTCTAATTTGCAGTGTACAAATAAAGCTGTACAGTATCTGTGTGCTACCTTTGAATACAGCCAGTGTTTTTCCTGCATGCAATATATGGTTTGTCAGAGAAAAACTACGGGCCTGATGCTGAGTTAGGAGCAAAGTAAAAAAAGAAGTAAATGTGCTCCTTTGCAAAACCATGTTGCAGTGGAGGAGGTTGTAACTTTAAAATGTGGGGACAGATTTATAGCTGGCCAGTGGTGGATCCAGGGGGTGTGAGCGGGGCAATCGCTACCACCTAGCAGCATCCAGCGGCATCTTTCTATACTCATGTTTCCAGCGGCTGACAGGCAGGCAGAGAACCCTCCTGTCCATCCGCTCTGAAAGTGTTTTAACACAATCAGAGTGGCCGAGCAGCATACTCTGTCTGCTTGTCAGCCACCAGGAACATGAGTATAGTGAGCTGCTGCTGGATGCCCACTGCTTCTGTTAGCAAAAAAGAGGTTAGGGCAGTGGTTCCAAACTTTCTCAATTCACGGCACCCTTAGGGTCACCATAATTTTTCCAAGGCACCCCTAAGCCAAAATAATTACAGAGTAATTTTAAGTAGTTGGGTAAAAATGACGTAATATGAATTTAGACCCCTTCACAATCACATTGTGACCCTCCATCATATCACTGTGCCCCTTCACCATATCGCTCTGTGTCCCACTCTCCACCATCTCACACCCTGTGTCCCCCTCTTTGCCCCCTCTTCATCAGCTCTCACTCTGTCCCCCCTTCAGCATCTCTCTCTGTCCCCCTTTAGTCTCAGTTCCTTCACTTACCTTTTTTCCTCATTTTCTTCTGTCTTCTTTCTTGATGTCCTCTCTGCAGCTGCTCCTCACTGACACTGTCGGACATGATGACTTTACACCCGGCAGTCAGTGAGAACAGTGACGTGGAGGATCTGGCGCTGGATTGGTAAGTTTCTTTCTTTCTTTTTTTTCTTTCTTTTTTTTCTTCTTTTTTTTCTTTTCTTCTTTTTTTTCGAGGGCGATTGCTGCACCCCAGGGAGCTGCGGCACACACTTTGGGAACCGCTGGGTTAGGGGACAATTCGCTCCCCTTAAAAAAAAAATTTAGGTCCGTCCCTGTAGCTGACATAGGGCATGTCCTAGATCAACATTAAATGTCAATGTAAGAAGAAATAAAGTATTTGTGTGCTACACAAAAAAGAAACAAGTATTTTCCATGTGTGAAAAAATTTGTATTAATCTGCACCTTTAACTTTGTAACATGGTTTGTCCTGGAGCAGGCTTCCTTATTTCTGTTGCTTTGCTCCTAACTCACCATCAGGCCCTATGTGTGTATGTCAAAGGACACAAAGATTCAGTGAATATTTCTCAGCTTAGCATAGAAAGGACATGCAGGTCTGATAGCTCACAATGCTTCTGTTTTCATTTAAAGTTTAGTGCACGGTACACACAGAACAATAATCACTGTATTAAGCTAAAGATGAAAATGAGGAGTATGAAACAAAGGTTGAATACGGTATGATTAGCATATAGTTGCTGTTCTGTAAAATGTTGCCTCTTTCTGTATTATATAGTATATTGGTGGAAATTGGGCTTTAGTGTTCACAATCCTACTAAAACCATACCAGACAGCAGAGTTAATTGACCGCTGTTGTCCCAGCTCTGTACAATTTACACATACAGCATGGAGTGGTATTCCGCAGAATCACAAAGCAAGAACGAAACTTGGCACCTCTGCAAAACTGGATTAGTGAGCAATTTTACACATCTATACGGATAAGGGTATATAAATATGTTTTCAGAAAAAGATCTTTAGATTGAGAAAAGGAATGCGTAGAAAAAAAAGATTGTGCTAAGATTTTTGTTTTCCTTCAAACAGCATTTCGCACATAAACAAAATACACAGCTGTGTGCAGATCAGGATTTATACTGAATGCTTTCTCCTAAGGGGACAGCCTTTACAACTCATGTAAACATTGCTACTTGTGAGTTATGGACACTTCTCTCACATGTGAGCAGTAAAGATAAAAACACATTCTTGTGTGGATTGGGGCATGAGAGATGTCCCCAGCGTTATCTATAAGTGTTTGTTTTTATTTTACTTTTTGGTAATGTGCAGTTTCTTTTTTGGAAAGTTCTGTCTTCTGACATGACAAATAAAATGTTAAACTTTCTCCTTCTCTCTCTTTTTTTTACCTTATATGAACCTTTGAGGTTTGGATTTCTATTCTGCAATTAGGGATTTACAGTACACGTGTACTGATCATTTTAAGACACTAGTACATTTCCATTAATCAAGTTGTTACAATTGAAAGTGTTGATTGTTCTTGGAAGTTTAGGAAGCTTCAAACAGTTGTTTGAACAATAGCAAAACATGTAAAGGAATAGAATTTGCTAATTCAGAAAGAAAGCACTGCTAAAAATAAATGTTTTTGATCTGCTGTTTCCCTTAAATGACACACAATGTAATTTCTTGTTTGGTCACATACTGTATACCGGTGTGTCTCAAAATTGACTTCTCTTATATACTGTAGTTCTGACACAGGCACTATTAACATCCCGGGGAATGTTTCAAAAAGTTAATTTGATCAACTTGCCCCTTGTGATGGGAGGAGCTGATTGGACATGGGGAGATCAGAACTTCCCATGCTGAAGGCAGTAATGTCTTGACTCAGCATCCCAGAGCAAAAACAAACACCAAATTCTAATGCACTTAAAGGGGTGGACACTGTAGATTTTGGGAGTCAGTCTTAATGCAGCTAATGATCCACGGAGTCTTTCTGGATGCACAAACGACCAGATTTGCGCTTGTTCATATTTGGGATGGAAGTAAACAGATACCTGTCATCCCAATACAATTTAAAGGGAGAAACACATTTGTATGTGCGCATCAACCAATAAAATAAAAATAATATAGAACCAATGTAGAAATTTTTGTTACAAATACACACACAGGGGTTCATGTCGAGTTGAAAGCAAAGTGTGATATGCACACAAGGCACTAATTACAGATGCGGCATTATGAATTTGAAGACTGAGTTGTGTCTTGCGCTTACAACTGCTTGCGGGCCCTTGCAGGGACTGTAAGTTTAAGCGTAGCCAAAATACATTATGAGTGTGATACAGCCGTTGCAACTTACTAGCAGGGGCGGGCTGGCCCGGGGGACATGGGGGCCGCTACTCGGGCTGGGGGGGTAAGCCGGCCGGCCGCCCCCCCCGGATGCAAAATACAGCACTTTCCCCCAGGGGGTGCGGCCATGTCATCAATGACGCGGCCGCATCCCTTTTGATGGGATGCGCCGCCTGTGTGCCCTCCGGGCTTCCCTCTACCAGAACACGCTTGCTTACTAGTGAGATGCAGATGCACGTGCGCCTGTCAGGAGATGGAAGTTGCAAACGGATAATGATGATGATCAGCTGTGATGAGTCCTGCTCAGCATACCCAGCTAAAAGATGTGTTTTTTCAGATTTAATTTACACCTGTGTTTTACACCTAATTGTGTCTAATACTACATGAGGCCTACAGTATGTAAGTTATGAAATGAACATAGTCCCAATATGCCCTTATTCTCTAGATTTAATTAAGACATAATTGAGACTCCAGTACGCAGCATTTGGAGAAAAAAGGAACAGTTGTAATTATCTTAAGAGGTGGTCCATATGGGATGGTGAGCCACACTTTGCCGTTCACAGCCTTATTTTGTACAAAAAACAATGTGCTTTGCCTCTGCAATTTTTTCTGGTACTTAGTTTGTGGAATACCCGATTAATGATTAATTATGTATTACAGCTATTGGACTGGTGGCTTAGTGGTTAGCACTTCTGCCTCACAGCACTGGTGTCCTGAGTACAATTCCTGACCATGGCCTTATCTGTGTGGAGTTTGTATGTTCTCCCCGTGTTTGCGTGGGTTTCCTCCGGGAGTTCCGGTTTCCTCGCACAATCCAAAAACATACTGGTAGGTTAATTGGCTGCTTTCAAATTGACCCTAGTCTGTCTGTGTGTATGTTACTGAATTTAGACTGTAATATGACCTTAGTTTACATGCATATAATAGATACGAAAATGACAGTACTCTAAATCATGAGAAAAGCATAAAGGGTAAAAATATTAATTGATATTAATATTTAGATTATATCACAAAACTCTCACCAACTTATGAAGCGTGAGGGAATTGGATCATTTGTGTGTCATTTAGGGCTCTGACATGTCTAATGGAAAACACATTCTGTCTATGAGGATTTGTTTTGACTTTGGTTTTCATATATAGTAAGTGTTCACTAAGACATAGGCCGGTTCCACTTTTTTGTAATATAACCAGGATCAGTTCCTTGCTGATCCTGAATTTAACACTTTCATCCCCTCACTTGTTACTGTACCTTCTCTGCTCTGGACTTCCTTTCTCCCATCTCTCCCTTCTTTAATCTGTAATCAACACTGATATCTGACCCATTTTTATCTCTTGCTGCTATACTTCTGCCACCCCTCATTGGCACTGCCAATCGCTACACTGGCTCCTTGTCTGCTTCAGAATCCAATTCAAACTTCTTACCCTCAACCACTTCTCTCCTCATATATACCCAAATTAATTTCCATACCTACTCTGCTCTGAAAATGAACGCCTCCTCACCTCCTCACTGATTACCTCTTACCAATCCCACCTTCAGAATTTCTCCTGTGCTGCTTCCAATCTCTGGAACACACCCCTATGCCCAATTATCTATCCACCACTTTCCAAGCCATCAAATGTGCTTTTAAAACTCTATTCAGAACTAATTCAGAGTGTTTGGTATTTATATAACCTAGAGCACATGACTAGTGTAGTTAACGATCGCCCCAAATTTCTCTCCACTTGGCATAGATGGCAGGATTACTTCAACGCTACACATTTCTCTTCTTAAAAAATGAAAACATAGATATTTCAGTAACTCTTTGAGCTGAGTCTCACTAGAACCTGTTTCCCCCTCCTTCTTCTCTATTCTTCCCTCTACTAACATACCCCCCCCCCACTACTCCCCTCCTCCTCCTCTCTGTTTTCAAATTTTGATATTTCCTCTTCCACTCCTCTCCCCTCTCCATCTTCCCTTTATGGTACTCCGGATACTCCATAACTATTATACTTTTGATTCACGTCTGTCTATATGTTATTACCCTCGTGGATCACTCCCCCAGTAGTGGTTCCGAGTTTTACACCCTCCTGGCATTTTAAACTCCCGTTGTTAATACTGTTATGAGTTGTATTATCATATCATATGCTGTACCGTTTATATTTGACAAAAAGTGAATAAAACATATTTTAAAAAAAAACCTCATCCTTTCATTCAAGTCTACAGCCATCCTTCTAAATCTCCAACTACTGCATCTCCACCTCTGCTCCCCCACTCAATTTCACCCTCTCTGTGTCCGCCCATACCCTGTAGAATGTAAGCTCTCATGAACAGGGACCTCTCTCCTAGTACTTTACTTCTGCAATTATGTAATTTTGCTGGTTTTAAGCTATGTAAGTATGAATATGTGTTTTTTGTATTTATTTAATTTTGTCACTTTTGTTAGGTATTTAGTAAATTTTGTTGTATGCTCTATCCCCCTGTGTATGGCACCGTGGAACCCTTGTGGCTGCTTATAAAAATAATATGTTATTTTGCAGAGTGAACTTTATTTTTCTTTACATATATTGTAATTATTATTTTATGCACTTTTTTAAGGTAATTTATTAACCGAAAAAATTGTAACTCCACAGTGTAAATTATCTTTTGGGACATCATGCCCTCTCTTTAAATGATTGATTTTACGGGAATGTTGCATGTGTGCGCAATTTAAAATAAGCTTGGTACAAGGAATTGTGTATTTGGGAATATTAAAAACCATTAAACCTGCATACAATAAGCAGTTTTTCATTAATTTTGTCTATATGATAAAGAGTAATCGACTGAGAAAAAATAGGAAATTTTACATTATTTTTATATGCTTTTAGATTTTACATCTTTGTTTATAGATGCCATTGGATAGAAAAAGGAGATAAGTTAGAAAAACAATTAATTTGCAGTATATGCTAAACTAATTTTTTTACTTAAATAGTAGGATGGTAGCCTTCTGGGCTTAGAGCTTTATTTTGCTCTGTGCATATACCTTTACAATTATGCAGAGCAAAAGCACCTTGCTTATATCAAAAGTTTAGATTCCCACTCAACAGTTCATGAATAACATAAAATACAGTGATAATAAAAGTGCAAAAGAACAAACATACAATTTCCCAGAGCAACTAACTAGCTTTGATTGATCTAGTGCATCAACACCTGGCTCCAGACAGCAGGATCAGTATCTTAGTTTGAACACACAAACATATTCAACTGTTTGTCTCCTTGGATTGAGCAACCCGATGAATCCAGCATTATCTGATTAATTAGTGTAGTCAAAAGATGGACGTATGCATGGACCAGTAGAGGTCATCTGTGGTCATCTTCTGACATGCCTGATAATGATTTCACTGGTTTAGACAGTTACTGGGCATCACATTTGTTTTCAGGCCACGCATTACCTGATATTAGTTGTAATGCAGCATGTATGACTAGAATTAGCCAATGAAAGGAAATTTGTGATTGGTTACTACTGATTTTTGCTCATTTGCACTTTGTTAGCATGTACCCCTTTCTGCAGTGCCATTTGTTCTCCCCCTGAATTTTAGAATGTCTTCTTCACCGATATCAGGTATTGATCTTCATTTCTCGAATACATGTAAAAAGGATAGGAATATATGCATACCCTTTCTGAAACTCACTTTAAAAATTTCCCATTCAAAATGAATAAATTAGTTTCACTTTTTACTAAGTTTCCCTTTTCTGGGTTTCTTTTAACTTGTATTTTTTACAATAACAATATTTGAATTTCGATTTTTCACTTGTCAATTGTTAGTCACAGAATTGTCTTTATGTGTCCAATTATAATGTTACGACACAGGTTTTTACCATAAGATTGACAGACTGAAACTAGTGTGTAATCATAAAGCACAATACCTCATAAAGATAGTATATATAAGGTAATATAATGAACATCATTAATTTCAAGATAGAACATATCATCCATTGCTGTCAGTTACAGTAATGTGTGCAATGCGACATATATTATACGCAGTACTTAAAAACTCAAGAAAATATATTTAGTCTCTAAAACTTCCAAATAAGGTGGACTTTCCATAAAGTCCACTTTGTCTCTATGTAAGCTATCATAACAATATAATTCAACTTGATAGCTGCAGTTAAGCAGTGAATATGCATTGTCATGTTGAAACAATCTGAAGTCATCCAGGTTAAATAGAATATTGTTCTACAGTGAATGGGGTTAAAGAGCTCCTGTTGCCTACAATGGACAGAGACCTTGCAGCGTCATGTGATGCAATAGAGCAGCTCTTTATCTTCAAATTGGTGCCAAGACATCTTGTCTAATGACTAAGGGCTAGATTTACTAAGCTGCGGGTTTGAAAAATTGGGGATGTTGCCTATAGCAACCAATCAGATTCTAGCTTTCATTTTGTAGAAGGTACTTAATAAATGAAAGCTAGAATGTGATTGGTTGCTATAGGCAGCATCCCCACTTTTTCAAACCCGCAGCTTAGTAAATCTAGCCCTAAGTGTGGTGCATCACTATGGAAGTAGGCATGTTCACATACAGCCATTTCATGAATGGTGATACAGAGATATTAAAGTGTGCAGACTACATCTCTCCATTTTTTTATTCATGTACTTTATATGGCCACTGTAAGGTTAAACGTGTTCATTTAACTAAAGCAGCATAGGGTAGGAATATTTACTGAGAAATTAGGCATTACACATCTTTAGAACTGGAGACTGTCCCTGGAAACGAAAGTGTTAAATAATAACACACGTCTTTTTCCCACTTGTACAGTTTGCTAATGCAACGTGGATATGCTCTTTTCCTTTAAATCCTGTGAGGATTATATAATTTTAACTTTAACATTAGTTGGTATTTTAGCTGTGAATATTCCTGACACTGCTAACAAGCTCTTCCATGCTTTGACAAGCCTAATTTACCTCCTATTTTGTGCTCTGAAAGATCCCCAGTGTGCATCATCTAGGATTGTCACAATATTTTGGTGGGATTAACACTGCCTATAATTCCTTATAAAAATATTACAACCCCAGGGCAGAAAGAAAAAAAAATAAAATAACATATATGATCGGTAATGACAGAAGACTAAAATGAAATGTATGTATAGATGTACTATGCAATTTATAAACTATTTTAACTAATATGATGTTTTGATAATTGCACTATCTGTTTTGCCATAAAAAGTAACAAGTAAAAAAAACAAATATGCATATTTAGATAAAATGTTTTGATTAAAAAATGACGGGATTTGAGAGAATATGCGTCCTTATACTAGAACCTCTTGTTTTGTTGATTTGTATACACACGTTTTATTCGACTGGTAAACTGCAGTGTGGCTTTCTCCTTAATCCATGCCTGGCATCCTGTATCACTTGTCTCTTCTTAATAAAATACACATTGTCTTCAACAGAGCGAAATAAATCTCTACGGTCTTGATGGAAAAGTCATGAGAAGAGTAAATAAACATAGGTAAGAAAAATGGGTGAATTTTCATCCATCTCCTCATCCATTTCCATATGTCAGTTTTGTTTCTTTAAGCTGTCCCACTTATATTAAAAGTTTTATTAAATGTCAGACAGTTGACAACGGTAAAGTAAATCCAGCAGTACAAAAAAAAAATATTTACATTAAAGGGGGACATTCATGACAAAAAGTTAATGTTGATGTTCACAACAACACTGAACCGCTAGGCAACAATACAACACAATGATGCAAAGTGCACCATTATTTTACAATGATTGCTTGCAGTATTGCCTCTTAATGATATACTGCGTCCTGCTACTTCAGTAACTTTAACAAATAAACTGGCTATTAAATATAAGAAAACGGCATCTTTGTAAAGCAAAACAAATAGCAGATTAAAGAGTGTGTGTCATTTAAAGGAAAAGTATAACTAATATACAGAATAAGATTTATCTATTAAATGCCATCCTGGTATTATCTCTTCAGCATGGGTTTCTGCTGTGTGCCTAACATAATAACTTCCTACAATATATGTAAGAGCACGATGTCACATGTGCATTGACATATTTTTCGGAAATGCGCACATAATATTTTAACTGTCTGACGATAAGATAAGAACTTGACCATTTACTTATATTCTTGCGAATGATCCAGACCCCTCTTTCATATATGACTTGGATCGTTAAATTTATCAGCAGATTTTCCTTTTATTACACAGAAAGAAACTCTAACTAATGCCTGTTCCCAGTATCCACGTATTTATTCTAAAAACAACCAAACACTTCCTGCTAGAGCGATGATACCCAATCAGTTTGACCATAAAAGATTGGCTGTGTCATGATAATTTAAGAGTTACAGGATAAATGTTTTAAATTACAGTGAAATTATGCACTGGGTATGGTATTTGAACTACACTTTCATTGAAAGTGAAAATATTTAACAAAAGATTTGCCTTGTTATTAGTATGTGCTCATATTTGCTTATGGCTATGTCAAACACAAGCTTGTAACATTGATGTGTCGCACAAATATTAAACATGAAAAATGTATGCAAAGTATGATTGTCACCTTGATTGCATGATTGTCACCTTGATTGCATGATTGTCACCTTGCATACTTTGACTGTCACCTCGTATATTTTAGATTTAACCAGTGGTGTCAAGACCCCAGTCTCACCTTACATGAAGAATCGAGCATCAGTTTGACATATCAATATGACCAAACAGAGTACTGGATTAGTCAGCCTACCTAATGGTAATATTACATGGAATTTACCATTACATGGAAGTGTCAGAGAGGAGTAGCAAGGTTGGCAAATCTTACAGTTATGTATTTTGTAGAACACCAAAGGGGCAGAGAGGAGTAGGAAGGTGGGCATGCCAGTATCCATGTATTTATTCTAATGTCTATTCAGTAATGTCTTATGGAGGTCACCAAAATGGAAGAGAGGAATAGGAGGGCGGGCATGCCTTTCAGTTATGTTTTATAGAGGACACCAAAGTGGCATAGAGGAGGAGGAGGGTGGGTATGCCATTCAGTGAAGTTTTATGGATGACACAAAAGTGACAGAGGTGTAGGAGGGTGGACATACCTTTCAGTGATATTTTATGGAGGTCCCCAAAGTGGCATATAGGAGTAGTAGGGTGGGTATGACTTTCAGTGATGTTTTATGGAGGTCACCAAAGAAGCAGAGAGGAGTAGGAGGGTGGGCATGTCTTTCAGTGATGTTTTATGGAGGTCACCAAAGTGGCAGAGAGGAGTAGGAGAGTGGGTATGCCTTTCAGTGATGTCTTTAGAAGGTCACCAAAGTGACAGAGGTGTAGTAGGGTGGGCATGTCTTTCAGTGATATGTTATGGAGGACACCAAAGTGACAGCGAGGAGTAGGAGGGTGGGTATGCCTTTCAGTGATGTTTTATGGAGGTCATCAAAGTGGCAGAGAGGAGTTGGAGGTTGGGCATGACTTTCTTTGATGTCTTGTGGAGGTCACCAAAGTGGCAGAGAGGAGTAGGAGGGTGGTGGGTATGCCTTTCAGTGATGTTTTATGGAGGTCACCAAAATGGCAGAGAGGAGTAGGAGGGTGGGTATGCCTTTCAGGGATGTCTTTAGAAGGTCACCAAAGTAACAGAGGAGTTGGAGGGTGGGCATGTCTTTCAGTGATGTTTTATGGAGGTTCCCAATGTGGCAGAGAGGAGTAGGAGGGTGAGTATACCTTTCAGTGATGTCTTATGGAGGTTACCAAAGTGGCAGCAAGGAGTAGGAGTTTGGGTATGCCATTCAGTGATGTCCTATGGAGATCACCAAAATGGACATTTTATAAATATGCTTTTGCAAGCCCAAATTAACATTCTCTTTAATAAGCAGTCAAACATAAGTTGCATAGTTTGCATTGTTTACACTCTAATAAAAAAATAATATATACCGTAGGCTATCATTATATACATTGTGCACAAGCATATTTTTTTCTGCAGATGGCTACTACAATTTTAACAGACGGACAAACCAAAGGGTGGTATTTCAAGTAATAACTTACTAGTAAAAAAGAACTGCATGCTGAGAAACAGAGAGAGGGATTAAATTCCATAGCAGATGTTGCCTCAATCATAGAAAACAGTGTGATGAGGACCTGCCAGCTTCTGTTCTTTTTTTTTTTTTACCTCTTGTCATTACAAAAGATTATCTGCAGCCATTCATCAAGAATTATCCAATTCTCATGAGGAGTTTACAAGTAAAGTTGTGCTTAAAATCATATTAACTGAAAATGAAACTGGACATGAAATATCTAAACACAATTAATATTTGTGCATTTGAATAGACCTAAGAGAAGCAAAATAAAGAGTGAATTTATCATGCATAACTTTTTATTCAAGTCTGTTATATGCAAATCAGTGGTGTGCCTGCAACAAAGGAAGAATTTATTTGCACATTTTCCTTACAAAACTGCAGATGTTCAGTAAGTAAGGAATCAAGATAATACTGGCTTTCAAGTTACTCTGCAAAATATTTGAATATATCACTCACATCCTACTTTGCATTGACCCTTTCACTGTCAAGGACGTAACAGTTACGTCGTTGCAGGACCTCTTTCAGGTAGCCAAGGGTGTAACTGATACATCATGAGCTTCTACAGCTGCCAGTTCCACATGCAGCTGTTTACAAATACAGTCTCCCGACCTAAATCAATAAATTGTGTATTTTTTATAAAACATTTTTTACTTTAGCTCTTTCTTTCACTAGATGAGGAGAAGCGAGCACAATATGCACAATGGTGCATCCTGTGCACCAGCATCAAACCTTCTACAAGACCCGCCTGCTGCCATCCTATAGAAAAATGGATCGACTGTGCAGGAGTGATACATCCATTTTTGAGTTCCAGTGATCACCACTTATTGGAGACATCATTGTGTCTGGTAGAATATAACATCATATGGGAAACACGGGTAGACATGACAAATAAATAAATAAGTAATAAGTTGTCTCTGGCTAAGCTATGCTGGGACTTATAGTTCCACAGCAGCAGGTTGTCTACTGTTGTAATAAATCTTTATTCTGACTCTGACCTATGAACTAAATAAGAGCTAGATAAACTGTGACTCTAATCTGATGTGGAACTACAAATCATGCTTGGACTTGTAGTTCTACAGGAACTGAGAGACACAGGCTGCCTATTTTTGGCCTGCATGCTGCATCAAAATATTTTTTTCAAATTTAACCATTTATTTTTTAATGCAGGTTCAATGGAACTTTTCATAGTCTACGACAACTTCTTGTCTTCCCATCCCTGATGTCCATTCCAAGTGACCACTGCAGTCATCCAAACTTCAATACCTTCTTCCATGCTATCTATTAAACAAGACACCTTCAACAACCGATAATCCTTTAGTGTCAGATGCCAAGTGAACTCTGTTGTCCCATTGTAGTTTAGGCCATTTTGCTAGATGCAATCACATATTCATCTAGACATATATTGAATCTTTGTACTTGGTAGAATCTGTGGTTTTAAGATTTTGTGTTTGTTCTTTGCTGTAAAAGATATTAAACCACAAATAATATATTTTGGCAGAAAATCTATTTTTTTACCACAGATTTTTAGCACTGTGGTTGGCTTAAAAGAAAAATGTTGAATAGCGCGAATAGCTTAAATTCTCAAGTGTTCCCTACTTTGGAAAGTATTGGGACCTCCCTAGTTCTGCTTATCTGAGCATGAGGAGGAGTTAGCGCTTGCACAGTGAAAACCCCTAAACCCCTTGTGGCCTTACTGTTCATGTGCTGACTCCTGGGCATGCTGAGTGATGAGCAGTGTGGGGGCCTCTTCTAGGCATGTAGGGGGTGGTGCTTAGTGAACTTCCATTCAGACGAACAGAACTGGGGCATCAGAATGGTGGACCAGCTTAACCCCTGGTTAAATACTCCTGCGCTGAGACCTTCAGCGCAATGCAAATGCTTTAAATATTTTAAGATATATGTACCTAAATACAACTTTCTTTCATCTCTTTACCTTTAACTTACCAATAAGAAAGTAGGGTCATTTTTCAAATAAGATAAAACAAAAAGTATTTTCTTTCCTATCTTTCTTATTTCACTGTATTATTAATCATTGAAAACTTTCAAAACTATGTGATTACCACTTTACCTGTCATATTACCATTAAACTGCTAGCTAGGAATAGATGTAGGCTAATAAGCAAGTTAAAAAAACTGCAGTTATTTTTTTTTTTTAACACCAGCATAAATATCTTTTTGGTAGCCAAAATAATTTTGATTGGGGTAAAAGTGAACAAATGAATGAATGAACTTTGCGCTTCTGTAAAGCGTCCTTTTCTGCACTAAAACGTGATTTGGATGAAATTTCACCATTATTTCATTCAACTCAAATTGCAGCAAGGCTTTGGCGCGGCAATACTTGTTCATGGTTCTTCCAAGATTAGCAACAAAGTGTGCTAATATATAACAGAATTGAGATATCTACTATATAAAAGCCTAGTGGCGTGTGTCTGTGTGTGAAAAAAAAAAACCAAGCTGCAGCTCCACCTGCTGGGCGAAGTTATGCACTGACCTACTAAATTCTTAGTGTGTGTGGAAAAAAACCCTCACAAAGGGCTGAAATTTGGTATACTAAGATGTTAAGATTTCTTAATTTAATTTGTTAATTGTTAAAAGTGTTTATAAAGATTTTAAAAAAAATATATATATATTTCTTGAAGGAGAAGTGACAGTTGGAAGTGGTTGGTGGTTGCCGGGGGTGACAGTGGGGAGTGGTATGTGGTTGCCGGGGGTGACAGAGCGAGAGGAGTGTGATACTCAGGACCGCTGAGAGAGATCCCTGTGTCTGGATAGACATCTGGATAGATGTGGCGATAAAGATGAAGGATGAGGTGATGGAGAAAAATGATGAGGTGGTGACATGTGGACAAAACCACGTTAAAAAAGGGTGCTCACGTCGGGAAGTAACGCTCTTCCCCTGAGGTTGCCTGGCCTAGCCCCAAATGCATGACAAGAACCTTTTTAACACCTTAAGTAGCTTGATTTGACTAGAATGCATGAGTATCATGCACGGGTTAACTTGTAGAAAATAAATTCCATCCAGCTTCATAAGTCAGTAGTAGTAACCTATTTCTAGAGTTGCCTAACTGTTTACACCACAATAAGCAGTATAATATCTGTATAGAGCTTCATTATACGAGGGAGCAAATGCATACATTATTGTGAAGCAACACAGATTGGAAGATTCACTAAAATGTCAGCACATTTGATAAATATTGCACCGTAATGTATCAAATCATGCAATAGTTTATCCCAACATAAATTTAGTGATCAATTTGACTTGCAGTTAGTTAAACAGGAGGTAAAACAACATTTGGAAACAGTTGTATTGTCATGCTGTGCATGAACTAATGCTAAAAATGAAATCAGATTGTAATTTAATTATACACTGTACATACACTTTACAACCTAGGTAATTTACTCTTCATATATATTGATATTATATGATAACACAGATGGTATGTATAAATAGAATTACATTGAACCAACTGTTAAAAATGTTCTGTCAGTCTCAAGTACACCTAAAGCAAGGTGTTAATAGCTCCAAAATACATTCTTTATTTCCCATATTATACCTTAACATAAAAAGTAACACTTATATTTAAATCATTTCCCAAAATATTAGTTGTGATCTTAATATGCTATTTTTAACAGTGAATCAAGGAATGTAAATAGCCTTTCATAAATCAAGTAATCCATTCCTTTTATATCATGTAGCGAGTATGCCACATAGATTTTGACAGGAGATAAGAACAAATTGATATATCTATCTAGGCCTGAGACTGTTTTTTAAGATTTTAGGGTACCACTGTAAAATATTTTTCAGAATCACAAGGTGGAGTTGGTGATACCTGCCAGCAGTTGGCGCTACTGAGTACTGAGGCGCGGAGTCTAACACGCCCCTGGTTTTCTCCAGGGACCCCCAAAAGGAGGTATGGACTTCGCTGCAAGGGATGTGCAGGTCGCGGCCCTCAGAATCAGTTAGCTGGTGAGGTAACAATTGAGGCTGTGGTGACGGCCGACCAGGATGCAGGATGGAACAGTCAGCAAGCCGGGTCAGATTAAGAGATACGGATATAGCCAAATCAGAAGCAGGAGAATGGTCAGGAAGCCGGGTCAGTACCAATAATCACTCTAAGCCAAAATCATGAACCAAAGGAGAAGTCAGGAACAAGCCGGGATCAGAATCCAATAAGCAATATCACAGGAACAAAATGCTGGAGCAAGGCAGAAAACCTAATACTCTGGCAAGCAAATGGCGTCCGAGTGCTCTTTAAATAGACAAGAGAGTTCCCTGATAGGTGCGCCAAAAACCGCAACCAATCGCCAACAAGTCGCAGCGCGATGACCGTGGCGCTTTGCGCATGCATACGGATGGCAACAGAAAGAGACGGTTGCTATGCAATGACGCCTAGCACAGTGTACGCATACAAATGGAATGGAATATGCGTTGCTATGCCACGGGATGCGAACATCGCAGGGAGGCAGCGCTCATCTGGAGGCAGACGCAGGACGGCACCTGACAATTTTCATGGAGATCCTTATGTGAGGGACAGGTTTGGTTAGGAAACAATAAAAAAAATTCTGTTCCACACAAAGCCCAGCCCCCATTATTTATTTATGCACCAATTCTATCATTTATACGTTTTAAACGTATAGATCGGCAAATAACATTCATCACACCATGAGCATGGCAGTATATGGGAACACATTTATATGACCAAAATATAGATGTTCTATGTCCAGTATATTGTGCAAAGCCTTATGACAAGTGTAGAGAGCAGCCCAATGAATTGTACTGTAAATAGAAAAACCTATAAAGGAATTTTAGACAATCACATAACTAGTGTGCAGTATATAGCACCGTGGCCTAAACATAGCAGACAGCCACATGATCAGCATAGAAAACAAAGCATAAACAGTATATTGTATAACCAGTGTATAGTACAAAGCTCCGTGGTCAGTATACAGAACAGTCCTAAGATTAAGATACATTATAACACCATGCTATGACCATTATACAACAGATTGCACCATTACCAGTATAGTGAACACAACAGGATTGAAAAAGAAAATTGACTTGAAATATTGCAGATTACTATGATAGAATAAATAAATACTTTTTATTTGCTGATTTCCATATACTTTTATGTGAGGTCTTTCACTGGCCCTTCTTTGGGAACAAGCTTTACACTGTGTCCTTCCCTCAACAAAACGCTCTTATTTATTTTAATTTTCCATTACATAATTACTGTGAATTTATAACCTTAACCAACTTTAGTAAGTTACTCCTATATACCACAGAACAAATAGGAACTGTAGCAAAAAGTGTTCTTAGTACCAAGAAAATGTTGCTGATACAATTTATAGCAAGAAATGTAATGTGTTTAGCACCATGATGAAATGCTTATCATCTTTTAGCATTGCCTGAAGTGCTTGCAGATCTTAGGCTGCTCAGTTTCTACTGGTAATGAAATGAAATAGCATGGGCTCTGTGCCTACAAAATAAAAGTCATTTCAGTACACTTCAACGTTTTTATTTCTCTACCACTATGAGGATTAAGAGATCAAGTTTAAAATCTCCTCCCCTGACGCTTCACGTTGTAGAAATGTTGCCTCTCATTCAAATTGATATTTTCTGCGCATTATCAGCTTTCATTTATCTTTATTGCAACAAAAAACACAACTGTTGTGGCAGATAGAATGCAGAATTGTAAAATAGTGCCGATAAAAATAATCAACAGAATCCTGTAAATAAGTATTTATGCTAAAAACATCCTGTATTGCACAGCACTACCAGGTGCAACAACTTTTTTCCCTTTTGTGATGTCACAAAATGTAATAGTGGTTACATTGTTGCATGATTGCATTATTCACAGCAATGTATTTAGAAAAATTTATTAATGTCTCATATACAGTGGTCCCATCTTAAAGTTTCAGTGAATTAATGAATGTTAACTGATAGGATTCTTTGTGAAACAAGTGAGATGTATATTTTTGTTATATATTAGTGTAGCTATATAACTGTATTGATATAACTGTATTGATGCTCAATGCTCAATGTAAAAACGTAAAATGTTGCCAGGCACATGAGGGGGATAACAAGCTCAGTAGATGCACAGAAAAGGATTTTAAACTCTAGTGGTAGGAGCAGGTGTACCATCACTCCTACCCTGATAGCCAATCAGAAAGAGGACCAGAGTCAATCAAGTCTCCTCTGGGGGTGACAGGGTTTAAGAGCTAACATGAGGATCAAATAGTTATTGGAGCTGGCCGTCAGAAGGAGAGGACCAGTCTATTTCTGTAGTCCTCCTAAATCCTTCACTGAAGATCTGGAAAGTATGAGGAGAGATAAGAGATAAGGACAGCAGGTATAGACTTAATTGGAAGTGGAACTAAGTAAGGGAGACCAGGGAGAGAAGAAGAGGAAGAGAGAGAGAGAAAAAGAGGAAGAAAGAGAGAGAGAGAAGAAGAAGAAGAGAGAGAGAGAGGAGAGAGAGAGAAGAAGAAGAGGAAAGAGAGAGGAGAGAGAGAAGAAGAAGAAGAAGAAGAGAGAGAGAGAGAGAGAGAGAAGAGAAGAGAGAGAGAAGAGAGAAGAGATTATTTGTGGCATGTTACATAAACCAGGGGGTGCAAGGATATGACAATACAGGAGGGAAATGGGTGACTATTGGAAAGAGTGGAGAGGGAGGTGAACAGAAGGAAACTAGAGTCAGAAAGGAGTGGAAAGAACACAGCGGCATAGTTTGCAAAATGGAGGCAGATGATAGATAAAAACAACAGGTGCTGGAATAAGATAGAGATAAGAATGGGAGCGATAAATACAATGAGAATAATTACTTGGCAGATGGGAGAGATACTTCTGAAAGTAAGCAGAGGTACATGACAGTAACAGCTTAATTTGAATAAATAATAAATGACGAAGTAAGAAGTAATAGGGTGCACATTTTATAAACTCCAAAATACGTGTGGATAGTTACATTGAGATAAAGAATAATGGGGCAGGCCAAGGGATTTAGGGCTGTTCAATAAAGAGCCAGATAGGTGATAGTGTAGGATAGTTAGACCATTGTGCTGCAGAAACCTTACAAAATCAATGCTTCTGAACACCCCTGTGGAGTCATTACAGAACAAATTCTTCTGACCTGCACTGCAGAGACAATGACACTGGAACAAGGACTTGAGATGCTACTGTGAAATATAGTTCAAGGAATGTCCCTTGAAGATTATGTGCGTCACTTTATTAAAACTGGATAAGAAATGTGTTGATATTGCAGGCCTGTACATCGCACACAAAACTAATCTTTAGCTCTGGCCAAGTGAAGAATTTAGTAATATTCTTGTGCATAAAGGTCAATATTCCTTATCCTTCCCTACTCCTTCTGGGTATTGTGTAAAAAGGGAGTAGACATGCAAATAACTCAAAGGTTCCTAAAGTTAACTGATTTTTTCATTGGTTCCATTAGTTGAGAGAACATACATTTTTAATATTGATTACACAAAATATTATAATATTTTAATATATGTAAGGACCATTGAAAGGGATATATAATGGCAGCAAAATGGTAATGTATACTCCTAGATTATAGCACTGTATTTAGCAATTACAACCATATGTAATTAAAAGGCAGATATATATATATATATATATATATATATATATATATATATATATATATATATATATATATAAATACGTTATGTCATATTGAGAGAGATACTCAACAATTCTAGCTAGCTTATTATATTTATTAGCTGAGAAATCAATGTTCTTGGGTAACTAAGCTACTTCTGCATTGTGATTGGCAGCATTCTCCCTAGATGATAAGTCACCACCAACACCCATGACTGCAGAGTATCATACACCTGTTACACTAGGATTGGCTCAGCTTATATCTGCATTGTCAGATATTATCATCATCACCATTGTTTAGTTATATGGTGCCACAGATTCAATAGCGTCTAATATATATGACAGTATATAGGACAGTAAGCATTGTAATAAATATATGGAAATAACTGAGCAGAGTAATAAATGCATGGATACAAGTCACATGGCATACAGAAAATAAATCATACATTTTTAAAGAAATGCATGTCTTGTTGCACTAAAGTCATGATATATGTTTACATGTATCTATACATTTCTCTGAATATCGTTATGAGAAAGCTATGTTTATAGATAGTTTTATATGTTAATAGGTTAAATATTATTAAGATCCAAAAAACCCAGATAACCTATATTACTAGTGCTTTTTTCTGTGCTCATATAGTACCTCTGTGATATAATTTTTATAGACATATGAATTAATTATATACATAGACATGTTTATGAGACTATTACAATTGAAATTGGATTGACAACTCTGATCTCTGTGGTTTTTATGCTAAATGCATGTCCGTGTGGGACAGGCGGAGAGTCTTTGCGCACACTGACTGCATGTCTGTTCTATGCAGACATGTCGTATTGAAAGATGCTGTTACGATAATTATATGCACTGAAACAACGATTAAGAATGTCTATGAGATTGTTCTAGTAGGCTAATGGTTTCTTATGAATATTAGTGTAATGTTTTATTGGCATGCCCTATAAAAAGTAGTATTTATTCTAAGTGCATTACATATTGGTGGTACATATTCTTTTGATGTAAGTCATCTCCACTTTATTTATGGTGGAGGTTTAATTGTATATTTATAATCATGCTATGTTACTAAAATGTATGAACTGATTGTAACTATTGTATTAAATATACAGTTGTACTCAGATGATCATTTTTGTTTTTTAGATATATACTATATTTTATTATTAAAGTTTTATTACTTTATTTATAGGGATGACTTTATATTATTACAGCTTATAAATTAGAGTATTGCTGTTTTCACAAGATCAGTTCTGTGTTTAGAAGCTGACATTACTGTGACAATGAGACGTATTTACCATACCTCTCCTCCATAGGGATGAGTAAAAACCCAAGGAATCTACAGGAAAAGGCTGCAGGCAGGGTTAATTCCTTATTGATTTCTCTTGCAGCGCACAAACACTCAGGTGCACCACATGGGTATCACAGTGATGTCATCGTGGGATTAAAAAGGACAGCCAGATCCTGCTGTCCACCCAACCAACCAGATGCAATGGTGGTGAGTGAAATGTGCTCAATGCCACTATCAAGTAACAAACTACTATAAAGCTGTTAGTTGTAATGGGGAAAATGTGTTGTAGGAAAAAACAATAAACCTGGGAACTGTGGAGCAGCTGTCTGTTTTGCAAAGAAAAGAAACAAATTGCTGGCTATTGTAGTGTCACGCGTACTGATTCATTAAGCTGTGAGTTGGTTGTGGTCGAAGAAAACACAAAACTTTTGCAAAGGAGTTTTTTTTAATTTGCCTGTGTGAATGCTAAGAGAATGTTAAGAGAAACAAGATTCCGCTTTCCAACCAAAACTTCTGTAGAAATGGAAGAAGTAATAAGGAGCTTGGTGAATTTGACAGCAGCACAGGAGGAGAATACCTGTTTTCTCCGTGTGGAGATTGCTCAGGGGAGAAGAGACAGGGAAGCTCCAGCTGCACCTACGCTGCAGAAATTAACTTCCGATGATGATGTGAAAGCATATCTGGTAGCACTTGTACAAGCCACCACCTGAACCAAATGGCAACCTGAGAGTTGGGCTGAACGTCTAGCTTCGTATCTTTCTTGGAAAGCTCATCACAACAATATAGACCTGGACAAAGAATAGGCTGGTAACTATCAGCTGTTGAAAATCGCTATACTTACAGTATCATGACTGGAGACTGTCCAAAGATGTGCTGAGTTGTGCTCAGCTTGCTGAACTTTGTAAAACACGTAAAAAGTTTTTGCAGCCAGAAAAGAACACTGAATGATCGATATTCTGGCTTTTTATCATTGTATCCGAGCTATGGACAGAGCACTTCAAAGGTGGGCACAGCAGGCGGACCCTAAGACATATGAGGAATTGGCCGCTGTAGTAGAGATATACAGTGTCTTGCAGCTTATGCCCAAACCTTAGCTGTCCGCTCCAAAGTTGGTGCTTTGGCCAAAATCTGGCATACAGAAAGGTGGATCGGGCATTGGTGAGAAATGTTTGCCTGACAAAAAAGCAGTCAAGACTGCTTTGGGTCCAATATGCTTTGAGTATAGAGGGCCTGGACATTTGTAGGCACAATGCTCAATGTCAATAGAACGTAGGGATTGTTCGCTGGTACACACAAAATCAATCTATCCTAGCTCCTATATTATGAATTCAGTTGGGGGGAAGTCCTTCTTAATCCGCATGGCTGTCTCAGTGAATCCCCATCAGGCACTGGCTCTGTTAGATTCAGGTATTGAACTGACCTTAGTTTCCAGCTTTATTTTGCCAAAGTTTCTGGCTGACAAATTGCCCAAAGTAAAAGTCACCTGTGTCCATCGGACTGCTGAGGAATATTATAGGACTCTTTTGCCAGTTACCGTAAGTGGACAAACCTTACCCTTTAATACTTGGCAGAGACTTTCTGCTGTTCAAACAGATCCTCTAGGAGCAAGTCCAACCAGACACCTTGGCAATTGAATCACCGCCCAAAGGTCCAGCCTTGAAGGACAAACATGAGAATAAGGGAACTAAATGAATGGGGTAAAGACAAAGGCAAGCTGTCCAAGTTACAACACTGAACCAGTTCCTGCCATCAGTTGTTGGCGAAACCTTGGGTGAAATTGCCACATCTCCAAGGAGTATTCAGAATGGTCAGTGTTATCTAACTTGTTACCACTGAGAGACTTTAGCCGAGACCACTTGAAGATGCTACATTAGTGAATGTTTATAAAAAAAATATCATTCAGATCAATGGGCCTGCAACAGGTATTGCCTATGATATCTTGAAAAATGATTTGCTGTATAGAAGTGCTAAAGTTCAAGATAAAATTGTAGAGCAATTCATGTACCACTTCAAATTCATGTACCATTTTTACTTAAAGGTGTACATACACATTGGTGTGAGGGACACCTGGGAGAAGACAATACTCTGGAGCGTGAATTTCTCAGCTTTAATTGGCCAGGAGTGTTCATGTTGGTAAAGAAGTTTTGCCAGACATGTATGGTATGTCAGAGAACTTGTCTGAAGCCTGACTAGTGTGCCCCACTAATTCCAATTCCAGTTGAGCGTATTGGTATTGATTTGGAAGGACAATTAGAAAAATCAGCCCATGGCTATCAGTACATGCTGGTTATAATAGATTGTGCCATCAGGTATCCCAAAGCTATTCGTTGCATAATATAAAATCAATTACAATAGCAAAACAACTCCTTCTGTACTGCACCTGATTAGGTATCCCCAAAGAAATTTTGACTAATTAGCCATATCTCATGAAAGAGCTGTGCTGGTTGATAAGGGTAGAAATATTGCACACATCAGTATACCATCTGCAGACTGACAGATTAACAGAACCCTCAAACATATGGTGAGAAATGCAGTAGCTCAGGAAAAACGGTACTGGAATGTATTGTTACCATATTTAATGTTCACAGTGAGAGAGGTGCCATAAGCATCCACAGGGAATAGCCCCATTGTTTGTCTCCAAGATGTGCTCTCTGCGGTGTCCACATCACTGAGGTTTGTGGTGGTAAGTGGCGGGGTGTGTGACAAAGAGTCTTATTTGTCACACCTCTTCTGTATAGAAATATGTAAAAACACAAGAAGTCTGCAGGAAAAGGCTGCAGAAAGTGTTAAATTCACTCTTGGTTTTTCTTGCAGCACACAAACAGGTGTACCACACGGGTATAATTGGTTAGTTGATTTCTTTGATTGGTATGTAGTGCTTGGATGGAGGTTAAAAGACTACCCGTTCTTGTGAGCAAGGCGACCAATGCCATCTGGTGGTTGGGTGACTAGACAGGTGAACTGTGACAAGCTAAAGGGTTGGTCGTCTGGTGTCATCCTGACAAAAATATGCTGTGCTATTTGTGATGTGGGCAATGAACAGCACAGTTTTTTCCATGCAAGAAGTGTGTTATCTGCTGTGTGCCAGTATTGCAATATATTATCACACATGTTGGAAGCAAAACAATTTAGTAATTTGAATGTGTTAAAATTTCCCACTCCTATTTATACACTGAAAAATAACAAACAACCATCTTTGAAAAGACTGCTCAAACCTAATTCTTTTGATTGCTTATGAGCATTGCTTTAGTAGTTTTGCCATAGTAAGACCTTATGAACTACTTTTTCTATTTGCATTGTGCACATATTAACTGAGGCTTCAGCCCTGTATAACTCTTTTTCCTTTCTACTAAAGTTATTATGCTATTTGCAGCAGGTTCCAGTGTTCAGAATGGAAAAGACGCATCCTTAGCTCATGCTGTGCAGCTTAAATGTCCTTTACATGTCCTGACCCCAACCAATCCTCAGTTATTGACTGCATCTGTCAGTAGAATGCTAGTGTGCAATTAATAGGTGTGAGCTAGACAGAGGAGCAAGGCTGAGGTTACAGATGCACATAGTACATAGCTATTATAATAAACTTTATAGACTTAAAAAAACATTTTTATAAAATTCAAGTGTAGAGGTATCCCCAACTGGCCCACCTTTGTACTGATCAGCACTACCATGCACTAACTTAAGAAAAGAGGATGGGAGCTTTTCTTAATAGGTGCCAGTAAATTGCATCTTTTATGCATGGTTAGGTGATTGCAGAGTATAAAAAATTCCTGGTGCAATAAATGTAATGATATCTGCTTTCTTTTCAAAACAAAACAACAAAAACAATTGTATTACTGTAATGTGTGCAATGAAAGGCAAATATAGTTACCTTTATCATTGTTAAATCTAACAAACTACTACTTCAGATCCTTGAGCCAAGAAAATCTTTTGGGTTTTTTTAACTAATAACAAAAATTTTGCTGATTCGAAAAAATGCTGCAGCCTCTATTCGTGTAATTTTAGGCAAAACGTAATAAAAGTGTATCTCTACTGCCTAAGATGACAGTCTTAAAATATCAGAAGAAAGTGTTTCCAACACTTATCAAGTTGTTGTACAGGATTTCTTTTTGTCTGCACATATTAAAGCCTTTTGCCTGATGCTGAGTTAGACACACACCCATTTGTGTAGTGTAAATATTTGCATTGTGTGTGCCCACAGAGAGAGTGCACTTATATGTGCGCATATAGAGTTGCATGCATCTGACACTTGCGCCTCCTTACGAGTGGAGGAGTAAATGGGAAGGAAAGGTTAGTCTAGTGTAGTCATATGCAGTTGAGGCACACAGCATATGCAGTTGAGGCAGACCAGTACATAAATGTCTGTCAGTGCAGGTGCAAACACACATTGATTGTGGTGACGGTCGCCAGCACTAGCTAGCCGCTTCTAACTGACTGATTGCAAATCCACCTCTGAAGCAGATATCCACTTTCTTCATTGACCACCAATATATTATAGGGGTTGTAGGCAGAACTTAAAAAATATCTTTCTACTTTCATTCGTATGCAAAAATGAATATTATGTCTGCTGTATTCTATCAAGCCTAATAGCAAATGTATTTTTCGCTATTAAAACAAATTTTTCCTGTGCTTATGACCTGGTTGTGTGTATGTGGGTGTATAAGAGTCTGATCGCAGCCTGCCGTACACCTGACATATATACTGTATGTAGTGAGCTGGATGCATCTTGTGCCTACGACTCATATGGCCATAAATATACTATTGTTTACAGGCAGATTTTTTTCAGCGCAAATAATCCCCAACATGCGTCCAATTCAGTATCAGGCCCTTTGTGTTTATAGCATTGAGCAGGTGGGCAACAATCTAGTAGATTCATTTTATGCAATCGAAAAGTAAGAATTTTAATTTTTCAGGCAATGTTAATAATAGAGTTTCCATCCGCTATTTTTGGTTCATGGTGTAATGTAAATTTTATGCAAAACACAACATAAGTTTTACACTATTTTGGAAACATGCTGTTTTACATGAAATAAGTGCAAAATCGGATGTCAACCTCTTCGCAATTTATATGCAAAGCTGGACACAGATTTATGCATTTAATTATCGTTAATCTGTATGTGGTATGAATAATTAAAATAATCAAATGCTTGCTAAAAAGATTACTTTGGATGATAAAATACAAACAAAAGATGCAACACTGCTTTCGGATTTACTACTAAAATATATCTGGAATGATATTAAATCCATGAGAGGTATATGAATACCAGGGGGGTGAGTACAAGCAGGCCTCCCACTAAACAGCAGTACTTTCTCTCACGTTTACCTTAATAGGCTATTATAGGAAAACATCATCTTCCCCCCTGCCAGAATTACCACCTCCCCCCAAATCTCCCTCACCGTGAAAAACTCCATAGTTTCTTCAGTCTCCCAATCTCACTACCTTAGTATCACCCAAGACTCTTCCCACTCCCACTCCCAGTCCTGTTGCCATCACTTTTGAAATATTACTAGAACACAAGTTTTTCTTACCCAACATTCAACCAAAATTCTTATCCATTTTCTCTTCATTTCTTGCCTTGAATACTGCAACTTGCTCCAATCTGGCATTCCCTTCTGCCATTTAACCCCAGCTTAAATTCACCCTTAACAGTATTGTGACAAGACTGAAAATCCCTTTCTGGCCATTCCATATCTGAAGCACCACTCTCCAAATCGCTACACAAGCTTCCCATATCCTCCAGCATCCAAGTCAAATCACTCACCCTCACCTAGAAAGCCTTCTTCAATACATCCCTTCATACATCTCAAATTTTATTTAAAACTGCTCTCTCTAATATCCTCTTAGATCTGCCTCTGACCCACCCTTGTCTCCTCTCAAATAACAACCTCTCACTCTCCGCTACAAGAAATATAGTTAGCAAATGACTCTGAACAAGCAGCCACCACCTGTGATATGGTAAACAGTAATTCATGTTTGTTCTCCACAAGCTTTATAGGTTATAGATAAAACAGTGCCATCTGTTGGTCTCCATAGTAATTTCAGGTCCTGCACACAGGTTTATGTTTTCATAGCAACATCCTCGACCTGGCTAAGAGCAAGTGTAGTTCTGCCCTAGGAGGGTATCTTGAGGATTTTGGATACTCATATAGCATTCATGGAGGTTGTGTAGTTTATCATACTTGTGAGGGAAACAAGGCATCAGGTTGGAACTGTGTATGCGAGCCATTCTGTATACTGAACACACAACATAGGATTTAAACCAAATTAGTACAAGTAAAAACCAGACACGTTGTATACCGGTCATGTTGTTCTATTTTTACTCTCCTCCATGTGTATACTATAAAATATCTCATCTAAAATGACTTAAAGCGCTTAAAGTGGACTTTGCGAATATAGGAACTTTAAATGTTTTTTTTTAAAAAAATGCATGTTATTCAGGCATATGCACGTCTGTATTCAACTGCAAATGAATATGAAGTGACGTCTCTTGTTGAATACAGGTCTAGGTACACTTTGCTCTACAGACACAATACACTGCATTATACGTTCAATACATATGTAGAATATAAAGTTCCAGCAGAATGCACAGAAAATAAACAATTATTGTCACCTGTTAATATTATAGTCCCTAATGAGAAATCATAATTTTTTTTTCATTATCCTCTCTCCATAAAATACTTTATCAGGATATTATTAATATCTATTGAACAAAAAAACATGCATTTTTACAGTCACGTTCACTGGTGTATAGTCCATTCCTGGGCATGTGCAGTGAGATTTTATGCAAAATACAGCACGTATCAGCATATAAGTTCCTTAATGAATCAGACTCATAGGGATTAGTATTTTTGCAAAATGTTGCAAAATGTTGGAAATCATCATGGATCAAACATTATGAGCAATTAAAAAAATATGGGGCAAAAAAATCAACAATCATGTGTTCTTTGTCTTGTAATTTAGTGGTTTAGTGGTTTAGTGGCTTAATCATAATGATTGAATTAATTAGCTATGTTAGAAACAAGTATTAGTAAGTGTAAAGCTAGTGAATGCAGTGAGTACAACCTTGAATCAAAACAAAACAATTATGTTGGAGACAACCAATGCAATTAATTTTGTGATTAGTCTTGGAGAATAATAATTAGAATAAAAAAAATGTTAAGAATTTTGTGATATCCACGTTCATATGTTTATGCAAGATAAGATAATTAGTTTGTACCTTTTAAAACAATATTTTGTCCTTGATACCAAGATGGTCCTGATGTAATGTTATCCTGTGTTCCTTTTGATAACTTTGCACCATTCAAAGTCCAAAATATCCTTTACTTGTGTCACTTTAGTCTTTATTTCGATACCGGATGTCCTCTTTTCATCTGGTATCATGCAGATGGTTCAAATGGGAATTATGATGAAGTAGTATCTTCGGTTTCTAAGTCACTGAAGTCAGATGCAGTGATTGATTCTTATAGGATGTATTAGTGTCCTGGAGTCAGTGCCCCTCAATGAAAATACCAAGTATTAGAATGATTCATAATTTGTTGATAGTGTAATATAGATGGATAATACTTAATATCTGTATGTAGCGTCTGGTATTGGAATCTTGTTATGCTGGGAGAAGGTGGCAAATTAGTTATTGACTTAGATATGTGGGAGAGGGGGGTGGAGTGTGGTGTGTTTAAAAAAAATATGCACTGCCAAATTAATACTGGAAACACCAAGTTAAAGCAGGGTATGCTAAGGATAGCTAACAAACTGATGCCATTCATAAGTCTGTTATTGTTGAACTATGCTGGCTGCTAACAGCAAAGATGAATATAATGCACTTTGCTTTCCTGTTACCTGATCCCAGGTAGTAAAGGAACACCCATGCTATGTTCTGCAATGATTGTATTTGAAAGGGTTCCTTAAAAGAGGTGCAGTATCTCCCTAAAGCATCTACCATATAAATATGTAATGCATAAGAAAGTTAAAAAAAGAGTATAAAACTGGAACACAACATTACCAATAAATAAAAATAACATTTTTGGAAATGCAGTATCGATGCCAGAACATTTAGCGTTCCCATATATTACCATTGTAGATCTATATATGCATTCGTGGATGTGCAATTCTTTTTATTCTGGGGTCATATTTTTGCTCATGCCATACATCAATTTCTTTCTAAAAAAAAAAAATGTTTTCTATTTTCCCATAGGCATCCAGTATTTGTAAGATACAATAAATATAAATTTATGTCTGCAGGTGTTTTACAGTATATGTTTTTTCACATAATCCTACTTTCCCATTTCTCTGTCATTTCCACAGGGAAAAAAACACAGATTGCCCTCATTAGTGCAAAACAGGGATAAATGGGCATACTATCCTACACTGTGACAATTTGTCCTTACATGAATATGAAGAACTGGTAAATCAGAGGGGAGAAAGGAACATTCATCTCTGCTGCAAGACATGCAGCAAGGTGCTGTAGAAATTAATTGTTTTACAGGACTAGGTGGCTGACCTCATTAAAAACTCCAGTAGCAAACTACTTTGTTGGATTTTACTGATTTGCGTCTGCTGCCCTGTGATAACACATTCCTTGTTGGTAAATTTAACAGAGACCTTTTGAAATTGAAGCAATACCATTTCATTTGTCATTTTTCAAGGCCCTACAGGGATAGATTGTCATTATTTTTAACATACAGAATTAAAAGAACTATCAATTACTTCAAGCACTTTTATTCACCTGGTAAGTTAGTGTTTTATTTTTTCTCATTTGCAAACCCAGCATAGCAATGTTAGTTCATATACCAGGCCGTGTATATTCTTCAAAATGTAACTCTGGGCATTTTACCAATAACACTGAACAAGATCAGAATAATTTGCAGAACAACAGAAATCCATCACCATTGTTCTCAACTAATAAACAATACTGTACAGTACAGAGGGCCTTCCAGAGTAACAATAAGGAGATTGGTTTTCAGGCATTGCATAGAATGTAAAAGCACTGTATAAGGAGATACATTTGATGATATACACTAGTACAACTTTATAAACAATACAATACGCTTTAAAGATAACTATTTCAAGTGGTGAACACAGTATTACAATAGTTCCAATTGTTATGCTAAAATATACTTTTCCTTTTGCTGTTAGTAGGCTGCTTTCATTGGCCACACATGGACAGATTTGTTTTTTTAATTTAAATAGTTTTAATAGCTTTGTGTCACACATCAAAGTCCGCCAGTTACTTTTCAAACCCGCAGTCTAGTACACTCCTTCTATCCGTCCCTTCGTTCCAGGTGCAGAACCTTGTGCCATAATATTAATACTCTCTACACCAAAGGGCACATGGCCCTTTAAGAGCTCTTAATATGTGATCATGTGCTCTGTCCTGAGACCTGCCCTGCTCTTCATCTCAGCTATTTAAACCTGCTCAGTGCACAGGCCTGTGACAGAGTATTAGGCTCCATACCTTTACTCCAACGTTCCTGTGCGTATTGTGACTGATTCCTGTGTATCCTTACCCGGACCATTCCTGACTTTTCTTCTGCCTGTCGTTTGATACTGTGTATTTCTGATTGTTGCTGACCCAGCTTGTTCTGACAATTCTTCGGTTTCCTGATTTGGTATTCTGCAGTCCATTGTGTACCATTCCCAGCTATGTTGCCCAATCTCTTGAACTTTGATACCAGCTCGTCTCGCCTGGAGGCTTTGCTAAAGGGCCGCGACCTGTGCACTTACCTGCAGCAAAGCCTAAACCTCTTTTCAGCGGTCCCTGGTGAAAACCAGTGGTTCGCTAGACACCGAACTTTTGTTACTACCAGTTCTGATCCAGGTGGGAGGAGGTGAATCCACTTTATCTACAAGAATTGTGACACTTTGATTGCATATTGCAGCATATGTGTGTAACTAACAATTGTAAAAGATAAAATCATTAAAAAATTCATATGCAAAGTGATGCTGGTTTGCAAATTTTGAACTGTGAATTGAGTGATCATATCTGGGCATATATGTGCAAATTGTTCAATTCAGCTATCTTGATCATAACTTGTGAGCTCCGCTAAACCAAAATTATTGCGCTGATTGTGGTTCTTGACGTGTGGGATTCGCCCATCCATAAAAATTACACTATAATGATACAAATTAGTGAGGTAGACTTGGAGGAGTTGAAATGGATTTCTGCTTCTATTAAACATCAAGCTAGAGTTTAGAATGAAGTCCAACCTCCACTGATTGTACCAGTTACCAGGACAAATTCTGCACCTAGTGGCAGTAAATCAAATCATTCACCCTATGCTCTAGAAGACTGGGAGAGCTTCATGTAAGTTGTAGTCTACAAAAGGTATATATCCAGAAAACAAATAACAAACAACAAAACTGAAATCATAGCAGCTCTACAAGGAATACAGTGTTACTTATATCAACTACTATAGGAGAATAACTAGCTCAGAATGGAGCTAGCAATTCTCAAAGCCTGGCAATAATATAAAACACAACACAACACCCTGCTTCTCAAAGTCTCCATCAAGCAAAATGTATACCTCAGCCAATGACAGCCAAAAAAAATGAAGGTGGAGAAATTACAAAACCGGGTACTTCAACAGAAACAGAAACTGAAAGAATCATTCACTACAATCTCAAAAATGATAATTAAAAGAAGCACTGTGGACACTGAGAATAAATAAAGAGCAACAAAACATTTCTAGGTGCCACATTGCACAGATATTTTCTTAATTACCGACTCAAATAAAAAAAGCTTCAACACCAGATGCCTCTTTCAAAGAGAGCATGTAACCAAAATCTGCATGCAACTATAGAGCAAGCAACAGATGCCCTTAACAAAATCAAACTTCAGAGATATCAAACACATCATCATACACACAGGCACAAATAATCCTTGGAACCAGCAGGAGACCATCACAGACAAACTGTCACAACTAGCAAAGAAATCATGACAGAAATCCCCCAGCTCATATACACTATTATCCTCTCTGCTTCCAAGAAAGTACATTCTACATGACATAATCCAGCAAATTAACACAAAGCTGCCAGCAAAATCAACTTAATACCTAATACATAACTAGCACAGCATGAATCACACCATCTCTTATATGGCCACATGCACTTTGATAAACATGGAGCTGGCAACAACATGAGATTGCTGAATGATATTGTATTGGACATATATCAGCAAATACATGGGTTATCTAAATACCATACTGTGAACACCACGCTGTGTGAGTCTGGACTCGTATATCTAAAACACTAGGACATCGCCTCTTTCTGCCTACTGAACTGTCCTCATCTTGCTGCTTTACAGTTCATTGTATTTTGTGTTTATATGTGTTTCTTACCATACATTATTATATTCCATTCGTGTTTATGCCACTTGTAATACGTTAGTCAGATTTATTGTTAAATGTCGCCAGGTGCAGAAGATACTCAGGGATAAGACAGAACAATGGTAAACAATGGTAAACAATGAGCATATCAAATACATCATCCAACTAGTCATCTGGCCAACAAGGTCATTGCATAATCGCATCCTGGGCCAAACTTCTAGGTACCCTCTCCACAGGAAACCAACAGTATCCATCCACCCCGGGGATAGCACTTTAATCTTGCCACCTATTACAAGCTGGCTACTGCCCTAGTCTGCCCCCATAAGCTCTAGCACTGTTGGAATAATATATGGTATAGATCCTGTGCTTTGGGCCTTTATGGATGTGGAATTAGTGACTAGGAGCTGCACTTCCATCACATGAGAACGCCGTGCATGTAAAGAACTCCTCTGCCTAATTACTGTCTAGGAACTGTGCTTCCATCACATGTATACGCTGTGCTTGTAAGGAATTCATCTGCCCGGTGACTGTATATCTACTTGCCTTTATTGCCATCTACTGAATAAACTGAGATTTCATGATTTTCAAGGAACCCACCAGGACGCACAGTCCTCACACATACCCAAACTATCCCCTATCCCTTTGTCATATTAATCGTAAGAGAGAATGGCAGGATGTACTTGTTTAAGTAACAGGAAGTAAGAATGGTTACATGTATGTCATTAGAGCAACTAGTAAATGTGGAAAACTCTAAGGGAGCAAAGCCTGATCTAATTAAGGGTTTCAATAAATTAGAGAACCTCTTGAAAGCTTAGATGAGACACAGTGGTGGGAAAGGGTCTCCCTCCAGAAATACATAGCTGCACAACAAATACAAAGAGTTTTGAGAAAATTCAAATCTTTGTAAATTATTAATGATAAACAGCTGTTAGACAGCTGAAACAATATGTTGGTTCAGTGCTCTTTCTCCCTTATGCAAGAAGATCATAGAAGATATTGAGGAAATTAAAATGCCCTCTCACAATACCAACATCCACCAACCTTCAAAAGAAGAGATAAACTTAATAACTATGAGAGTCTAATAAAGGGAAAGAACATAAAGTTCATTAGCGACAACACATTTGTCCAACAAGGGGTAATTCACACATATTGAAAAAGAAAAACTGTATAAATATATATATATATATATACATATATATATATATATATATATATATATATATATATATATATAGATATATATATAGATATATAAATATCTATCTATCTATCTATCTATATATCTATATATATATATATATATATATATATATATATATATATGTATATATAGATAGATATATAGATAGGTAGATAGATATAGATATATATATATAGATGGATAGATAGATAGATAGATAAATAGATAGATAGATCATTTTTTATATATATATATCTATATATATATAGATATATATATATAGATATATATATATTTATCTATCTATCTATCTATCTATCTATCTATCTATCTATCTATCTATCTATATGTAGGCAAAGAGCATTTTATGCCACTGCAAAACAATCTAATCCCTTTACACACGCACACAACCTCTGAAAGAATTATGTTTCCCATCAAGCTGACACACACCAAGAGTAATAAGGTTATACTTAGCCATAGACCAGGCAGTTCGCCATCAGAAAAAAAAGGTTTGAAAAAAGTAGGATGAGAATTGTGTGCTAGATGGAGCCTGGGGGTTAAGGACAAGACCTAGATATAGGATACATGAGAATTGTGAATCTTTTTTAGACAAAAGTGTGAACCCACCAGTGGAAAACTTCTTAGACCCTTCCAATGTCTAAGAGAGTGTTTATCAGGAAACTCCCAAATGTACAAGAATCCTTTAGTACAGAGAGGAGGAAGGAAATGAACAAAGCCAAATAAAACTCATCTAAAATCCCAGAGATGTTTAATTTAGCACTAAGCAATCTGAATGATCCCCAACTTAGGTTGTGACATGCTGCCCTGAGTATTGACCTTTCTGATTCATTCACAGAGTTAAACCACTTGTGTTTGACTGTTTGTGAATGCTCACCTGACACTAATAAGTGCTTTCGTCTTTGCACTTGCATATATTGTGCTTTTATGCATACTTACCAACTTTCTTCAGCTCTCTTCCGGGAGCCTGCCAGTGGAAGGGGGCGGGGTGCCAAAAATCGCGTAATTTTGCCGCGATTCACCGGGAATCGCGGTGTGTGGGACCTAATTCTGCTCACTTTGCTAGGAAGTGGGGCACTTCCTAGTGAAGTGGACAGAATTCGGGAGATTGCCACACTCACCTGGGAGTCCGTGAGACTCTCGCAAAATGCGGGAGTCTCCCGGACATATTGGGAGAGTTGGCAAGTATGCTTTTATGTCCATGTTTAAGCAAGTGAAATCATTTTTTTCATGTAAGATAAGGAGTTATTTCTCCTGTATTAGAGAGGTTTTTGATGTTTTATGGATACCTTATATTGAATATGTATTTTGCAAACAAAACAATTTGTTACAAAACATGAGTGTAACTGCATGTTCTTGGCCTAAACTGGCAGCATATATTACTGGTGCAGGCCTGCTCATATATTGCAATTATGCTTATGCCCACAATTGCTGCTTTCTTAGAGAACACAGTTTGTGACTATGATGTTGGGCACCAACATCTACATCAGGCCCATTGAGTAAAAAACAATGCTTTGTGTGTCAGGAATCTATACACCATAGAAGCAACCCCAATAATCCAAGATTAATACTTGACTATTTTCAGACTAGATCAGACTAACTCACTTCCAATATCTCATGTGGTTACATCAGATGTTTAGTAACAAGGGCCAGAGCTATTTTGTAACAAGTGAAATTATATGATCTGTCTAACTCTTTTTCACTTTCAAATATACTCAAATAGCAAGCCATGAAGAGGGTGTTTGCTTTATGAGATTTATTTCTGCATCCTGCTTCTTCTCTTTCCTATTTTTTTGTTTAAGTTTTCATACTTTTATGAGTCATAGGGGTAGATTTCTCAAATCTTCTAAAAAAAAAGTGGTGTGTTGCCCATAGCAACCAAGGAGAGCTAGCTAGAATCTAGCTATCATTTTCTAGAATGTACTAGATGCATGATAGCTACAATCTGATTGGTTGCTATGAGCAACACTTCCACTTTTAGTTTTTAGAAGGTTTGAGAAATCTACCTCTAGGGGGTAAATGTATTAACCTGCCTTGTAAAGGGAAGTTTCCCTTTACAAGGCAGCGCCGCTTTAAATTTAAGCGCTGAAGACGGCGAGAGTTCAACAATCCGGAGGTTAATACATTTACCCCTAGATCTTTATTGAATCATTTAATAAGATTTCAGATGATTTACTCTGTCTCCTTCCCTTTCTTTATATCATTCATAAGTTGATTTAAAAGAACTTATGACAATGTGTCCGCTTTTATTTAAGCAATCAATTATATTAGATAGAGATTTGTTTTTAGTTGCTATTAAATGGTCATTATAAATACAATTTTCATTATATATGTCACAGAACTGACTTTGTCTTAAATAATGTTGTTAAATATGCTTTTTAAATAAAAAAATACTTTTATACCTCTCTCTGTATTGAGTAACTATTCTTAGTATTACAGTTGCTGGTTATTCTAAGTAATTAGATGTTTAGTTGGAGGTTGATATGGGAGTATTAATTCAGGAATTTGTATCCATTTTAAACATTTCTAAAAAGTCTTGGTACACGGGGAACATGTCAGAAAGAACTGGGACTTACAATTGAATGAGACACCTATCTGTTCCCTTACATTCATCTGTCCCATCTTTGGCAGTATTACAAAAAATGAAAGTAGTGCACAGAGAAGAAGGTAAGTGATGGAGCATAACTGGTTAAGAGTGACGTTAAGTTAGTAAGCTGGCCACTTACACTTGAAAAGGTACTTTGCAATTGTATATATGTTTAGGCATATACACAATTGTTACAGCTTTCAATAGCTGCAATTGGCATTTGGAGGACTCACTACGAGTCCTATGTTGCTAAACTGATTGTCCTCCTAAGACAAGGAATTTATTATTGGAAAATATTGCATGTGACTCAAAACTAATTGTGGTGCCTTTAATTTTAATATGGACTCCAGTATATATTTTAACATTTTGTAGTGTTATAAATTATTTTATGGCATTTTCAAATGGAGTCATCTCTACATGTTCCTTTTTATGGAAGTTAATATGTTATAGGGGAAATTAAACTGTTTTGATGCAAGTTCCTTTAATATCTTTTAATTGGAATTTCACGATTTTTTATAAAATGTAATAAAAGCTAAGCCAATATATAGATTATTTTTACTTTTATTATTATTTTTATTTTTTACTATTTGCTGTGTATTAGTTATATTTTATTAACAATGTTCTCCTTCTGGGCTTCTGTTTATCCGACTGCCCCTACGTCAACCATGGCAATTTTTAGATCCTACAAAGAAATTCTTTCAATCCCTGGGATTGGTGCGGATATGTGTGGGGCCAGATAGAACAAATAGAGGTCTATTTACATAGTTATGAATACATATACATGTATATACAAACACACACACACACACACACACACACACACACAATTTAATACTTATGTAATGACTCATTGAGCAGAGGTGGAATAGAACTGCTGAATATGTCAGTCTTGGGTTGTGTGTTCTTAATGGGTTGACCCGGGAAACCCCATTGGTAGATATACACTGAACTTACATGTAGGTACCATTGCAGTGGACTACAGATATTGACCCTGAGATCATCAATGCTTTCATAGACACCCTGAAAGCACACCTGTGAGATCACAACCAAATATTGATATATATTGAAACTTTTTTCACAGCAACAACAGAATGGTCTCTATAACCTGCACCTAATTTAAGTCGTCTAAACAGTCTGCTATAAAATGCAAAGACATTTTTAACTGCACATATTTTGGACATGAACAGTAAATCAAGCAGTAAGGGACCATATGAAAAATATGTCATGACATAGCAGAAATGTTAGACTTATCAAAGACCAGCCCAAAGAGACCAAAATGTAGGCAGTCAAAAATATGGATAAATGTAAAATACAATGAAATACTATGACATACCCTAAAGACTAACCAGACACATAGACCAAAACAGTAAAGATCTTAGGATAATATAACAAAATAACCCAATTCTGAGATAATATAAATGGATCTTCACAAACAAAATACAAAATTACATCACCCACAAACTTCATTAAAGAAGCAGTCCACGACAACTCTTTTAGAGCTGGAACTACATTGGCACAAGACCAAACACCCACAATCTATTTATTCAAAATGCCAATATATGCCTGAACTGCATGAAGGACCTCTACAAACAAAATCAGAGAATTAAACTTATCTCTGGAACAACAGCAAATAGCCAGAAAATAAAGAGTGCTGGAAGAGAAGAACAGTCTACCAAAACCCTCTATTACAGCAAGGGAAACAAGAACAAAAATGTAACTATTACAAGATTACAAAAGTCTGAGGAACAGAGAAAATCCTACCTTGGATGATTAAAAGCAGCTCTCCAAAGATACAGTCAGTGATAAAGTGTTTAATCATCATCATCATCATCACCATTATATTTATATAGTGCCACACTTTTTTATAGCAGCCAATTAACCTACTAGTATGTTTTTGGAGTGTGGGAGGAAACCAGAGCACCCGGAGGAAACCCATGCAAACACGAGGAGGACATACAAACTCCACACAGCTAAGGCCATGGTTGGGAATTGAACTCATGACCTCAGCGTTGTGAGGCAGAAGTGCTAACCACTTAGCCACCGTGCTGCCCCTGAATGCTGGCTGAACCAAGGCCACATAGCACCAATATACCAGAATGGAGTATCTGTGTCAGCAACACACCAGACATCCAATCCAACGGCATGTTGAGCTGAATGATCTAACGATAAAGCCAAAAATTATTCATATCAAACCATCACATCATTGAACAACATTAATTTTTCCTTGCACCCCATAGAGGTCAAGGAAAAGTAAGCAGAGATTCCCTACCTCAATGGCTGGCAATGTGCACAGCCACACATTGCTGGGATGTCCAGTGACACATCACTGACAATTGAATCTGTCCCATAGTATAGTAACTCTGTTGCTAGTAAGTTGTGATTTGACTCGTACTTTGACCATAGGTATCTGTACTAAGAGCAGGGAATTAATAGTGATGGTATAATGTGATTAGGCCAACTTCCCTTCATTGAAATATCTGCAGTAGATATTCATTTATCAGTTACAAATATCCTTCTAATGTTTTATATGAATAATTTGACAGACAAGAGGTCTAATTGCACATGACACAGGACATAATTAATGTATTCCCTAAACATTGTCCATGAAAAGATTATTACAGAAATAGAATAACATTTGTTAATCCAGTGTTGCCCTGTGTTTAAATAAGCCATATTTTCAAATGCAAAGCTTTTTCGAATTTCACAGATATGTCAGATAACATGCATAGAGGGCTTCTTTCCCCCAGTAGGCAATCAACAGATGTTTAATATATGCAGAAAGGGCTAGTGAAGGACAGATAAGATAAATCCTTAGCAAGGAAGAGAGCATGAGCTATACAGGGCATCTGCTACAGGCAAGCCATATAGAAGTATGGACATAGAGATTTTTTTTGTTAAAATTTGATTATTATAGTCTTCCCTTAATCACATTGAAAAAAATATTTTTATGCAGTAATAAAGATTCTGATAGTTTTTTATATTTTGTAATAGATGTTCCGGTGTGTTTACATTGCAAACTACGTGTTGTTTCTACAGTGAACATTAAGCAGATTAGAAGCTTTTAGGAGCAACATGACTTTTAGTAAAGTTTTATGATCTTCCTCTTAATATGTTTCAACTTTCTCTGCAAAATGAGTAGTAATGAATATAGGTCATTTTATTTAGACGCTGTGTAGTGAATACTTGTGCTCCGGCTAGAGGTGAGGGATTTCTTCATCACTAATTAAGTTCATTCTCTATCTCATTAACTAAAATGTTTTAATTTTTGTGTTTCCCAGCAGATCTGATTCTTAGAGGCTATGAGCATAGGACCCTGGCTGTTTTCTATCCTTAGAGCATGGCATAGTATTAAATATGTATTGTAGAGTAATATAACATATATGATGTTTTTACACATTTTTGGAATTATTGATATGGTTATATTTCAACTCAGACCATCACTGATGCAATTACATTAAGTCTCAAAAATGTCAAACAACATAAAATAAAGCTTTGTATTTTCCTGTAGGAAGACCCTGGTAGTAATGTAACCAGAGTTCCTAATATTTACTATTTATGGACCCAGATGATGCACAGCGATTTAATAGAGATTCATTTGCATGTATGATCAATAAGTATTGATCCTTCCTTAGTGGATGTGATACACACTCCTGATGCTAGTTTTGAATGCTGAGTATACAGCTAACTTTTTCCAGCTTCCAAAGTTTCTAGAAATGTCAAATTTGTAGACTTGATTAGATTTCACATATGCATGTGGATCACAATTTGTTTACTTATATATTTAATTTTTTTAATGAACAGCTTATATAACAGAATACAGTATTAGTTAAGACATGTTTTATCAATAGGGGGTGCTCTGTGAGTAGATCACAAACTTCAAACACATAGAGGTTTGGCTTAAAATAATCCCCGGTAAAGATTTCGCCAAAGTCCTGACAAATTCTAGAAGTATCAGGCCTTCAAATGTACATAACAACTTAATAGAGATTGCTGTGTCTCTGTGATCCAAAAGGAAACATGTATCCAGCAGAAGATCCAGTTCCTTAATTAAAGTGATACAGACTACCCAGGGACATAACTTGAGTGCCGCATAAACATTTTTTGACAGATAAGGTAAAGCAGTCTCAGCTGCAGGCCCAAAGCAGCTGCACTCCTTGCTACTATAGTAGTTACACCTTTGAGACTACCCATGTTTATTGAAGTACTCTATATATTCTTACTCAATGTTTGCAATAAAGAACTGTAACTTTGTGGCTGTCCCTTAATGTAAGTTTCAACTTCAGCAGTCACTGAAGTCTGGTTGTCATCTTGAAATCTAGGCTTAAGCACCAAAGCTTTACAGAAGAATTTAGGAATGTATTTAGTTTGTGCTACCCAAGGGCATTATGAATAATTATGTCCTTAATTATTAATAATGTCATTCCAAAATATTATGCAGAAATTCTCTTCTCCAAACTTTTACTGCATTAATGAGAAACTAGAATAGACTTACAAGCAAAAAAAAAATGTAAAGAAATTATGTCGATATCATTAATCTACTATCCCATGTGCAGTGCTGTCCCAGGATCAGGTTTTACTCAGTTTCTATGATAAATATTGTCTACTTTATAAGCATTGAATTGCTGTAAAATTGACAAATAGTTAATCATTTCTACCTGCAAGATCACAGCTCATAGGTGATTTATGTCCATATATATTTTAATAACTAGCATAAGAACCATATCACAACCTACATATATAAGTTGTTAATTTTTGCAACTCGTGTAGGATCCAGTGCTGGTGGAAGAGCATAAAAGTCTTGCCAGGTACTCTGGTCACGGCATAAACCTTTCAAACTTGTCACCAGCATGTTAGGTAAAGTCGGATAAAGAAAAATAATCTACCAGAATGCATTGCCTTGCAAAATTGATATTTATAGCCATTAACAGGTATAATGGCCCATAATAATACTGAAACAGTGAAAGACAATTAGCAAAGCACATCAGACCAATAATAAGAAGAGCCCAGAATATGTATACATCCAAGTCTGTATAAAATAATAGCCACGATCACTACTCAAGTCATGAATGTATGCAACCTACACAGATAATAACATAGAACGAATGAAAATAAAAAAAGGAAACAAGCTTTATTCACTAAATGATGACAGTATGAATTTTTTAATACTAATGTAAAGTGAAAATATGTGAAAACATTAACCTAAATATTAACTATTTCTATAGCAATAATATATTTATTGAAAGCAAATCTCTTTATTGAAACCAAATATTTGATGAGCATTTCTAGAATCAAAACAAGGTAAGTGTATCAAGCAGTCAGACTACTATATTGTTTTGGAGTCTGATCTCTCACACAGGAACCAGGGACAGGCTGGGCTGGGTGGCAGGAGGACATCTGCCCCCTGGGCCAGTCCCATAGTGGGCTACTTTGGGCTGGGTCACTGGGCCTCCTGCAATTTTTTCCCTTTAAAATAGGCTGCTTAGTCGAGTCTGGCCCCCCGAGCTAAGAATGCCAGCCCTCCCCTGACAGGAACTATCAATGAATATAAATAATCTAATACATGAGTTTCTAAAATATTAGCATTAACAAATCTGAAATATTCTTAACTTTTGTAAATAGTGATATATTATCATTTTATATTTGATTGTTAGAAATATCAGCTACTTTGACAATCAGTGATACACCTATAGTTTCTTTGCTTCATGTCTCAGTCCTCCATCTTAGCTGTTACTACAGTACACACAGGAGTAGTGAGTAATGAGAAGTATCACCACCAGCATCTGAACCTGTCCCAATCTCATTCTATGAGCAATCACATAGAATTTTGAACATTTTACACAATGCAGCTCTGGATAGTTTTCATTATTAAATACTAAATCTTATTCAAATGAAAAGAATGCATTATTAAAAAAACAGCAACTATTCCAAAACTTAATAAAGTGGTATACTATAGTTTTTTTTTCTCTTTTGTCAACACTACAATTCATGTATTATAAGAAATGACACACCCTTTATTTAAAAATATAAGGTTATTAGAAATCAACATTTAATTTTGTATCCTTTCTCAAAACACTGAAACAAAGGACCAATAGGGCGATTGAGCACATGTCACAAGGTACTCCACTTCAAAGATGTAATTAAAATTATCAGTTCCGGGGTTGTTGACACAACACAAGCCAGAAAGTGCTGGTGCAAAGTTTAAGCTACTATCAGTATTCACCAGAAACCGACACAAAGCAGGATGGATTTGGCTGCGTTTAGTACTGAGCCACAGTCCACCAGCCTGATCCTGACTGTGATGGACAGAGCACTACAGGTACGCAGCTCTAGAGGCAGAATAGTCAAACAAGCTGAGGTCAGCAGGATGCAGGTAAACCGAGCAGAATCAGTAAACAGAGGAATAGTCAGGAAAAGCCAAAGGTCAAAACCAATCTGTAAATGCAGTGCAAAGTCAGGATCCAAGTATCACAAAGTCAGGAACAAGCTGGGTCAATAATCAAGAATCATGCAGTAAACAAGCTCAGGAGATAAGAACTGCAAAGCTGATAGTCTGGCAGGGAATGACAGGCAGAGCAGGTAGATATACTGTTTGGTAGTTCAACTTCTTGCCTTTGTGATGTCAACAATCACAAGACTGCAACTAAGTAAACTTGCATAATCTGTGCTTTCCATGCTGTGCAATAACTGTTGAATACTGAGTCCAGCATCTAAATACAGTATTCCTGACAAAATGTATTCCATCTATATATTGTTACCGAAGTCCATGGTGACTTTTAATATCTTTATATTTCATTGTGAAGGGCATATATGCACATATTTGTTTGCATTCCTTTGATATATTTAATGCTATAGTGTTTGCTCTTGATTACACAGATACTTTTAAAACATGTAAGAGAAAAAATCAAAACAAAATCAGTTTAAAAATAAGACATGACAAAATGAAATATGTAGTCTCAATATCCAATCCCAACAATAGTGTCAATTTAAGTGTAGATCATTTTTTAATACTGTACTTCACTTTGCATACACCAATAGAGATTTATTTATTTAATATTTTTAAATACAAATACAATTGTGAAAACCATCTTCTTTTGGCATCCTGATTCTGATTCTGACTTTGTAAACATTTACAATGATTGGGGAGCTAGATTTGAAAGATTAGATTATGTAGAGACATACAATATTCATAAAGAAAATGTATAGTTCTCAGTAGGATAATATGAGTAATGTGTGTAAATAAACCAAAATGTCATTGCTGGAATTCATTGCTAGTTCATTGACGTGGAGTGCATCAATCAGTTCGAAGCCGATAAGTGAATAATATAAGTAAAGAGAAGAGCAGGCAAAATAATGTGTGTAGGGCCTCTTAAAACACTACATATTTCAAGTGGGTGATTTTTAAGGACATAATTCTTACACATTCTGTCTAAAAATGAATTTAGAATAGGAAACTAAATAACAATTTTATAAGGGTGGCACATATATAAATATACATATATATATATATATATAGATAGATAGATAGATAGATAGATAGATAGATAGATAGATAGATAGATAGATATGATCATTTTTTTTCAAGTTTGACTATGACTTTTCTTTCTTGTTAAGTATGGAATTCATTCATATTCAAATGTAACATGCGTGTAAGTTGCATGTTTAAATAGAGTATGCAATTTGAACATAATTCTGGCCTGCTTTAGATTCATGCCTATCTCAAGATACAATTCCATTTGAATCTGTGTGGAATTACACCCTGCCTAGAACAATACTTGAAGTACCTAGACACACAGAACAGACTGCAGTATACACACATGCGTTAGTACAATAAAGGTTCACATTAGAATGCATAAAACTTTTATTTGATCAAAATTTTAAATAACATTTATTTTCAAATCTAATTTTTGAAAAATAAATAAATGATATTTTAATTACATAAATCATACTTGCCAACTCTCCCGGAGTGTCCGGGAGACTCCAACATTTTGGGTGAGTCTCACGGACTCCCGGGAGAGTATAGCAATCTCCCGCATCTGCCCACTTTCAAGTGAAGAGGGCATAATTAGGGCCAAAATGCAGCGATTCTCTGTAAATCGCGGCATTTGGCCCCTCCCCCAGGGGGCGGGTCCAAAATGACACAATTGCAGAGCCCCGCCCCCCGCACCCACCAACCTCCCCCAAGGAGGCTCCCGGCCGCCAACGCCAAAAAGTTGGAAAGTATGACATAAATAAAGAAGATTTCAATACATACTGTACATGTAATGAGCTTTTATAGTATCTCTTAGTTGCATACAGTTGTTATGAAAACAGCTGCTGACAAGTATATGTGTAATTTTTAATTCAAAGACTATACTGTGTCAGTCTTCGCTATCAGTGAATGGGTGCAAAACATGCAGCTGAAAGCAAGTGTACTTGGACAAACAGAGAACTTGAATATGCCGTATCTGTGTTGGAACACCCTTACTGTACATGGTATAGACAAGTATCATAGACAGTCATAAGAGCCATTTGCATGCGAACATGAATTACAATTATACATAGAGGGTGCCATACAGTCTGATGAATGGTAGAGACAAGATGTCTATATCCTTTGTGGATAGCCCCTCCCTTTCTAGCAGAGTTGGACAAAAGAAGGCACGTCAGTCCCTTAAATTTTGAAACCACATTTATCAGTAAAACTAAAATTGTATATAGTGTATATTCACGTCTTTACCTTTATTAGGATTATAGTCGCCAAATATTTAAAATAAAGATTAGAAAAGTATAAAACAGAGAGAAAATTCAGGGTTCCGTTAGAGACCCTTAGGTGGGAGCCAAAATATATTGTATGGTAAACAAAGATCTATATTTATTACTTATTTATTATGATACACTTTCATTTCATAACATAGGGATATCGGGCCTGATTCATTAAGGATAGTTAAGCAAAAAATTGAGTACGTTTTCTTACTCAAGTTTTCTGGACAAAACCATGTTACAATGCAAGGGGTGCAAATGAGTTTATTATTTTACACATAAGGAAAACACTGGCTGTTTTCTCATGTAGCAAACAAATACTGGATAGCTTATTTGTACACTGAAATTTAAACTTGATCTAAAACATGCCTTACCCCAAATATAAATCTACCACATTTTAAATTTACCTCCCCCTCCAATGCAATATGGTTTTGCCTTAATTATTTACTTTTTCTTAAATTACCTTAATAAATCAGGCCCATCAACTATATTATTCTTATTGTTCTTATAACTATTTATTGGCGCTATGATTGTATATAATATAATAACACTGCTCTTTTTCAAAGCTGTACATACGACAGAGTATACTAGCGCCCTTATTAAACTCTAAACATTAGTGATAAATATGAAGTCAGGAAAAAATTATAAAAAGTGACTCTATATATATATATATATATATATATATATATATAATAACAATATTAGTGATTTTTACAATAGCTAATAACAAGCGCTTCTGCAGTTTGCAATTTATGTGACTTGAATATTCTAATAACCTGTGTTTTTGCAATTATATGTGACTTAAGTATTCTTGTGAGAATTCTAATTTTTACATTATATGTATTACAATTTATTCATCTTTTTGCACAGTGTTTAAATATTTCATTCTGATTAAATCTTAAATCATCATATTATTACTTAGTGATATAATATTGATTCAAAAGAGAAATAAAAAAAAATAACTTAAAAAATTATTTTAATTTTTTTTTTATGTTTCTTGGTAAATTAACTCTCAACATGTTGGGCATGCCCACAAAAAAATGTGTACACCTTTGCCCTTATGCAAATCTGGCACTTGTGCCTCCTTACCCTTCGAGAGGCGTAATGAGGTGGGAAGGGCTTGGTCAAATGCACTTTGAGTACAGTAATGATGCGTACAGGTGATTACAACTGAGGCAGACCTGCACAGAGATGCAGACATGCCTGGCAGTATTTATATATGTGGAGATTAGTGATATCACATGTATCACACAACTCATTGTGAAAGTGTTACATAAAAGAATGCATAAGTGTTACTGAAGGCAAAACACATCTGGAAATGTGGATCATCTTATACCCTTATAGTTTCAATTAAAAAGCAACTTGCTTGTATAATTACTCCTGAAACATATATATAATAAGTCACCTTGGCTTTTGGGACCTGTATAAAAGGGAGTTCACTAATGACTTCTACTATCATTGTATTGTAGAGTCGAGTGTACATTTTCCTATTGTATTGTACAAGATTTACAAGATATTTGTGTACAATGGTATTATACTGTATAACTAATGGTGCTGCACTATAGAGTGAGAACCTGGCGGGAATAGGATGGCACAATTGGGCACAACTGTCAAAGCTTGGCAGGCATCAGATTGCACCATCTCACTAAAGAAGTATATTCCAGCTCTATAGTTCAGAAGAAAAATATGCAACAGTGAATTACATATTTGAAGATACATCAACATAATGGGCCTGATTCATAAATGCCGATACGTGCCATATTTGGCTTAAAATCACACTGTGCATGCCCAGAAATGGACTGTACACCAATGAAATCAAGAACATCCAATTCATCTTTGAGCACAAAGAAAACTAACAATAGCCTATGATTTCATGTGCGGAACGGGAATGGGCATATGCATAGAGTCAATGTACAGTAAGGGCATGCCAAGAGATTGTGTACATCATGCATATGTCAAGTTAAGTAAGCCAGTAAGTCAATTCAGTTTACTGACATGGTTATTAAAATTATTAATAAGCATTCAATCTACAATCTGATCTAAAAACCAAAAGTTGATAGTTTTGCGGTTAAGTTTCCCTTCAGTGTTTATTCATATCTCCCCTCTAAACTCTCCAATTCAAGCGCAGATGAATCGAGGTTACGCCCAATCAGCAAAAAGATAATTAATAACCATCGAGAACATACATTTGGGGAACAAAGGCAAATAAAGCATAATGTTCAGGGTCTCAAAGAAGACTTCTAAATGTGTTTAATACAATGGTGTAGATTTGTGGAATGTACTGTAACCCTTTAAATACCAGTCACATATTAATATTACTACTAGTAGTAGTAGAGCACATGCAACAGCGACCAACAGGCGCGGGCTGGGAGGTATCAGCCCGGGGGGCACACAGGCGGCTGCATCGCGTGTCACGTGATGCGGACGCCTGTGCGCTGACAACAATTTTTTTTTTACTGCATCCACGGCGGGGGATGGGGGGAGGCGGCCAGCCCAAACAGCTGCTATACTGAGCGGCCCTGGTGCCCGCTGCCCCCCTGCCCCCCGGTCCAGCCCGCCCCTGGCGACCAATTCAAGCTTTGTCCATCTCTAAGGTACATGTTTTGCTGTCTTATCACGTGCATGCACCAGCTACAGGCCAGGTGTAAATGCAGAGTGACAGTGTTGATGTTCGTGTATACATCCTATAAAAAGGTGTTTGCAAGCAAGAGCAAGTGTAAAAATGCATTGTATGTACTGTAAACAATAATAATATCCTGATAAATGTATTTTATGGGGGGAAGGGAATGACAAAAAAAAAATATTTTTTGTTATTTATTTTTCATGGCGATAATTTAATTTTGTTTTTGTGTTCATTCTGCTGAAACTTTATATTCCACATATTTATTGGATATATCCTGCAATGTATTGTGTCTGTCAGAGCCTACTTAAACCCATGTTCAACTAGAGACGTTTTCTCAGATCAGCTTGTAGTTTTATACAGATGTGTGTATGCCTGAATTCTGTGTGTTTTAAAAAAATACATAATACGTTAATTTTGCATGCTTTAATGAATCAGACCCAACATGTCTAAAACAGAGAATTTTATAACAAATTAATTTTCAATCGTAAACCACCTGATCAGAATAGCAGCTGTACGTTTGACTGACATGATCACTTTCATTACATGCGTTAACTCAGTGAGGGACAAATGCTATATTTACCTAATGTAAATTAGATGCCTCAAAGCCAATGCACTTTATATCCCTTTGTTGTACTCCTTACATTATTAGGACTTCTGCACCAAATGATCTTAAACGTGATATGGAAAATGATTTTTCTTATGGAACAGAGAAGCTTCTTTGATTCAATAATTTACATTGACATCTGATGGTGTACTCTAACCCCTCGCACATTTGTACATTTTATTTCCCATGCAATAAAAAATGCCAATCAAACAATATTCTAAGCCTGAAATGTCTAATAAATTATTATTTTTTTCTTTTTTGTCTTCCTTGAAGCAGGTCTCTGAAGTCATCACATCTACCAGCCATCTTTGAATTATTCATGACCACACTACTCTGCAACTTGCTTACATGTGGGACTTCTTGGCATGCTTCCCCATTAACATCCACGAACATGCATAAAATCTAGGCAAAATCACGAACATTTGTACATTAAATCCATAAGCAAATCCCTGGTTCTGCATTAATCACCAGTGTACACATTGCCTCTTGTCTAACTAAATTACTTACTAGACTAAGAGATTTTCTTTTTTCTTTATACAACTTCTGCCTTTTTTACGTCTAAGATTATTAACTATGATTATGCATTTCAGCCTAGTTTTATATGGTATCCTTTCAACGTTTTCCCTCCTAACATTTTTTACAGTCCAAAGACGTAATGATGTATGTGTGTGTTTTCATTATATACACCCAAGAACATCTGTAGCACAGCTGTCAAGTGGAAAGGTAAAGGATGATTCTCTTGCTGATAAGTTTATTCGTCTAGTGCATAAGGTCCTTCTGAACAACTAATTAATGAAAGGAAGAAGACAGCAAGGTTTGATGCTGTCCGTTATGTTTGCTGTTTCCAATGACAATGTCAGCACAGGCTGTCAAGCTGGCATGTGTTGCATTGAAAAGAAAGTCAATATTCTTTTTTGAATGTTGAAAAATGTGAAGGAATGCAGGTATTTTATATATTGGTAAAATGACATGTCCCCTACCTCCTCTAATTACTGCAAGTGTAAGCATAGAAAAGCAACTTTGCATTTCCAAGCACAGTAGACTTGAGCGAAAGGTGAAAATAATTTCTTTTTTTTTCCGTTTAAAATTGCATGTGATTTTAGAGCAAAAAAACAGCTCTGTGAAAGCAGTACTCCCTTAGTCATATACTCATTCATTTCTTTGATGGGTAATTACTGTCAGTTTTTCACTAAAAGCCTCTCTTTTGAACCACATCTAAAAAAAAAGTTAAAATTCTATCCTTAGTATTGGCCGTCTATATATTTTTTCTTTTGATCAAGGCTCACTTATCACTATTAGGAATTCACAGTTGTGATTACTAGCAAATGTCTAGCATACACTGTAATAGAATTCTGAAGGTCAAACTGCTGCAGATGCTACAGAATGAAGTTTTAATGTGAAGAAATGGGGAAAATTACAGGACAAGTCAAGGAAACAAGACTATAACAACTGAATTGATGCCTAATGGGTCTCTTGGTCAGAATGTTGAGATTAACTCTATCATTAACAAATAAAATGACAACAGTTATACAAATGCACCAAGTGGAAATCATATAGCGCTCTAGAAGATTCCTCAATAAGGAGCTACAGTACACCACCATGAATTATTTTATCCTTTGTTTTGTTTCCTATGTCACTAGGATTTGCTATACTGAGGGCCTCAGTTAAGTAGTGACACACAGTTATGTTTGAATATTACCCTAATTACATGTTTACAAAACCCATGACTCAACCTACTCATCTTCATCCATCCAAGCTGAACAACAGATAATATGACTCTCACATCTACAAATGATTCAGTTAAAATAAAAAATAAATAAGTGATGGGGGAAATTAAATCCAAATAAACAGAGCAGCACTGACACAAGGTAACCTCACTCCAATAAAGAGGTTATATTTTTATGTACTGACAGGAGACACACTTAACATGATAAAAACATACAGAACCCCACAGAAATCATCTATTCCCCATAGAAGCGAAAGAAATCATCTATTCCCCATAGAAGCGAACCAAAGTTAATTTCACCCCTTTTTATTTTCTTACCGTGTTAGTAACAGAAAAAAAAATAAAAAAATCTTTATATATGTAAATAAAGTATTAGAATCGAAACACTGACCTCCCAATCTGCCATCTTTAAACTCTGTTTATAAATGTTAGCTTACAGTGCGTCACTTGACATGTAGTTTTAACACTTTTCAAGCTGCGAAAATGGATTAATGATTTAATTTGTCGTTTATTTAACACTCTGATTATTCATTCATTGAGATTGTGTACATCATGAATATGTCAAGTTAAGTTAGCCAGTAAGTCATTTCAGTTTCCTGACATGGTTATTTAAATGATTAAAAAGGATTCAATTTACAATCTGATCTAACTATCAAAAAATTTATAGTTTTGTGGTTAAATTTCCGTTCAGTGTAAAGTTATACCTCCACACTAAACTCTCCAATTCAAGTGCTAAAGAATCAAGGGTATGCCCAATCAGCAAAAGGATCATTAGTAACCATTTAAATCAAGAACATACATTCGGGGAACAAAGGCAAACAAAGCATGATATTCAAGATCAAAGAAAACATACAAATGTTTTCAATAAAATGGTGTAGATATGTTGAATATACTGTAACCTATAAATACCAATCACATATTATTACTATTAATAGTAGCAGTAGTGATAATAGAAACCCTCTGGTAATGTAGAAGACAGTAAACTGATATGGGTCAGTCTAAGCTTCTCTGAAAAAATGATTTAATAAATGTTTTAGAGTTTTTCAATGTCAGGGACTCCTGCGGCTGACTATATTTAGGAGACAATGCTGATGCACCTGACTGTGCTGTGGATCGCCAGGTCCCCAAGAGCCTCCTCAGGAGAAACGTCATAGTTTGGACATCAGAAGAGGTATCATGATATATTTTCAAACAACCAAAGAATTGAGGTCTACTGATTCACTAAGCCTGTGTCTGCAGTATTGGTGGGGAACGTTTTACACCCGGGGACAGTCTATGATGTCAATGCTGAAGATACTTTTCTATCCTGGGGATTTTGTTCCTCTCATTTGTCTGATTTGACATATAGCATAATGGCTGCCTACTATCCCAGTTTATTACAACTAATATTTCATGTCTCCAGTGTACAGCCCAGACTAGTTTTACACCGCTGCCACCTGGTGGCTGTTTTTGAGCTTACGTAGGACTGTTCTCTTGTGTCAGGCCTGTTCAGATATACAATCAGCCTTACTTCTGACATCTGATTTTCTGGAACTTCCATTACGATTATTTCTTGCAGTCCACAGATTGCATCACCGGTAGCGACTATGTGAACTCTGCCATGCTGCACGGACTTGGGTAAACCCCTCTCATTCGAACTGAGCTCAGTGTGCAATTTTCCACCACCTTCCCTATACTCTTCTCACCCTTTTCTGCCATCTGCAATTCCCTGCTCTGCCTGATTGTTCCTGCTGCTCTCATTATGTCTAACACACCAAAGAAAGTGATGACAGGGCCTTCGGCCAATTTCTTTGGATCAAAAAACAAAGCCTATTTTCCTCAATCGCAGCGTCATAAGGCGTTGGGCCCCTCGCTGTCCACTGATGTGTTACTTGATCCTCAGATTCAAGTAGTGATGACTAATTTTCTCAAGGGAGTTAAGGCGGCATTCCATCAAGAGCTGTCAAAAGCGGTGAATGACTTCAAATCCGAAATGAACTCACTAGGCACCAGGACGAAAACGCCCTGGAATCAAAAACAGATGACCTCTGCCACTTCCAGTCCGCACTGAACAAAGAACTCTCCCACCTTCATGCTGAAGTTGAGGCCTTGAAGGAAAAACAAGAGGACTCACCGCAACAATATCCGCGTCAGAAATGTTTCAGAACATGTTGTCACAAGCCTTTCTTCATCAAAATATTCAAATCTATTGAGCTGATGGCGCGGGGTCATATTATCATTGGCGGTGACTTCAGTGTAGTCCTTGATCCCGCCCTAGCAGGTATCACCCCCATCTCCTGGACTGACCACTCGGGTGTATTCATCTTTTTAGATCTCCTTAAACCACTCCCATAATGAAGTAGATGATGCTTAGATGACTCTCTCCTGCTTAATCAATACACCTGTCTCAATATGAAGACCTCTATTACTAATTATTTCCTGGAGAACTCAACTCTTGACATAGCCCCAGGGATTTTCTGGGAGAACCATAAAGCCACTATTAGAGGTCATTTGATTAGCCTGACTGTGATCTCCAAGAAAAAAAAACTGCGGAGGTGGTGTCCTCTCTGGAACATAAACTAACCTCGCTCCTCACCAGGCACCAAACCCACCATGACGCTGCCATGCTCCCTCAGATAGACTCACTAAAGTGTCAGCTTAACACTCTCCATTCCCGTAGATTGGCCACCACTATGCAGAAACTGCAACAGCGCTGTTTTGATAAAGCGGATAAGCAGACTCATTGCTGGCTAGAAAACTCCAGAAAAAAATAGCCCCGAATCATATTGAAAAAATTTGACAGTCCTCAGATGACATCACTTATGACCCATCGGCAGTTTTATTTCTCTCTGTGCAACCTCCTTACACTTCCACCTCATGGGAACCTTTCGATTCTTACCCTGAAAGACTATCTCCTAACCACTCCTCTCCCTAAAATCACCCTAACACAGCAGTGTATGCTGAACTCCGATATCTCCCTACCTGAGATCCTGGTGGTCATTAAGTCTCTGAAAGCTTCATCGGCTCCGGGCCTTGATGGCGTCACCCTACAAAACTACAAAAATTTTGCCGGGGTTCTCGGACCGCACCTAACAAAATTCTTTAATGAAGTGCTCGAGGGGGCTTCCTTTGATTCTGCCACCACTAGGGCTAACATTATTGTTATCGCAAAACCGGGGAAAGACCATTCTCATTGTGCTAGCTATAGGCCTATTTAACTACTCAACGTTGATCTGAAGCTATATGAAATTTTTTTAGCCTCCAGGTTGATCCCGCTCCTCCCTTCCCTTGCCTATCCTGACAAGGTAGGTTTCATTACAAGGCGTCAAGCCCCTGATAATACTAGATGGGTCATTGTTTTGATACACACGGTTCACAGTAATACCCTCCCTTCCCTTCTCATGATGGTCGATGCTGAAATAGCGTTTCACTGCATTTCCTGATCTTTTATGGATGAATGCTCGGATCAATGGGATTCTCTGGGAGGTTTTTGAAAAGCATCTCGGCCCTATACCGCTCTCCCTCTGCTACGATCTCTGCTAATGGTCTGACATCGGAATCCTTTACTATTTCAAATGGCACGCGTCAAGGTTGCCCCCTCTCTCCTCTTATATTTGCTCGTCATTGAGCCTTTGGCCGCCAGCATCCGAGCTAATCAAAGATATCTGGCATTCCCATGGGCTTCTCTACTCATAAAATTGTGCTCTACTCTGATGACATCTTATTGTCTATCACTCATCCTACTAGTTCTATACATTCCCTCTTGGCCGAGCTGGAGCTTCTCGGGCCACAAGATCAACTCGGAGAAGACTGAGCTTCTAGCCCGATAAAATAATCCTGGAGTGTGTTTGCCTCCAAAAAAATTAAGTACTTAAGAGTTAAGAGTTTTTATGACAAAACAATACAGCAAACTTTTTAAAGCAAATTTCCGTTGCCTTCTTGACCAAATAAAGCTAGATCTTTCCACGTGGTCTCAACTATATATATCTTGGATTGGCTGCATTAATGCTGTTAAAATGAATCTCCTCCCTAGATTGCTTTATTACTTTCAGACCCCCGAATTCATGTCTTCCCTTACATTATTAAATTTCTCCAATTTCTTGTCTCTAAATTTATCTGGTTTGGCAAACGCCCCCAGGTCTGAATTAAAGTTCTTCAGAGATCCTCGCAGTAAGGGGGGCTGAAGATTCCTGATTTCAGTCGACACTACCTATCCACTCAACTTGCTCAATGCACCTTGTGGTATGGTTTGACAGTTTCCAGAGTCTGGTCTAAACTTGAGGATGAAGGTCTGGAACTGCTCTCATGTAATCTCTCCTATGGCTTCCAAGGGCTCTTCGCCCAAAACACTCCCTACTCCAGCCAGTCATCTCACATTCTCTATCCATCTGGGACTCCTCTCAAAAATATTGCCTCTTGCCTCATCCCTCTCCTGTAATACCATTATTTAAATTCCCAGATTTTTCCACAGGCATTCATGGGGAGTCAGATATCTCAACCATCTAACTTCTTCCCTGATCTTTCCTCAATTTTCTGACATTCAATCTCACTTTCACATCCCCTCAAAACAGTTCTATTAATTTCTACAGCTTCGCCATTTCCACAATACAGTCAAAGACCGCTTTTCATATCACCTAACTTTGAATCTCTCTGTCTACGTCAATCCTCAACAAAATGTCTCATCTCTACGTTATATTATGATCTTGCTTCCCCTACTTTAGGCTTTTGTGACACCCATGAACTAGCTTAGGAACGTGACCTTGGCGAGGCGCTATCAGATGAGGAATGGTCCGAGATACATGAGAATGCTGCCTCCAGTTCTATCTGCATCAGAATTAAGGAGAACGTCTATAAGGTGCTGTATTGCTGGTACAATGTGCCTTCGGGACTTCATAGAAGGCACCTTCCTTCGTATTTGGTGGACGTGCCCAAAACTGACACGTTTCTGTTGTGAGATCAAACTTTTGATTCATTCAATTCTTCAGGTGGATATGCCCCTAGAGCCAACTTTTTTTTCTTCTTCCTCTGGGAGTCCCCTCGGTTTTCAGACATTAGAATAAACTATTTAGACACATACTCTCGGCAGCTACAGTCAAATAACAGTGGACCGGTGGCAGAAAACTCCCCCCTCCCTCCAGACTATAATTAATAAAGTCTGGCAGACACAGCGAATGGAATATATGACTAGCATCATTCGCAACTCATTGGAAGCTTTCACCAAGGTCTGGGATCTGTGGTTCTCTTTTTTCAAGCTAGTTCACCATTGACATAACTAAGTATTGCCATCTTTAACCCCTCCATTATCTTTTGTCTGCTTTTCTTTTGTTTTCTTATTTTTGGTAGCATCTCCTAACTTGGATATAGCAACTCCTCATCTCTATCTCCTCCCTTTTTTACTCTTTCCTTTTTTTAACTCTTTTTTTCTCTGTTCCTCTCTACTCTATAAGGAAAACCCAGGTCACTCTTTCATTTTATTTATAATCCTTTTGCTGATGTTTTGAGTTCTATCCCAACGCTGGTCGTAGACACTGTTTATTTTTGTAACTGGTTTATGTGAACTCATACTGTCAGTTGTAAACGGTTCCTCACTTGACCTTGCAAAAAAAACCTTTAAATAAAAAAGTCTTTCAATGTCTCATGGAGGTGGAAAAGTATACATTGCAGTTCAGAGAATTATAATGTGCAGTTAAGAGAATAATAAGAAATGAGGTTCTATATTTAGACTAGCAGATCTATGTATAGTTGTATGGTTAAATATAGCATTGTTAATTGTATTATCAATGGTAAAGGCTGCCAATGCTAAGACAGGCTGAAGGGAGAGCAACGGACGTATGGTTAGTAAGTAAATGAGACTGGCAGCAGCGGCTTAGTGGTTAGCACTTCTGCCTTACAGCACTGGGGTCATGAGTTCAATTCCCGACCATGGCCTTATCTGTGAGGAGTTTATATGTTCTCCCCGTGTTTCCATGGGTTTCCTCCAGGTGCTCTGGTTTCCTCCCACACTCCAAAAACATACTAGTAGGTTAATTGGCTGCTAACAAATTGAACCTTGTCTGTCTGTGTGTGTATGTTAGGGAATTTAGACTGTAAGCTCCAATGGCGCAGGGACTGATATGAGTGAGTTCTCTGTACAGTGCTGAGGAATTAGTGGCACTATATAAATAAATGGTGATGATGATGATGATGATAACTCATTTACATTACAATTTTGTTTTATCCATGTTCAGTTTTAGTTAAGAATGGGACACTTAAGCTAATGTGATGGATAGACTGTCAGTTGCGATAGATAATATTAAAGGAGAAAGCAAGGGAGCATAGGAGGGCTGGCAAACCTTAGCCCGGGGGGCAAGTCTCGGCTTAGCAGCCTATTTTAAAGGAGAAAAAAATGCAGATGGCCCAGTGACCCAGCCCAAGGGAGCCTACTATAGGACCAGCCCAGCTTACCCTTGCAAGGGAGTAAACAGGTTAGTTTCAGCATCAATGGGTAATAATGGAAAACATATAAACATTGCAGTTTCCTGAGGATTAGAGTTTACATTGCATGAGTACTATTATTTTTATTACATATTTGGAGTATAAAGCTTGCAAAGTACTGTATATTAAAATACCAGTGGGAGGTTATTTGTTGGATATTATAATGACAATTTCTCTTTAAAAGTGTCTCTAAGTAGAGAATCAAGAATTATAAATATTACAGCGGGTGATCTTGCAAAGAAATGTATTAATGGATGGTTTGGGCAATGCCTGAAGCACCACCACAGGCAACTTATAGCATAATCTACCACTACATTACATGCCCTAAAAGAATAAGACAATTTGCTTTTTCTATTTTCATCTCTAGTCATTTCAATATTTTAATTAATAAACTATTTAACCCTGTACATAATTGAATATATTGCCGGGTGATAGAGCCTCCCACCACGGCAAATTCCTGGGTTGACCGGGTCCATACTGAAAGTGGCCACTTACCATTTAACAGATAGGTAGTATTTCCTCAGACATGTCCGGCAGCTACAGAAACAATTTACATCACTTCTATTGACCAGGGTGAAAATTATGCTTTTGAAGCGGCAATTGGCAGACCCGCCGCATGTATAATATAATCCAGGTGTAAGGTCTGCCTGTTTCCGCTTTAAAAGCATAATTTTCACCCTGGTCAATAGAAGTGACATAATTTACTCCTGTAGCTGCTGGACATGCGTGAAAAAAACTGCCTATCTATTAAATGGGAACTTTTTTATTAATTTTTTTAAAAATTCATTATTATTTTTTTACTTTTTTACACTTGTGGGTGAGACCCAGAATGAAAAAAAAATCTCACCATTCAGACTAGCATCTACCCGGGTCGGACCTGGAAATAACCCTGTAAAAGACTCGAGTCTAATTCCTGTATCATCTGACCCGGGTAGATGCAGGGAACTTATTTACAGTCAGCCTCGACCCGGGTTGCCAGGGCTCGTCCAGGCAAAACCCAGGTTTTTGAGGCAGTGTGAACTGTGTATAATTAATATTGCAGTAGACATTTTGTTTAACAAAGCTTACTAAATTGTACATTACCATAGTCCAGCCCCCTAAATGAATTTACTACGCCTTATTCATTAAGGAAATTAAAGCAAAAAATTGAGTAACTTTGAGCCTTGCCAAAACCATGTTGCAATACAAAGGGTGCAAATTAGTTTATTATTTTGCACAGAAGGATAATCCTGGCTGTTTTTCATGTATGACGCAAATACTTGATAACTTAATTTTACACTGACATTTAAAGTTGATCTAGGTCATGCTCTACCCCAATTATAAATCTGTCCCCACATTTTAAGTTTACCTCCCCCTCCAATGCAAAATGGTTTTGCCAAGGTTCAAAATTACTCATTTGTATGCTTTACTTTCCTTAATGAATCAAGCCCAAAGTGTCTAACACTTGGGATAAAAAAGGTATCCACAAAAAAATAATCATATCTAAATTATGAAAAAAAGTTGTCCGTAAATTAAGAATATAATTGTATATAAAATGAAATTATTCCAGTAATGATAAAATGAATCAGAATTCCTTGCCATCAAGTAGTGTTGGAAAATATGATTGTCACTATGTTATGACGATTCTATAAAAGAAGAGGATTAATTATCCATAAGTCGACTTAAATGTAGTTATGCAGTATATACTTTGTCCCAAAAACACACAATAGTAAATACTCCAGTAACCTTTTCTGTAGTATGCACAATTTGTAAAGCACTGACGGTTATTTTGTTATGTTCTCTATTGTTAGAAAATAAAACTACTGTAAACCTCTGTCTACTTTATTCTCGGTCGCAAGTCCTTTGATTACAATAATGGTACAAATAAATACATCCTGATAAATGTTATGGAAAGCAGGTTTACTGTAATGTTGACTTTTGCTTTCATTGTCTCTTTTTGTTTCTCTCAAACACCTTGCTGTCTTTCTTCAGTCTCCTGTTACACTAATGAGTACCTGATGGGGTAAACAAGGCAATAGGGATATAGCTAGAAGCTGCATTGTTAGAAGGACTGGAAAACAACAACTTAAGAAGAGGAGTCAAATATGTTTTCTGAAGTCGCCTATTGTCAAGGTTTGTATACATTCACTCAACAACACAAATCACAGTTAACTTTAGTCTGTATATCACATTAGCTTCTTTTTATTTATTTATGTAGCAACAGTTATTTATGTAGTGACTACATATTCAACAGAACTTTACAAAGAATGTTTTAATCATTCATATCAGTCTCTGCTCCAGTATATTCTCTGACACACACACACACACTAACTAGGGTCCATTTTATCAGACGCCAACTAACCTACCAGTATGTTTTTGGACTATGGGAAAAGTGAACCCGAATAAACACATGCAAACACGGGCACCCGAAGTAAACTCATGCAAACATGGAGAGAAAATATAAATTCCACACACATAGGGACCTTGTTGGAATCGAACTGATGACCCCAGTGCTGTGAGGCATCAATGCTAAATCCGAAGATGCTGCATGCCGGCGCTTGATTTTGATGTCACTGAAGACAGCGACATCTATTTAAAGAGGTATGTTAAGGTTAGGGGTTAGGGATTGAGTGTGCAGAACATCGGGAACTTACGTCACGCCAAAATCAAGCGCCGGCATCCAGCATCTTCTGCATTACCACAGTCGCATACCAGTACTTTCGGTAATCTCCGCCAGCGATGTAAAGGTAAGTGTTTATTTTAATTATATTGTCATTGAAGTGTCCGTGTTTTTTTGTAGGTATACAGGGTGTCGGTATCCCAAGCATCGGGATACCGTAACCAATCCCTCACATACTGCCTATGGGAAGATGAATATAATTATCAGAGAGTAAGTATGTCCTTATACCTACTCCTGATATGTGTACTCATCTTTATTCAGTACTATTCATGCCCAATGCACAGTGCTTCAGACCATGCTGCTTACCGAGTGCCAAGATGCTGTTGAAATTTAACAATTTGGGGAATACATCTGTGTCACACGCCGGTCCCATAGCTAGGTGCCTGGCGTTGTGACTTGCCTTTTAAGAACTATGTTGGTGCTTGCTCTTGCTTCAGAGTCACTACCTTTCCATAGGTGTTCCTTGTTATGTTGATTGGGACCTCCTTCCGAAGCCTATTGGTCTCAGAGTACTTGAATCTCCCGTGATCAGGGAATCATTGTCTGATCTTCGTGTTACTCACACTGCTGTGGGTTCTGGCTGCATATCTGACTTTCTGTATATCTCCTGGATACTATCGGTTGCCGAAGTTACCTGTCATCACTGTTCTCCATCGGCTCCGCTGTATGCCAGTTTGTGGTTCATCTACAAGCTGAAGTTACTGGTCGTTGTTCATCTGCACACAGAACTATTCATGAGTTGTCTGCTACACCTGTGCTCATATTGATTGGCTCAAGTACTACTCTACTCGGCTGTCTATGTTGCTGTATTCTATATTGAACTACAATCAAGTTTTCTTGTCATCTGTGGTTCTATGTCTGGCACGGCTATTATTACTCTGCTGATTATTATTGCTGGACTGTTAATATGAATATATTGCCAAGCCGGGAGCCATTCCCTCAACTCAAGTTGTGTGCATTATCAGCTGTTGTCTATTGGTGATGAACTCACGCTTACCTGTTAACCGGATCATCTGTGACCTGTAGTTCCACGCTCAGTTTGGATTTCGCCTATCACGCTGCTACTTCTAGGCAACACCTTATTGCATGTTACCAGTTATATCCAAGTTCTTGGACAGCATATAACGTTTTCTGTTCCGCTAATATGAACTATTGTGATATCTATAACCACCTGCTAAAGTGAATCATATTATATGTTTGGATCAGCCAAGTCTGCATACTATTCTCATTGGACTTTTAGCTGTATCAGTGGTTCACCTTCATCTGCTGTGTGTTTCATGTAGGATCCAAGTGTTCTAATTACCATCTCAGCGTTGAACTGTTATATTGCCTATTTCTCATGCTGTTGCCATTGGTTACCAACTGAAGTAACTTCTGTGATTATTACTGTATTTTATGAACTGCCGTGTGCTCAGCTCTGCTGAGTTGTACATACCTTTTAATACTACTGCTGTTGTACCATCTATTAATATACCAAGTTGCAACACTACCATCATCGTTTGTGGTATTGTTCTCTGTGATGCTCTCAAGTTAAGAACTACAAATTCCATCGTGTTCTGTCTCCACCACCCTCTACTATCACCATCTAAGTAGAGGCTGGGGATCCATAATTATTCATAGCCGTGACAATCTGTTATCAATTAATTGGAAGAATGGGGACAGTGAGGCAGAAAGAAAAGACCAATCATAAGCTATAGTTTTCAACTTTAAACTTAGTGTAATATAAATGTGAATACATAATTGATAACACTATACAAATTGTTAACAATTGCTAACCTTTTGCAAGTAATAAAAAATGTTATTATTGACACTTATCTTCCAATCTAAACCTTGCAAGTAAGTTTTACTAATTAAAGTGAATACCAAATCAGCAGGAAAAAAAGCACATTTTAAATAATAATTTAATATTTTTGTCCATGTGCGCTATACCATTTACAAGGTTAAACATTGCATTCTTTTTAAGTTAAGCCACTGGCTTCAAAGTAATAATGTTGATCACAGTATGCTTCAGCTAAAATAAATTAGGAATATTACTATCACATTTCATGAATGTTAGCAGCAACTTAATCACATTTCAAGAATTATTGATACAATCAAAGTCTATGTTATGAAGGAACGTGATAAGCAAGGAAGGTCTCACTGCTTCGAGCTGAATAACATGGATATTCTTTTAAGTTATTTGCCGTCCAGATATTCCTATTTATTCTCTCTGCCAACTTACTGGTACAGTAGAGAAAGTGTTCATTTAATTACAACTTAGATGTTTAGCAGACATTGGTTTGGTATTTTTACATCTATAGGATGCATATTATGATGTGTTTTTTGTTAACAACATAATGTACATGTGTGATTAATTAAATAGTGCTGGTATTATTAAACAAATAGTATGCACTAAAGCTATAATATGTCTCGGTGAAAGTGTATCACATATAAGAGAAATCAACATAAAATTTCCAATAATAAAATGATGGCAGACATGTCACATTAATCCGGACTGACATTTTTGTTGGGGTCAAAGCACAATGTGATTTGCAGCCAATTAGACAGCATTTATAAACACCTTTTACATTTATTGAACTTTTCACAGTTGGCTTGTGTAGCATAACCTAAAATATTCATTTTTATTGAGGTGGTATTCAATGGTAGATCAGTCATATCAAATTCAGACTACAGTATGCAAATCTCTAAAATTCTTTGGAAAGTATTCATGAAAAGCTCTAGTTTCAGCTGGTTCTCTGCTAGATCAATCATTTATCCCCTGTATTTATAGACATTTTGTATTTTATCATTGCTAGGTATGCAAATCACAGCACACATAGTGGTTCTTTGTAAACATATATACACTGTACATACAATATCTTAAAGGTTAAATCTAGAAAAAAACAATATAAAAAATGTACTGTTATACCTATGAATACCGCACCAAATAAAGTGAGAAATTATTTTACCTAATTTAAAAATGTCTTAATGCACTATGAAGTCAAAGAAAGCATTTCAAGGGCACAAGTAAATTTAGGATATGAGCTCATTTTAATTAAGCTAATTGTGCCCTAAATGTACAAGGGGAAATCTTTCTAGCTGTATAACTGAAATGCAAATCTGTCTATAAGAGGAAGAAAATTCATTTTATATAAATGACTTAGTGTTATAAGTAAGTGAGTGAAATGTTTGTAATTTAATTTGTCTGTCTATTAATTCAAAATATAAATTGGGGGTATATCCATTTTATATTGTGTAGAGATAAAATGCAAGGGTTATTCAACATTTAATAACTAAACCTATGGGTATCTTTACTAAACTGTGGGTTTGTAAAAGTGGAGATGTTGCCTATAGCAATAAATTAGATTCTAGTTATCATTTATTTAATATTAAATGACAACAACCTGGTTGTTATAGGCAACATCTCCACTTTTTCAAACCCGCAGTTTAGTAATTATACCCCTTCGTTTCTATTCAAAACTTTCAAAATATTTTTGAGCATAGTTAAAGAATAAAGTAATTGATCGGGGCAAGGCCTGTCAAGAGTGGGTAAGGAGTAGAAATAAGCAAAACCCTTTGGCAAAGTTTGACTTTCTATGAATGTCAGTGTTTCATGCTGGGGAATGAGTTTGTGAAGGCCATGCCAAAAAGAAAATTGGAATTAGGAGCAGAATTGTCTATAATAATGACACAACAAAATGTCTTTTTAAATTGCTTTTTTTTGTCTGAATAAGTAATAAAAGTAAACTAACTTGCTGAAAAGAAAACTGTTTGCTTTGTGAATACTCCTGCAAAAATGTTTTAGCTAAAAACACAGTTTGTGACGTTTGTTATGATGGTGATATGGGCTTTTCAGAAGAACTAGCATAAGAAAAATGTACATGAATGAATATTTATTAAGCTACTATACTTGCATCAACTTTCCAGCTATCAATGAAACAGAGGGAGGAAGTAAAAAATACAAAGGGTTGAAGGGAAGCAACATAAATGGGTTATAAGAATAAAAGGCAGCCAATGTTGAAATAAGAAAGTGTTGCAGGTAAAAAAGGGAGTATTTAAATAGTTATAGGGTCAGAAGATTTATTATTAAAAACAAGCAATGCAGGAAAATATGTAAAATGGAAATAAGGTTAGCAAAGACTGAAGCTGCAAAATGGAAAGCTAAAAATAACGCATCTAATCCAAAAACATATGTTTAGTATATTCAGGGCCGCCATCAGGGGGGTACAGGGGCTACTGTTGTACGGGCCCGGGCTCACCAGGGGGCATGGTGGCGGCGCAACACAAACTTACCAGGGGCCCGCTGTCTTCCAGTCTCCGTTGGTCTCCACTGCGTCTCCGCTGGTCTGCACTGCTCTCCGCTGCTGTCTGTTGCTGTCCTCAGCCTGGCTGTCATGCTGACAGCAGAATGCGATCGCAGGGGTGGAGGAATCATTGCCCTGCGATCATGTGATCTGCCTGCGACAGCCTGGCAGCTGCCAATCATGATAGCAGGGAAATCATTGCTCCGCCCCTGCGATCATGTGATCTCCCCTTCTCACTGATTGTGTGGTGTGACCTGATGTCACACCCCTGTTCCCGCCACCGCAGAAGAAGAGGGAGCAGCGAGCAGCAACTGCAACATTACAAACTGTAACTATATTTGAAAGTTTTTTTTGTCAGGTTTTTCTGTTGGGGGGGCGCTCATCGGGGGGGGGGGGGGGGCAGCCCGCGTCACTGGGCCCCATGATTTGTGATGGCGGCCCTGAGTATATTAGCAGAAAGAAAAATAAAATGTATAATATTAGGCCACAGAATGATAAATTAATAGAAATAATTGTGCACGATAAAGAGAAAGTGGATTTCTAAAATATGTGTAGTCTGTTTTACAAAACAAAATCAAAATACTAGGAAACAGGTTGTGCAGTAATATCCTATGCACTCCATTTAATGTTACTTGCAGCAGGGGGGAAAAGATACTCATATACAAGAAAGAAAAAGCAGCTAGCTCAGATGACATCCCCTCTTGTGTGCTATAGGAAATAAATGATGGACCCAAATTTCTTATATTTATGGACTCTCTCATAACTGGGTCAATGCCAGAAGATTGGAAGAAAGCAGACGCAATTCCAAAGGGAACAACATCAGAACCAGGAAATTATAGAAAATAATGTGCTCACACAATATCAGTCTGGTTTCATACTTAACAAATATGATTTTTTTTGGTTTAAAGTAGATACATTTATGTCTGTGCACCTAAGATCATGTTTACACATTAAAAGGGGAACAATGAGATGAGATTAAAAAGGAGGTAGGAATATTAGATGACAGAAAGCTTAGTAACAGCACACAATGCCAGGAAGCAGCTGCAAAGGTGAAATAGATGCAATGTATACAATAGGGAATAATGCATATGATGCAAACACAGTATTACCATTGTGTAAGTCATTAGTTAGACCACAACTTGAAAATTGGACACAATTTAGAGCATCTCACTGTAAGAAGGACTTCAGAGGTGGGCAACCTCATTAATAAATGTCAGGAGCTGCCATGATCTTCTTTGCAGCAGTAGCTCGCACTGTTGTGAGCCTTTGCCATCTTCATACTTTCGGAGGTGGCTCATTGACTACCAGGCTCTGCACCCCCTGGTGTCAGGCAATCACATGATCACACTCCGTGCAGAGAAAGGTCGGGGGTGTATCCTTGAGCTAATTCTTGATTGCCCCCTATGTCCAAAAAGGACCTGTTTCTCATTGACAGTTATAACTTTCCATGTTGGTGCTCTGACTGTATACTTTTGCTATTTCAAGTCTTAGTTATTGTATTGCCTTGTGCACTGCCTGTACTGACATTTGACTACATTTCTGGAACATTCTTGTCCACTGCCTGTCCTGACTTTTAGCTATGATTATTGGAACACCCTTGTCCGCTGCTTAGTTCCACCTTTGGCTATTATTGGTAATTGCTTGTCTACCACCCATCCTGACCGCTGATTAGTATTGGATATTACAGCCCTCTATTGTTCAGGTCGGTTTTGCTTGTTTCTGTATATATTGGTCACTATCTCCTATTCTTCCAAGCAAAGCTGACAATAAGATAAGTCTCTACTACTCTGAGTGTATCCAACTACTGGCAAGTATATAGTGATCTATGGGAAAGGTGGCTCTTATAGGAGAAGAGCTCACCAAGATAGTTCTAGAGATATGTCTGGTGTCTAACATTTGCCTAATATTAAAGGTATTTAAATAGTCCAATTAAGAGAGCTGTTAAAAAAAACATTGGTTTGTTTAATTTGGAGGAAAGGGTTACTCAGAGGTACTGAAATTTAATATGCAAAAATATATTTAATTGATATAAAACAGAGATGGAAATTATGCGCTCCCAAGGGAGTGTGGATGCAGCCAAGGGGAATTGTTGTGGGGAAAAGAAGTCCCAACCCCTGTAAATAACAATAATCAGTTTCCCCGGCGCGGAAAGGGGAAAGGGAAGGAGGGAGGGAACCAACCAGCATGGAACTGAAAAACAATAATGGTATTCACCAGGTAGGCCAGCCGGCGTACCTGTATTTATTGGGAATACAATGTCTGGTATACATATATCAATAAACACTATTCCAAATAGTGTGCAAATGCAGGTGATAGGTAATTACCACCTAGCGTGCATGCGCCACCCACCCAGCATTTCACTCTCACACTTCCGGTGGTTTCCTTCATGGACGGCTTATACCAGGAGGAAAAGCTAAGGACCCGGACACCGGAGGATGCATCCTCAAGAATGGTAAGTGCACTGCCCTCCCCACTACCGCTCAGCTTTTATATCTGGATCACCAGTTTAAGCAGACTTTCTGTCTGTTAGGTCCGGTTCACGGACCTACTACATACATCATTTTTTGTTGGACTGTAACCTCCGTATACTTGGGGATCAGCTCACAGTTATCTTTGTGGCTTACTAGTCCGGTCCACGGACCTGCTGTTTATTCCACTGACATGTATGAGCACTAGCCTTTGTCATCATATTCTGTTCTTATTGCATGGGACTTTGCAAGGTCTCTGTGTCTATTATTTGTGTTTGGATATTTCCTTTGTTTTTACTTATTCACCTCAGCAAAGACGCTCTATGGAACAGAGGATTTATTTCCTGCACCATATTCTACAACAGCTGCTTTGCATCACCACCAACGAGGTGGATTCCTTTTCTCTCATGTGCACGATCACATTTGAATAGCCAGCTGACTTTAACAACAGGAGACTTACTGTTGATTTAAGACCTTGTCTTCTCAAGATTTTGCGGTTTTTTTTACCTATCACCTGCATTTGCACACTATTTGGAATAGTGTTTATTGATATATGTATACCAGACATTGTATTCCCAATAAATACAGGTACGCCGGCTGGCCTACCTGGTGAATACCATTATTGTTTTTCAGTTCCATGCTGGTTGGTTCCCTCCCTCCTTCCCTTTCCCCTTCCCGCGCCGGGGAAACTGATTATTATAAAAATATATTTAAGATCAATACATAGATTTGCCTAACATACTTTTGGGGCTAAGCACCATACAGAGGACAAAGGGTCTATCATCATAGAAAGGGGATCTTTGTTATGGCGGTGATTAAGTTAAGAAATTCATTATCACATGAGGTTGTGATCGCAAATTCAGTAACATAATTTTAAAATGGATGTTCTGGCTGTCTTACAAGTAGTGGAATCTGTAGTTATAATTATTAAATGACAACTAATTAAGCTTTTATATACAAACACTTACCAGCTTTTAAAAAATACAAATGTATATAGTGATTTGCTATAATTATGTCTAGCATACAAAACAATAGATCCCTGTGTAGTTGCCCTTATATACACGATAAGAACTTACTATATACACATAATTGCATCCAGCATAAGAGGAGTGTCTCTGAGCCGTTGTTTATAGATAAAGTCCAAAACAAATATGCAGACCCAGCGCTGGTTAGGGTAACATATATACCATATAGATTATGTATAGCAGGATATAATAATAATATAACATATACACCTGCAGCCAGCCACTGATAACAAATACTGATATCATCCCAAATAGATAAATGCAAAGAAACATACAATTAGTGGCAGCGCTGATGTATAAAAATCATAAATTTATTAAAACACATAGATAAAATATGATAGTACATATAAACTGGATATAATATATCCGTAGATCAAGCTGGATAATATACCACCTTGTTGCCTAACAGAGCTCTGTAGGTACATATATACTCATAAAGATACAGGTATAAAGATATTATATGTAGCGATATATACGTAATCCCTATAAGGGAAATAGGTATGGTAATCCGATGATGTAATGAAAACAGTTCCTCCCATGGATAAACACAAGTGTACTACTGTGATTAGATATATAGCATATAGCCGAGAAGGCTCTTGTGCTTTAGCGCATAGAGCGCAGCTAAAAGTCTCGTATGCCCACAATATAGAATCTTGCCGGAACTGAAGTACCGCTTACTTGTATAGAAATCTCTTGTATCCCTATAAGGGAAGTTGGTATGATAAACCGATGATACAAATAAAAACAGTTCCTCCTATGGGTAAACACGAGTGTACTGCTATGGATAAATAGCATATAACCAAGGAAGCTATTTTGCTTCTGGCGCATAGAGTGCACACACATAAAACACACATGTACTCTTATTTTAATAAAGTAAACATAAAACATTAGAATGCTGTGTGTGACATAATATGACAGATAATCCTTCATTTAATCTTTAGCGCTCAACTTCCTTTTTTCAACAAATACAGTATAATACTTGTAACAGTATCAGCACATGACAGTTTTGTTAATTGCAGAGAACACTGGAGTATGTACTACCCACAGAGCAATCACCACTGAGCAAGTGCCAATAAATTTCATACAAATCTGTATTTATTTCACTTGTTTCTATAGCCTGACTCAAATCATTGCATACATAAAGCAATTTAACAAAGTAAAAATAGTAAATGTTAATGCCGTGAAAGGTTATTGTTACTATTGTAATATACTTCAATCTCCTTATGCCTTTGATCTGCAGAAATAGAGCGATTGATAAATTAAAAATCCAATGCAGGAATGTTCATGAAATAATAACTGCTTTTAAGGAGTGCATTTTCTCAGTTATATACATTAAATATCATGTCAGGTTCAGGTACTATATAATTCAGCAATCTTGTGTCAGGTAATGTATAATTCATCTATAATTAGCATGGCAAACACATTCACAAGTTTAGTTCAAGGTGTTTATTATTTTATTTCACTAATATATTCAACTGAGAATGTTTTTTCATTTAAAAAGAAGGAAATAGAGCTCAAATTGTGCAGCATCGCTGAGTGTTTCATCATCTACATTCATACATTTTTGTCTATTTTACCTACTTACTTCATTTTTAAAGGGACACTAATACTAACAATATGTTTTTATTTTCTCAATATATTATATTATATAATTTATGTATAATGTAACTTTTTTAATCAGTGTATGTGTTTGTTTTTAAATTTAACATGTGCTTTGTTTATGGAGGGCGTTTAATTTAGCAATTTATAATGTATCTGTGGGTCCGGAAAGTGGAACAGAGAACACACCAGAGAACACCATCTGCAAGGGTGTTGCATTCACAGTGCAAGCAAATTTGCATTCTTCTTCATGCCTTCAAATTTAAATGCACTACCTACAGGAGCCAGTGTTTGTGAAACAGAGGGGCATATTCAATTCTCGGCGGAAATGCCGAAAATCTTGGGGTCCGCGCACGATTACCGTTATTACGGTAATCGTGTGCGGAAAAAACGTTAATACAGGAATTTTCTCGCTGGATTTCAGCTCGCAGCTCCCTGAGCCGTGAGCTGAAATCCAGCTAACTATTACCCTATTAACGGTAATCATTTTTCTGCAGCGCGGAAAAAAAACAATTGAATATGCCCCAAAGAGTACTTTTGTGGACAAGGAGTTCTGTGGACTGAGAGTATTATGTATATCTAATAGAGTGCTGTGGACATGCAGCATTATGTATATCTAATCAACTTCTGTGGACTGGGAGCATTATGTACAGTAAATCTAATAGAGTTCTGTGGCCTGGGAGCATTATATATATCTAATCTGGTTCTGTGGCCTGGGAGCATTATATATATCTAATAGAGTTCTGTGGACTGGGAGCATTGTGCATATCTAATAGACTTCTGTGGACTTGGCGCATTATATATATCTAATAGAGTTCTGTGGACTGGGAGTATTATGTATATCTAATAGAGTGCTGTGGACTTGGAGCATTATGTATATCTAATCGAGTGCTGTGGACTGGAAGCGTATTAGACTGGATATCAAGGAAGATTGTAAATATAAGACTGGCCACTAGGGAAGGTTTCTCATATTAGACTGGGTATCAGGGAAGGTTCCTCATATTAGACTGGGTATCAGGGAAGGTTTCTCATATTAAACTGGGTATCAGGGAAGGTTCCTCATATTAGTCTGGGTATCAGGGAAGGTTCCTCATATTAGTCTGGGTATCAGGGAAGGTTCCTCATATTAGTCTGGGTATCAGGGAAGGTTCCTCATATTAGTCTGGGTATCAGGGAAGGTTCCTCATATTAGTCTGGGTATCAGGGAAGGTTCCTCATATTAGTCTGGGTATCAGGGAAGGTTCCTCATATTAGTCTGGGTATCAGGGAAGGTTCCTCATATTAGTCTGGGTATCAGGGAAGGTTCCTCATATTAGACTGGGTATTAGGGAAGGTTCCTCATATTAGACTGGGTATCAGGGAAGGTTCTCATATTAAACTGGGTATCAGGGAAGGTTCTCATATTAAACTGGGTATCAGGGAAGGTTCCTCATATTAGACTGGGTATCAGGGAAGGTTCTCATATTAAACTGGGTATCAGGGAAGGTTCTCATATTAGACTGGGTATCAGGGAAGGTTCTCATATTAAACTGGGTATCAGGGAAGGTTCTCATATTAAACTGGGTATCAGGGAAGGTTCCTCATATTAGTCTGGGTATCAGGGAAGGTTCCTCATATTAGTCTGGGTATCAGGGAAGGTTCCTCATATTAGTCTGGGTATCAGGGAAGGTTCCTCATATTAGTCTGGGTATCAGGGAAGGTTCCTCATATTAGTCTGGGTATCAGGGAAGGTTCCTCATATTAGTCTGGGTATCAGGGAAGGTTCCTCATATTAGTCTGGGTATCAGGGAAGGTTCCTCATATTAGTCTGGGTATCAGGGAAGGTTCCTCATATTAGTCTGGGTATCAGGGAAGGTTCCTCATATTAGACTGGGTATTAGGGAAGGTTCCTCATATTAGACTGGGTATCAGGGAAGGTTCTCATATTAAACTGGGTATCAGGGAAGGTTCTCATATTAAACTGGGTATCAGGGAAGGTTCCTCATATTAGACTGGGTATCAGGGAAGGTTCTCATATTAAACTGGGTATCAGGGAAGGTTCTCATATTAGACTGGGTATCAGGGAAGGTTCTCATATTAAACTGGGTATCAGGGAAGGTTCTCATATTAAACTGGGTATCAGGGAAGGTTCCTCATATTAGTCTGGGTATCAGGGAAGGTTCCTCATATTAGTCTGGGTATCAGGGAAGGTTCCTCATATTAGTCTGGGTATCAGGGAAGGTTCCTCATATTAGACTGGGTATTAGGGAAGGTTCCTCATATTAGACTGGGTATCAGGGAAGGTTCTCATATTAAACTGGGTATCAGGGAAGGTTCTCATATTAAACTGGGTATCAGGGAAGGTGCTGCATATTAGTCCTTACATCAGGAAAGGCTCAGTATTTTGGGCACTAGGTTTTCCATATTAGACTGAGCAACATTAAAACTGGCTTATTATAGTGGACAGCAGATAAGACTCTGCATACTAGACTCAGCTTTGGATATGGCTTTGCATATTAGACTGGGTACCAGGTAAAGATTAGCATATCAAACTGGACACCAAATAAGGCACACATTATTCTATTATATTCATATTTCCTTCCAATTTATCAAATTGTACAGACTTGGCCATTTCACTGTTTTCACAGACAACGCTCAAACAACTTGGAAACAACACGGTGGATTTATTCTAATTGTTTTACACCAGACCTGCAGACTTTTCAGTGGAAACAAATGCAGCCATAACTGACTATCACAAAGTGACACACAAATAAAGCTCAGTGAAAAGTTATATAGATATTGTAAAAAAAAATATGTATTTTATTATGTTTATTTTATATCATTTTGGTGATAGTGTCCCTATAAAATGTATAAAGTGTATTCAAGTGTGACTTATTGCCCCCACAATTCTCTGATGCATCATCCCTATGTAAACATTAACACGTGCCATGTTATACATTAAAACTAAGTCTGCCCATGCAGATTTCATAGAATGGTATCTCAAACGAAATTGTTGTTACTATTAATGTCCTAATTGAAAGGTTATGGAAGCATATGACAGACTAACAGTAATGTCAAGTACAGCAAGACAGTATTGTGTACATTTTGGATATAATCAAATCTCATAATAAAACACTTGTAAATCTTCATGGTTACAATTAGTATCAACCCATTGTTTCTTTAAATAAGTTCTAACTTTGTCAATCATCATTGTCATTTATTATAGCAATAATTGTGTCTTAGGTTGCACATTGTTTACATTATAGGTTGTCTCCTTGCACTCAAGAGCTGCTGGAAAGGCTTTAAGTGATACTTCACATCATGAAAAGGTATGCAAAACATTTTACTGTATAATATGATACTAGATAGCACTGCTTATACAGCTATAATTTACATGCATCAGTTGAGATTTTTCAATAATGTGTATTATAAGTACATCCACTTAGAAGGTACAATTTTGCACACGGTGGTGCATTTAAAATTAGTTGACCAATTTAAAGTTTGTACGGTGCATACTAGCACAACTCTAAATTGCTGTATACAAATTAAACTGTCCAGAATTTGTGTTACATAGAAAAGCAGGTAGGATGTTTACCTGAAAAGAAGAAATGTTCCTTTTGGCGCTTGTTAAGGCAGTGGTCGTAATCTACTATATATTTAAGAGGTCAACAAATACAAAAAGTAGAGAAAAGAATATTGCAATAGTAAACTTTGCCACAAAAAAGATTATGGACCTCATTTAGAGTCGGACGCAAAGTCCGTTTTAAGCGCATCCAACAAAAAAACACTACCACGCATGTGCAGAAAGAACCAAATCCGCCTGCATCTTGGATGCAATTACCACTTGTGACAGCTTGCGACTCACTGCGTGAGAATGGGAGGAACGCGCAATTGTAAAGGCGTGACCGTGTAAATACATCCTAGTCGCAGTGAGTTGCAGATGCAACACACTCAAAATAGGGCTAAAGCTGTGTGGCAGGAATTAGGTGGCGCAAGCATTAGCTAGCTGTAGGAACTGCTCACAGCTCGGTAGGGTATTAAGAGTGGGACGCAACTGGGGTTGCTTGCAACTCATAATACCCTACCAGGCTGCGGCACACTCCCACTCCTACACTTCTTAAACTGACTTTGCGTCCGACTCTAAATGAGGTCCTATATGTGCACTGCGGATATTTCAAATCATCATTTATTATATATTATTCATAAAATCACATTCTAAAATTTAATTAAAAGACCTCAAGAAACCCTGATATGCCACAAATAGATTTTTACAGCAAAATGTACATAAACTACTTTAAACCTGTATGTTAGTTGAGACCACAAATAATAGTCCAACATTTGTGTGTTAGATAGAAAAACAGGTAGGATGTTTACCTACATGCAAAAGAAAAATTGCATGTGCATCCTAACATACTTGCACACTTTAGCTGGGTTTGCTCCTAAATCTAAATGATGTCCTATCGGCTTATTAAAAATATAATTTTACAAAAACTTCATAAGTTATTCAGTAATGTCTGAGATTTGTGATTCATTTGTTAGCTTAGAGTTGATAAAAATAAATAGAAGTTTATCTATACAGCATTAAGATATACAGGGGACTATTTATTAATCATTTTTTGACTGTAAATTCCCCGAAAACCCCAGTTTTTGGGAATGGCTGTATAATGCAAATTTATTATTGCTGCATCGGAGTTTTGCATTTTTTTTCTAAATACATAGCAGTCCCAATATAGGTGTATGGAGCCTGCTATGTACCGCAATTTAAGAATGAATGAAAATACTTTTACACCTATGTTAATGTACGCCAGCTCATGCTGGCGTTCATTACCGTTTTTGCTATTTTTCAGCTCTGTTCTGAAGAGCAAAGCTTGACTGTGCATGTGGATGGATCATATGATCCCTCACTGTTACACATCACTCTCTGCAACAGTTAAGTGCAGGGAAGTTTGGGCGCATGCCCAAAGGTTTCACTACGGAGCATGCGCACAGGGCTGCTGTGGATCGCGCTGGTCATCGGGACTTCACAGAAACAGCAGCTTATCAGGACTGCAGTCCCTGTGGAACTTTTTTGATGAATATGAAAGATATTTCAATACTTATCTATGCGATAAGGATTGAAAACTATCTTTCATCAAATGCGTTGGTACATAAATATGCCCCACAGTATCTGGAAGCTATGTGCAAGGGGCCTGGAGAGTACAATTGCCATAATCCAGATAAAAAGTGACACTTGACCATAAATAGGACCCATGATTATTAACTGCACAAATGTGTGGTGCTTCAGCAAAGGTCTTTATTGATCTTAATATACTGTATCAGAATACACTGTTTCTTACATGGCTTATTGTAATCTGCTAATTGACAAGGTGATACTCTAGGTCTTCTGAGGCTTCTTCACTTTTGCTTGGTGGACCTAATGGTAGGAAAAAGCAGGATTCATCATCAACATTTATTTATTTATATAGCGCCACTTATTCCGCAATGCTGTACAGAGAAACCACTCTGCCCCATTGCAGATTACAGTCTAAATTCCCTAACATACATACATACACACACACAGACAGAGAGAGAAACTATGGTCAATTTGATAGCAGCCAATTAACCTATTAGTATATTTTTGGAGTGTGGGAGGAAACTGGAGAACCCGGAGGAAACACACGCAAACATGGGGAGACCATACAAACTCCACACAGCTAAGGTCAGGAATCGTACTCATGACCCCAGTGTTGTGAGGCAGAAGTGCTAACCACTAATCTACCGTGCTGCCCTAGGATTGCTGTCTCAGATTTCACAAACATTAACACTTGTGTATGGCTTTAGGCAGTGACATGGTTTGGCCTCATAGGATGCTCACAGATATTACAAAAGGCACAGACCGAGTGGTAGGTGACAACACCTTCCCTCTCACTGGGTGCCAGAACCTCCCTTTCTTTCTGGAGCTCTAGTCCTTCCCACACCCTTCCCTCAGAACTCCTAAATGTCATTCAGCAGCTACATTATCTTTCACCCAACTGTCTGCCTTAAGAGCTTTGGGATAAATTGCACTCCAAGGACCTTCTCACTAAACTGAGAATTTAAACGTTACGTGAAAGGAGTAAATGAAAGCAAGAAACAGAAGGGATATATTTATTTGCTTTGGTCCCACCACAATACTAGGGATTAACAGCTGGTAATCTCTTTTTTATAGGGTGGCCAGGTTAATTGCTCTTACGCCATGTAAAATAGGGACAGTAGTTTGTATTGTGGGGATTGTAGGCTTTCCTTTACTTTAATATTTAAAGTAACTGTGGTGTCAATTTAACATTGCAGTGCAAACTGCAGAAATGTGCTGTAACTCATAGCAACTAAACATTACCTTTGATAAAGTGCAATATAAAACATTAAATTAGATAGCCTCATTCTTTTGTATCTGGTTGTCAAAGAGACAGGGAGGCAGAATTTACATGCAAGTGTCACGTTTCATTGAAGGAAAGATTCCTGCATATCTTCTATCTAGAATACTCAACCGTAGCGTAACTTTTTTATTTAACTGGTAGGTAAATTATTAAATATATCTACAGTCATGAGGAAGGTATTGGAAAAACTGTCTGATGCACTCTCAATATTGAACAAGTTCTGTTTTTTTGATAAAAGATCCTCTTCCTTATTCCACATTTGTATTGGAAATACTTTAATGTTTTTTTCTCATTTGGATATTTCCTTTTTTTATTGTGCTCATCTGCAATGGTATTTGTTTATTATAGTAGAATTTACATCTTTGTATTCTTATAGAATGTAGCTAGAATGTAGTGTGTTTTAGAATGTCAAGGACAGATTAATTGAATGAACATGTGATTTGGATTTATATTCTTCTCCCATTGTACTTTCTTTTTAATTCAGTGATGCTCTGTAATGAAATCTGTATGCTTTCATCTTTCTCTTTATCCACTTCACCCTCTACAAACATGTTTTGTGATTCCAGGAATCCTAATTTGCAACCATTTTAGCTGTCAACACGTTGATGTGAAATAACCTCACACTGTACTTAATTCCAGATTTAGATGATAAACTATTGTGTAGCCTACCCCCCATTAATTCTAATTAAGTACAGATATCATCCAGAGACAATAGATGAATATTAGAGTAAAAACAACTGGTTTATTACAGGCGATATCAGAAGCATGCATTCATAAGTGATAAAAGATTTGCACAATTTTCAGGATCCATTTTACTGTGTCAAATTTCTACTGTATGTGAACATTTAGGTGACTTTCCCTAATCTTCAGGTAATCTCTCCAACAGAACTCTTAATCTTTACAAGTCCACCTTCTGTCTTCTGCTCTGATCACCTCTTTTCAAGCATGCCTACCTGATTTATCTCGTGCTACACCTATCCTTATGTTACCAGACTCAAAGTGTCCAGACATTAAAAGTTCCTTCAAATATCATGTTGTCAGACGAGCATAGAGCCTGACCCCATAATAAATCACTCCACTCATCAGATCTATGTCATATCATTGTTTCTATCTCTATTCCTTTAGCAAGATTTAAATTCCTATTGTCTCATGTTTGTATTGACATCATGTAATTGTTGTCCTGTGTGTTAACACAAATGCTAAGGAAGATGTTTGTGCTTTATACATAGGGATGTGCACCGGCGACTTTTGGAGTCTCGTGTTTTGTGTTTTGGATTCGGATTTGCTCGATGTTTTGGGTTCGTATTTGTTTTGCAAAACACCTGCCGAAACGTTTTGGTTCGGATTTAAGGTTTTGGATTCGGATTTTTTTTTAAAAAAACATAAAAAGTGTAAAAATCAATTTTTTGGGCTTATTTTCACTCCTACGCTATTATTAACCTCAATAACATTCAATAACAATCATTTCCACTAATTTAAAGGCTATTCTGAACACCTAACACGTCACAATTTATTTTTTTTTGTAGTACAAAACATTGCAACGAGGTATCTTTCTGGACTGCGTAGAGGAGTGTTCCCCACAATATAATTAAAAACCCATCAACTGGTCTGAATTACACCCAAAAATAGTATCTGGACTGCGTAGAGTAGTGGGCACTGGGCACCACAATAAAATATATAGAAAACCTTCAACAGGTCTGAATTACACCCAAAAATAGTATCTGCACTGCGTAGAGTAGTGTGCACTGGGCACCACAATAAAATATATAGAAAACCTTCAACAGGTCTGCATTACACCCAAAAATAGTATCTGCACTGCGTAGAGTAGTGGGCACTGGCCACCACAATATAATATATAGAAAACCTTCAACAGGTCTGAATTACACCCAAAAATAGTATCTGCACTGCGTAGAGTAGTGGGCACTGGGCACCACAATAAAATATATAGAAAACCTTCAACAGGTCTGAACTACACCCAAAAATAGTATCTGCACTGCGTAGAGGACTGGCCACTGGCCACCACAATATAATATATAGAAAACCTTCAACAGGTCTGAATTACACCCAAATATAGTATCTGCACTGCGTAGAGTAGTGGGCACTGGGCACCACAATAAAATATATAGAAAACCTTCAACAGGTCTGAATTACACCCAAAAATAGTATCTGCACTGCGTAGAGGACTGGGCACTGGCCACCACAATATAATATATAGAAAACCTTCAACAGGTCTGAATTACACCCAAAAATAGTATCTGCACTGCGTAGAGTAGTGGGCACTGGGCACCACAATAAAATATATAGAAAACCTTCAACAGGTCTGAATTACACCCAAAAATAGTATCTGCACTGCGTAGAGTAGTGGGCACTGGCCACCACAATAAAATATATAGAAAACCTTCAACAGGTCTGAATTACACCCAAAAATAGTATCTGCACTGCGTAGAGTAGTGTGCACTGGGCACCACAATAAAATATATAGAAAACCTTCAACAGGTCTGCATTACACCCAAAAATAGTATCTGCACTGCGTAGAGTAGTGGGCACTGGGCACCACAATAAAATATATAGAAAACCTTCAACAGGTCTGAATTACACCCAAAAATAGTATCTGCACTGCGTAGAGGACAGCCCACTGGCCACCACAATATAATATATAGAAAACCTTCAACAGGTCTGAATTACACCCAAAAATAGTATCTGCACTGCGTAGAGTAGTGGGCACTGGGCACCACAATAAAATATATAGAAAACCTTCAACAGGTCTGAATTACACCCAAAAATAGTATCTGCACTGCGTAGAGTAGTGTGCACTGGGCACCACAATAAAATATATAGAAAACCTTCAACAGGTCTGAACTACACCCAAAAATAGTATCTGCACTGCATAGAGGACTGGGCACTGGCCACCACAATATAATATATAGAAAACCTTCAACAGGTCTGAATTACACCCAAAAATAGTATCTGCACTGCGTAGAGTAGTGGGCACTGGGCACCACAATAAAATATATAGAAAACCTTCAACAGGTCTGAACTACACCCAAAAATAGTATCTGCACTGCGTAGAGGACTGGCCACTGGCCACCACAATATAATATATAGAAAACCTTCAACAGGTCTGAATTACACCCAAAAATAGTATCTGCACTGCGTAGAGTAGTGGGCACTGGGCACCACAATAAAATATATAGAAAACCTTCAACAGGTCTGAATTACACCCAAAAATAGTATCTGCACTGCGTAGAGTAGTGTGCACTGGGCACCACAATAAAATATATAGAAAACCTTCAACAGGTCTGCATTACACCCAAAAATAGTATCTGCACTGCGTAGAGTAGTGGGCACTGGCCACCACAATATAATATATAGAAAACCTTCAACAGGTCTGAATTACACCCAAAAATAGTATCTGCACTGCGTAGAGTAGTGGGCACTGGGCACCACAATAAAATATATAGAAAACCTTCAACAGGTCTGCATTATACCCAAAAATAGTATCTGCACTGTGTAGAGTAGTGGGCACTGGGCACCACAATAAAATATATAGAAAACCTTCAACAGGTCTAAATTACACCCAAAAATAGTATCTGCACTGCGTAGAGTAGTGTGCACTGGGCACCACAATAAAATATATAGAAAACCTTCAACAGGTCTGCATTACACCCAAAAATAGTATCTGCACTGCGTAGAGTAGTGGGCACTGGGCACCACAATAAAATATATAGAAAACCTTCAACAGGTCTGAATTACACCCAAAAATAGTATCTGCACTGCGTAGAGGACAGCCCACTGGCCACCACAATATAATATATAGAAAACCTTCAACAGGTCTGAATTACACCCAAAAATAGTATCTGCACTGCGTAGAGTAGTGGGCACTGGGCACCACAATAAAATATATAGAAAACCTTCAACAGGTCTGAATTACACCCAAAAATAGTATCTGCACTGCGTAGAGTAGTGTGCACTGGGCACCACAATAAAATATATAGAAAACCTTCAACAGGTCTGAACTACACCCAAAAATAGTATCTGCACTGCATAGAGGACTGGGCACTGGCCACCACAATATAATATATAGAAAACCTTCAACAGGTCTGAATTACACCCAAAAATAGTATCTGCACTGCGTAGAGTAGTGGGCACTGGGCACCACAATAAAATATATAGAAAACCTTCAACAGGTCTGAACTACACCCAAAAATAGTATCTGCACTGCGTAGAGGACTGGCCACTGGCCACCACAATATAATATATAGAAAACCTTCAACAGGTCTGAATTACACCCAAAAATAGTATCTGCACTGCGTAGAGTAGTGGGCACTGGGCACCACAATAAAATATATAGAAAACCTTCAACAGGTCTGAATTACACCCAAAAATAGTATCTGCACTGCGTAGAGTAGTGTGCACTGGGCACCACAATAAAATATATAGAAAACCTTCAACAGGTCTGCATTACACCCAAAAATAGTATCTGCACTGCGTAGAGTAGTGGGCACTGGCCACCACAATATAATATATAGAAAACCTTCAACAGGTCTGAATTACACCCAAAAATAGTATCTGCACTGCGTAGAGTAGTGGGCACTGGGCACCACAATAAAATATATAGAAAACCTTCAACAGGTCTGCATTATACCCAAAAATAGTATCTGCACTGTGTAGAGTAGTGGGCACTGGGCACCACAATAAAATATATAGAAAACCTTCAACAGGTCTAAATTACACCCAAAAATAGTATCTGCACTGCGTAGAGGACTGGCCACTGGCCACCACAATATAATATATAGAAAACCTTCAACAGGTCTGAATTACACCGAAAAATAGTATCTGCACTGCGTAGAGTAGTGGGCACTGGGCACCACAATATAATATATAGAAAACCTTCAACAGGTCTGCATTACACTGCACATACGGCTGCTCCTCCATCCTCTCCATCATATACATGTTGGAGTTTCAGCGTGTCAAAACCTCTTGTTTTTGATAATGACAGTGCATTTTGAATATTTTTTGATTTGCCCCACAACACTGAATGTACTTTATCTATGATACGCATCCATCTTTCTTGACTGCGTAGTGTGGTGGCCCCAGTACACAATTTGGTACCGAGGCCACAATATAATTAAAAAACCCTCCACGGGTCAGAATTCCACCAAAAAAGAGTATGGACTGCGTAGTGTGGTGTGCCCTGAACACAATTTTATACAGCGCCAACAATATAATAAAAAAAATTGGGCATCAACTGTCACCGTTGTTTAATATCTGATACACCTAAATATGGACTGCACAGTGGAGTGGCCCCAGTAGTAAATTTGGTGCCGGGGCCACAATACCTCCTCCAACTTCCAAGTGTAGTGTTTATAAAGACAGACAGCGTCAAAGTGTTATTTGTTGACTTTCTTAACCCTAAAATTGTCCCTGTTGCAAATATTTGTGCAATGGAGAGTTACTTTTTCATTGAAAGACTCAAGCTTTCAAGTGTAGTATTTATAAAATATAAACAACAATACAGTAGTTCTAGAGCACGTCAATACCTCTTGTTTTAAATTATGACAGGGCATTTTACTTTTGGTTTAATTTCTTTAATTTGTTGAAATTTGGTTTTACTTTTTGAACATGGCAAACGACTGTTGAATGGTCATATAATGCAAAAAAAAAAGTTCCAAGATGGAATTGTCCTTGGGCCCTCCCAACCACCCTTATGTTGTTGAAATAGGACATGCACACTTTAACAAACCAATTATTTCAGCGACAGGGCCTACCAAACAACTTTGGCTTAAATGATTGGTTTGTTTGGGCCCCCACACCAAAAAAGCTATTCATCTCTCCCTGTACAGACTAAACAGGCTCTACTGAGGCAAGATGTCGTCCTCATCCTCAACCTCTGATTCCTCTCCCCCTACAGTGTGTACTTCCTCCTCATTACACATTATCAATTTGTCCCCGCTGGACTCCACAACCACAGGTCCCTCTGTACTATCTGGAGGGCAGTGCTGTACTTCATTGTGGAATTGATTATTTATTTTTATAAACATCATTTTTTCAACATTCTGAGGAAGCAACCTCCTTCGCCGCTCACTGACCAGGTTCCCCGCTGCACTAAAAACTCTTTCCGAGTACACACTGGAGGGGGGATAACTCAGGTAAAATAGAGCCAATTTGTACAGGGGCTTCCAAACTGCCTTTTTTTTTCTGCCAGTAACAATATGGACTGTCTGACATATCTACTTGGATGGTATCAGAAAAGTAATCCTCCACCATTTTTTCAATTGTGACAGCATCCAATGCAACGAGAGTAGACATGTCTGCAATGGTTGGCAGCTCCTTCAGTCCAGACCAGATGTTATCAGCATCCCCGCCAGCGCCTCTTTTAGGAAAACTGAGCTTTTTCCTCGCAGCCATAGATGTGGAAGAAAATGAGGGTGAAGCTGTTGGCATGTCACGGTCCTCTTCAGAGGACAATCTCCTGACCAGCAGGTCTTTGCACCACTGTAGACTTGTGTCCGCCGGAAACAGAGACACAACATACGCTTTAAACCGAGGATCGAGCACGGTGGCCAGAATGTATTCCTCTGACTTTAAAAGAGTGACCACCCTCGGATCCTGGCAAAGCGTACGAAGGGCTACATCCACAAGAGCTACATGCTTGGTGTAATCACAATGGCTTACCAGCTCCTCCCTCACTTTCTCCAACTGCTTCTCTGATCAGGGGAATGACCTGACTCAAGCTGGCAGTGTCGGAACTGACTTCTCGTGTGGCAAGTTCAAATGGCTGCAGAACCTTGCACAACACGGCAATCAGTCTCCACTGCGCTTGACTCAGGCGCATCCCCACTCCTTTGCCTATGTCGTAGGTGGCTGTGTAGGCCTGAATGGCCTTTTGCTGCTCCTCCATCCTCTGCAGCATATAGAGGGTGGAGTTCCAGCGCGTCACAACCTCTTGTTTGAGGTGATGGCAGGGCAGGTTCATGGTTTTTTGATGTGCCTCTAGTCTGCGGTAGGCACTGGCTGAATGCCGAGAGTGTCCAGCAATTTTGCGCGCCACCGCAAGCATCTCCTGCACACCCCTGTCACTCTTGAGGTAATGCTGCACCACCAAACTAATGGTGTGGGCAAAACATGGGATGTGCTGGAAATTGCCCATATTTAATGCCCGCACAATGTTACTGGCATTGTCTGACACCACAAATCCCCATGAGAGTCTAAGTGGGGTAAGCCACTGGGAGATAATTTCCCTCAGTTTCTCTAATATGTTGTCAGCGTTGTGCCTCTTATTAAAGCCTGTAATACACAATGTTGCTTGCCTTTGCACGAGCAGCCATTTTGTAGATGCTGCTACTGATGCAGCTGTTGCTGTTGCTGCAGAAGGGGATGCATCTACCCAGTGGGCTGTCACAGTCATATAGTCCTTCGTTTGCCCAGAACCACTTGTCCACATGTCCGTGGTTAAGTGGACAGTGGGTACAACTGCATTTTTTAGAGCACTGAGGACACTTGATCGTACTTCTCTGTACATTTTTGGTATCGCCTGCCTAGTGAAGGGGAATCTCGACGGGATTTGGTACCGGGGACACAATACCTCCATCAACCCTCTAAATCCCACTCCACTGATGGCGGACACCGGGCGCCCATCTAACACCAACATTGCAGTTACAGCCGCAGTTATACGCTTTGCAATAGGGTGACTACTATCGTATTTTGTGGTCATGGCAAACGACTGTTGGACGGTCAATTGTTTTGTGAAAGACTTAGCGGTCTTACGACTTCCCCTCTGGGAAGATGACCGACTAACAGCAGCAACAGCAGCAGTGGCAGTAGTAGGCGTACCGCTGCAGGATTCCTCGGATGAATCCCGTATTGAGGAGGACTCAGTCTGGCTGCTGACTTGGGCTGCAGGACTGAATCTGATGGAGATCGTGGAGGAAGTTGACGAGGAGGGTGTTGCTGGTGTGTATCCAACTGGACCACGGGATTTAGGTGTCCCTGTACCGATGAGGGTCCTAGCCCCAGTTCCTGAACTAACCACTGAACTATGAAGGTTATTCAGGTGACGTATAAGGGAGGATGTTCCTAGGTGGGCAAGATCCTTACCCCTGCTTATTTGAGCTTTACATAAGCTACATATGGCCATACATTGGTTGTCTGGATTTGGATAAAAATAACTCCAGACCGAAGAGGTGCATTTTTTGGTCTTCTGACCAGGCATGACGATGGGCTTTTTCATCCCATGGACATCAGCTGTTTCCCCCCCCTGGTGCCTCATTTACAATAAACACATCACCATCCTCATCATCAAGTTCCTCCACAGCGCCAGCTACATCATCAATAGGCTCCTCCCGAGCCACCTCTTCCCGTACAGTGATGGGAAGGTCAGGCTTGACAACCACCAACACCCTTGGACTCGCCTTGGGGATTTGTGATAATTTCTCTTTAGAAGGCAGAGTTGTTTGCTGTTTTGTTGCTGACAGCATAACTCTCTTCAATTTTTTGTAGGGGGGGGAGGAGGAGGAGGGCTAAGATTCGTGGGTGAAGCTGATGCACTAGTCATGAACACGGGCCAGGGCCTAAGCCGTTCCTTGCCACTCCGTGTCGTAAATGGCATATTGGCAACTTTACGTTTCTCCGCAGATGATTTTAAGTTTCTCTTTTTGCTACTTTTTCTTAACTTGGGCTTTTTGGATTTTACATGCCCTGTACTACGAGATTGGGCATCGGGCTTGGAAGACGACGTTGATGGCATTTCATCGTCTATGTCATGACTAGTGGCAGCATCTTCAGCATTAGGAGGAAGTGGGTCTTGATCTTTCCCTACTTTATCCTCCAAATTTTTGGTCTCCATTATATGTAGCACAAGATACTGCAGAATGTGTGAACTTGGTAATATTGCAGTACCACTGGACTTTTACAGCTGAATGTGTGAACTTGGTAATATTGCAGTACCAATGGGCTTATACTGCAGGATTGGTTGTGCAAATTTTGTTGTAATTAAAAAAAAATTAAATTAGTTTTTGGTATTTTTTTTAATAATTTTTTAAAATTTTTTGAAACACTTGGGAATAATGGGGAAATAACTATGCCCTTAGAAGCACAGGGCACAGGACACAGGACCACTGGACCACTGGACTGAACAGGACACAGCACAGGACCCAGCAGCACCACTGAACTCAAAATTGACAGAGCACAGCACACAGCACCACTGGACTTTTACAGATGAATGTGTGAACTTGGTAATATTGCAGTACCAATGGGCTTATACTGCAGGATTAGTTTTGCAAATTTAGTTGTAATTAATTTTTTTTAAAATTATTTTTTTTTATTTTTTTTTATTTTTTAAAACACTTGGGAATAATGGGGAAATAACTATGCCCTTAGAAGCACAGAGCACAGGACACACCACCACAGGACTGAACAGGACACAGCACAGCACCCAGCAGCACCACTGAACTCAGAAGGACAGAGCACAGGACACAGCACCACTGGACTGAAGTGAACAGGACACAGCACAGGACCCAGCAGCACCACTGAACTCAGAAGGACAGACCACAGGACACAGCACCACTGGACTGAACAGGACACAGCACAGGACCCAGCAGCACCACTGAACTGAGCAGAACACAGAGCACAGCACAGCACAGCACAGCACAGAACTGAACAGCATGAGATATAGCAGGACAGAGGACCACCTAACACACCCTCCCTCTACCCTGATCAATGCCTGAGTGAAGATGGCGGCGACTAGCGGGGAATTTATAGGATCCGAGTATCGCGAGATCCGAGAGTCAGAGCCTCTGTTTCAGATTTGAATTTGGCGCCAATACCCGGATCTGTCTCGGATCCGACTCGGATCGGCAACGTTCGGGTGGGCTCGGATTTCCGAAATCTGAGTGCGCTCATCTCTATTTATAAATAATAATAATAATAATAATAATAATAATAATAATAATATGTACCTGCAGTATTACTTTTAGGTATTATACATCATGGCCTCCTTTAGCAGACAGGTCCACATGAATCCCTATACACATTAACCTGGCTATCTCATTTTACAGTTTGTTAACATGTATGCAAAAAAAAAAACTAGATTCCGTTTTACTACTCACTAAACACAGTAATTGCAGAGACCTCTGTGTCTGAAGGGATTTTTCTGGATTGGGATATCCACCCAATTCTGGAGATCACAGAGATCTCTTGAATCTGGAAGATGATGTAATACATCATTATCTTCATCAACATTTATTTATAGTGCCAGCAGATTCTGTAGCGCTTTACAATTGGGAACAAACAGTAATAAAATATTACTGGGTAATACATACATACATAGTGTTAAGAAGGCCCTGCTTGAAGCTTATAATCTATGGGACAATGGTTTGATATACATGGGTAAGTGCTACATCATATTGAATATGTGTCCAGCTAGAATAAAAAATTTACAAAGTATTTAGTGGGCTGTATGCTCAGTCACACAACTATGTTGGTCAGAGGTTTATTGTCTTGTGATAGCTATGTAGAGGGTGGTAATAGTGTAACCTAGGAAGATTAAGATGGTTGCTGAGGAATATTATGAGCTTGTCTGAAGCGGTGGCTTTTCAGAGAAAACTTGAATGTTTGAAGACTAGAGGAAAGTCTTGTGGTGCGAGGGTGTAAATTCCATAAAGAGGGTGCAGTCTGAAAAAAGTCCTGTAACCAAGAATGGGAGGATGTGATGAGAGTGGAAGAGAGATGCAGATATTGTGCAAAACTGAAGTGTCGAGCACTTGAGACAAGTGAGGAGATGTATATTGGTGCAATTTTGTTGATGGCCTTATATGTTAGGAGGATATATATGGTAAAGGGCGGCGCCTTCAGGTGTATACAGTGTATATAAACATATAAGCACAGATGTACACAAAGTAGTCCAGAGGAATTAAAACAGAATGGTGTCTGAATGGATGCACCGCAGGTGACTCATAACACTGTAGTACAGGATAAAGATGATCTACGATTGATCGTGCAGAATAATAGAAGTGGTGTGCGTACCAGATATATAAAATCAAACCGCTTATCTGTATATTAGCTCCTTAGGAATACGGGAGTATGATCTGCAACCAATTCTCCTTAACGATGGATAAATTGTATGTTATTGCGATATATAAAAAGGAGCGATGTGCAATGTACTTGTCCCTGGGTCCATGCTTGATACCCTCAGATTCAGGTCTGCCAAAGTTAGAGTACTACGTCTCCTCGATCCGTGTGACCATGAGAACGGAAGCCTCCTTATATTCAGACAGAACGAGTCTTGAGATGTATATCTTCTTTATATAGTACTAAGTACCAGGATCAGTATAACAACAGCTTTCAGTAATAGCTTCTTAACATATCATATCAGTAACATTAACAGCTCATGTTACTCGTTCTGTCTGAATATAAGGAGGCTTCCGTTCTCATGGTCACACGGATCGAGGAGACGTAGTACTCTAACTTTGGCAGACCTGAATCTGAGGGTATCAAGCATGGACCCAGGGACAAGTACATTGCACATCGCTCCTTTTTATATATCGCAATAACATACAATTTATCCATCGTTAAGGAGAATTGGTTGCAGATCATACTCCGGGATTCCTAAGGAGCTAATATACAGATGAGCGGTTTGATTTTATATATCTGGTACGCACACCACTTCTATTATTCTGCACGATCAATCGTAGATCATCTTTATCCTGTACTACAGTGTTATGAGTCACCTGCGGTGCATCCATTCAGACACCATTCTGTTTTAATTCCTCTGGACTACTTTGTGTACATCTGTGCTTATATGTTTATATACACTGTATACACCTGAAGGCGCCGCCCTTTACCATATATATCCTCCTATGTTTATCGGACTAACCATCCGCTTTTAAGGTTGGCTGCCACACGCACGTTGTGGAGGTGTTACTCTTATTACTATATATTTATATATTTATTTATTGTATCTATATATACCTTGTTTATTACACACGCAATTTTGCATTTGTGTTACCATCCATATATTGGGTAAGCGCCACATGTAGATATCTGGTTTGTTTTTTCGGCCTTATATGTTAGTAGAAGAATTTTAGATTGGATTTGTTGAAAAACAGGCAACCAATATAGAGATTGACAGAGTGACTCAACAGATGTAAAACAATTTGCAAGGAAACTCAATCTAGCCACTGCGTGCAAAAATAGATTGCATGGGCTTGAGTATGATTTTGGGAAGACCAGTAAGGAGGGAATTACAATTGTCGATGCTGGAGATGATGAGTGCATGCATTAAAGTTTTTGCAGTGTCTTGTATGACATATGTACATATTCTGGAAATGAATTTTAGATGTATGCAGCATAACGTAAATATAGAGTTGATGTGAGGAATAAATGATAGTTGCGAATCAAGGATTACACCTAGGAAGTGAGCTTACGTGGTGGGATTTATGGTCATGTTGTCAACAGAAAAAGAAATGTCAGGCAGTAAGCTTCAATTGTTGGGTGGGAATATTATTGTTTCTGTTTTTGAAAGATTGAGTTTAAGCTGGCGAGAGGACATCCAAGATGAAATGGCAGAAAGACAGTCAGTAACGCAAGACAACACAGATGGAGAGAGATCAGGAGAGGATAGATAAATTTGTGTATCATCCACATAGAGATGATCCTGAAATCCATTAGTTTTCCTAGACAAGTGGTGTAGATAGAGAATAGCAGAGAACCTAGGACTGAACCTTGTGGTACTTCAACTGATGAAGGAAGCGGAGTGGAGGTTATTCCAGAGAAATTAATGCTGAAAGAGCGATTAGCTAGTTAGGATGAGAACTAGGATAGGGCAGTGTCTTGAAAAATTAAGGATTGTAGCGCCTGTATGAGGAGAGAGTAGTCAACAGTGTCAAATGCAGCAGAGAGATTCAGGAGAATTAGAAGAGAGCAATCACCTTTATTTTTAGCTGTGATCAGATAATTGACAACCTTGTTCAGTGCAGTCCCTGTGGAGTGTTGAGAATGAAATCCTGAATGAAGAGGATCCAATAGGTTGTTTGCAGAAAGGAAATGTGTGATGCAAGTGTAGGCAATTCGCTCGAGAAGCTTGGAGGGGCATGGGAGCTGAGAGATGGGGCGGTAATTTGAAAGAGAGTTTAGGTCCGAATTTATTTTTTTTAGAATACGATTAATCACTGCGTGCTTGAATAGTAATGGAAAGATACCAGTAGAGAGAGATAGATTACAGATTTTAGTTAAAGGTTAAATGAGCACATGAGACAGGGACCTACCAATTTGTGAGGGTATGAGATCAAGAGGACAGGAGGTAGAGTAGGAAGATGAGAAGAGAGTAGAAACTTCCTCTTCATTTGCGGGATCAAATGAAAACAGGGTGTAAGAAGATGCTGGGAAGGAATTGAGCTGATTGCTAGATGTGGGAGATGATACCATTTTAAGTCTGATTTTATCAATCTTGTCCTTGAAATAGGAAGCAAGATCCTGGGCACTGATGGTTGTCAGAGGGTTTGGGGTGGGAGGATTGAGAATAGATTTAAATGTGTTAAAAAGGCGTTTAGGGTTAGAAGCCTGAGCATAGATGAGAGATTGGAAGTATGTTTGTTTTGCAGTGTCCAGAGCATTTCGATAGGAGTGGTAGATAGTTGTATATGCTCTGAAATCATTAGAGGTACAAGATTTACGCCAGTGACGTTCAGCTTTATGAGAAACTGTGACATATATTCTCACATTGTTAATCTGCTTGTAGTTATAAAATTATTTCCCATTTAATACAGTTCTTGTTTGTATTTGCATAGAACTAAAACAAATGCATAATTCAATAAATGGTATCCAGTGAATATTTCAATATTCTGTAAAAAGGCCAGGTTAAAGTGAAGTGCATAATCCCACTGTTCCAATTGACAAGTACACTCAGACTCCTATAGAAATAGATTTCAGCAGCTTTTAAGTATTCATTTTGCTCCTGTGTGGATTACGTCACTAGTCACCATTTATACAGCAGATATGTATAAATATTTTCTGAATGTATTAATCCATTATGCATAAATTGCCTTCTAGCCTTGTGTGGTAAGACAGTTTTGAAAAAGCGTAGGGTAAATTTGAAGAAATCCGAGATCTGATATTAAGGGTGTAAAAACATATTTTCAGTTGACAATGCAATAGAATAGTGAAGCAGCAATGTATGTACACAAGCATACACATAGTTTATAGTTCAGGAAAACACAATGCTTTGCCCACCTTTACTCCCTCATCACGCTAAGAGATATCTCTAACCCACTTATCACTGCTTGTGACAACTGACTACTCATGACTGCATGGAATCATACATAAGACTGTAATCACCTAAACAGTGTTCTTCCAGCGTAAACTACAAACACATTCAACCTGGCTTGAACACTGCAACATGGATCATGCAATAATATACAATATTAATTATGAATGTTCAGTGCTTGGTACATTTATAACATCAAAGGCATAGGTAATTTTTACTTGCTCCTAGGTTTTAGGTGTATGCACACAATATAAATGGATTAAGAAACAGCACAGTTCCTTTGAATTACAGTAATTTATGGTACATCCTTTCAGAACGTGTCACATTTCACACTTGCAATTCACTTTGTTGAAATTTTACTTCTTTGTGTTTAACACATTCAGCTTTTCTAAGTATCTCAGTTCAAAAAAATTCCTAACTATCCATCTGTGCACTATTACCCTTGAAACTAATGCAAAAGGGCTTTACATACATAACATTAGGTTCCCCCACCAGTTCCCTATCTAACTAACAGTATCACAAACTCAGTCCAGTAACTAGAAAATGTAAAAATTTAGGGGTACTTATCCCACTGGTCTCCAGTTTCCACTTTCACAATGGACCCTCTCTGCGATGGAGTCTGATAACCTGCTCCACTCCCCTCCAAACAGTCTCCACTTCCAACCCTTAAATTTCTTTTCCACTTTACTTCCTACTTTCTCCAAGTTTCCAATCCAAAAAGCAGTTTGCTGGCTCCACAATGCTGTTTCTCCCAATTGCGCCATCTCCTACAACTCAGACTCTCTCATACACGTTCCTCTCTGTTCTCTCCAGCTCCTCCTCTCTTCTTCCCAGCAACTCACTGTGGTTTTCCCAATCCTCACCACCTCTGAGTGACTCTGACTGCCAAATCTCATCCCCAAAGATGGTGGAAGTTGTAGACTTCAGACAGCACCATCATTTTCCATTGTGCATGCACAGCCCACAACGGATGCCAACAGTGCATTACATTGGTCACGAAACGTACTTGACCACAGAAATGCAACAGAATGTTCAAAACGTTTCCCATTACAAGTATAATAAATGAAATAATAAAAATCTGATCTTCAGCACCACAGAAGTGTTGGAAACTTCAACTTGTTCATCCCATTTTAGAAATCCAAAATACCTTATACAGAACTTCAAAATATTCCATATAATGGTTTAGGTGGACATATTTTATTATAAATGTTGCACCCGCACAGAGTCTATCATATTGGACCACAAATGCATGATCCCCCAAAATTGTAATTGTACAAAAGTAAGACCTTTAGAGACAAGTTTATGAGAAAAGTCCTTGGGGTAAATGGTAGTGAATGGAATACACCATTATTAGAGATCATTATCATCATTTATTTATCTAGCGCCACTAATTCTGCAGCGCTGTACAGAGAACTCACATCTGTCCCAGTCCCAGTAGAGCTTGCAGTCTAAATTCCCTAACATACACAAAAAAAAAGGCTAGGGTCAATTTAATGGCATCCAATAAACCTACTAGAATGTTTTTAGAGGCTGGGAGAAAATCGGAGCACCAGGAGGAAACCAACGCAAATACTGGGAGAACATACAAACTCCACACAGATAAGGCCATGGTCGGGAATCAAACCCAGAGATGAACTAAACATTTTCATACATTTTAAATTACTGCAAATTTTAGTGTTTTGTGGCTATAAAATCTGTTTGCAGTGGTTATACTAATGAAAATGTTTGATAATTCTCAGCAAAGTATACTCAAGCTCACAAAATACTTCCTTATAATGATCTGATTGTTTTTCTCAAAAACGTATCTCAATAATGTTGTATTATTGGCATGTTTAACATACCAATAGTTCTCTGTTTCTACGTTCATACATAGCAAAAACATTTTTTTTATATATTGTCCACTGTTTCTTAAAAATTGTGTTTAAGGTGACCTATTCACAAATGCTGCTATCAAATGTTCCATTAACATAGCCAAGACCATTTTTATGAAAGTGAATCACATCATAAAAAGTAATATTTAGCCTTTATGGATAGTCAGTTTATTACAAATTGTTAAAAAAAACCACTGTTAACTGTGACATTTTTTGCTAACGTCAGTTTGGTATCTCTGGACATTTTTAAATGTTGTTTTTCAGCAGCAAATCATATTAAATAATATAAACAAACTAAAAATGAAAAACTAAACTATTGCACTCAAATTTAACTCAGGTAAGTCCTGCAGGGCAAGCAACAACCGCAGAACAGTGTATTAATACAGCGTGCTGGCTGATACATTTAGCCAAAACAGCAAAATCAAATCAGTTTCACCTTCTATTAAATGTTACCAGAAGCTATGAGGAGATCCAACAGAGATTAATGACACAAGGTCATGAAACACTAAAGTCTTCAACACCTACCTGTCTTCAACTGGTAAAGTAATGAAACTATTATTATAAATAGATGGCTCCTTATTCCCATGGGTAAAATATCATTCACATTGATCTGACATCAGATCAATAGGTGAAGAAATTTGACAGTTTTGTGGTAAGAGCTGAATATTCATATTTAAAAGAACAGAATTATGAATATTGTGCTTTTCCCTTATAAGTTATACAGCATTTTTTATATGTCAATTTGAATAAAGTATCAGTATTTTTGTGTATTTTATTCTGGCAGGAAAAGGTGCACTGCGATGTTATGTTATTTATGTTATCAATATAGCTATTTTGAAAAGAGAACATACACTACGGTAACCAAGAAAACATTTGCTGTTTAAATATGGAAAGAAGGAAAGAAAATATTGAGCTTTAAACACAAACTTAATTTACAGGAATCAGGAGCTTGCTCGTCTTTTATTTTTTTTATTTCATTTACACATAAACATTGTAAGCTCTTGCGAGCAGGATCCTTTCTCCTCTTACCTCATCTATTTCTCCATCCTTGTATTATGTATTTTGTATGTTTTGTGCTATGCTTTATGTTTGTACTATACTGTACTTAGTAAGTCTTTTTTTATGCAGAAGTTTTTGGCATTATTGCATTTATGCTTCTTAAATATTCGGAATTTTGCCTTTATTGTTCTGTATTTTGCTTGTTTTCTATATTTTTTCTCTATGTTTCATGTACTATACACTACTCCCCCTTTGTTAGGCACTGCAGAATAAATACAATGTGACAATGCTAAGGGTAGTGTGGGGAAGGATATTAGTAACTTTTAAATGGAAGTTAGCTTATTCATACCTCGAACTCCCTCCAATCAGATGGATGTATGAATTTTAATTTGAAAAAGAAAACATTGCAATGCTCTCCCTTTCCTGATATATTACAATGACAAGCAAACCTTCAAAGAAATCAAGAACTTGAATACTTTTTTCTGAATATATAATTCTATGGCATTGCATATTTTTTCCTATGGTGATTAAATTTCACTTTGTTCAATTTGTGCATTTCTATACATACATGTACAAAGCCAAAACTTGCACAGAGTTGCCCTAAATCATTTGAAATTGAATATAAGTTTATCATAAGATGCAAAGGATAACAAATTTATACAGTGACATTTATTATTAAACCCACATTAACCCCTTCTTAACCAATGGTGGAAAGTAAACACGGCCAAACATAATTTATTAAAGTTATTTTTATGTAGTACAACTCATAAATATTGCCCAAACATGTTTAGAGGTGACAAAAACCTCTCCTGGTATTCAGCACTAATTAAGCCAATGCAAACTAATGTTGTTTCCATATGATCTATTTCAGCAGGTACCTATTCAATATTTGCTGCTTGGAAGGTCTAAGTCTGGTCTCGTATGCACATATCTGGTTACGTCTACCTGTACAGTAGTGCCTGATGACATCACATGACCATACTCTCATTACAAATGTAGATTCGATAAGTTTTCCACAACATATACATAATGCTCAAAGTGAATCCATGAACCAAATGGTATCACTCCTAGCTCTATCAATGGACCTCTTGTCTGTCAATGGCAGTGGTAGTTTGAGCATGACAGCAACCTCCACAACATTCGGTTGTAATTTTTTTCTCCACAGCCAACAAATGTTGGTACAGCTGTTAGGTCTGTCCCAAATGAATTGGCTGATGGCTTTCTTCACAAAATCGTAAAGTATTTTGCTCTGCATTGTTTATTTGATGCTAGTGGTTGAGCAATATACAGAGGTACAGATGTACAGATGTAGAACTCCTACTACTACTTACTAATCTTATAGTTGTTAATGGACAACATGCTGAACTTATGCTGACAATTCAGATGTTGGAATGGGGGCATGTGTTATAGTGCTTGCTGCACTTGTCAATATATACAATAATATGTGTAAGTTTATAGAGATGACAACTTGATAAAACAAGTAGCCACTTGGGGTCTGATTCATTAAGGAAAGCAAGGCAAAATATGAGTTTTCTTCTGAACAAAACCATATTACAATGCAAGGGGTGCAAATCAGTTTTTTATTTTGCACATAAGTTAAATGCTATCTTCTTTTTCATGTAACACAGAAATACTTGATAGCCTTTTTGTACACTGAAATTTATAGTTGATCTAGGACATTCTCTACCCCAAATATAAATCTGACATCACATTTTAAACTTACATCCCCTTCCAATGCAACATGGGTTTGCCAAGGTGCAAAGTTACTCTTTTTTCTTTTGTTTTCCTTTCCTTAATGATGTCTGTTTTGCATCCTGGCATACACATTGCTATGGGTTGGGGAAATGTTTCTGATGAAAAGATAAAATGTGGAAATCCATAATAGCAATATTTATGTAGATAGATTGATAGATAGATAGATAGATAGATAGATAGATAGATAGATAGATAATTAGATTGATAGATCGATATAAAGCAGTAATTAAAATTGCAGGAACATGTAAAGATGTTCCCAATAGAAGGTAAAAAATACATTGAAGAGGCATTATTATAAAATTATTTCGCAATCATTTGGCCAGTAGGGACACTGTTCTACTGGAGTCTATAGCTGATAAAAAAAACAAACAGAAAATGTAAAGAAAGACTAAATGTAAATCAACTCTTATTACAAAAAATAACAACTAAGCCTCAAAACTGCTCATAGCTAGAGCTTGGAAGCAAACCACTTCCCCCTCAAAAACTGAGGTACTCAATCGTATTTGGAACATCTCCTCCATGGAATACATCACAGCCCTACTCAACAAATCCTTAACTAAATACCACTGAATCTTGAACCCTCTGGTTTAGCCTCCACCAATCACCTATTCCTGGTACAGCCTGATCAGAACCGACTATGAACCCCCCACCTCCTCCCACCCTTCTTTCCTACCTCACACCTTTCCTGCACCTCCCTATACCATATAATAATACAAAGCCCCGTATCTGCTCAGTTACCTCACTAGTCGCCCATATATCTACCTGTGCAGACTATAGGACCTATCTGAGTCGCTAGAGCTACCTTGTAACGCAATGATAGCTTTGTCCAAGAGATACCTCCTGTCTATCCTATTCCACCCAGATTATGTTTTTACTGTATGCTGCACGTGTTTTGAAAAGAATGTTTTTGTTTTCCCTATGGGATCTCACATTGTAAAGCATCTTTGATACGGTTTAAAAATAAAAACTTTAAACAAACAAAAAACGCTAAAACAATATTTTATGTTTTGTTTGGTGAAAACTTAAATTTGTCTAATTTTTACATGAATGTCCCTATTATTTTTAAATGGATATTCTTAATGAGAAGCACTGTGGGCCTGAGTCATCAAGGCACGTGTCTGCCGATTTTGAGAGTATCGCACGCCAAATCTCTCTGCGCATGTCCAGAACTTGGAGATAACTCTCTCCCTCGCACAATAAGACTCTCCTCTGGTCTACAAACTTTCAAGCGTTCTCTGAAAACCTACCTATTCAGACAAGCTTATAATATTCCTCAACCACCCTCTTAACCTCACTACCTTTAGCCTGTTACCGCCTGTTACACAATTTCACACAAGACAAATACCCCCTGACCAACATTGTTGTGTGACAGGATCATTTAGCTTATGAGTCACTTTTACCTTTGCAGTCTGGCTGGCCCAAGATGCAAAATGTATACTTAACCTCATGTGTCAATCTCCCATTGTCCCATAGATTGTAAGCTTGCGAGCAGGGCCTTCTCACCTCTTTGTCTGTTTTACCCAGTGCGTTTATTAGTTTATTATGTTTGTCCCCAATTGTAAAGCGCAACTGAATATGTTGGCGTTACATAAATAAATGATGATGATGATGATGATAAGTCTTTGAATGCAGACCTGTTCGGCGCATCTTTGAACATAAAGAACACATACTATAGGCTATGATTTTGACAAGTGAATGAGGCAGGGAAGGGGCTTTTTGCCATATTCAGTTATAGTTGGTATCACAAATAAAGCAGGACTTAGTGTAGTCATGTGCAACAAGATTTTCATACATTTACATGCAACTCTTGGTGCATTAAGATCCCTTCCCAACACAAGATTCCCATTTTATTGTATTGTATTTTCACCACTAGAGAATAGTCACACAGCCCAAGCAGATAAATTGAAAGCTTGTCGGCAATGTGAGTTGAGTGACTATCTAGCTATGGATTAAGGGACCATACATACTCCTAGCCATCTCTATCCACTTTGAGATAAGCGGAGACTTGAGGGCATGCTAGGTGTGGAGGGAGCAGCCGGATATTAGTCTCATTTGCCTCAATATACTACATGGGGCATCTTAAACTAGATGGATATATTGGCTATGGGGGTATTTTGGCTGTGTATAGATTTTATTTGAACATATTGGCTATGTTATTATTATTTATTACAGGAAAAAAAAAATTACTTTTAATATATTCAATGACTACTATTAAAATAACCATTAACAATTACTACTATTATTGTATATCTATTATCTTAGAATAAACAGGTTAAGAACAGATAAGTCAGGAGGAATGTGTAAGAGACAGGTCTGCTTTAGGATCCTGTGCTGTCTTCCAATTCCATACAATTAAACTAGTTGCATATACAAAAGCACCCCCCCTCCCTCACTGCTAGATTAATGGGAAATTTTCTTTGACATCTGTTATACACTTTATAACAGTAATTGCATTCTTAATTATGTTAGTTTGAATGTGTTCCAAACAAAGTTAACACCACTCAAACTTAATAGAGCATATGTCAGTTTTGAGTTGGAAAAATAAGTTGATGTGCTTTTCTTTTAAAAAAAAGAGTATGAGATGCATAAAATAAGTCTTAGATTGTTTTCTTTTAAATCAAGTTTATTTTGCTTTTAGGAAACCAAACCTCCTTACTTTTAATGCACATGTTACAAACTTTAACATAGGCTGTATTTTATATAACAACACATTAAACTGTTACAAAGAAAAGTGCAAAAGAATCCTGTGTATTGCCATAGCTAAAAGATAAAACAATAAAATAGAAAGATACGTTTATAGCAGACAGTTTCTTCTTTAAATAACATATTCCCTTGAGGCTCCTGCCTACTAGTTATTAACTGTTATTTAGTGTATAGTGGGTGGGAGTAGCATAAATGTGTAATTTTGTGCTACACATGTTTTCTAGTTGCAGAAAAACATTGTTATGAAAACCTCTTCTCTCTTGGCAGATGTTTTGAATTTGATGTTAATGATATTTGTTTACTTACCTACAGGGTAAACTTAGGAAAATAATTTGGCAATTCAATATTTATTATTTATATCCTAAGTGAAGATTGTACTACTAAATAATAAGAAGAATTCATAGCAAGAAAGTAAAAATATACATTTCTTTAGCTCCAGTTACAATTATAGCTATATATGGAACGGTATACTAATGTACATAACGCTGCAGTGCTTTGGTGTTGGAGCAGAATGGTTCCATATGTAACATTGAGTTATTAGATACAATGCAGCTCTGCTTAGAACTGGATCAGAGCTGACCTCTGTCATCTCAGAGGTGGTGATGAATTTTGGAGCATGGATAAGAGGATAGAGAAACATGTTCTGCACAGTAATGATTATTCACATTACCATACTGTGCATGTCCTAGCTCCACCCTTACTTCTGCTCTAGGCACCCCCTCTCTTGGAGGCAAATATGGAGAAATAATTGTAAATGAGCTGCTCTTTCCTTAATATTTGCCTTAGCATAAATACCCATAATTTGTTGGCAAAGATTAGAGGTATCTGGTTGTCATGATTATAGTTTAATCAGGGTAATTCGGGAAATAATATATTAATGTGGTCTTTATCACTCCTAAAAATGAAATTGCTTTCAATAGCATGCGTACAAAAAATCAGTTAGTGTAAGCAAACACTGTTTGTTAAATAAACTTTTTTTATCGAATTAAATCACATTAAATATTGTTCTGTGTTTGTGATCTTAAACAATTCACATGTCATAAAGGCTAAATTTTTAGAACACTAGATTTATGCAAGGAATTGTTTGGTGTACTGTGACACTGATTAAATTAGCTTTTAATTCCATTTTGAGATCAATCAGTGAGTAACTGGAGACTTCCCAAGAGTGTCAGCTCTTGAACTATATCTTAGTGATGGCAATAATTTGTGTTTCATAGTGAGTATAAGTTATAATTTTAGGTGATTTTAGTCAGTTTTAAAGAGACCAAGTAGTTTTGTTGTGATTATCCTTCCACACCCACATATCACACATGCTGAGTTGGATCTTGTTGTGTTACTGCATTTATGATGAAATTGTGGAGGTACTAGTTGTAGTACCACAATAGATTATGTAGGTACTGGTGTGTTTTTAAGAGGAGTTGAGAGAAAATAGAGGTTATTGTCATCAAGATCCTCACTGTCTTGTACAACAAAGTTGTTAATTTGAAGTTATTGAAGTTAAATGTATTTCTTGTTACTATGTTTGTATTTTGTTGTATCTGATGGATAGTGGTATTGTGGCAGTAGGGACACCAATAGAAAAAAAATCATTCTGCTCTCTACTGTCTGAGTAATGTGTTATAAATCCTTGTGATTTATGACAGCACTTTTAATATATTTTAGGATGGGTTGAATAAGCCACTAAAATTCATCAATAACTAGAGACAAGTAAGGTTTTTTGTATGAGTTAATCCCATCTAAGCTAGTAAGTATGGCAAATCTGCTCTATTAAAAGGAGTGCTATTGCAAGATAAAGTTACTTCCATATCATATGAAGAGAAGATTTTAAATGTAGGTGCTACTGCTCTAACAGAGGCTTTCAAGACCAAATTTACAGCTGGCAAAGAAATTCATGACATCTAGGGGGTCATCTGCAATTAGCCTACATTTAGAATTCAGTATAAAGGGAATGTATGTATTTTTTATATCTGCACTAGAAAACATGCTAGCCATGGGTTTCTATGTTTACAACTGTTGAAAAGAGACTGTTAGCTTTTTTTCTATGTCACTTTCACAGTCCCATTCAGTTTCAGTGATTTCAGTGGGGAAAGTGATCATAGGTTGGCACAGACTCAAAACACAACTACACATTAAACAGTTATCTAAACACATGATAAATAAATATACATTTACATTTGCTGTGTTTTACAGCTGTATAATACCGTTAAATATTTTAAAGATTTAATTGAGTCAATGAAAAGGAAGTATGACCATGTCACATTGGGGAATGCTTCCAAAGCACTAGACTGGCCCCAACCCACCCTTCTCCGAAAAACACCTCCACATTGTTATGCATACATTCCACTGATGTGTTCCTCTCACCTATTACACATGGCGGTGAGCTGGACAAGTGCATCCACAGTCCCAGCAGTTGGACATAAGTACTGACTTTTGGGACGGTGGAAAAGTCCCCTACAAGCAGAACTATCTTGCCTAAGTTGTGACAATTGGGAAGTATGCTTTATAGTTTGTATGTTTTTACATTCAGCATTTTACAATATTTTACCACTATAAAGCTTGCTATCTGCTGAACAGCTAAGAATATCCCTGAGTAATAATGAGAATATGATCAGCACTGGGAAAATATCTTGTGACATCATCAAGCTGCCAGCTTTCAGTCCATTGGCTCTGAATGGCCACATGAGATAAGTGTTACAGGAACTTCTGTCCACACCAACGACATTTATTATTTGTAACACAGAGAGTTTTAACAGTTGTAATCTAGTTTTATTTTTATTATTGGATTTCTTAAAACTATATAATTGATAGACTTTGAAACTTAGATGATTCGCATTTCTGAGTTGTTTTTGTTTACTTTGTTCTTCTAAGAATAATCTGTAAATATCCTATAACAAATGTCCTAGCAGGTGCCTGTGTTTACATAAAGAGATATGTATTTACCAGCAAATACTCCAAACCATGGAAGGGCATATTAATGCAGGACACTGTGCTAGTGTGCTAAACTCTTCTGTTTAAAACTTCCTCCAAAGTAGAAACACATCAAGCATTTCAATGTTGTGTCTAGTTGTTGCTGAAAACATTCACAGCACCTCAAACTGAAGCATCATCCACATGATTTAAATTGCAAAGTAAAAATAAAAACACAGGACTGCATAAATATTTTGTTTGTTTACTTTCAGACCGTAAAATATAATTTTCTGGGATGCAAGGTTTTAGAAACCTTTAAAATTATGTGCAAATATTACCTCTTTCCAGTATAACATTTACACACATTAACCCTTTGACCATTAGATTGGCTGCCTCGCGGAAGGGTTAAAAATGAATCACAGATCATATTGACCTTGATAACCATTAAACTTTTTTGCACATATTTGATGAAAGTGCATTAAAAGTATCTTGAAAAGCAATCAAAAACACAAAACAAATTAGCCTTTTGCTTAACTACAGTTTCCACTGAATTGCTTAATATTAAAATGCATTTTAATCTTTCACAAAAGAACACCCTAATGCTAAACACAAAGTGGAATAATTGAACCGAATAATGCTAAAGTGATGTATTAAAAATATATTTCATTTGTTTTAAATTGCAATTTTCTCTCATAAATGATTTAATCATTATTTAAACAGTGCCTGGTAGTGGTAAAGCATTTGAAGTAGTATCTAAATACTACCGCTTATTAATCTGAATTGTTCAGTCAGAAGAGGAAGATTGCTTATCACCTTATTTGTATTCCTGAAAAAGCAATTGCTATTCAAACTATTTGTGTTATCTGGATGGGAACCCTTAATGGACGATGAAGTAAATTGTATGAGAAGTTCTTTTTTAATAGGAGATGTTATTTTTAATTCAGGAATGATTTCACACAATTGTTAGCATTTTAATGAGTAGCCTAATATTTCTTGAATACAATCATTTTATGTAGCATTATATTTAAGAGTGTTTTACTGAACTGTGTGGCAACAAATTCCATTTATAAATGAGGATAAAGTGGGTGGGACTAGATCAACTTATAGCCAATAAGTGAATTAAAAAATTTATGGGTAACGCCAATCGGTACCCAATCAAAACATTCTAATGTTCACATGGGTATACTAATGTATAGCAATCAGACCTATACATCATTAACAATGCAAAAGTTAACAGAGAGCACAGCACGCCCCTTCCTCTTGTCAATAATAGACAACCTTATCATGGGAATGGTACATCATACATCTACAGTGAGCTCAATTGCCATTGCCCCATGATTAAGGTTAAACATGGTAATCCAAAATGAGTGGGTCTCAATTAGAGTTGAATATACGACAATTGTATGTACATAAGATACGCATTTCCCTACTGTGCATGTGTGAACATATATTTCCTTGGTTGGTGCAACAATAGATAACGATGGTGATGGCTAAAGGCAGCTCTAGATGCTTCTGATTGTTTGTTTGCATGTTGACCCCTCCACCTGATAGTATATCATTAGATTTGTGGCCCTCTACTAGCATTACTTAATATATATTTCTATTTGGACTACTGCATGAAAGACATATACCCATTTGATTTTCAAAGAGCTAAGCAACAGATGAGGATGTATTTGTATTTAGTTATATTTTATATGGATGCTGCAACTTTTACATGTATTACTGCACTATTATTTCTTGTGTATATGACAGTTCAATACATTATAATATTATGTACAACATAGTAATGTTACTTTAACATTTACTAGGGCCATAATGAGGGCTGTACGGGTGGTGAGGCCACCCTGGCCACAAGGCCGAAGGGGGTGCAAGTTGCAACCACTGCCCGGTATATATGCCTAGCTCCCCAAATACACATTAATACAGTGCTTGCCAGAGCTGCATTTGACTGGCTACAGATATCCAGCACAATGAAGTGGGCATCTGACTCCCACCTCCCTACTCATTGCAACGTCGCTGACATGATAAAATTACGTTAGGATGCTGTAGGGAAAAGGAGCCGAGAGAAGCCAGCAAGCAGGAAGACTACACAACAAGAACAAGCAGATAGAAGCAGAAGAGGAGCTATGGTAATTAGATTACTGGAGCAAACAGGTGGGACAGAAGAGGGGTATGGAGAGAACACAAGGATGATTAAGGGTGCTGAGGGTAAGGGGGGATTTTCTTTGTGGTACATAAATATATGCTACATAACTGCTATAAAACAATCAATAATTGAATATAATTATCAAAAATAAGTCAGTAATAAATAGTAATAAATAATAAGTAGGCTTATTTATTAAACATGAGCACTATTATTTAAAAGTCAGGCTGGGTAGGGGGAAGGGAGCCTAATTATTAAACATGGGTTACTATTTATTAGATTTGACTACAATTAATTAAATTATTGGGCTGTTTGGGTGGAACGAGTCCGGTTTATGAGCCAAAAACAATCTGCTGATTTACTGTCCGACTGGTAGGGAGGATGGCCTAGAATGTTGGCTCACTGCTTGGCTTTCCAGGAGATGAATAGTAACTAATTCTTTTCCAAACAGGCCAAAACATTTCAGGAGCAACTGAGTTTAAGCACCAGCTTCAGCACCAGGTAATCAAAGCTGCAAGAACAGGTAGGACAGCATAACACAAGGTTGGATAATGAACTTGCAAAGAGCTGTGCACATACACAACATTGGATGGATATGCCTCCTCGCTGCTACTGAGAGGCAGCATTTACTCCCACCATGATACGATAGGAGGTTGGTTGTGTTGATGCCAGAGTCCTCTCTTGGATAGGCCAATAAAATGTCTAGTTATGGCTCTCCTACTTATTCTGTCAAGCCACAACTCAACACTATTTTGGCGTGACAGCATACATACTTAAATGCCTGACGTAAGTCAAGTGCAAATGCTACTGTTTATGAGCTAGATACATCTTAATATATATATATATATATATATATATATATATACACATATATATATATATATATATATATATATATATATGTATATATATATATATATATATATATATATATATATATACACACACATATATATATATATATATATATATATATATAAGTACACTTTTTCTTGTATTGATTTTTTCTACATACATTAAGGGACAGATCCATCTTTGGATGTAAGTTTAATTGCATGTAGTTTCTCACATGAAATACCAATGCGCAAGCTCAGAAACAGACCAGTGAATGCAATTGCATACAATTCATGTTTGAACACAAATTACATGACTGACTATGACTTCAGAGCCAGAATGGAGGAGGGAAGAGACTAATGAATGTAGGCAATGTCCAGTAAGGAAGTGCCAATGCAAATGCAACTGATTCAAAGTCTGTGTTTCTCTAAAATATTTTTTTAGCCGCATTTGCACCAGCTACAGGGCAGGTATAAGTGCCAACAGATAGTGATGACTACCACTGCATAGTCTTTGCATTAAAAACTACACGTATGTGTGCCACTAGATAGGAAAGGAAATGTGTATGCCACCAAAACAATCATCCACGCGCTCATCATCTCCCACCTCGACTACTGCAACCTTCTCCTCACTGGCCTCCCCCTCTCACACCTTGCCCCCCTCCGCTCTGTCCTCAAAGCAGCTGCCCGACTCATCTTTCTCTCACACCGCTCCTCCTCTGCCTCCCCTCTCTGCCATGCCCCTACACTGGCTCCCCTTCCCCTACAGGATCCTTTTCAAACTCCTTACCACCACTTTCAAAGCTCTATCCCAGTCTACTGTCCCCTATTTCTCTAACCTCCTCACCATTCACACTCCTGCCCACTCCCTGCGCTCAGCCAATGACCGTCGCCTCTCCTCCACTCTGATTACCTCTTCCCACTCCAGAATCCAAGACTTCTCCCGAGCAGCCCCCCTGCACTGGAATGACCTCCCTCGCTTCATCCGTCTCTCTCCCAGTCTGTGCTCCTTCAAACGGGCACTTAAAACTCACCTGTTCCTCAAAGCCTACCAACCATTCACTTAACTCTAACCTCCTCCGTTCGTTCTCCCCTCTCTCCCCGGGCCCCTCTTTTTTCTCCTCCTCACTTTGATGGCTCCCTTTTGTGCCTGTTTTTATTCACCCTCCCTTAGAATGTAAGCTCGTACAAGCAGGGCCCCTCTCCTCTCCTGTCTCCATACCTGTTCTTCTGCTCCGTCTCTACTCCATAACTCTGCCCGGAGTTTCTGAAGTATTGGTACTTTGTGTTTATTGTTCTGTACTATGTCACCCTGTATGGTCTACTGTATGTACTGTGTACGGTGCTGCAGAAACCTTGTGGCGCTTAACAAATAAATGATAATAATAATAATAATAATATGCAAGGAAGATTTACTATATAGACGCAATGTGGGCTTGATTCATTAAGGAATGCAAATGCTGATACGTACCGTATTTTGCATAAAAATGCTCTCTGCGTGCTCAGAAACTGACTATACACCAGAGAACACAAGTAAATCCAATACATTTTGAATACAAAGGACACTTCCGAAAGTCTACAACTGCACCAGCTGCAGGGCAGGTGTAAGTGCTGAGTGATAGTGATACTCACGGACGCATGTTAAAAATGTAAAAGCCATGAAGAGCAACTGTAAAAATGCATTTTATGTTTCGCAGGCATTAATAAGAATTTTTATTTCATTTTAATGTTTTTCGTTCATGACTATATTAACAAGGGTTAATGTATTTGATCATTTTATTTTTTTTCTGTGCTTTTTGTTTGGACTTCACATATACATGCGTACCCATCAGTGTGTTGTGTCTGTCTGCATGCGGCAAGTTATATGTAGACAGTGATCTAGTATTGAACTAGAAACATTTCTTGAGTCCTTTTTGTTGTTGAATTCTGGCATACTAGCTCACATTTTCCGCCTAGTTTTAATAAAAAATGCAAATTGAAACTTGCCCTGTATGTACAGTTCACATTAAGGGTTATATTTACTAAACTGCGGGTTTAAAAAATCTGGAGATGTTACCTATAGCAACCAATCAGATTCTAATTATCATTTATTTAGTACATTCTACAAAATGACAGCTAGAATCTCATAGGCAACATCTCCACATTTTCAAACCCGCTGTTTAGTAAATATACCCATAAGAGTATCTTGCGTTATGTATTTAATTTAAAAGAAAATTAAAAAACAATATTTATTTTAGAAACACATATTTATATTAATGATTATAGTATTATGAATTGGTGTCCATCTTGACTCCTGTCGCTACTTAAGTGACTCTTTTACACATTACAACCCTGCGACCAATTGTAACCCTTTCTTTTCCAATCCCTACGTCTAGACATACTCCCATGCTGCAATCTAGTTTGTCTAGAGATCATCTGCTCCGTTCTCAATTCATAAAATAAAACACTAAAGCAGTGCTCCCACTAGTTGGGTTAGTTGAACTTGCCTGAATGACCAAGGCTGTGAATCTTGACCCATTTACTCAGTATGACAGTAATTCTAATGGTTATATTTTTGAAAATGCAAAACAAATTGTCTGTACTACTTGTCATAACCATATGTCATCACATGATATAAAAAAGCACAATTCTTGGATGTATTTATAACAATGTTCACGTCAAATTGTGCTGCACAGGCATTGTTATACAATGGAATATAGCAGTATTAGTACAGCGTGGTCCGGCACATTCTAGCAGTTCGGATGCCATATCTCCAGATAAAATGTGATTCATTAGTAAATGAAACATTTCAACTTGGAGAATATATATATAGCTCAATATAATGCAGTCCTTCACTTAATAAATAATAATGTATAGATATGACTGGTATGAGTGCTGTCTTTAAATAATATAGCAAGGAGTGCCAGACTTTAAATTGTGTTAAATCTACATTGTGTCCAATATGCATCATCTTTTCTGGCTTGTTGGGCATCTAGGAGTAAAAATTCCAAATATGTGCAACTTCAGTCATGTGGAACTAATGTTGTATCTCAATGGTGCATGCTAACATCTGACACGTTTATATGCTTCCTGATTGTCATGCAAACCCTCACCAGCATTGTCCTTTGGGTATGCTGCAGGTGTATATTTAGTTTGGCAGCTGGAGGAGGTACTGTCAAGCTGCTGAGTTGTGACATAGCAAGACTAGCTCCCGAAATACTTTATAGAGATATTTACCTACTTGATTTGCTGTGCTGGAGAAATATTATTGGGCTTTGGGAGCAGCCTCACTCTAGAGGGCAATAGAAAACTGTTGCATTATTGTGGGATTATATTGAAACTTGCAATTAGACTAGCTTGAAGCCATTTTTGTTTTCCCCTGCAAGTGATAGCAAAAGCAAAGGATCATATATATCAATAGTATGGATCCCAAGAGATCTAATTCATATGGTTGATCTCTAGATGATTGCCAGGTTCATTCAGCACTTTTTTTTATATTTTGCACTCTAAACTTTACATATAAGAATATTATCCATAAAGAAAAGAAATTGTCTTCTATTTTATTACTTGAAAAATAATTAAATACAATTTATGTTTGAACATCGCTATCACTATCTTTTCAGAACTTTTTAGACCAGTGCCAAGTGAATGGAAGTTAAAAATTCAGCTTGCTGTACCTTTACATCATGTTACCAAGTACATTAATGATTGCATCTTTTACTTGCAACACGTTGATGTACTCTTACATTCCTAAGCACAGAAATGTGACCTTATGTTAATACAGTCCCACTGGTTAAAATTAAAATATAGTTAGTCCAAGTAGACACACAGGAAGAAAACCTTTGCTTTATTTCATAATTAACCCCTTGGACCAATCATGTCTAGGAGACAACACATTGGTTACCTTTAAAATCAGGAAAAAAATAATTTGATTAAACATTTTAATAGACTCATAACCACCATGAAAATTATGTACAACCAAAAATACTAAACATTTAGATTATCTAGGTAATATAAATAAAATACTTTAGTATATAGCAAAATCAGGGATCCACATACAAAAGGTGACCAAGCTTCAAATAAATTGATTTATTTATGTATTTATTTGTGTAATTAATTACTTATGGGGGAAAGACTTCACACTACGCAGTTCAAACCCAATACCACCAGTGAGGCTGGTTGTAGAAGATGAAGTGACAATGCCTGATCCACTGAAGGTAGACAGTGTGCAGGAAAGGTAAGTGCTTGTGTATCTAGCAAATTACTATTCTATAGATTATATATTAAAAATAGAACCATATGGACTATTTAGCAAATTTACCCACCAAAATAAAAATCTACCTTTGTGGACTTTTTCTATAATTGCTCTTTAAAGCTGTAATTGAATTTATCTCTTAGGTCCTCATAATTAGCAAAAACAGATAAATAGATTTCCTGTTAAAATTGTCTCTAATATGTAAAAAAAGTCCCAATTTGATATTTTGAAACTTCTGATCATGTAAAACACATACAATACAATTATGCAGTTTTACGTAGCTCGGTCAGCGTTGGATAAAGAGAACAGTATATGTGCTTTATCTAAAATGGCAATAATTAGCAAAGTGTCAGCATTTATAGTATCACTATTTATCAAGCTACTTTAATCAATAAGAAGCCATAAAAATATTTTAATTGGGAATATCTCTTTATGTGTGGACACAGTATTTGCAACTATTAATTTACAGGCTGTCAGTCATACATTGTATATTTGTTTGAAATGAAAGCCATGCATTGCTTTCTTGAACTACTGTATTTCCAAGCAATATTTTTTTTGTTAAACTGATAAATGGATGTTGATAAAGCATTATAATTATGTGTTCCGATATGCTGCATTTAGCTGAATGTAATGAAATGGGTAAACTCTTTGCAGGTAAGATAAAACACACTGATACAAGTAATCTATCCAACTTTAAGCAATTTGCTTTCACGCTTCATTGAGCAATAATTAATCAGCAATACTGCGTTGGAACAAGAAATTTTACTGGCTACATTTTGAATACAATATATTTCCACTTCTTTATTAACAAAAATATTTGATGCTCTACCTTATGGTGATCTAATCATGTACCCAGGGATAAGAACATTTTTAAACAAATCACCTCTTACAGTGCTTAAAATAATTTTTATCAAATACTGTCTTGTTTTAAGGAATGTTTAGATTATTATTTTTTAAAAAAATATCAGTAAGTGAAATACATTTTAGTAAACAGCATTTACACTGTGGACCAGGAAATGTTATCTGAGGCATATTTCCATTTTCTAAGACGTCATCCTGAAGCTGCCATACTAAATGCAAAAGGCACTATATTAATGGTTTTCCCACTCTTTGGGTTGTAAAAAATGTTCCTACAATCTTCCTTTATCTATGTTATTTTTTGTGTGATATTTGTAACAATATATTCATGACACAGAAAAATTGGGTAGCCAAAAAGTAGACAAATGAGTGCATGATTTTCATAATTAAAAGACTGACTATAAAAATATAGAATGGCATTTATGAAAAGTGGTGTAAGAAAAAGAGAGGTGTTGCCCTTAGCAACTAAGCAATTGTTTGGTTTTCTTTTTTAAGACACACCAGCAACACTTTATTTAAAATCTGCTTGGTTGCATGGGGAACACCATTTTATTTACACTTTTTACATATATAGTGTGAGTTCCTACACTGATAAGAACTTCAATAATATGTATATCGAAATGTATTATAGTACTTTACAATAAAATATATGCATTGTGTAGCATATGTTAACAGCTTCAATATTCTGCATAGCAAGGCAATTAAACAGTCAAGGTCAAATTTTAATTGAAAAGTAAGCCCATTAATGATTCTCAAAACCTTTAGCACCTTAAACTTCACACCATCTAACGGATACACCCTTACGCATGTCAGTCTCACACAGCTTAGCAAAAATCCTGCAAATAATAACAAAGAAGATTTACAGATAGAGTAAGAAAAGTGGTATTGTGCAATTGCCAGGAACACATGTGAGAGTTTTATCCCGCACATAGAATCAGAGGAGTAATGCTATGCAGCTATCTTTAACTATAGAACAAACACAAAGGTTAATTGAACCTAGTGTATACTAAATTTATGCTCTTACAAATCTCTACACAACTTATCTGGTCTTCATTTCTTACCATCTCTAAAAAGGCCATCCAAATACTTTGAATTAGGGATCCTTCTTTGTATCCCCTTTATTTGAATCTGTCTTTTATTCTGGTGACTTTGTGCTTCTAGGGTGGCAGGGAATGGTTAAAGACATGCATTTCTCGCACTGTTGTGGCTTGGATGGAGGGCTGGCACATATGCATTGTGGATGCTTTTGTGGCCTCAAATTGATTGCACACTTATTCAGTATTTCATATAGATGGGTATGAGTGTAGAACGTGAAAGAAGAGTGGGCACTTATAGATTGGTGTGGCTGAGTAGGTTTTATACAAATTGTGGTCTGTGGCTGTCATATACATTGAAGTGGGTAAATGGAAGCATATACAGTTAGATGGGAGAATTACCACATAAATATTGGGGTGGATAAGTGGGAACATACAGAGCCTGATTCATTAAGGAATGTAAAGCAAAAAACAGAGTAACTTTGAACCTTGGCAAAACCACGTTGCTTTGGAAGGGGATGTAAATTTAAAATGTGAGGACAGATTTATAAATGGGGCAGAGCATGTTCTAGATCAACTTTAAATTTCAGTGTACAAATAAGCTATCAACTATTTGTGTGCTACATGAAAAAACAGCCAGTATATATCTTACGTGCAAAATAAAAAAAAACTAGTTTGCAGCCCTTGCATTGTAACATGGTTTGGTCCAGGATAAAACATACAAATTTTTTTGCCTTACCTTCCTTAATGAATCAGGCCCACAGACTGGGTCGAGTAATGGAGCTACAATATATTGAAGCTGCTGGATGGGCTAATGCATTGTAGAAGCTGGTAGGAAAGTTGGTTCAAATTTATTGTGGTTTCTGGGGGGCGGAATGATGAGTGGAGGACATTATGCTGTATTAAAGTGGTTTGCGGCATCAAGATTCACATATTCTTCTTGTTCAAGCATCATATGGTACAATCTCCTAGTTGTGTTTCTTGTTTTGTTAGATGGATGCAGTATAGAGAGTCTGCCACTGATAGACTGAATTGCACATTGCCTGCCTCATGAGAATCTACTAGAGGGTGGAGAAAAGAGATTAGACCGCTCTAGAAGCCTGAAGGAGCAGCCTATCAATGATGATGATGAAACACTCCACCGGGGCACATACATATATTGCCTAGTTTAAAATCCAACCGTACTGAAAAGTGACAATCTCTTTAACATCCATTTGACATTAATTAAAATGACTCATGCTTATAGAAAAAAAGAGTAATTTCAATAAATTAGTCTTGTGTGCTAAAGCATACCCATTCATTAAATCAAGATTGTTTCTTTAAGAAATGTTTTGAATTTTCCACTGAGTTATTAGCAGAATAATTATTTGTGTATTGCATGAAAAACCTGTATGTTTTAATCCATTAATGTGTATAATTGTCACAGCAAGTATTTCTGTAATTTCTAAAAAAAATATATATAGTAATTTATTGTGTGTTGGCGTGTTGATCTGTACTGTTTAATTAATTGCTGTGAGAAAAATAAAATTAGTCGAGTAGAAAGTACAAAAAATATAGCCTTTGCATTTTGTCAGTGTTTCTGTTTTTTAGAGCAAAACTCTTTAATCATAGTGTGGTATGACTGCCAGTCTCCAACTGGACAAATCTGCTTAAGAATATAATTAAAGTAAAATATTATAAACAACTACTGTACTCTGAGTGTTACTTTATGGTATAGCTCATATGTTTTCTTGTACCCACAAACTTTGCATCTGAAAGCTTGCTGTTATGGCATAGTTTTGAGGCATCATATGAGCAAATGTCTATTTGGTTGCATAAAGTAAGCATTAGCTGTTATTTAGAGTATTCCAAAAGAACAACTTTCAGAAGCACCCAGTAGTTAAAGTTGGGGTATATACATTGGTATGCAATACCGCCACTTCTTCTACTGCTTGCATTTTAAAACTATCAAATCCCATTCACTTTCATTTTCCATACTTCCTCTTCTAAATTTCCACTTCAAGCACTCAGAGCACCTAGGAATAACCTGTGCAAGTCTGATCCAAAACATATATAATAATATATAGAAAGAAATATATTCACCTTTTTTACATCTATATTATATATTCTAATGTTATATGTACATATGTCAGATGGAGCTATGGTTATGACATTCTAAGTCAGCTCCTTGATGTTCAGATATTCATGTTGCCAGCTATTATGGTAAGAAATCTCTGCACATTTTTTCTGTGCACAATTATGGAGCACAAAGGACAAAACTAAGATTTCTGTAAAAACTTGATGTTTCTCCACGGACTGTTCTGGAGACACATCACATTACCTCACGCAGAATTGAATCTGGGCACAGTGGCGTAGTGGTTAGCACTTCTGCCTCACAGCACTGGGGTCATGAGTTTGACTCCTGATCAGGGCCTTATCTGTGTGGAGTTTGTATGTTCTCCCTGTATTTGTGTGGGTTTCCTCCGGGTGCTCCGGTTTCCTCCCACACGCCAAAAGCATACTGGTACGTTAATTGGCTGCTATCAAAATTTACCCTAGTCTCTCTGTCTGTGTGTGTGTATGTGTATGTTATGGGATTTAGACTGTAGACTCTGTGTTTGTGTGTGTGTGTGTGTGTGTATGTGTATGTGTGTGTGTGTGTGTGTGTGTGTGTGTGTATGTTAGGGAATTTAGACTGTAAGCCCCAATGGGACTGATGTGAATGTGATCTCTGTACAGCACTGCGGAATTAGTGGTGCTATATAAATAACTGATAATAATAACCCCTTGGTGCCTAGTTGTTTTCACATCTAAATTCATATATTTGTTTGTTTTGCTGTTACAAGACCAACCTGTACTCTGCGTAATTCCTCTGGAAGGTTACCGTCATGCTTAAAATCTGTCTAAAAGCCTGCAGCAACATCTCAACCTGCTGTAAAGTGTGTGGTAATATATATAAAAGTGACTATCAACAGATAACCCACTAGGTATTGCCAGAGAGGACTGGTGACACAAAAGAACGGAAGTCAATAATCTGATTTTTGTTTCAACTTGGCAATAGTACTATATGCTGACCCTGTAAAAAAAAAAGACAGAGGTACTTCCATCAACTGAAGCTGAATATGTAGATGCAACTCAAGAATGTAAGGGCATATTCTAGTTTTATCAAGTCTTAATAGACATGCATGAACCAATCCCTAACCTTGAAGAAAACCAATGATGTATTTATGTGAGCTATTACCTCTTGATGAACATACAAGACAAAAGCATTATTGAACTACAATACTGTCCATTGAATAAGCCACTACTTAAATAGCACCATAAGTAACCTATACAAAATATGAATATTGTGGAATAGTCACCATCCTGTTAAGAGGGATGCTAGAGTTACAGCAGGCAGAGATAATTCCACATCACCTCTGCTTTTAATAGTTACATATAACTGATTACTGCAGGAAGGGAATGTTTGCATGAGTTCCTGTGTTATCTGTTTTCTCCTTTCTGTTAATGTTATATGCTCCAAGTTGTTTCTCTGTGAGTATATTTTACAGACAAATCAGGCAGAACTAGTTATCCTGTGTACAGAAAATAGAGCTGAGTTATTTATCCCATGTGTGTCCATTTGGTCTAATTACAAAGAACCTTAACTTGCAGATCAATATTCTAACACAGATCTGTACCTTCATGTTATTTGCTATATAAACTTACAGCTCCCTCTTACTAAGTATGCACCACTGTTGTACCTTGACCTGATCTCCACATAAAGAAGCCAGAGTCAACTTACAAAAATTGCAATGTAAAGTGCAACAACGAGCTGTGATGAGTATTGCTGTTATGAGAAAAAACAGCAATGGCATAACTTAAAGCACTGAGACAGCAGTTTTACTGCAATAGCAGGTTCAGTACAATTTGGGGCAGATTCAATTAGCCGCATTGTTCTTCTAAAGAACAAAGCAGCTCTGCATTATTACTGTTACTACGGTAATTACTCCGCTGATTTTTTGGCGCAGCTCTATGAGCCGCAAGGAATAAATCAGCGGAGATTTTTTGTGACATCTCGTGAATCTTCCCCTTTGTGTATGTTAAAAATATTATATTATTATTATTATTATTATCCTAGGTACACTAATATAACACAGTATCCAATTTGTAATTGAACAGATCACACACACTGCCCTCCCATCTGCATTATGCAATTTCTAAGTAGAAAAATTCCAAGACAGGAACAAGTGACTCTCATACCACTATCTTAAGTATCTTCATCTTGTGTATTCTTCTGTGTATTCTCCCTTTCATTCTCTGTAGTCTTAGCAACAACTATACTAACCTCTGGTCCTCTCCCTGAACTAAAGATCAAGCCTCTTGTTGCTAGACGTAATGAAATAACCCAAGTAGAAAAACTAAACTAAAAAACTGAAACTTCTAAAAGATGACAAGCTTATTTATATTAGGTTTTATGCTGTGTTCTTTGTACATCACCACTTGGGATCACTGCTTATTAAACATGGGGGTAGAAGGGTCACATTTGAATTTTATTGTGGAAAGAATACATCAAATTCAGCCATATTTTTTGCCAAAACAAGACTGCAGTACTGTGTAGAAAAAAGGGGCACAAAAATGTTGTCCAAAAAATGGCAATCGGTAGGATCGCCATTTTCAACCATTTCCATAACAATCTTAATGTGGCATTTATCATAAATCTTGTGATATACAATACAATCCATAACAAGGCAGCATGGCAGCATGGTGGCACAGTGGCTAGCATTTCTGCCTCAAAGCGATTGGACCATGAGTTTGATTCCAATTAGGATGATATCTGTTTTGAGTTTGTATGTTCTCTCTGTATTTCCTCTGGATGTTCCAATATCTGCCTACAGACTAAAAACAGATTTCTGCCAAAATGGACTGTGTGCGTGCGTGTGTGTGTGTGTGTGTGTGTGTGTGTTAGGGAATTAAGACTGTAAAGGGCTGGACCAATGTAAATGACTACATATCCTCTGTGTAGCACTGCACAGTACGGTTGGTGATGTATAAATAAAGAATAATAAATAAATAATAACAAGACCAATATAATATTAGTTAATCACAAACTGGCAATTGCCTTAATTATTTATTTTTTTACGTCCAATAGCATCGATATTTGCATTTTAAGTTTTTTTTCCAATAGGAAACGTGCTAAAATGTACATGTACTATATTAAGCAAGTGTACTGTAAACATTTCATTTGTTGCCAAGCCTGAATTTAAGAGGGTTTAAACTCTGTCAACTTCCATTAGCTTCTGGGGTATTATATCAATAACCTTTTCAATTTCCGAAACAAAGCTCCCCTCGCTTTAAATATATTTTGAAAGAAACCACTGTCCAATCTTTGTCACAATAACTTAAGCTGCTTTAATTGCCTGCAATCTCAACCAGCATGTTGTACTATCTGATTAACCTATTGCACTATTACATTGCCTTTGCTAATATATATTTGGCGGGGAATCAGAATGTTCAGGTCCTTCTTTCTTTGCCCAAAATACTGTGATTTTAGATCACATCCAGATGAAATGGAAGAAGAAGATGTGGTTTTTTTCTCAGTTACAAAGTGACTAATCTGTATACAATCCAAAGTATTTTTTTTAAAGAAGTTTATATAAAAAAATATTGCCATCATTAAATGCAATTCTAGGTAATCCAATTAAGACTTGAACAACAGCACTCAGAACGAAAGTTACACAGCGGGTTCCTTTTAACTGTGTTGTAATAGATGAGCTGAAATAGACCTGAGACGACTGAGAATGCATTAAGTATGCCAAGGGGGGAAATGTAACGGCGAAGAGAGGGCTGGAAACTAGAAAGGAAGTAAGGCTTGTTCATAGGAGATCTGAAGTTAAAAGACGAAAATCACTTGCTTTCAATTACTGCTCACTCTTCAATCTTAACACATCTTTTCTGTATACAATTTTAAGTCATTATTTACATAGCAGGAGAAGTGTAAAACCAATATGGGAGGAGATGGCACATCTTAGCCATTCCTGTGTAAGTGGTCATCCAGGTTGTAAAGTGCTCTGGGCTATCTATTTGAAAAGTGCATTTACTTAACTGAGACACAACTGATAGGGCATAAACAGAAATACGATATGCATCAAAGGAACATTTTCAACGATAGGATATTCCTAGCTATTTTCTCCGTCTATCCCCTATGCTATTAGTGTAGTACACAATCCATTTCAAAGCAGTATCAAACAAATCAAAGGATTTAAATGATAAAGGATAACATTTGGAAGAGGGTGAACAAATCTGCTTTATAGACTCTTATGTTTGCAGATCAAAATGTAGCGATTTTCTTTTCTATAGATTGATGCTGGGATACCTATGGGTTTTGTGCTCTTTTCAAAATGCAGTGACATTAAGCATCTATGTAGTTTCTGCACTTGTACATTTTGGCTGCCAGATATATTTATGACTGATGAGTGACATTGGTTGGATCAATATTAACCCCTTCACTACTGACTTAAATACTCATGGAACCTCCAATTTTACATAACAGAGAACATTTATAAAATAAATTGTGCCTGGGCATTTATACAAAAAGCATGGTAACTGAAAAAGATTATAATATTCAATTTTCAATCCAGACATTCCCACAAGTTCCTGAAAATGACACTCATCCCCCACCTGACATGACATGATAGTAATACTTCGAACTGTGAGCTATTGGATGAGTTTCAGACTAAAGACCTGTTAGGTAGATAGGAATAGGTCTGACTCACATCCTGTCCAGCGACACCATCCACAGAGGTGAGCAATACAAACATTTAGGATTAGTCTATTTTCCCTCTCTCTGGAATGGATTTAGAAAGACCACATCCATCTATTTCTTTCCCATTTTCTTCCTGCTTCAACACATGGATTTACACAAAGAGTACTGGCATCAGCTTAGGGCTGAGAATGAACTAAGACTACATATTGTAACATGGGAATCATAGATCATTGTGTTGGAGGTTTTTAATAGGAGTTGTAAATAGTTTGTGTGAAAGTGGTGACTTGGGAAATATTGTTATGTGATGTGTACATTCTATTGAAGTAGCAGTGATGTGCTGTTTGTTCACAGATATTGTAAATTATATCTTTTAGTGATATTGATACATTGTACTTGGGAATCAGGAGTTATGAGCTCATGGGTTAGCAGACAAAATGATATATGGATTATTGGTAATGCAGTATGCTTGTGCAGGTAGGAGGCCTTGTGCTCTGTGAGAAATGGTAGATTGTCTGAGGCAATATAGCGTTTGCTGTGCATATAGTAGAGCTTGTGTTTGATATTTTATGGATGATAAATACTTAGAATGACCATGAGACTGAAGTTATACATAAAGTTATTGTGATATAATGTGATAATGTTTCTGGGGTATGTTTCTTAAATAGGAATTGTATACATTTGATCAAAACTTGTGGTTGCGAGATAGCACAGGCAATTAGGACTGAATGGTATAAATTATGTTGTAAATATCGCATAATCTGTGAGTTTGTTTTGGAACATGAGTTTGCAGGCAATAGACAAGATGCCGACACTGTGCCATGTTCTCTGTTAACATGCTTTCAAGATGGCTGAAATTGTACCATGCTTTGTTAATCCCTGTACAGCAGTATAATTATGTTTCTGTATATATGTTGTATGGGAGCATGAATGATAAATATACATGTAGTAGTGACTTTGCACTGGGAAGTTTGTGCTTGATGAGTTTTAATAAGCTGTGATGTTGCATTGACAAGTTATTATCTGTAAGTTAAGTTTAAGCATTGATGTTTTACTGGGAAGTGTATATTGTACTATGCAATGAGAAGTGGTAATATTAAGTGGTAATATTGCATTAAACAAGATATATACCGTATGTGAGCAGTGATATGGTATTAGACGCAGGTGATCTGTATTGTATTTGTTATACATGCATACACGCATATAATCCCATAAATGAGAGAGATATCTATACACAATTGTTAAGAATTTGGTAATATAAGGTATTGTACACAGATTGTCATATATGTTGAACCATTATATGTACTGTGTGTAAGATTATGTTATTGCAATTATTTTTGTTACATTTTAGTATAAGTAACGATTTTATTTCATACATATATATCTGCAATGTGATTATGAATATTTATATTGCCTTGATACAGCAATTATACATAGAACTCTGTGAGAATTGGAAGTTAATATAGTATAAAGGCCTGAAGTAGGGATGTCTTAAGAGGAAAAGTGTAAAAGTTTGTGATTATGCAAAGAGCGTACCCAGTAACGACACATTGAGATAACATGCTCAGTTGATGCTCAACCGTGTTATATTTTTCAGTGACCCATAACAACCTATCAGAATCATGCTGTCATTTTTCTAGTGTGGTTTAGAAAATGAAAGCTAACATCTGATGTGTTGCTTTGGGTTATCTCACTATATACCTGTGCATTAGTTATCATAAAAGTCCTGCACTAATTATGGTGTTTGGGATTTTTACAGTTAAAATGCTGCTTGTTGCATTGACATAGAATTACACAGTTCAATAATGGTTTCAGAATCAAATTGTATTTCCACGGCATAAAATTGCCTGTTTCTCTTTTGTTTTGTGTACTTTGGAACATATTCTGTACTCTCAGTGTGGTGTAAGCTATGCTTTCATTTTGGAAGTGCGGCTCGAGAAGTTAAAATTATTAAAAAGAGGATTTACTAGGGGCTAAAAATCAGAGGAAGAATATACTGTATAATGTAATGTTTTTGTTTCACAAAAGAAATATTAGTACTACTCGATTTCATTAGGATTAGACAGCAATTTGAATTTAAAGGCATATTCACCTTCAGATTAGTTTAATTTAAAACTTAATGTATTGTACTATATATGCCCTCATACAACTTTTACTAAACACATTGCTTTATCTTTCTTTCTAACTTCCCTGCGTATTTTTAGCCATATATTTTATCATCACATAGAGTTGAATGTGTTTGTTGTCTAGGTATATGACATCACACTCTTGTGTTTTCTTTGTTGGATACATTTTCAATTCAAATTTGTGAAAGCAACTTTGTGTTGCATCCTAGGATAATGAAGGCTAATGAAGATATCAAACTGTGCCTGATTATATAAATCAATGGTTGAAATGCACGGATGAAAATCCAATGCATTTAGAAAAAACTAAGTAGGGAATTTAAAAGCCAGCAAATTACATTGACCGATCTGTTCAGCAAGCGAAAATAAAGGGGGTTGTGGTTACCATCTTTTTGCCTGTTCCGTCATATCTCTTTTTTTCTAGCTATGTGACCTGTGAGCCAGTAGGTCATCTGCAAGTCTAGATTCTAGATCTAAATGTAAAACTAGCAAACATTTTGGTCCAATGACAACATGAAGAAGAGTTTGTTGCTCATAGCGGACACCCATTTGGGTCAGTGAAGGGGGTTGAGACTTTGAAGAGCAGGATCCTGAGGTTGGTAGCTTGGTGACAGTTAGAAGAATAATAGAAGAAGAAGTTCAAGGAGGTTAATCCTGATTTGGCACATTCAATAAGTATACAAAAAGCAAGTGTTGTATCATGGAGCACATACAGTAGACAATATAATTAGTATATCATATAGCTAATAATAATTAAAACACAACTTTATTAAGCTTTATTAAAATGATAAAAAAAACCTGTATGCTGGAAGTAGTCTCATTATGATATTTATTTAAATAATTAATATAAATATGTCCTCAAAGTAAGAATCTGTGTTGTTCAAAATTAGTACCGGGAATGATCTTTAATAATCACCAATTTCAAGGCAAGTAATTATGCCCCCAAATCATGAGGTTATTAGATGGTGGTGTTATTATTGGTGTTTTGACAATAGCCATTAAAGTGCTAGTGAAATCTTGAATAATCGGCAAATAGAGAGCTTATGATTATGCAATTAGATCATACAATTGTAGGGTGATTACTGAGATACATATTGATGTTAAAATAGGATTCAAAATTTGTGTGGATGTGTTGTAGATAAACCCCAAATTGTATTAAGTCACAAACTCATCCTTTCATTTTACAGCACTGCCCTTTCAATTGACAAACATTCTTCAAATATCCAATATTCACCCAGTCTTTTTAACCCAAGTTGCCTGTTTGCCACCTTCAACTCATTTTTCTGCCCACCTGCACGTCCCTCACAGCCCATGATTTTTCCACCTACTTCAATGAAAAAACCTACACCATTCGACAAGATATTTCCTCATGCCAAATTCCACACACTACCCCCACCTCCATCTACACTCCCCAATCCACCCTTAATTCACTAAAACCTCATCTCATCATCTCACCCTACAACCTGTCCTCTCTACCTTATTCCCTCCCAACTTCTCCGCTCCCTCTCCTCCACTGCATGCCCACCTCTACCTAACCTTGGGGACACATGGAAACCCTATGTTAACAGTAGGAAGCAATTAGTAAGAACAGAGTCGGTGCTGTAAGAGGATTTGCTACTGTTTTCTCAAGCTCAGACTCAAAGCAACCAACTTTATAGCCACTATCTTGGAATAAGCTTCTAGGTGCATTATTTCAGAAGCATTAGTGATCGATTGTCAGGGACAAGCATACAAATAGGTGCCTGAATGGTGCGTAGTAATAAATATCACACATATGGACACAAATCTAAGTAAACTAGTATATGGAATGCTATGTGGATTGCTTGGCTCATGGTGAATAATATAAAGCCTTTGTATTTAAATGCAGTGTGACTTTAGCACATTAACTGTGGGGAGTCACACTGGGTTCATCTTTTTTGTCACTGTCAAGAGCAGTATCTTCAATACACAGAGTAAAAGTAAAGACAGGAAACCTATGGCTTATGCAAAAGGAGTTCTCTATATTCCAGCATGTGTAGTTCATGGTAAGAATATCTTACTTTGAACACAACTGCGACACCCTCCTTGGGGCTCTGGAGTGGAGATGTATTAATCTGACATAGCTGCAAAAACAGCAAATTCCTCAAGCGCATTCCTCATATGCCTGTAGTTAGGTAAATGGAATTTTGCGCATTTGCCTGCCCATCTAAATTTTATATTTCATTGAAAGCTGCAATAACAAACCTGCAAAAAAGAAAAATAGTTCAAAACTACTGAAATAATTCCTGAAATGCCCCAAAGCCTCATGCTGTGCGTATTCAACTGTAAACCATCAAGATATCTTTTAGGAATTCAAAATACATGTTAACACAGTCTACTTAAATAAACCATATTTTCTATAGAGGTTCGACATGTATGTATTATTAATACATGAAAAGGGTAGCTTTTCCATTTGCAGATGTATGGTTTACTCATGTTTCTTCATTTTGTTATGAACAATGTCAAATATACAGTATACACATTTGTTATTATGGCAAAAATATGTTTTACACTAAAGACACTTAAAGGCTGCCTTTGCAGATTTGAAGAAATCTAACATTGAGCTATCTTTGTATATCTAATGTATACATAATTTAATTATATATTATCTGTTCAGCTATCTGCTTAATATGCAGATGGTTATAAGTGACAGATACATTTTACTAATAATTAGCCTTTATCAGTGTTATTTTTTATTTGTTTTGTCACCCATTAAAATATATTGGCACAAAATGCAAAGATTCTGCAAATAGTACCAGACCTTTGTACTTCCGGACAGTGGCATTGAAAAACATTGGTTCTATAGTGAGCCAAGTCTGTATTTGACTCTATTGGTTTTGTGATGTCCCCTATGCATTTGTGTGTTGTGGTAAACAATTAGATGAGAGGTGTTGAGAAAAATCATACTCATTTTTATGTAAAAAAATAAAATAGGCTGACACTATATTGAATGAGAGGTAAGCAAGGATGCAATTTAAAAATAGATTTTTGGAACATGTACATTTTAAACTCACTAAAATGATAATTGCGTGTTCACAATCTGCAGCTTTCTTTGTTTAATCTAATCATCAATATTTTACTTCAAGCCTAGCTGCAGGTTGGCATTTCATTGTTTTACTAGGCTCATCAAGTTGTCACGATCGAGATGGTAATGCACAGAAAATTTATCATCCCTCCTAAGTATGAAAATAAATTATTGATTTTAACATTTAATGATATGACCAGATATTATTTGTGTCCATGAATTTATAGTCTGTCTAGATTTTGTGTTCTTTTATATAAACTCCCTTCTTTACCAATGTAATATGTGCATATTATTTTGTATCTTGAAACCTCATGTTGTAGAAATATATTAACAAAATACACGTCCCTGTATATTTGTTTTAATAAGTATATTTGAGGGACAAATTGCGCGCTGCGTACCACACTGCTTATTTAATAATATAACATCATAAATGTATCATGCATCATAATGTGACCAATATTATGATAGCTTTGCTCAGGGAAAATCAGATTATTGTAAGACAATATCTAACTATTGTCATTTACAAGACTTTTGTATACTACAATTGTTTTATATGCACCATTATATAGAACAGACTATTTAATATCTCAAAGTATGATAAGGTGAAAGGCACTCTAAACTCAATAATTGAAATGTTTAGATATGAATCATGAAAGTGTACTACATTGTTCAGAATTATTATGACAATCAACTGTAGCTCTGTTTAGGAAAGTACTACTTCTTTAATACCACTCAATTACACATCAGCTAAAGTCACGGGACAGTGTTCTAATGGCAAGCGATACATTCAAAAGACTGAGATCAGAGTGTGTTAAGCTGCTGTGATATCTTTGGCCCTAACCTATCTATGAATCAACCAATCCATACAGTACATTTTGCTGAGAAGGCTACACAATTGTTACTCATACCATGTAATCTCTAATACAGAAGCATCTCCCTTCTAATATGGCAATCTGCTGCAAAGTGGAAACATAGAGCACTACTGATATATTAAATTAAACATAAACACTTTATTATTTCAAGTATAATATTTACCACAGCTGTAGGATAATTACAATGTAATACTCTGCCTGGACAATGTCTGCTATGTTTAACAAAGCTCTCTCATTGCAGAGTGCTTCTAAATATATTGACACTATAAAAATATAGGAAGGTGTCATTATTCTTCTTCTTATTATTATTATTATTTAATTAATCAGGGCTGCCAAGAGGAATTCAGGGACCCAGTACAACAACTTCATGGGGCTATTCATCATTGGGGCATGGTTAGCAGGTGAAAAGTGCTAGGCCACCCTCCTACAGAAAAAAACCTGCATTGTTGTGTACACCATTGGCACAAGGGTGCAGTGCCCGCTCACCGTAGCGTGACATATGTCCCAGCACTCCTGACTTTCAGGACATCTAGAACCACAGTGTATTATATAAAGAATGCAGTGTGTACATAAAGAGTTCACAGTCTTGGCCTGCCCCTTACATTGGACAGAACAATCACCAAAAATTGGGATTGTCCCACTAGAATCACAACATTTCACAGACTATCTTGCTCTCTCCTACCTGTTCATGTCACTTTCACCACCTGTGGCTGCAGGTTTCTTTAGTTGCAGCTTGCCTGGATCCTGGAATGTTGGGGGTCCAATTTGGAAAAAAATGGGTACATTTTCAAAAATTCCAACCAGCCCCGGTGTTAAATCAATTGCACTCACAATTAATAATTAGGCCTTCCTCCAGCCCCAACATTAAAATAATAGTATTCCATTTAATAAATAAACCTATTTCCCTCCCTTCAAACAACTCCAGCAATAAATTAATAGTATTTACATTTCATAAATATACCTATTTCCCGCAACCATCACTGCCATTAAATAATTCATAGTCACATTTAATAAAGAGACCTCATTCTCCCCAAACTCACCCCCACATTCAATAACACTCAAGCCACCCTATCTTAAATGAATAGACCCCAGTATTAAATTGCCCCACCATCACTCCACAAACAAAAGGGAACCCATTAATTAGCCACCACCTACCTCACACACATTACATTGCCACAAGCCCCCTGTGCCATCACACACACACATTACCACAAGTTCCCTGTGCCATCACACACACACACATTGCCATAAGCCTCCTGTTCCATCACACACACATTACCACAAGCCCCCTGTGCCATCACACACACATTACTATGCCCCTTCATCATCACAATGCAGTGCCCCCTTATGATCACACTGCGCCCTCCATACTGCTTCCCCACCCTTCACCTGGCTCCCTTCATCACACTGTGCCATGCTATCCCCCCCTTCATCACTCTGTTCCATGCTGGCCCCCTTCATGATTCTGTGCCATGCTGCCCCCCTACACTTCATCACACTGTGCCATGCTGCCCCCCCTTCAGCACTCTGAGCCATGCTGCTCCCCCTCCTCTTCATTACTCTGTGCCATGCTGCTCCCCCTCTCACCACACTGTGCCATGCTGCTCCCCCCTCTCCTTTATCACTGTGCCATGCTGCTCCCCTCCTCTCCTTCATCACTGTGCCATGCTGTTCCCTCCCCTCCCCTTCATCACTGTGTCATGCTGCCCCCCTCTCATTCCTCACTGTGCCATGCTGCACTGCCCCCTTCTCTTTCAACACTCTGTCATGCTGATCCACCCCTCTCCTTCATCACTCTGTGCCCCCCCTGCTTCTCCATCACTCAGTGCCTTTCTCTTTTCCTCCCCTTGCCTCTGTTCCTTTATTTAACTTTGTATTGGCTCCTTTCATCTCTTGTCTTCTGTCTTCTGTCTGGGTCCTCTCTGCGCCACTCCTACTGAATGTCGGGCATGACGTGATGACGTCACGCCCAACATTCAGTGCGAACAAGCAGATAGGAAGGAAAAGTGATGCCGGCACCGCGTTCATATGAGTATGTGGCTTTTTTTTGTTTGTTTTTTAACTATGTTCCCCCCACCACCAAAGGGGGTGGAGCCACCCCCACCCAAAGCACCCCCACGCAAAAAAAATAATAATAATAAAAGACAATATAAAAACATTTCAAGATAAAAAAAATAACAAAAAAAATCGGGTGGCAGTGAGGGCCCAGGCCAGGCACTCTGGCATATCTGGGCCCCGAGTAATTAGTACCCGCCCCCTCTCGGTGGCCCTGTAGTTAATACATAGATTTTGAAAAATATTATTGAAAATTATTAGCTTATTCTTTAACTTGTTTGTTATGGTACAAAGTGACTAAGTTGGGGTAAAAAATTAACTACATTGAACTTAATTCATTTTCCTAATCTTTCTGAAAGGTTCTGATTTCATTTGCTATCCCATAATGCTCTGGAATACGCATATATTAAACCATTACCAAGCTTTTAAATACATTTCTGAAAATCAAAGCCACTGTGAAAACAAATCCAAGGACATATTTTTTTTTTCTAGAATTGTACAGCACAATCCATATGCATGTCTTCAATTGTTCAGTCATTAATGTAACTTAACAATTATGTTCTGTGGGAAGTGATTACTTGAAAACAAGAATATAAGCACATTCATCAAATAATCTGCTAATGTTCTAATATGCCTGCTGTGAATCTAATTGCTTTCCTTGTACCTGTTAAAAAGTTTCATTTACTTAACATTTGCTGGGTTTGGATATTGATGCATGTAAACCACCATTAGAACTTACATTCCTAATGATTAAAGTGAAAGGGTCTGTATTACTTGCATTATGTTGAGTATAATCTAAAGAGATAAGTACATTAAAAATATAACTTCCATTTGTATGGTGTTTTTTAAATACTCTCATGTTCTGTTTCATCACCTGCCATGCATATTTTTTTTGAGTGTTTCGAACATTGTTATGCATGAAGAAAGATTTCTATAAATGTGTTGAACTTGGCAGTAGTCCTGCGCTGTAGTCTTTTAAAAAACCTAAAAACATTTCTGTGCTAAATGTTATATGATTATTCCATGATAAGTAAAGTCCCCCTAACTATGTTTAGGTAGCACTTTGATATTACTTACAATTTTAGGGACTTTAAGATTAAAGGATGCAAATGACATGAACACATTAGCATACCTCCCACCATTTGTTTCATAGTACCCTCACTGCCAAGAAGAAGGAGTGGTCATGCCTTATGGGAGCATGTCATATAACAATTGGTTCAGTGTTTCAGAAGTTGGGACAGGTGTGAGTTAAACATTAGTAACTATTCTTTAAACAGTCTGTTACAATCTGCTTTTGTTTGCTGCTTCCACTTTGGATGCTGCCTTGACTGTTTTCAGATTCTGCCTGCAAATGGTTAAGCCCTTATCATTTGATCTGGATCTTGATTACCTGTGTCTGGCCTTTTTAAGACTGCCTTTTCCAACAGACTATATGCCAGTTCATTGTTTGTTGTTCCTGGTTTCTTTCAGCACTCCTGTGATCTGGTCCTGAGCAGTATCTAACTCCTGTTTGTCTCATTGTATTACACATTTTTCCAATGATCTCGACTTCAAGTTTTGTTAACATCTCTAACTTAGTTAAGCACGGTGCCCTTAAAGACAGGTTTAGAGAATCTGGGGAAGGATATGTAATTTGATCAGGGTAAATCCATTATATTAGGATGCACATTATTATGGAGCTGTAGTAATAATGCACATTATTATTGGGAGATAACAAACCTGCAACTTTTTGCTGTCCTAAGTTGTAATTGTGTTGCACAATATTTTGAGAATAAAGTGGTCATATTATTTGAAGACTACTTCCAACTTTCAGAGCCTTTTCCTTGTTAAGAGTAGGTAAAATTGGGTATATTTTTCAAATATAACCCTTATCTTATTTGCAATTATTGGTTAGAAACATTATCTATTAGAGTGTAACTAATTGTTTCCTCTTACTGCCAAGTCTCCACTTTAAGGGGGTATGCAGTACATTCTGCATGGCCAATACTCACTAGTGTGTTATATGTCCAATGTCTGCTGTTTAAAATCACTCACAAGAAAATCAGGCAGCAGAATATGGTAGTTCTGGGCCTTTTAGAAAAATCTAGATTAGGGCTTGGTCGTGCATGTCCATCTTCCCGAGGCTCTATCTCACATGCTGATACATGCACAGTTCTGTCACTGATGAAATGCTATTCACACTAGTAATTAAAAACCCATTGATGTTGAGAATATGAAATGGTGCTGGGAGTTGGTCATATGTAGAGGACTGCATGTGCCAATGTCATTAAAGATGGAGACATGGCAGTAAGAGATACCAGTTAGATACACTCAGAGCATATCTAACCAATAATTAGAAATAGGATAGGTTACTACCACATAAAAAGGTCTGCTAAGTCAGTGGCGCATGCAGAGGGGGTTTCTGAGTCTCCAGAAACCTCCCCCTGCGCTAACTAAATGGCCACTATAGCGGCACTGTCTTATACAGCAGGCGGCGCTGTCAAAGAAGTGTCCGCGGCGGTGCTGTAGTGTATACGGCACCGCTGCGGACGCTTCTTTGACAGCGCCGCGGCTGCTGTATAGGACAACGCTGCCTAAACGGAGCTGCTGCGCATGCGCAGTAGCTCTCGGGCGGGTTGGGGTTTTTTGTTTTTTTTGTATAAGTACACTCTTTCTCTGAAGGATAAGACACTGTAGAATATGTACAATACATATGTGAAAAATTAAAATTCTGAGAGAAAGCAGACACAAGCGAAACGCGCGTCGGCGTCCTCGCTGTCTGCACCATTATCTTATGTGAATTGGCAGCTTTATGACAATAGTGATACTCCGATATACCCAGAATTAGTCGGAGGTATCACTTAGGCAGATAGCAATACACCTGACAAAGTTAACGGATCCTATACTACAAGAATATATAGCCTACCTGCTTACAAATAGATCTATGCAAAATAAGCGGGCTATGGATCAATAAGAGATTGAACTAACAGGAGGTTATAAAGATTACTATAGGGCTATCCAGATTAGAGCTCAATCATATATACATACCAAATCTATATCTGGATAAGCAATATTATCGATATAGGTATCCAATTACTATGTACAAGACTATGTAACATACAGAACCTATGTAGAGGTACCATTGAGGCAGGTAGTAATATACTGGTTACAATTCCAATTATCTACCACCTGGTACTTAACAGGTAGTGCTATTTTACATATAATCTCCTTGACACGGAGTCTATACATAGGACCATATGAGGATAACTGATCAATATAGCACTGTATAGAGAGCACCTCATTACCTACATTAGTATAGAGCTACCTAGATACGGAGCTCAACAGTATAGATAGGTGTTTTGACTATTATATCTGCCACAGCATAAGTCCGATATTTAATAAAGAAGATAATTGGTGCATACAGCAATTGATTTTAATTTATTTTATATTTCGCTTATTTTAACTAACCTTAAATAAAAGTTATATTTTAATATTTAAGAAGCTAGTGCACCTAACATAAACTCTCTTTCTTTCTTGCTTGATATATATTATCAGTTTAGGTGGCACCCCACACATATATAATGATTATAAAATCTATTTATGAGGTCATAATTGGTTTAAGCTTCTATGATTAGTGCGACAGCATTCCCTGTTTTTTCTATTATTATTATTAATAATATTATTATTATTATTGTTTTTAAAGTGCCACAGTGCTCTGCTGCGGCATACAGTAGGGAAAATAGGACGTACATAAAACAAGGACATAAAAGGCAGACACAATAAATGCAGACATGAAAACAAAATGTATGGAGAACCCTGTTCATTAGAGAGCTTACATTCTAAGTAGAAGAGAGCACAGTGGAAATAAGGGCCCATTAAGGAGAGCAAAGCTTAAAAAAAGGAGTAAATTTGCACCTTCGCAAAACAATGTTAAATTGGGGGAGTTCAATTTAAAATGCAGGGACAGATTTAAGTTGGGGTAGGGCATGTCCTAGATCACCTTTAATAATAAACAAATTTGCACCCCTTGCATTGTAACATGGTTTGTCCTGGAGGACATTTACTCCTTTTTTTGCCTTACTTTCTTTAATTACTCAGTCCCAAGAGGAGCAAATGTGGTTTAGAGTGGAGATTGTGATGGTTGTGAGGGTGTATTAGTTTGAATAGTATAATCAGGGATAAAGTAAGCTCTAAAAAAAAGGGTTTTCAGAGAACGTCTAAGATTTGAAGGCTGTGGGAATGCCTGATTGGGTGTGATAGGGAATTCCATAAGTGGGAAGCAACACAGGAGAAGTCTGTGGGCTTGAATGAGAGGTGGTTGCCAGAGACGAGACAAGAGGCAGGTCAGAGGTAGATCTAATAGGGCAGGAGGGAAACTATTTTGATATGAGATTAGAGATGTATGAAGGGGTGGTGTTGTTAAGGGCTTTTATAGGTAAGGGTGAGTAATTTGAAATGGATTGTAAAGGACAGATGTACCCAGTGTAGCTATTTGCAAAGTGGTGCAGCAGATATGGAGCAGTGAGAGAGAAAAATCAGTCTTGCAGCAGTATTTAAGATGGTTTCACACATGGATATATTGATGTCGGGAATTATGGATAGCAGGAGGTTGCAGTAATCGAGGCAGGAGATTATGAGAGAATGGATAAGAGTTTTGGTAGCATGTTGAGTAAGAAAAGTGCATAACCTGGCAATGTTTCTAAGGTGCAATCTACAAGACTGGGAGAGAGTCTGGATGGTTGGAATAAAGCAGAGGCCGGAGGAATGTGTGACATCGAGGCAGCGGGCTTGGGAGACTGAGGGAATTGTGGTGTTATTGACATTGAAGGAGAGTTGAGGGGAGGTGGTGATTCTGGCAAGAAGGAAGATATTAAACTCTGTTTTGGACATGCTGAGCTTTAGGTAGCATTGGGACATCCATGTGGAGATAGCTGAAAAACAGTTGGTTACAAAAGATGGTACAGAAGGGGAGAGGTCAGGGGATTTGTGTGTCATCAGCATAGAGGTGGTACTGGAGGCCGAATGAGCGAATTAGTACCCCAAGAGAAGGTGTACAATAAAAATATATATAATATAGTCATTAATGAAAAAATTATTAAAAAAGGTTTTTCTTCTTCACTTTTCCCCATAACATATATTTACTAATGTCTACTGTACATAAAATGCATTTATACAGTTGCTTTTGATTGCAAACACATGCACTAGCATGCATAAGCAACCACCATCACTAGTAATCAGCACTTACACCTGACTTGTATCTGGTTTAACTAACATGAAAACATGTAACTTAGGGATGCCCAAAGCTTGAATTGGGCACTGTTGTGTGTACTCGAGCTTGGCATGACCTTACTGTACATTGACTACGTGCATATGTCCGTTCTCTTCCCTATTTCGCCCATGAAATCGTAAGCTGTCTTGTCATTTTTGTTCAAAGATAAATTGCATACACTGGTGCTCTCTGGTGTATAGTTCGTATCTGGGCATGCACGGAGCAATTTAACGCAAAATACGGCAAATATCGGCATTTACGTTCCTTGATGAATCAGGTTATTTTATCTTGAAAGTGCTGTATATGTTGCATATGTATGTGCTACTTATTAGAATTGTATTAAGTCATGCTAGTAGATTCAGATGTTAATGTTATGCCATCCTTCTCTATTTTTCTATTACATGCCACCCTTTTCTACGTTTTTAACTTAGTAATGTACATAATCACAATATAAAAATGTTTCTATTGCAAGGCTGTAATTACCCCTAATTTTACCCCTTTAATATATCACCCTTCAGTTCATCCATCCTCCTCCAATTTATTGCCAATATGTGTAGACTTTCCCTTGACTCATCATTTACACTACACCTTTGTTTTGATTCAATATTTTTTCTTTACATAAAACTTGAGGACTTTTTCCTGCAATGATTTTTCTACACACTGCAAGATGCAAACATGTAAGCTTCCTATCAATTTTACCTGTTACTAAAAATTACTAAAGTCACGTATAAAGAGAGTCTGTGAAACGGATCACTTAAATTTCATTCAATAGAATTAGAGATAGTGAAAAAGTCATCCCCATTTCAAATCTGATGGCACCGATTATCAAGGATGGTGGGTAGAGGAATGAACCTAAGCAAACATAGGGCACACAGTCATAACTCATTTTGATAAACAAAGGATTTATATTTGGTGCATACAGTTAATGTGTCACTGGGACATGTTGCCCAAATGATTGTATGCCTATCCAACATGGAACATCACTTTTTGAATGCTTTATTTTGCATTATGCTGGTGCGCATTCCTGTTCTTATGCTTATTGATAAATATTGGATTTACAGCTTTTACATAATCTGTGGAACATACTTAATATAGCAATGAGTAATCAAAATCGTTTTCTTAAAAATGCTGCATGATAATAGCATTCCACATTTCCATTTAATGGGATACTTTTTGAAGTACAGTAGAATTGCACCACAAACAGTGTAATCCAAGATGCGTTTCCAAGACACCATAGCCCAGCTTCATGTATAAATTATTTACATTTTAAGAACTTGCATTTCTTTTCTTATTACTACATGGTAGCAACATGTATGCATAACAGCATATTAATTAGTACTCAAAAGACTTTTTTTTAAAGCAGAATATAAATGCATGGTCTATTTTGACACCAGCAAAACAATAGAATAAGAAAGCCTCAGAGTTGTCTTGAAATTACTAATTACTTAACTGTACTGAAATTCAGTATAAGTCATTACTTCTGTCAAATCCGTTAATTACGTTTAAGTCTTTTTTGTCAACCAATTACTTGGTAACCTTGTATATGCATCCCTCCTTTCACCTCTAGGCTTAAAGCACTTTACAGATACAATAGCTGAATCAGTAATCCATTATTACATAATTATATTTACTGTACAATGAATCACTAAATGTAATAAAGATAATAAAACAGAGAATTGACAAAGTGCATACTATATTTGTTAAAGTTCTAGTACCACTTAGCAAACCACTTTAATTAACACTTGCACAAATACATATTTTACCAGTTGCTTTTGTATTCTTGATATTTTTTTTTTCTGAAAGAAAGCATCATAAATTAATTTGGTTTCCCTTTTTTCTTTTTAGCCATGTTAGGTTAAAGTTTAATAGTGCCAACGCAACATAACATATAACACTTTTATGAAAAAACAGTTATAGATTCATCTCACTGTAACCTAATGACTTCTCTGTCCTAATTTAGTTACTTTTTTGCACTCAGAACGTGGGAAAAAGTTAACATTTAAAAATGAAGATTAGTTGTTTCATAAAATGTTATGCTTATATGTTTATTATTATTTATCATATCATTTATCCGCAAAATGTAATTGCAATGCCACACTACTTATTTAAATACTCTAGCCACATTGGATTTTACAGAAATGAGACTAGGGGGTAAATGTATCAAGCTGAGAGTTGTCCGGCAGGTTTGGAGTGGACTACCGTAGGCCATGGCCAGTAAAGACATGTAATCAAAGATGGAGCCGATTCAAGTCCAGTGCTTTTCATAAGTATGCTTGTTATCAGCTGTATCATCTACTCCCAGCATAGTCTTTGAATTAAAAATTACAGGTATGCATGTCACTAGCTATCCCAGAACAACTGTATACTAAGACATATATATATATATATATATATATATATATATATATATATATATATATATATAAGAAGTTTGTTTGTTTGTTGTTGGAAAATAGCTGCCACAGATCTCAAGGTAAAGAGGTAAAGTTGACAAATCTTTACATAGTTATTTAGTATTGAAAAAGTAAGCTATTAGACCACACAGCGACAACGCAATAAAGCAACAGAACAACAAATATTGAGAACATAATTTTTTGGTTGTAACAATTGTTTGACTGCTGGAAGGAAACCTCGCCACTACACAACATAACGACAATGAGTCAAAGCAACAAATTTATTTTCTAAATAGTAATTTTAGACTATTTACAAAATAGTTTGCTAATATATAAAAACTGCTTTACATTACAAATTGTACCTGCACAATGCCAGGTCACCCTGCTAGAAATATATAAATGCATTGTGTGTACTGTATGCAATGAAGTCATCTTTATTTATTTAAAGTTTTTTTTTCAATTATTATACTGTTAACACTTGTTATTTAAATTTATGATAAGATAAAAGTTTTATGTGTTCCGATGTGACTTTTTATTGTACTTACACCTGTGCTTATACTGCAGTTGGTTCTGTGTGTCTGCGTATGGCAGATAGTGTTTAGACAATGCCTACTTCCACCCATATTCACATCATAACATATCTTGAGATACACTTGAATTTGAATATGAACAGAAGTATGCACTAGTTGCATGCACTTCTTAAACAAGGATCTTACATCCAAATTGTATCCGAACACGAATCAGGCCCAGGATCTTTAGATTATACCCTAGCCTCTGCATTATATTGGCTGGTACTGTGGTCCACTAACCTTTCTGTTATGTCAGCCATATTAACTTGTGATTTACTCCTGGCTGTTAACAAACTCAAGTTCAGCTCATCTCATAGCTACTCCCAGCCACTTCCATCCTTGTTTAAAGCCCTTCAAAACCTATAGGCAGTGTTAGGCATTGTTGCAACATTGATACTTTCCCCTTGATTTTCCCCCTTCACTTGGACAATTTCTATTTTGTGTCTTTTGGCTATGCCAGATTACCTTCTCCGGGTCTTGCTGACTATCTGATCTTTCACCACTGTTTACACTGTCCATTTGTTGGTGCTTTCGGTCTTTGGCTTACCTCACTTTTCATAGTGGTTTGACCCTTCGTTTACAATTGATCACCTTTCCTTTGGATCCTCTTCCGTCTGAATTAAACATCTCATTTACTATTTCCCTGAGTAAAAGACTTTCACTTACCAGTGTATTCCTGAATATCTTACAACCCCTCTCAGTTTGCTCATATGGCTAGATGTAAAGGTTGCATACTTTAGATTAACCCCACTATGTATTTTACTTGTAAGCTTCCTGTTTAGAAAAAAGTGTTATTGTCACAGATTGCAACAGTGAGAAACTTTTATTCATTTGATGGTTTAGGTGTATTAGACTAAGGTCACATCCACTATAGTACTCATTCTGCAAAACTGGATACACACAGACAATATGAGATAAAATTAGTGGGGTTAGATCAACCTCAAACCAATTAGTTCACTGCTAAAAGCAGCACAGATTATTCCACCTCGGCTAACTCATATGTGTACATGTGTAAGTTTAACATGTAGTGGGCTAAGCCAACATGTAGGTAATCTTAACATCTAGAGGTATATTTATTAAACTGCGGGTTTGAAAAAGTGGATATGTTATTATTTATTTAGTACATTCAACAAAATGACAGCTAGAATCTGATTGGTTGCTATAGCCAATATCTCCACTTTTTCAAACCCACAGTTTAGTAAATATACCCCCTAGACAATAAAAAGAACATAGAGTAATGATGTGAGGTTCCTGGCAAACTGATGTGGGAAGAATGTGGTGTTAAATGCACCTATATATGACACAAAGTTCATCTTTCCACTCAAATTTTTTTCATAGTAGTATTTCACATACTAAGAGAATGGAAGCAGCATTGTTTTCTGTCCCTACTAAAACATGATGGTTAATTAGTTATTTGATTATGATAATCAGATACACTAATCACAGCAGTCTTGATGAAAATTCAGAAATTATCCCTAGAGGGCTTCGGTCCAGTAAATGTGTTGACAGGCTATTTGTTATTATGATGGTGATGCATCATAATGCTTTATAAAGAAACAAAGGCAGTCTGTGAGTATGGTGCATGATAATCAAGAACAAAACAAATGTGGCAAAAGATAGATTAAAAACAAATCAGGTTCACACCAAATGGCGTTCTTAAGCCAATCACAGTTCACCCTTATGTTTTTAATTTAATCATTAAATGTATTTATAGAGAACAATGCAACTGTTTTGTATTGAAAGTTTTGTATTGAACATGTTTTATAATGAGTGCTCTTTACTATAGTTGATTTTATGCATAATTATTTTGTTAATAGTTTATAATTTGTTCAATATAAATTTATAGACATTACTGAAAAATGTATCACTTTTAAGAAGTGTTTATGTATTTTATCTGTTCTCATTTTGCTTTTTTTATGCTAATAATTATTGTCCATAATCTGCAAGTTTTCTTAATGTAGGTTCTATATAGTCATTGATGGATACACCGTACAAAAGACTGACTTTCAGTGCAAGGAGAAATTTGATTTCCACTTTGAAATCAGAAAGGATATTTTTCCATACAAAATAGTATAGACAAAGACTTCAGTGATCCTTTCCAGGTCTACATCTTAATTGGCTTTTACACCCCATAAACTGAAATGGTGATTGCAATAAGGAAAATTGAGCAACTATTTCTTAGATACAAGATGATACATTTGATATACTGTTATAAAGATGAAGATCGGGCCTCGGTTCTCAGTAAGGTTAATCCCAAACCTGAGTGCTATAAACTGTAACAAATAAAAACAGACAACTGTGCTGCCTGCAGATCATCCCTCCTCTAAGAAGTCAGCAAACCCCACTTAGCTCACACTTCCAGGTAAGCTGATTATGCCTAACTTCACAATTTATATTGATGTAGAAATCCATTTGCTAACTGAAGCCAGGAAGTTCTCTACCTAGTCACCACCTACAAGAGCAAACATACTCATACATTCTCTACACATATGTATCATTATCTTTAATAATTAGTCATTATGTGAGCACATTTTCTTTAGTTAGCGAAAGTGAAATGAGAATCATTGTAATACTAAAATTTTTGGAGCAAAGCATTCCATCTATTTCATATCATACACTTGAAATACATTTTACTGGAATAGACATTTTCTTATTTCAAGTGCAATGAAAAACTGGAACAAAATACATAAAAAATATGGTTCATTTTTTACAGTTAGTGGTATCAAAGAAATTTTGCCTCAATCTGCCTCAGGCTGCAGTTCAGTACCTCTTCTCTAGAGGCATGCACTGCCTTCATCTGATTCTGCCTGTAAGGGGATAAGTATTCAACATTACTCCTGGAGCCTAATCACCCGTGTCTGATCTTTAAGAGGCAACCTTTCCCAGCAATCTAAACTGGTTCATTAATTGTCTTTGCTGCTGGTCTCTATGTGTAACTCCTGTTCAGATTTTGACTTCTCCCTGGCATTTGACTCGTGCTTTGACTCTACATTTTGCACCTCTTATTGTGACCCAGACCCCGGCTTTGCTTGACCTTGCTTCTGTGTACTCCGTGGTATTATTGTGGATCTCCCATCTTCTGACCCCTGGCTTTTCTGACTCTCCTTTGCTTGATTCTCCCATGGATCATCCGGTGCTTCTTGTCATCTGCTAAACCTGGTAACCTGAATCTGCATTTCACAATTTGTGCCTGATATCCAGTGTCTCCTCCTGTAGTCTGCTAAACCTGGTAACCTGCGTGCACACTTCGTCATTTGTGTCTGATATCAAGTACCTTGTGTCCCCTGACTAACCTGGTATTTAGTCTCCTTTTGCCTGCATCTATATACCTGGACACCAGTCTTAGCTGCTGTTTCTATGGACTATGCATACTGTTAACCATTGATTGCACCTATTTATTATCTGTGTGATCTGTGTTCATAATAAAGATATTCTGTTTCACTACCACAACCCTCTGTCATATTCATACTGGGAATCCTGACAAATGTACCCTGAGCATGGGGCCAATATATTTCCAAAAGCCATAAAACAATTCTATACATTTAATTTTTTCACATTTTTGTATTTCTATTTTATGAAGTGCACTTTGATGAGCTTCCTCTATTGCAAGTACTAGTAGAAACTATATACTTTTAGATATAGTTTATTCAGGACTGGCACAGGGCACTGTGTGCCCTAGGTGAGGCTATCTCACCCGAACATTGCCCCATTCCCACTTCCTACCTTGTGTGGTGCGAGAGGGAGCACCTTCTGGATCCTAGGATCAGGAATGAGGATCTGGGCTGTGACATCACAGTCCAGCATCATACTGCCTCCTCATTAACAACACGGAGGTGCAGCAGCCGAGAGCCTTACAGTGTGGTAAATAAGAACATTGAATAAGTGACATTATGTTGTTACTAGGTGTGTCCAGTGGTAGCACTGTCAATTTTACTGGGTGCAACATCTCCATTTCTGAAAGGATGTGGATGAGAAGTCTATATATACATACTGGGCAGTCAGAAAGTAGTTAAGACTATTTTAATGTACATACAAATATATTCAGTAAGCGAATTGGGGGTGTATACGGTGGTATACCATACCGTCACTTCTCCCACTGTCTTCATTGTAAAACTATCAAATTCCAATCATTTATATTCATTTATATTACCATTACATTTTTCATGCCACCACTTCTAAATTTCCATAGCGCTACTTCGACCACTGAATATACTATCATGGGATGCAATGCATGTGACTTTTAATGTTCTGACTAAATAAATGATGCTTATGATATTATTATTATTACTATTATTATTATTATTATTATTATTATTATTATTATTAACAACAACAAGACATTTAAGACATTTTGCTTTCATTAATATAAACACTAATCTTATAAGAAGTCAGGCTTACAATGTGATTATGTTAAAGCTTATTAGTTAAGAATCTGGAGTTCACAGATTTAATTTAACAATGAAATATAACACGTATTCCAGGCATTCTAACATCTTGGTGATATTCTAATACAGACAAATGTTTCACACTAAGAATTCTAGCATAAGGAAAATAAAGCACAGGGGCGTCTGATGCACATGTATCCTCAGGAAGTGATAATCTTAAAACTAAGAAACGCTTTGACAAGTGTCACAACAGTAGTATTTTTATTTTGTTTTACAATGAACGTATCATATGTTGATCACACAAAGTTTTGGCTGATTTTGCATTATCCATGGCTGCACAGGTGTTTCACCTAGACAGTATATTCTGCCAGGACATTTGCAATGTTATTAAGTATGCCTTCAGCCGTAAATTAGACACATTTTAGTAGCTACCATCACCTGAAAGCACGTTTATTGCTTTTACCAAGTGCTTGCACTTATACCTACTATACCATCAGAACACTCTTTTTTTTGGATCTACTTTTATAGCCTGTACATACATATGTTTATCACCAGACTGAGCATAGCCATAATCCATCTGTGTATTCAATTGTGGTTTTTGAGGTGGACTCCATAGAATATTGCACTTAAAATGTAACTGTTATGCATGACCTAATATTACACAATCTCTAAAAATTATAAGAAAATTTCACTAAGTTTGTTTATTTTGTTGCCAAAAAAATTCAGGTATTAGATGCAATTGTACCTACACAGTAGATCCTTTGCTTTTAAGTTCAACGAAAATAGATGTGCATGTACAGTGGATTTTCTGAAGTTGGAGTTCCCCCTTAACTTGCAATTTTTAATTTTTCTCCTAATACACTGCTCATATCACCCTTGAACATGTGTTATATAATGCCAGAGAGTATGGGGACATTAGCAGTGCATGTTTTATAAGTAGTCAGGATTGACTTCTTTGTTTTAGTTTAAAAAACATGTTTGCCACTCTCCCTCTTAACTGAGGAAAAAAGAAAAAAAATTAAAAGGTAAATCTAATGAGAACTCCACTCTGATGTGCCACATGTACATTCTGCAGTATTACTAGCAAGTTCAAATGGTAACTATCATTTCCAGATCACTAAGCTTAGACGGATGTAGAAGGAACCTCTGAAGCGGTTGTAAGTTTCGAGTCATTTTGCACTGCATTTTGCTATGCACATCCATGCACAGTTCTGTACAAACAGGCACATGGTTCACAGATTATGACTTTGCTTAAGCTTTTGCTTGAGACATGGCCTGCACCTCTTAATGGTTGATTACATACAGTACATGGAATTATTGGAATTTATTTCAAAGTAACACAGTATATAATATACAAAAAAATATACAAATAACAAGAAATATATATTAAAATAGATATATTTCCTGTTGGTCTTATCTTTTTCCCTACCTTAAAATTCAATTCAAATTCAAGGCTAACTTATCTATCTTTATCCTGTCTATTTTAGCAAATAACTAAAAAAGGGAGGAGCCTAATTGCATCACGTACCACGTTCTAGCTCTATTGCTAAACATGTCCACACCTTTGTTTAACTATAGAAACGTGGAGTGCTTAGGGGCAAACACCGTGATCAATGCACCGTGTGACAGGTGCACAGTTTTGACAGTTATCTGTCTATAAGTCTAGGCTCTAACGTACAAAAAAATAAAGAAAACATCGAAAATAAACAAAAACAGTAAAAACATACAAAAGAGATCAGATTAAATGAACCAGTAGCCCCCTTTCTTTCATCAAATTCTATGTTACTATGTAAATAAACATGTTCCATATGTATTTTCAATTTAAAATGCATGATGTGTAGTTCTCAGTGAAACATTATAGTAGTAAACAATTATTTTGCTTTTATACTATGCAGAGAGTTATTTTAGAATAAAGAATAGCAATAATAATTTTGCCCAGTGGAAAGTTGTATAGAAAATATTTTAAATATATAAATGATCTGTTGATTTCTAAGCAACCCTGTAATTTATTTTTACCGATACACACTTACTATTTCCTAATGTTGGCTGAGTTTGCGTTCAGAGCAATAATAAACTCAAGAGCATTATCAAATTTCCATCTGGTGTGTTGAGAAAGTAGAAACATAACACAGAATAAATTGTAGATCAAATGGTAAAAAAAAAAAATATCATTGCCCATGTGGCACATCCTCCCTGTCTATTCTTCCTGTGAATTCTACCAGCACATTTCTCGCATAGCATTTTTTTGCAAGACGAAATGCAAAAGTTCTTATATGGATCAAACCTAAGTGTAAGGTTTTGTCATTCACAATTGTAAAGAATTTCAGGAGTTAATTAAATTCTATGTGATAATAAACAAAATACTGTGATTATGTTGCAGTGACACAGTATATATATAAATCTAATTAACACTTTTACTGTCATTGGTCAGTGCTGATGTTACACTTCAGGAGGTCACACAATGTATATGTTCATATTCTGCTGGCTTTCCCGGGAATAACTTTTGAATATATTTTCTCTAGACAAGTGAATAGGACAATTTTTGTTAACATAATTAAATAAATATATTTTCCATGTGAACAATAAAAAATGCAATTGATCATGATTCATCTCTTAACTACCTTTATTTAATAAATTCAACCCACAAAATATACCTCCTAACTTATTAGAGTCTTGTAAACTTCTAACAATTACAGGTATGGTACAAATGTAATCTACTGGAGATTAATTGTTTTATTGTTTTTGTATGTATAGGATGTGTTAACATGCAATAGAACAGGAATGGTTATTACTGAAATCAGGTTCCATGGTAGAACATGTACCCACATGTCCTACCACCAGGGGTGCTGTGGCAGAGATGCTCTAGATATTACTCATATCTTTCATGTAAAAAATAGCATTGATCACGTTGTCTATATTTCCTAACTCTTACCAGGGCATCATTATGAGAAATGTGGATATCACTATAATAAGAATTTTGGTGTGAGCCCAGTGCCAATGGCTGGTACTTAGAATATTATGGGAGCTAATGCATTGTATTATTGAGTCTAAAGGGTATATTTCCTAAACTGCAGGCTTGTGGATCTGTTGTCTATAGTAACCATTCAGATTCTACTTATCACTCATTTATTACATTCTACAAAATGACAGCAAGAATCTGATTGGTTGCTATAGGCAACATCTCCACTTTTTCAAACCCGCAGTTTAGTAAATATATCCCTAAAAGTGGGAGAAGCACTGACATAATTTATGTTGATTGCTGTGAAAGTGTTCATCTGTAATTCATCCATTATTTCACTAGTCACTCTCTGAACTCTTCAAGGTATAGCAACCCTACCAATAAGTTTATAAACATTTAGCACTTGTCACAAGTATCAGTGTTTTGAAAAAAAAAAAACTATTGAGCCAATGTTATTAATACACATTTTGCTCATCTCTATACAGCTCACCCTTTCCCCATAAATTGCATAACAATTACATTTGCAGGGTGTATAATTTTTACTGGGCACTTGAAGAATTTAAAGGATCTTGGTTTTACATGTTGGTGCAATATGTGGTGCTTAAGTGTGCCCAGCAGGCATTATGCAAGGAAAACACTGATCGATTCAGCATCTGCCTTCAACTGGAGCACTAAGCGATGAGTTTTCCTTTACAATTGCATGATATCACAAGATGTCACTGCTGGACTGATTGGTAAATTACCTTCTTAGGTCATGTCTTTTCTGTGCTATTTTCAATAAAGTGGTGCAACCTTTAAATTCTGTCTAAAATATTATGTTTTACTGTCATATTCTGCTCTACTATACTGTTAGCCTTTTAAATGGACAGATTCCATACTCAGCATTATGAACCAGCAGGCAGCAGCACGGTGGCGTAGTGGTTAGCACTTCTGCCTTACAGCACTGAGGTCATGAGTTCAATTCCCAATCATGGCCTAATCTGTGAGGAGTTTGTATGTTCTCCCCGTGTTTGCGTTGGTTTCCTCTGGGTGCTCCAGTTTCCTCCCACACTCCAAAAATATACTGGTAGGTTAATTGGCTGCTAACAAATTGATCCTAGTCTGTCTGTCTGTCTGCCTGTGTCTGTCTGTCTCTGTCTGTGTGTTAGGGAATTTAGTCTGTAAGCCCCAATGGGGCAGGAATTGATGTGAGTTCTCTGTACAGCTACGGAATTAGTGGCGCTATATAAATAAATGGTGATGATGATGATAGTACATGGTTATTTCATATCATAGTAAGATAAGATAACTAGGACCGATAACTCAGCCTAACACAGTACATGTGTAGTAAATTAATGACTCTCCAAATGGTATGACTTTCATAAGCATTTCAATCCTTGAGAAACAGAGAATGTTAAAGGAGGTGCTTCTACATGTCACATAATTATGCTTCCTTCTGCTCAACATACGTACATACAGATAAACATACATATATATATATATATATATATATATATATATATATATACATATATACATATATATATATATATTGCCAAAAGAATCTCTTTAAATTGAAATTTAACTGAAATATAACAGCAATACAAGCATACATGGAAATGGACTATAGGATTTGGAATATGAATTTTGCTTTAATCTTTTAATTCTAATACAGAAATGTAGATCTTGAATTTAAAAAAGCAGACTGTTTGATATAAACTGTGATCGATATGCTTGTTTTACAAAGGCATTTCATAACGGTGCAGCAATAGGTGATTGTAGTGCTAATCATGAGTCAGCAGGGGAGACTGTATACACTGAATAAAAATATGCATATTTTCTAACTTCACTTGTATTTACTTTTCATGCAAGTCAACATAGCTGCTTTAGTTTTGTGTCTTGTATTGTGTGTCTAATGGTCAATGTGAAGATGAAATGTTACACAATAACCCTTTTATCGTCACTACTCAAAATGAATATACATTTTTTTTCCACACTTCCAACATTTTCCTTATTTCGTTATTAAATTAAATAAATTTATCTAACAAATATATGTTTAGGTATTTTCTTTTTTTGACTAGGTAATTGCGTGTGTAGTTGTGTGGGTGTGTGTGTCTGTGTGTGTTTTTATGTCTGTCTGTGTGTGTGTGTATGTGTGTGCATGTATACATACAATTTACAATGCAAATGTTTTTGTAGATACATACACATAGCTCTTTAGTTCTATTTTTTTTATCTGTGAATCTCTAAATGAAAAGATGTTAACGTAACGTATGCATACTTGCCAACTCGCTGAAATAGGGATGATCTCACTCACTCTCTGAAGATTCTGGCATTCTCCCTGATGCTGAGCCAGTATAAGACATTAGTTGGCTTCGCCATCTGTGGCATGATGACACAGTTCAGAAATTGTGTCCTATGTCCATGTATTGATGCCTATGGAGGTGGCCATTTTCATGGAGACTAAGATTTAATCAAAGACTGACAAGTAAGACAACATGACTTCAGTAATGGAGACAGAAATGTAAAAGAAACTTCAGTCTCTAGAGATTCATTAGCTGCTTTTCTTTAATGCATAGTTGCCTACTCTTCCGGAATGTCCAGGAGACTCCTGCATTTCTGGGAGGGCTCCCAGGCTCCCGGGAGAGCAGGGCAACCTCCCGGTTTTCGCCCCCACAATAGATAAGTGTTGGGGGGTTAGGCTTAATGCCACAATATTTTGTTATCTTATCCCTGCCCCTGCTATAATTGTCACAAATATTGGCCAATCATTTAGGGGACGGTGCCGAAATGGCGATTCATCAAGCCCCGTCCCCGCACGCCCACCTCCCTCTGGATCTCCCTGAAGCCAAAGAGGAAAAGTTGGCAAGTATGAACGTATGCAGCATACAAACTTAAACAACTTATTTCTGAACAATTTAAAGAAAAATAACTGCAATATTTTACAGATTGAAAAAATAAAAATGTGAATAGGGCATCTGCAAGGGCACCAAAAGAGGAGGGGCCTGGGACTACCTTTTCCAGGAGGAATGCCACGCTCACCTCTGCTCTGCATTTCAAAGCGGAAGTGGGCAGGCGATGCATGTACCGCCCAATGGTGCACACGGCAATGCACTGCTTTAAATAGAATAAAAGCTCATTGTGATAAAACAAAAACTCAAATTAATTTAGGTTCATTCTAAAATGTTTATTTTGCAAATGGGTTAAACTCCTTAAAACCCCAAAAAGTTTTTTTCTACTACTTTTCTCTCTTATCTTGTTCCTGTTGTCATATTTCTGCAAATGGATATTTGCAATAATAAACTGAAGTGGCATCTTGGAGTAATGTATTGTTGTGGATGTATTCCTCAACACTCGCTGGCCTCATTTTGTAACTTCATTAGGCTATATGCTCAGATTCATGATAGGTATTCTTAGCTATTTGTAATGTGTGTAACCAGTTTTCTGCATTTCATCTTTGTGGGTGAAATGGGCCAGGAAGATTGCACTGGCTCTTACACAAGTCCTAGGGGTAAATTTATGAAGCTGCAGGTTTGATAAAGTGGAGATGCGACCTATAGAAACAAATGAGATTTAAACTGTCATTTTGCAGAATATACTAAACAAATGATAACTAGAATCTGATTGGTTTCTATAGGCAACATTTCCACTTTTTCAAACCCGCAAGTTGATAAATGTACACCCTAGTCTATTAAGCAATGACTGATTCAGAGCTGATGTTTTCTCTTCTGCTTTATTATTACACCCCTCCCTATCTATCCATACAAAAGAATGAGGTTTCCTGTCATATTATTACAACCCCTCCCCTATCTATCCATATGTGAAAAGGGGTTTCCTGATTGCACATTCCGTTCCTGGGTAAAGTTGTACACATTGATGGGTTGATAAATGTAGCAGTGATCAGAGTGCAGACTGACAGCCAGGGCACAGAGCCAGGGTGCTGTATTGCCCCACAGCAATATAAGGGGTTGCATGATGTGGTTGGAGAGGGCATGATGTGGCTGTGGTTGGCATTATATGGCTGGGGAGTGCCCATGGTATGGCTGGAGTGGGTGATCTCTGTATTATGTGACTGTCACAAGAATGCCCTCTGTATTGTGTGGTGTTCACAAGTAAGCTTTCTGTATTACATGGCATTCACAGGGGGCTGTCTGTATTGTGTGGTGGTCACAATGATGTTCTCGGTATTATGTGATGGTCACAAGGATGTTGAATACTACTTAGATGGAGCTGGTTGATGTTTTATATTTTAGCATATTTTTCATATATACTGTATATATACAAATATAATTTTAACACTGTTTATTGGGATCATTGCAAAAAGCACCAATATTGGTGAGACAAAGGGAAAGACATCACCAGAAAAAGTTATAAGATTGTACCCAAAACAACCAGAAATAATTACAAACATTTAATGGCGATGAACCATTTTAACTAACAACAGAACGGAACGGTAGTTACAGAGAATGACAGTAGAGGAAGGATTCCTCCAAGAGGATGCTATGTGGCATGTTGCTGTGCAAATGATATGTTTGGAGCTACTTTTGTGAATGCACAGGGAAATCCGGGATAGGCAAGGAGAGCAGAACAAATTTAGGATCCAATGGGATGTGCAAGCAGATAACAGCGGATCCTAGGAAAATGACTGGTGACCAAAAAGATTGTAGTTTGGGACAGCTCCACCAGACATGCAAGAAAGAGCCTGACTAGCCACAGTTCCTCCAACAGCCACCAGAAACATGTGGGAAAATAGCGTTAGGCCTGGTGAGAACTAAATACCATCTATGGAGTACCTTATATGCATTCTCTTTAATGCAGACACTAATGAAGCATTTTGTCACCCATTCATATATGTCAGACCACTCCTCTTGGTCTAAAGATTCACAAAGGTCAGTCTCCCACCTAGACTAGAATAGCTCATTTTCACCAGAAGAGGTTGGAATGAATGGATTGTATAACGTGGAGATTAAGCCCTTTGAGGAATGACTACAGAGGCAGAGGTTTTCAATTGCTGTGGCTGATCTGTTATTGGCTTTATATAACCTTACCCAAATTAGACAAACCACATCTTATTTGTGTTTGCCCCCCGGCCAAAAGTTTTATTTGTATGTGGGCAGTGGGCTGCCTAGCACTTCTCATGCACCAGGCACACCTCAGAAAGGTGCAGCCATGCCCCAGCATGGTCATGTCCCCAATATGTTGCGGTCAAGCCCCCTCTGTGGTGGCACACTAACTCTTTCTTAAACATCTATAGATGGGACCCCCAACAAGTTGCTGTATTGGTCCCCAAATTGCTCTTGGCAGCCTTAGGCATGTGCAAACATTTAAGCACTCTTCCAATTGATTAATTAATAGTTTTTAAAGCCTTTAAAAGTTGATTGGCTCATTATTTTAAATTATGGTCAACAGAAGTTTAAAGAACCAGCAGGTTGATAATCCTGCTAGATGCCTTGAAAAAGACTGAAAGATTGAGTTGAAACGCGCTGGTAGGTAATCAGTAGTCTCTACATTACCAGATTGTATAACATTGTACCTTGGATAGAGAAAGAAAACCTTTTCCTAGGACTTAAAGGACTGTACATCTGCCTTCAATCTTGAGGCTTTATGGTACAAGTCTTTACTTTTTTACACAGGTTTTAAGATCAGCATTTGTTTGCAACATGAGATGTGTGTTTCCTGGGCTCACAATGTGAGTACATTTTAATTACTTTTAATATTCAAATAAAGGGTAATGCGAAAGACTCTTTCTCTGTTTCCTTTTCCTGTGAATATTCAATATCCGTGATATTTAACGTGTGATGATTTGTGAAATTAATCCCAGCTGATAAGTGCAGAGGATTTTTAACATAGATGACTTCCCTATTTCCATCTTAAAGGCATATTTGTAGTGAAATAATGTGAGGGTTGCTATAACGGCTTAAACCACCATTCAGATCCATACAGAGCTTGGCCTTTGTTTTTCATTCATGTTTTGAACACTTTTGGTGGTGTTTGTATAGTATGTATCAAATACTATTATACCTTTCTTCACTTTGTTTTATATATTCTCTGAATTGGAGGAAAATTTAATGAGAAGAATGAAGATCTAAAAGAGGAATACAGAGATATATACTATATATGGTCTATATAAACTGTGGTTAAAATCAAAGACACTCTTATTACACTTGTGAAAATCCTTATCAGTTTTTTCTTTTGATATATTTTATTTGGGTATTTTGACGATACGTTTTAGGTGTTTAGTTGGGCCGCAGACAAAATAGTCCACTGCATATTTCATATTTTTCTATTAAATAATAATAATTAATTAATAATTACTATTATTTAAACTTTGTGAGAAAATCTCAAACATGTTTAAAAGCTATGTTTTCTACTAAAGGAAGTATTACTAATTACTGACTGACGGGCTGCCCAAAACATCTAAACATGCCACATTCAATTTCTTTACCCCCAGTAAATAAAGAGTAACTGTGCATTAAAATATGCAGAAATGTGTCATGATTAGGTCTTTTCACGTAGAGAGTCAGTGAAAAATGCAATTTAACCAGGGTTGCCCAAACGCTTACATAAAGACTTCAGTCTCTGCAACTTGGCAAAACAACATTGCTGCTACTAAGCATTCTGGCATACATCTTAATTTGAATTATTTTTGTGAGTACCACAGTTTGAATATAGAACTGCATATATAGAACAATTGTCTGCTGGCTAAGAAGTATGTCTTTCTCTATCACTCTGCCTGTTGATACCACACTGAGGGGCTCTGGGCTCATCTCAGTTACTCTTGGCGTTTTGCTGCCATCAGGTGATCAGAAATATTGGCTTCTCTCCATAAACAAGATTACATTGTGTGAGTACTGAGCTTGTTTCTGAACATTTATTATTCTGCGTGATGTACTCCTGACTGCCATTGTCTCTGGAGATCTTTAATTCATTACAGCTGTCAGAGGCTACCATTACTAGAGACTTTTCTATGCTTATTGTTCATAAACAGAGAAAACACAGCTTGCTAATGATAATCGGTTACTCTGGATGTTTTTACAATATAAAAATAAATTCAAAGATTTTGGAGGCAGTGTTAGTAATCTGATGCTAATTTGTATCTGGCCTGCAGTATCTCTTTGCTACCAGAGGTGCTGCTGTTTTCCCATTGTACATTTCCACCTCGCATGCAGGAGTTAACCTCCTTCCTTGATCATCACCTGCATCTGTTCCATTGCCTTGTATACCCGCCTCAAACATTGTTCCTTGCAGTTCATCAATTGTTTACTGCTTCTAGTCCCTGTCCATACTCCTGTGAATAGTGCCCATTGGTGTCCTGATTACCTGACTTTTTCCTGTTCCATTTTGCACCTCTACCTATAACCCGATTCTTAGCTTTGTTTGACTTTGCTCCTGTCTAGTCCCTTGTGTTGTTTGTGGATCTCTCGGCTTCTAACCCTGGCTTGCCTGACTCTCCTATTGCCTGATTCTCCCGTTGATCATCTGGTGCCTCTAGACATCCAATATCTGCAGTCCACTGTCATGGAAAACCAGAGTCTTCAATCTCCCAGCTTAACCTGGTAATCCAGACATACTTGTACCTGCACTCCATGTACTATACCTGGACACCAGTACCTCTTGCTCCAGTGGCTAACCAGGTAATCCAAACTCCTTGTACCTGCACTCCCTCTATTATACCCGGATACCAGCATTACCAAGTGTTTAGTTAATTTTGATACATTGTGCCTTTCAATCGTGACCCGATTCTGCTAAATACATTCTGGCTGCTCACTACCTGCTACTGTGAGCTGTACACTCAATCAAACAGGTGCCAGATTGTTCTGTATTAACATCTGCCTGTTCTGCAATACAACTTACCAAAATTATATGTTGTGTCTATGGACTTTTGATGCCTGCATTAACATTGACTGCATTTTGATAGTACCTTTGTGACCTGTGTTCAAAATAAAGACACTTTGTTTGCAGTAACTACCAATACTTTCTGTTGTATTCATACTGGAAGCCTTAACAGACAGATAGACAATGGCAGCTGTGCGGTTATGTAGGTATATTTAAATCACTCAGCCGAGGCAGATACAACTTCACTTTATTGACAACAGGTAATTTAAATGTCAACACAGCAGTGCAAAGAGCTTAACAGACAAACCAATGGATTTTACTTCCCTTAACTGCCCAATAGAACTCTGGAGCTACCAACTGTCCAGCTGTACATGTCCATGTGGCTTTAATGGCATTTTTCTAACTCCCCAATAATACCTACTTAACTATATTAGTTTAAAACATCTGGCACAATTTAAATTCTTTTACCAATTGGGCACAACAGTAACAGTGAAACACTGAACATTGTAGCACCTACTTATAACCTATGATGAACATATTTGCAAGCTTTTAACCTAATATGAAGCACACAGCTTAGCTATTGTGCCCTAATTATATACAATACACAATGTGGACAGGATTCCCCTACCTGGCTCAACTTGGTTTCTATCCAACAACCCAATGCACTGATCTATACAATGAGCTGTTGCCAGAATTCAGGAGCTGCTTGCACTGTTTGGCTGGACAGTATCTCATTGAGCTGTTTAAAAGTTTTTTCACACTCCTCTGTCAAGTTAATCTGTTTGCAGTACTTTTTAGAAGTAAAATCAGTAAGAGATTCCACAAAGGTACTGTATTGGGGTACAAACCTGAATTTACTGAGCTGTCCCAAGGAATGGTCATAGTTGTTGCTGATTAGTGGGTCAGGGCCATTTGACAGTAGTTTTGATGTTTGCTGGTTCCGATCTGCTACCACCCCCAAGTCATTGTCCCATATACAATACTTCCACCATTCCCATATAACACTTGTTGGTTTCAAATGGTCAGTCCAACCCGACTGATCCCTGCCAGGATCTCTACCACATGGTTCAAATGCTCATCCCATGTATCGCTGAAGATGGCAATGTCATCCAGAAATGCCTAGGCAAAGTCAAGACATCCTGTCAGCAAGTGATCCACCTTCACTGAAAGGTTCCTGGGGCATTCTTCAATCCAAAGGGCATGGCAGTGAACTCAAAGAGACCAAATGGAGTTGTGAATGCTCTATTCTATTTACATATTTACAAGCTTACTTTTAACCTAATATGATCTGCACTTCTTAGTTACTGCCCCCTAATTATATGCAATGCACAATGTCGATGGGAATAGCAGTTACCCAGCAAAGAAGCCTTTATTATGCATGCTAGGCATCTTGCTCTCCTCAAAGTGGGGTAGCAAACTTATGTGAACAAACATATTGGTCAAGTGTTAGGGAGGGTGGCCTTGTAAATGGGACAGGTTTAAAGCATCAAGTCACCGTGTGTTGCAGAAGGAACCCGGTCGTGGCGGAATGAGATGTATACTTTGGAAGATTCTATTATTATTTTTTAATGTGAATTTTTTGCTATTAATTAATTTCATGCAAAATTATTATAAGATTAGAGAGATCATAAAACTTGGTAGAGTTTGAGAACATTTTCATTTACAGGACTACAATTTAATTTTTTTTCCATAAAACCTAAACAACATTTTTTGAAATGTCTCAACCACTCAAACTATGTAAACCAATGTTATCAACTACTATTATTTATTTCTCATACCATAATTTTGTGTTCCATTTTAGAATATTAGCTTACTGCTTTCTAGCATTCTGAGCATGCAATTTAACTCAAATCTTGTATTGAGCCTTGATTTGAATTTGTGCAGCCTACAAATTAGCAACCTTCAGAAGAGTTCGTAATTTATCATCTGTTTATTAACTCATATAATTATAATGAGTGAATATCAGCATCTTGTTGTGTTTCATGACTTAATATAAAAATAAATTCATTAAAGGAGTGATTCATTAAGGAATGCAAAGCAAACGTAATGTGCATTTTTTTTTTAGAAACGTAAATCAGGTATACGCACACCAGAATTCAACATGGAGCGGGTCCAGAGCCAGATTTAGACCTCATGGGGCCCTAGGCTAGATACTGGTTTAGGGCCCCCTCCCTGAAAAAATCCATAGCACTATAGTTTTTAAGCATAACATATACCCCTATTCAGGGGCTGGCTGGCATACTTTAGCCCAGGGGAGGCAAGCATATAGCATTGGCCCATAAATAGCAGTCCATTTTTAAAGAGTGGTTTCACTGCTGGCCCTGGGAGGGCCCTCTGGGGACCGCTGGGCCCTAGGCAATTGCCTAGGTTGCCTAGTGGTAAATCCGTCCCTGAGCGGGTCTAAAGAAACGAATCAGGCCCTAAATGTATACGCGCTATAACAGATTTGACCGATCATACTTATTTGAACAAATGTACAAACGTTTCTCAACTACAGTTAATTGAGAGTGTAGATACAGAAGGATGTCAGCTATGAAATTTTTTTTAAAAAGTGCTCTTTCCTATGGATAGTGTGTGAAAATAAGCATTTGAAGGGTGGATTAATACTTTCTGAGTCATAGATGTCAATTTTACATCTGTATCCTAGTGCTGCAGGCATATATTTTACGTCCCAGTGGCACTCTCAAAGCATGCTCAGTGACAGTGATTAACGGTAGTAGTGAGTTGATAAGAACCTGGTTTGACAGAAGTGTTTTATTTTAGATGAGCTGTGTGCAAGAATAGTGCTTGGACTCCTCCCCCTAAGAAATAAGTGTCAAGAAATAACATCTTTACATAAACATTACAGGTTTGCTAGCAATAAATTGTTTTTGTTTTTAAAACCAATATAGTTTTCCATGGAAAATACTGGTTAAGATTTTTTTTTTTGCCCCGTTAATTATCATCCTAACCTTTCAGCTCCAGTAGTCTGTCTCTCCCCTCCGGTTACTATCACAAAGGTCGCGCATGCGCAAAATCACTTTGTGATAGCAACCGGAATGAAGAGCAGGAAAGCTGCAGTGAGGAATCCGAAGATCCCGCTACCACAATGCTCTCCCCATAGGGTAGAATGGTTAACGCCCTGTTCAGATGGCATTAGTCAATGGGCTTAAGCTCCGACAACCTAGGCTTTTTGGAGCTTGTTAAATTGCTCAAGACCGCAGTCCCCATTGAAAATGATTGGAATTGCGGTTTAATATGAAACTTAGCCTAGGCTAATGTTAGATAGCTAATCAGCTTAAAATAGCCGTTTCCGTATGGTTTATGACTAAATAGGCCCTTTAGTAATTATAAAATGAACCACTATAAAGGCACTTTAAAAAGTAATTTGTCCAGCTAATACTGCTTATGACACTTCAAAAATATTAAACTAGACAAATATAAAACAAATCAATTAACAGTCAAAGCCTGTTATAAATATGTGTGCCAAACAAATGCAACCCTCTGTTGTTTGATAATGATCTGTGAATATTTAAAAGTATCCTATCTTACTGTCTTTTTTGATTGCTTGTCTTTTGTGATTTCCTGTTCCTCCAAACATTATGATGTCACATGCTTATTTCACCTCTTTACAGTTTTTAGACAGTTCCATCAACAGCCTTAGTATAAAAAGCATAGAAACAGCTGTCCCAGGCAGAACTAGACTAGATGTGTTGATTTACAAAGAAAATGTGTGAAAATTGATTTCTGCATAATTATGTCTTCTGTTTTAACACTAAAATTCATATTTGGGGTTTTAGAACTGCAATGTTACGGATGTAAACTTTACATTTCTGGTGGATTTTAAAGCTCATACTATAAAAAACACAATATAAATGTGTTATCAAAAAAGTATATTTCACCTTCTGAATAATTTAAGATTGACGTGGAGTAATTAGAAAACCAAAAATGTTGTGACATATCAGATACTGGACACTGAAAACTTTTGTGACAATACTTCTTTTGCGATGTCATGCTTTATTTTTGGCATTGTTGTGTCTGTTCTCACAGGCTGGCACACCGAGATGAAGGAAACTAAGGGCTACCAAAATGTTGCATTTTATGATTGAAGCAACAGAGAGGACAAGGTTATTCTTTCCTTAATTTTGTTTACCCTGATATTGCACCCAAATGTAAAAACAAGACTTCTTATGGAATGATCGTATGAACCTCAAGGGGTGAACACTGCTCATCAGGAGTTTGGGGGAAGATTCCTGATTGATTAGAGCTGATCCATTCTATTACTGCAAATTTACTTGATCTTTACATCTGGCAATGATCCGATGTTTGTTGTTCATAAATGAGCACTTAGTTTTAGTTTTTTAGAAATCTGGTCTGAAATTTGTCTTTTTCCCCTCTTTTGTTATTGACTTATTTAGTTATGTTTAATTTTATTATGCTTATGCCTACTTATTTTGCAGTTTATTCTATTGTTAAATGGGAAAACCCTAAAGAATGTATCAATAAAGAATAAGCAATGAATAAAATCCAGTCAACTGCTGAATGTAATGGGATATGTGAATTATGTTTGAAGAAGAGATCTAAATAATTTAAATATGTTTAAGACTGACGGTGTGTCCTAGTTATCATATATATGCTATGCTATTTCTAGCATCCAAACAACGCATTTAGTCGGAGCCTAGTCAGCCTGGTCATACATTGGAGTAATGTCAGAAAATCTTTTAATTGGTCAATTTTCAGCATGCTTGAGAGGAAGCAGATTGCAGGTACGTTTAGACAAGATTTTCTATGAACAATATTTGTGTATACAATTTAGTAACATTGTGGGTTAAATAGATATTATTGCCATGGTTTTATTCATATAAGTCCTTTGTGTATTACATATAAATACTGCTTCTAGTGCAGCAGAGAACACCACATATTGCTGAATTTTATTAACACTAAGAAAAATTACTACATGCACAAGAGTGGGTCTCACTGAAGTGCTTAAATGCTGTACTTTTCCAGCTGTACAGCACAGCATTCATAAGAGCTCAATCCCTGCCATGGGGATGTAAAGCGGAAACGCTCCTCCACTGTCAGATGCAAGTTATTCAGGTCATTGTATGCCGCGTCTTAAAGACTTAATCTTTCTCGTGTGGCAAGGAGGAGAATCCCCCATTCAGTTTACCCTGTCTTCTAACAACTCAGCTGTTATCAATGGCTCTAGCTGCTAAACCACAACATTGAAATGTCCTCGTGTGATACTGCCTTAAGTATTTCTCACTGTCTCTTTAGTGAAAGTATTACTACTGTAGTAAAACAAAAAATGATCAACCAAAGTGAAAGCAAGAAAAAAGGAACAGCAAATTTGGAGTGTTTGTTCTGTAAGGGTTACCAAACTTTTGCTAGTATTTAAACAAGATATGCTGAGTATTTGCCTACTCTGACTTTAAATATATGAAATATAAATCCAATTGACAAATCCAATGAAAACCATTTTACCTTAAACAATGTCACCTTTGTCTGTGCTTTCCACTCTGTGTAAGACATGGCATAGAAAAGAATAGTATATATTCCAAGGTTGATATAGATTTTATTGGAAATCATTGGATGAATACAGATGCATTCCAAAGCTCTGCTAATATAGTGTTTATGCAAACTTCAGTATTTCAGACAGAACAGACATGACCTAGGTGAGCTCTCCACTGGGGTCCAATATTTTCTATTTTCTGGGCCCCAAATTCATCTGCAGCTGCCCAGACCCTGTTGTTTAATCTACCTCCACCCAAGGTGGTGTCTGTCTGGATCTTGATCCACACTAGCGCAACATGGGTACTTTAGACTTCCATGTGGATGCCTGTCTGTCATCCCAGATCTACGGCCTCCAGCATCCTCCTTTCTGGGACATTTCTCACGTCAATGTGGTGTTCTCTGCCAATCTGTCAAGCCGGATGACTCGCCAGTTTGGAGGCTCAGACAGCCGTGGCTTCACTCAGACAGCCTCACAATGCCGGCACCCAGAACAATGAGGATCTATTTTTTATTCCAGAAGTGTTTAAGATAGCCATCTCTTTAGTGCTCTTCCATCTTTACACCTTTAGTAATCAGACCTGAAACCTATTATGGCTACCTCCCAACCTCCCTGCAGACATGCTATCTTGATTGACTGATGCCTCCAAACCCGGCACCAGACTCCCTAAAGAAAGCAGTTAGCTAGTTCCTGAGGCCTACTTGCGGCCTCCAGTCTGTGTCTCCACTACTAAAGTACATTACCATGGGTCTGCATCCTAAAACAAGCAACAATACCATCTGTCCTGTAATTATACCAACTCAAGCAGGAGCAGTGGTGCATCTGGGAAGGCCTGACATGCAACTCTGCTTTGTCGTAGTCCTCTATAATGCTGCAATATCTGGTCCTGCAATACTACCAGTAGCCCTACTGCCTAAATACCTGCACTACATCATTCCTGCAAAACAATAATCATTGCTCCAGACAGTCTAACACAAGACACCATACTTGACCTTACTTCACCATATGCTCATCATGAATATCACAACGGCCTTTACCAGCTGTAGCTTGATAATTTCCACTGCCTGTATTTGATTTTCCCCATTTGCTCCTACTGTTTCTAAACATCCTCTCCCTTTAGAATGTAAGCTCACAGGCCGGCTCTTCATTTTTTGTGATGTGTGTCCGTAACTTGTCTACCTTGTATGTCTCATGTCATATCTGATGCTGTCCTTTGTCATATCTGATGCAATTTTTTCTATATGCTATGCAATTTGTTCTGTTAATTGCATACGTGCCTTTACTATTTTACTTATTTGTACCCTTGTTCCTTTTATTATGCTGATTATTTTCTTGTTTATCATTTATGTCAACTGTGTCAGTCAGAATCTGTGGCGCTATACAAATAAACAATGATGATACAAATTTAAATTGGCACACTACTGTAACCTTTATTTAAAACAAAGAAATATTTTTTTTTTAAAAATCTGCTATAAACATTTACTGTGAAAATTGAGAAATAACAACCAAACAGCCATATGTCATTTAGTAGAAGGAAAAAAAGCTAACACATCACAATTCATGTAAACAAATTTTAACACATTTTAACATTTAGCAAATATATGTGAATGTACTCTCTGAATTTGAGAATGTTTTCTTTCTCACTGACTTATGTGTTGCTTAGAATATCAGTTTTTGGATAATTCTTTGCTCGACTCTTATAAACTTTGTGTGGTAGCCTCAAAACATGAATACAGATATAGGACCTCATGTACAGTTGGACACAAGTCCATTTCCATAAAGTAAAATATGATGCATCCCCCACACACACAAAAGAATAATTACCGGGGTAAATGTTTCAAACAGCGATTTGTTAAAACGTCAATTTGAGTTTTAATGATTGCCACAATAATTTATAAGTTAGTGGTGCCTCCTCTTATGTTATGAATAGCATAATAGCTTGAACAGCATGTTTGAACTAACTAGCCTATCAGAAGCAGTTATTAAAATAAGCTGCATTTTCTTTTGGCAGTTTTGTGGCAGTTTTGACTTAACAGATGACAGATTAGGTGCTTTTAAACTGCCACACATCACCGGCGGTTTTACATTTGACCCTCAAATGCGGCTATTTGGAGAACTAAACTGCTGAGAAATAATGGCCATGTATGGCAGCTTATAAGAACCGCACAAAGCGCCATTTGATACATTTACCCCACAATCTTAAGCATTTATCACTGTTTTTTAGGTAAAAAAGTCTTTATGCAGAGTCAGCTGCATCTTGTGCGTTCGGCTCATTGTGCTTTTAGGAGCGGATCACGCGAGGCAAGTTTGTGCAAGCATAGGTAAAGTACTATAAGGGTGAGTTGAAGTAAATACAACCAATGTAGACCCGGAGACAGAAGCAGATATACCTGTCAGTAATCGTGTCTGTTGCGGGTGCTCTACCCCTTGTGTAAGTTATAACTGATAATGTTGACAATCGGTGCCCAACTCAGCATATTATGTAAAATGTCAACTTTTTTTTACGCTTACAATTTAGATGGAAGTAGCTTCCATCTCTACATGAGGTCCAAAATGTACAAATGCAGCTTTACCAAGATGACATTTCTTTCAATATATAATGTGTATTTCATCCAAAGTGTATGTTTTGTAGTTTATATTTATGTTTAAACATGACTGTTTTAATGTTGTAATAGAAGTTTCTACTCTGTGATGCTGCAGTAGTTATATCAGTACATATTCTTCTTCTATTTCTGTGGATTGTAATTGTACACTGAGCTGCAATGCAATAGGCAGCTATTTCACTAATTAGCTCACAGTGAAATGTTTAGTTTATGTATAAGTGAATAGCATAAGATGTATCATCAAGCAAGACTTGACTGTTGTGCACAGTTTATAAACATAGTGGATGCCTAACATTTTTTTCAAGGTTGTCTCTATTGTATAGTCCTAGTGAGGCATGAGTTGAAATTACTTTTTATGCTATTAGATATCTCACATATATGTATTATTTAGATTATTTGGTTTCTATTTGTTTCGATTGGTTGGCTAGTACATAGCATTCAACCACTTATGCAGTTAAAATAATGGAGTATGTGTGTGTTTAGAAACGAGGTGTGAGCTTGGAGTTTGCACATACACTAACACACACACACACATATATATATATATATATATATATATATATATATATATATATATATCTATAATATAAATGTCTAGTGGCGTGTGTTAGTCTGTCTGTGTGTGGAAAAAATAAAACCAAGCTGCAGCGCCACCTGCTGGGCGGAGTTATACATTGACCTACTAAATTCTTAGTGTGTGTGGGGAAAAAAAATCAGAAAGGGCTGAAATTTGGTATACTAAGATGTTTTTCATTTGTTAATTTAATTTGTTAATTGTTAAAAGTGTTTATAAAGATTTAAAAAATATATATATATATTTCTTGAAGGAGAAGTGACAGTTGGGAGTGGTTGGTGGTTGTCGGGGGTGACAGTGGGGAGTGGTTGGTGGTTGAGGCCTGGGCTATGGCCCAAATGCATGACAAGAACCTTTTTAACACCTTAAGTAGCTTGATTTGACTAGAATGCATGAGTATCATGCACGCGTTAACATATATATATATATATATATATATATATATATATATATATATAATCAAAGCATTCCAGGGAGGAGTTTCTAAAGTTATTTTAACGTGGAGTATTCTAGCACAGTTTTTAATAGGTGGTAAATAATTGGGTGACAGCTGCTTTGGTGCATCTGAGATGCTTTTACTTGAAAGCTAATGACGGACGCTGTTCAGGCCACCATGATATTTGGCATGTCTAGCCATGACAATATTTAATGGATCCTAGGTTAAGTTTCAGGCTTGACAAAAAGATTTCTAAATAGTGACAATTGGAATGCAAGTAGGACATGTTTCAACGGTGCACAATATGGTGGCTTGCAGACAGGCAGATCCACTTGAAGATATTAGTAGGACCAGGTCACATTAAAGGACCCCCATAACACAAGACAAATCACATGGCTAAAATTAGGTCTAGTGTTAATGATTGGGTTAGGTTCAGATTTAGGATTGTAAAAAAGTTTAAATATTGTAACTAGTTATGTAAATATATATGGTGTATTGTTAGATATTATGTTAGCCGTGTTCTATTTTAACCATTTTTTGTAAAGGTTAGGCTTTAAGTCCATATATTAAATAGGTGTCCAGAATCTTGTCAATTTGTTTAAAATTAAACACAAGGTAGCATTATTATTTTTTTTGTAAGTGACAGATTAAATTGGCAGTTTAATGACTGGGCTAGAAACAGATACAGGACTAATTAAAAGATAATATCAGATCTCTGTCAGAAGCAAGATACAGACCATTCAGTCAAGGTAATAATGACGAAATTAAAATATTGTAAATTGCTGACTTGTTATGTAAATAATATGGTATAGTGATAGATATATATATATATATAAATATATATATATATATATATATATATATATTTAAATGTAAATATATATATATATATATATATATATATAATATTTACATATAATATATATATATATATAGATAGATATATATATAGATAGATATGTAGACATCGGAAAACAAGAAGACAGGGGCGCCAAACATAGTGTGATAAAGTTTTTACAATATTTCAATGAACAACCAAGTAGTGCTCATACCACATGAATAATTCAATAACGCTTATCTGGTGCACATCGTGATGATATATCAGCTGAGGACTCCAATTGAACTCCAATTCTGGAACCAGGGGACTTGAGGTAACTAGGACTCAAAAAATATCACCAAAGTATAACACCATTTGGAGACTTCTGATATCAGCAATATAAAAGTATTTATTAAAAACACTGGGCAGTCAATGCAATAAATGTCCGTACATAAAAATGATATAAAGACTTGATAAACGCGTCGGGCAGTGTCTGGATCCTTCTCTCTGATCAGCGTCATCTGGAGCGTTGACAGTAATCACCGGCCGGGTCTGCTGCAGTCGCTTATTGACATGTGGATTTTGTTTGGTCTCGAGGAGGACAGATAAGCTGTGTTTATATAATTTTTATGTACGGGCATTTATTGCATTGACTGCCCAGTGTTTTTAATAAATACTTTTATATTGCTGATATCAGAAGTCTCCAAATGGTGTTATACTATGGTGATATTTTTTGAGTCCTAGTTACCTCAAGTCCCCTGGTTCCAGAATTGGAGTTCAATTGGAGTCGTCAGCTGATATATCATCACGGTGTGCACCAGATAAGTGTTATTGAATTATTCATGTGGTACGAGCACTACTTGGTTGTCCATTGATATATTGTAAAAACGTTATCACACTATGTTTGGCGCCCCTGTCTTCTTGTTTTCCGAATTCTAGATGTGACACTCGCAAACAGGTGTCCTCAGACGTGGGAGCTGCCTTTTTGAATATAAGTATTTCATATTTATATTGATTTTAACATTTCACTTCAAATTGAGAGCCACATAAGCTCAAATATTTTGGGTATTTAGATATGTAGATATATATATATATATATATATATATATATATATATATATAGATGTATATGTATATACATATATAACTGATCAAACGTGTTAGCCAGTTTTTGTAGTATAGGTTGTTATAATATATATTATATTGTCCCTTCATTACTCCACCTACCTCTATTTAATACTCATTAACTTTTTTCCAATTTTCATTGACTAAGTGGAACAGCCTCATCCTGTCACCAGAAAATAAAAGAACACACATCTTACAACAATCTTTCCTTTCTTTTTTCTCTCTCCACTTCTATTAGCTTGTGATATATAGTCTATTCCAGGTCCCCCTCACTTCACCCATACAAATATATCTGAACACTACCAAAATCCAGCAAACCTCAAACACATTACCTGTCTCCCATCTCTTCCAAAGCCCTTTGGAATGCATGATCTGTTTGTAACAGACATAACTCCATATGCAACCTCTACCTCTCAAGAAACTTCCACACCTCCAGACCTGGAGACAGACAAGGAGGTGGGGCTGGACTACTTATATCCCTACAGTGCATATTCACAGTTCTACCAAATGTCCCATCACTCACATTTACATCTTTCAAAAGTACATGCTATTCAGATTTTTAATCTATTCTCTATGCAAGGTGCTGTTATCTATCGCTCCCTTGGACCACAACAACAATTTATTGAACATTTCATAACATGGCTCCCTTGCCTCCTATCTTTCCACATCCTCACCATCATCACGGGTGATTTCAACATCCCCATTGCTAATCAACGTTCCAATGCCACTTCCAAACTATTCTCTCTAAGCTTCTCCCTTGACCTCTCTCAGTTGGTTAAATCCTCTACTCAACGGGATGGCCACTGCCTTGATCTTGTTTTCTCTAGACTATGCTCAGTTTCTGATTTCCTAAACTTGCCTTTCCTCCCGGATCACCTTATCAGTTACATGCTCACTTCAACTTCGATGTCAACCATGGCACACTAAAGTAACACAAAATCTTCAAAATTTTTTAAAAAGCAGGATGTCACCAATGTATATATTGTACCTCTAATGAATTCTTTAAATATACTGCTATTTACCACTCCTATCAAAATGCTCTGGACACTGCAAACCAAACAAACATATTTCCAATCTCTCTTCTCTGCTCCAGCTTCTAACACCAAATCTCTTCTCAACACTCCCACCCCAAACCCTCTGACTACTCTCAGTGCACAGCATCCTGCTTCATACTTAAAGGACAAGATCTGACTTGAAATGACATCCTCTTCCTCGACTAGCAATCAACTCAATTCCTTTCCAGCACACTCTAACACCCTCTCATTTGATCCCACAAATGAAGATGAAGTACCTACTCTCTTTTTATCTTCCTACTCTAGTTCCTGTCCTCTTGAGCCTATTCCCTCATAATTTGGTAGATCCCTGTCTCCAGTTCGCAATTGTATAGTGCTACGGAATTTACTGGCATGATATAAATAATTGTTGATGATGATTATGATATAGTTAGATAAATCCTTTTAACTATGTTAATTTTTTTATTGTTGCCAGTGACACTTTGAGTTGGCAGCTAGTACATATAAAACTATAAGACATTTGTTGATTCATTTGGCTCAATAAAACTCCTTATATCACATTGTCTATTCTTGTATGCATATTGCCCTAGCACCCATGGCTTTCAATTAGCCATTATTAGAGTAGAATGCTTTAGTTTTATTTATCAAACAATGTAGACAAGCAACTGCTTTAAAGTTCACACTATCTTCTTTAAAACAAGTAGACTCCCTTGGACTGCAATGGGCTTGACAGAATACATTTTAGATCCTCTACCGTCTACGTTCCATTACTTGGAACCCATGATTTAGGCCCCTTTTGTTTAATTCTAAACATAGGTAAGGGATACCAAAGGTCGCAATCATACCTCTCACACCAGAACACTTTGTGTAAGAAATTTGGAACAGTTGACATCTTTGCTGGTTTAGGGCATCAATCTCCCACGGATATAGGACAGCATAGAGAAGCAACAATATAGGCATCTAATTTGTCAGTTGTTTATTTTAGCATGAATGTTATTTCTGAGTTTTATAAAAGTGACATAGAAACACATAAATGCATATGGGGGTTAACGCCAAGTTTGGAAAATAATCATTTCTGACAATTAAACTGTCTAAAACAGTAAAAATTGAAAAGATATCCAGAGCATAGTTATAACAATTCAGATGTCTTAGCAGCGTATACATTTGACTGTTCATATTTTCTAAGAGTATGTTTTTCTGATAAACAAGCAGAGCAATTGCCTTATGCATGAAAAGTTTTCAATGTAATTGTCTGTCAATGATATGATGATTTATAATGCAATCTGTTACTTCTGCAGCTACAGATAATTCTAATTTGCCACAATTGTTTTAGATCTGATGAACTTGACAATCACTTTCAATTTTCTATTTTGGCTTTTTCTCAGGTAGCGCAGAGCATCCAATCAGGGTTTGTTTGGTTGTTCTATTAAATAGAGATTGTAAATACTTTAACAGCAGTGAAGCATATATACAGTAAAGAATATGCACAAATTCTAATATGACAGAACTATTGCAGCTTAAAGTAGAAAAAACAATGCATTGTTAAAGCTTTTAATATTCATGGGGCATGACATATTCATAAGGTACTGGTTTTTAGTGAATTTATAAGCTACATTTTTGTAAATATAAGTTCAGTGCACAAAATGGCTGCCTCTATGTCAGACATATGATGCAGAAAGGACAGACGACTGCATAGACTAAGCCCCTGCAGATTGAGACTAACTGATAAGAGGTACCATTTATATACGGTCTGCTAAAGAGAGTATATAAACAAGGATTAAAGATAGGGCATGGGTTATATTTATATATATATATTTTTGTAAAACAAACTCAAAGTCTACAAAGGTGAACTTACTTTGAATGCAGATGGAAAAATGGCAAGGCTATGAGGATAAATATGGTGTAATATCAGTGATAGATGCTTTTAATATTATCTAAGCACTCTTGACTATTAGCATTAATTAAAATGACTAAGAAAATGCTTGGATGATCTACCTGTAAATGACATACGAATAGCGAGATAACAGGTTTAGTAGGATAAGAGAGATATGGCTATATATGGAGTACATAATTACTTATTTGTAAATCAAAATTTTGGTAAAAACAATAAAAAAAGCAAATATATACAGTAAATAGAAACATAACATGCTAAACCTAAGAACCATCCAAATAATTCTTCTAGACTTGCCATCTGACTTTGACACAGTTATTCTGCCCTAGGTACTCCTCCTACCTCTCTAGGAGTACTCTTAAAGTTTTTTGCTGTACCTGATGAATTACCTGTGGAAACATAGCTCTGCAACAACATAAATGGTAGGTTTTGCCCACGCCAGGAAGCACTTCCAAGACTGTGTGTGTATCTCTATTTTTCACTTAATCGCTTGGACTATTTATAAGTGCCTCATGCCTTGTATTTTGTTGTACTTGTTCCAGATGCTGTTTAGTGCAAGTATATATATATATATATATATATATATATATATATATATATAAATATATATATATATATATATATATATACACACATACATATATATATATACTCGGACACCTCCTTCATACAATGTGGCAGCCTCCCTTCAAAGTTCTGATGGTATACCGATAAGAATTTTACAGAAATGGGGTTAAAGGGGAAGGCGCACATGGTGTAGTATTTAGGGTAATATAGTCCCAAAAGCCAAAATGTGTGCACATGCGTATCTGATGTCAACTTGAAAACGTGCTCATCAATACACGAAGCTTGGGTTACTTTGCCATAGTCATATAAATCCACTCCAATCTTTTCTGTAAAGTTTCTTTATATAGCTGGAACTCTCCCTTCAGTGTGGCAGCTACAAAGAGCCCCTGCTGTGAGATATATCCTGGCCTGGGATGGAGTTCTAACACCTGAATAGACTTTTAGGAACTGCTCAGCATGGTGTCTGGCTCAAAGAGGCCATGTGCTGACAGGCTGTGTGACTCATTTCATCCAGCACTAGGAGTAAATTAGGATGTGGGTTGTTAGCCTTTACATCATAGAGACACTGCCAGAATCCTATCACAGCTTCTCTTCATGCATATGCACACACTTTGGCTTTTGGGACTATATTACCCTAAATACTACACCATAGGCGCCTTTCCCTTCCACCCCATTTCTGTATAGATAGATAGACAGACAGACAGACAAACAGACAGACAGACAGACAGAAAGATTATGCAATGATTGATAGTATAAGTAGTTTTCTGTCATGATGACAGAATGCTGAACTATTATGTCACTTTGTTCTGCACTGCACTCACCAGAACTTAAAAAAATACAACACCAAATTTCTTGCACCACCATTATAAGAAAAAAACATAGACACTTCTCATGACCTTGTCCAAATAAAATATCTTAGGGCAACCATTTTGTGGGCTTAACCAATGTTCGCTTTGTGATTTTACCAGTTGCTAATGAATTAATGAGCTGCAATCTTGTAATGGCTGGTACAGTATTACTGTGTGTACTGTAGGTGACGGATGCACGTTATGGCCAACTTTAAATGTGCATTTCATGTGACAGGCTATATATTTGGTTCTAAGGTAAACTCATCCTTCAGTGAGTTGTAAAAGAACAGTACCCACATTACTGAATATGTTTATGTTTATCCCTTCTATCACAAACAATGTTTCCAGTTGACATTAAATATGTAATTCAGACTATTAAAACATTAGCTACAGAAATTGGACATTATGTACATTTCTCATGTTATCCATAAATAGCCATACAAGGAATCATAAAGGATGTGATAGTAGAAATACATTACACATACAAAATCAGAAGAATAAAGGACAACCATTTTCCAAGGTTAGAAGGAAAATTGCTATTCACATAATAGGAAAGTACAAAGTGTTAGAGCAGGACATAGAATATATATAAGAAAAAAAAGAAAGAAATATGTTCTTCAAATCCTTTACTTTGAACAACATTTTTAGAATGTTTTATGCTTATTGAGTTGCTTCTCTTGAATTTGCATTCTAAGTTGATTGCACTGACAAATCATTTCACTAGCAGTCCAATGTAACAGTTTATCAGTGGGCTACTTACAGGATACAATGTATAATAGAATGTTGCACAGTGAACACAATATTTTACGAATTTAGAATACTGGGTTGGTAATTAATAATATTTAGGTCACTTATTAATATTATTATTATTATGGGAATAGTCCTAGACCTTAGTTCAGTAACATTGTATAGTGAAAATGAAGAGTGGCTCAGCAAACACACTAGGGAATAATCTGCAAGTTATTATCCCAATCCACAATAGAGAGATGTGAAACATTCATTTGAAATTCTGTAAATTTATTGCAGAAACAGCTAATGTGGGGTTTAGTTTCAGCACGTCATTATCAAGTATAGCGCAAAACTGTAGGTTATAACATATTAGACATAAAGTGAAAACATTGTTTATTTATACAAAGCCAATACAATTATTGATAAAAAGTCAACGCACAGTCAAAAAGGAAGCACATGACTAGAGACAAACAATGTTATACAAGTTGGATCACCAAAACATTTCGACTGAATATTTAAAAAAAAAAAAAAAAAAAATCTCAGGATTTATCTGCAAGCTTGCAGAAATCTATTTGCTTCTATTGTTCAGTAAAGCTACATTCAAAGCAGAGCCCAATAGTTAATAATTTGGAATTCGACTGGCTGAATTGTTGTCTTTTTGCACTAGGGGCAGATTTGGGTCGTGGATTATTGGCTTTGCATTGTTCTGTGGGATGAAAAAATATGAAATCTAATTGCACCGCCCCGCCCCGCCCATATAAGCTTTTGTTGTTAGACTTGCTTCTTTTATCCATAGAGTCAGCATAAAAGTTATTACTACTAGGCAAGGGAAGAGTATGTGATATTGAAAAAGGAAGTGAGGAAGATATGGGGGTAAATGTATCAAGCTGAGAGTTTTCTGGCATGTTTGAAAAACCAATCAGATTCTAGCTATCATTTATTTAGTACATTCTACAAAATGATAGCTAGAATATGATTGGTTGCTATAGGCATCATCTACACTTTTCAAACCTGCCTGAAAACTCTCAGCTTGATACATTTACCCCGTGGAGTTAAAACAATGACATATTATGGCACAACAAAAACTGATTTTAATTGACTGTATTATCAAAGTTTGGACACTACAAGTCACTTCTCTCTGACTTTTATCTGTGTCTCGCTCACCCCCTAGTCTTGTTACAAATTAACTAATTAGTTATGACACAGAACTAATGTAGAATTCTCCACCTTCCTAGTCCTTTATAACACTGAGTGCTAATACAGTCCTGCTGTATAGCCATAGCCAAAGCCCACATTTGAATGTGCAAACAAGTATGCACAGTGGCACATACAATGCTTTGTTTGGATTGGCTGAATTTTTAACAACTTGCGCAAGAGGGTGGATATGCAGCTCAATGACTGGTTTTGCATTGAGCTAGAAAATGGGACAACCTCAAAAGCATTAGAAAATATTTATAGTAGTTGTCTTCAAGCCTTCATTGTCAATTTGCTATCATTGCACAAATCTTTAGCAAAATGCAGGTGTCTGCAATTAAATGGAAGATGGCGCAGAGTGTGCGAAGAGTTTAATGACATCATGTGAATGTTGGTTTTGTTGTTTTGAAAAAGGATTTGGTCTAAATTTCACAGGGAATCAAAAATTAATTTGTTGACCCAAACAAGACAAATTCTGGATGATCTGAACCTATGCCATCTATATTTCTCATCTTACTATGCTGGTTTAACTTTGCACTTATTCAGGTCAATTTGTGAGTGTCATACAAAATATGGATTAATGATTCATATGGACAAATAGATTGTCTATACATATTAGTGTTTAATTTAAAAAAATGAAAGATCAAGGCGTCTTGCACTGTTGTTTATACTAAATGTCAATATGCAGAGGATGTGAAGTTGGATGAGATGTGATGAGGCTGTGAGTTTCATAAAAATGTGCAGGTGAGGTGAAGTGTGAGCTCTGTTTTTATGACTAGGTATATCCTACCGTAAGATCTGAATGCTCGTTTACAAACACATACAGATTTCAAATCAATAAAACTGGGACCAAATAATTAATTTGAAATGTATACAGGATTGCACACTATGCGCTCATAGTACGATGAATGATGAGTATGAAGCAAATAAGAAACTAATCACGTCTGATGCGTAGGTTCAATATAACCCTGTCCTTGCACTCTGCTATGATGCTGGTCTCTGTATGCAGAGTGCTATATAAATAGAGATGTTACAATAGAAGAACATGTTGCAGAATGAAAGAAAAAAACAACTTCTACAACATAATAAAGCAATCTAGCATGCAAACCAAACTTGAAATGTAAACTTGTCATCAAGATCCTGGGGATTGAAAGCAGATGTAGGGGTTGGAATCGGCTGAGTATGTTATAGATGGAATATAATTGTTGTTGATAAGTAGATAGAGAGAATAATAGTGATGAGAAGTAATTTTGTTTGGCCAAGGTGAGCGCAGAGTTTTAAAATAACAGCATTAAGTGGTAATGGAGAAAATCTGATTACAATTCCCTGCATAAAATCATCTTTGGATACATGATTCTTGTTAGATTACCCAGATTTGAGGTTAAAGTCTCCAAGAATAAGTATAGAAAATTCAGATGCAAAATGTGGGCTACTAATGTAAAACAATGGAGTTGGTTTAGGGTGGTCTACAAGAGCAGTGAAAAGAGACAGTATCTAAGAAAGCCAGGTATCTCTGATAGCTAGGAGGTTCAGGAATTTGTTGACTAATATGAAATGGATGGTTGTTACACACTAAATGTGTATTGCAAAGGCCACAGTGAAGAGAATGTTAGTTTTAGGATGGGTGTGAAAACAAACACATTTTAATTTGTGCCTGTTGGTAAGGAAGGGAAGGCAGAGCTGAGAAGGGGTATTTAAATAGTCAAAGTGTTAAGTACATTTTCTTAATAGGAAACAGTAGAGAGAAAAATGAGGACGTGTTGAAGAATGTAGGTTGATGTAATAAATATTAAATGTTTTTCTGCAGGTAGACTGGACCCTAAAATGTCCATGAAATTGTTGCAAACAGTTGACCAGGGAGGATAATTAGGAGGAGGTCTTAAGATGTCACACATTGGCTGGTCAAGGGTCAGTGTCCAAATTGGATGAGGCTCCTTCCAGCATCAAAAATACTTAACTCAGATAAGATCTACAAATTCACACTTAATACCACTTATTTGATTAGGATCAATGATCATAGAATATTAAGTACAAGCCAGGAGACAACAGAATAGGGAGCATACATGAACATATCAAGATACACTAACAAGTGGCATAAGAAACAGTGTAAACATACTATTTTCGGAACATGAGACAGACTTGCAGTTTTAGGCAGCAGAAGAGGATTTTATAATCATGATAGAGAGCATTGTCAACATACCTAGAAAAGAGAAAGAAGCAGAGAATTAGCAGTAATAGTAGTATAATAGCATAAACAGCATCATGGTATAGTAATAGCTAAAAGTCCAATGTTTACTGTATTTATTTTGTATATATCGATGAAGTACATTCCATAAGGACAGATGGCAAAATCAAGAATCACCAAGCTGCTAGAGATGCCCTTGATACGCTGTACTAACCCCGTCCACTCCATTGTATATTAATGGCAAATGTGGCATTTCCCAATGTGTAATAACTATCATTCAATATGACAGGCTGTAGATTGTGCCATTTGTTCTAAACAAAATGTACTTAGTCTGTATCTTACGTAGGAAAGAACTAGACAAATAAAGTAACAACGGAAATGTAATAACAGTATTAAAAACAACCTATACATTTTTCAAAAGAACATAAATTTATAGGTCAGACATATATGACGCAACGTGTTCCAGGTGATGCCCATATTGCCTAGTTCTGGTGAGCATTGTGTAGCTGTTCTCCACAGTGACATGGGATGTTATGTAGTTGTTATTTTAAAGTAAAGATTATTGCTTACTTTAAACTATATTATCCCCATCATTCCTGAGGAGAGAAATGAGTACACCCATTATGCTAATTGTAAAACTGTACCACTCTGCCCTTCCAGCGCTATCTCCTGCTCCTGTACGTCACTGCTTCTGTACGACAGGCGATAAAGAGAACTTAGAGCGGCGACTTGCAGGATAGAGGATCACAGTGGTGACTTTCTCATGCTAACCGCTATCCAGT